>NC_092740.1:73999008-74624008 GCF_047496795.1 Chiloscyllium punctatum
AAAAGGCGGGCCCTGTGTCGACTGCTGCTGCATACCGTCCACCTCTTCTCCCTCATCCACCGTCCGGACACGCCTTGGCGTGCCCATTTGCCACCAGGCAGTGGGGATCCCCAGTGGAGGGCTCTCTACGCGGGAGTCCTCGTCCTTTCTCTCAGGGATCTGGGCTGGAGGGTGCTGCATGCAGCAGTCCCCTGCAACCGCAGATTGCGGTTGTTCACAGACTCCTAGCCCAACTGCTTGTTCTATGGCGCTGTGGAGTCTGTGAACCATGTATATATTGGGTGTGGGCGTTTGCACTCCATTTTTGATTTTCTTAAAAACCTCCTCCTCTGCCTTCGGTTGCACTTCAGTCCCATGCTCCAGATCTTCGGGCACCCAGTACGGAGGAGGGAGGGCAGGTCTGAAGACCTCCTCGTGGGTCTGCTCCTGGGCCTGGCCAAACAGCCATAAATAGATCCAGGCAGCGGGCCGTGGAGGGGGTCGTTAGGACCGACTGCCTGCCCCTCTTCCGCGGTTACGATAGAGCCTGGGTGTCTCTGGAAAAGGAGCACACGGTGTCCACCAACACCCTGAAGTTGTTCAGGGAGAGGTGGGTGCCGCAGGGAGTGGAGTGCATATTTCCCCCTCCAACTCTATTTTGATTGAATCCCTGCCCTCCCCTTCACTGTTTGATCACACAGCATTGCCCTTTGATGTGAAGGGCAGTGCTTGTCACTGGCCACTCGGGTGATTCCTTCCTTCCTGGTGGTGGAAATTTGAATAAAGATTCGTGCACCTTGTGTCTTTCACTGTGTCTCACACCTGCACACACAACACCATGGGTGCTGGGGGGAAAAGAAGTAAAAGCAGAGTAGTATTTAAATTTGAATCTGAAAGATCCTTCCTCAGTATCATCACACATTCTTTTGGTGGTTATTTAGCGATGTAGAGTTGAATTTTGTTGGATTCTTGGTGAGGCATTAGGACGTGAGAATGTTGGCAAAATGGTGAGGGGAAATATCTGGCAGGGAGCTCAATGACTTCACCACACCATATTGCCAGTGGCAGGATGTTATGGCTTAGCATTTTGGTACTGGGGCTTGCCGTTCTTTATGGCTCCCTCATGGCTCAAGGTACCAACTGTGGTGCTGGGCACTCTGCCATCATCACCCCTCTCATTGGTGTTGCAGCCTCTACACTGTGAGTCGTGGCACTGTTCAGTTACTAGCCACTTTTAATTATAAACAAGGTTGGTTCCCAGTTTTAGTCACAACAGCAGTATCCACCGCCTTGCACAAAATTCAACCCATAACATACCATCCTGTGAAGGAATAGGAACAACAGTCACAGCTCTGAACACCTAAGATTTTAGGGCCCCTCACAACACCACACATCGTGCATCATTTTACCGTAATACCTGATGATAAAATTATGGAAGGTGGCATGCCTGTATCATTAAACTTCAGTTCGCATTAGCTGGGAAAGCTCAAACTGACTGAAATAGCCACTCAAACCATCCAGAAGTAGGGGTCTTTAAAATACCACAAGCCTGGCTAATTTCAACAAATTAAATTGACACCACTCTGATTGCAGCTCATACTATTATTCCAAAATACTGGTGGAGTATGACTCCTCAGCTGGAACTCATCCACTCTGACTTTTTTTATCTGTTTGCTTTCACTTTTGTACATTTTGTCCTTCTTCTTGGTGATGTCCTGAACTCCTGGGCTCAGTATGGGCTTGGACTCTTGGGCTCAGCCTTGATGTGACGTGGCGATCTCTCGGCCTCAGCCTGGACCCAGCATGACGACCTCCCGGCTACAGCATTGACCCAGCATGGCCATCTCTCGGCCTCAGAGTGGACACGGCGAGGCCATCTCTCAGCCTCAGTGTGGACACGGCGAGATGATCTCTTGCCCTCAGCATGGGCCTGGCATGGCGATCCCTCGGCGTCAGCGTGGACATGGCATAGTGATCTCTCAGCCTCAGTGTGGACACGGCGTGGCGATCCCCTGGTCTCAGCATGGGCTCGGTGTGGCGATCTCTCGGCCTCAGTGTGGGTGCAGCGTGGTGATCTCTTGCCCTCAGCGTGGGCCTGGCATGGTGATCTCTCGGCATCAGCGTGGACATGGTGAGGCGATCTCTCAACCTCAGTGTGGGCGTCACGTGGCGATCTCTCGGCCTCAGTGTGGGCACGGCGTGGTGATCTCTCAGCCTCAGTGTGGGCGCCACGTGGCGATCTCTCGGCCTCAGTGTGGGCGCGGAGTGGTGATTTCTCGGCCTCAGTGTGGGCGCGGCGTGGCGATCTCTTGGCCTCAGTGTGGGCGCGGCGTGGCGATCTCCCGGCCTCAGCGTGGGCCTGGCATCACGATCTCTCAGCCTAAGCCTGGCCCCGGCCTGGCAGACTTTTGGCCCATCATAGCGATCTCCTGGCCTGCCTAGTGTGGCAGTCTCTTGGCAGCCCACCTTAGCGGTTGCTCAGCCTGGTGTGGCTGCCCACCGTGACAGTCTCCTGGCAGCCCAGTGTAGCCTCAGCTTGGACCTCCAGCCTTGAAATAATTTCAGAGTGGTCTCCTGGTCCCGAGAACCTCAAGGTGGTCTGGAGTCAAGGCTTGGCACAGACTAGAGGCTAGATGCTGGCATGGACTGGATTGGAAGGATTGTTATACTGAAATTTTTATTTCTCTACTTTTCTAATTTATTCCTATGATCTGTAATGCTGGGCTTTTTAATTTCTTTATTTTTCTCATTGTTTTCCCCAAAGAGTTGTACTTAAGTATCTGTACCTGGGTACTTTGACAATAGGAGAAAGTGAGGACTGCAGATGCTGGAGATCAGAGCTGAAAAATGTGTTGCTGGAAAAGTGCAGCAGGTCAGGCAGCATCCAAGGAGCAGGAGAATCGACATTTCAGGCATGAGCCCTTCTTCAGGAATGAGGAAGGTGTGCCAAGCAGGCGAAGGTAAAAGGTAGGGAGGAGGGTCTTGGGTGAGGACATTGGGAATGCGATAGGTGGAAGGAGGTTAAGGTGAGGGTGATAGGCCAGAGAGGGGGTGGGGGCGGAGAGGTCAGGAAGAAGATTGCAGGTCAAGAAGGCATTGCTGAGTCTGAGGGTTGGGACTGAGAAAAGGTGGGGGGAGGGGAAATGAGGAAGTTGGAGAAATCTTATTCATCCCTTGTGGTTGGAGGGTTCCTACGCAGAAGATGAGGCGCTCTTCCTCCAGCCGTCATGTTGCCATGGTCTGGCAATGGAGGAGGTCAAGGACCTGCATGTCCTTGGTGGAGTGGGAGTGTGAGTTAAAGTGTTCAGCCACGGGATGGTTGAGTTGGTTGGTGCAGATGTCCCAGAGGTGTTCTCTGAAACGTTCCGCAAGTAGGCGGCCTGTCTCCCCAATGTAGAGGAGGCCACATCGAGTGCAGCGGATGCAGTAAATGATGTGTGTGGAGGTGCAGGTGAATTTGTGACGGATATGGAAGGATCCCTTGGGGCCTTGGAGTGAAGTGAGGGGGGAGGTGTGGGCACAAGTTTTGCATTTCTTGCGGTTGCAGGGGAAGGTGCCGGGAGTGGAGGTTGGGTTGGTGGGGGGGTGTGGACCTGACGAGGGAGTCGCAGAGGGAGTGGTCTTTCCGGAACACTGACAGGGGCGGGGAGTGAAATATATCCTTGCTGGTGGGGCCTGTTTGGAGGTGGCGGAAATGACAAATACCTTTGTACATTAGATGGCACTGTAAGTGATGACTTGCAAACATTTCTCTGTGCTCATTTGGCTACACGTGACAATGAAGCTAATTCTCATTCTAAACTCTACTGAAAGGTAAGTGGATTAATTAATACCTACTTTAAGATTAACATCTTCTCACTTCATAAAATAAAGCAGGATCTGGCCACAGTAGACTGGGGATAGTTCCTTGCAAAAAAGGGGCCTTCAAAAAAGGAGCTGGAGAGAGTATAGATCCAACATACAGATGAACCAGGAAATTAAAGATTGGTGAGTCTCATGTCAGTGGTAGGGAAACTATTGAAGAAAGTTCTGAAGGAGCAAATTAATACCCATTTGGAAAGGCACAGGTTAATTAGGGATAGTTGGCATGGCTTTGTCAGAGAGAGATCATGCTTAACAAATTCGTTAGAATTTTTTAAACATGTGATTAAGTGTGTGGATGTGGGAAGTTCAGTTGATGTAGTTTATGTAGGTTTTGGCAAAGCTTTTGACAAGGTTGCACATGGGAGATTGATTGAAAGGTTAAAGTATATAGAATTGAGGGAAAGTTGGAGAGATGGGTCAGAATCTGACTTAGTATTAGGACGCAAAGGGTAGTGATAGAAGGCTGTTGAGTGATTGGAGGCCAGTGTCCAGCGGTGTACCACAAGGATCATTACTAGGACCCCTCTTGTTAAACACATAAATGATATGTATGAAAATTTGAGAGGAATGCTAAACAAGTTTGCAGATGACACCAAGATTGGTAGAATGATTAATAGTGAAGTGGGCTGCATGGTGGCTCAGTGGTTAGCACTGCTGCCTCACAGTGCCAGGGTTCCCAGGTTCAATTCCAGCCTTGGATGACTGTCTGTGTGGAGTTTGCACATTCTCCCTGTGTCTGCGTGGGTTTTCTTTGGGTGCTCTGGTTTCCTCCCACAGTCCAAAGATGTGCAGGTCAGGTGAATTGGCCATGCTAAATTGCCCATAGTGCTAGGTGCATTAGTTAGAGGGAAATGGTCTGGGTGGATTACTCCTCAGAGGGTCTGTGTGGACTTGTTGGGCCAAAGGGCCTGTTTCCACGCTGTAAGGAATCTTAAAAAAAAAGATGGTTGGAGGTTTTAGGAAGATATAGATGGGCTGGTCAGATGAACAGATCAGTGGCAGATGGTATTTAACCCCAATAAATGTGAGGTGATGCACTTTGGAAGTAGAAACAAGATGAGGGAGTATTTAATGAATGGCTGGACACTGGGTAGATTAGACGAACAAAGGGATCTTGGGGTAATTATTCACAGATCCCTGAAATTGGCAGAACACGTGAATAGAATAGTTAAGAAGGCATTTGGGACACTTACTTTCACCAGTCGTGGCACAGAGTATAAGAAAAGGGTGTAATGTTGGAGATGTACAGAGCATTGGCCAGGCTACAGCTAGAGTACTGTGTGCTGTTCTGGTCATCTCATTGCAGGAAGGATGTGACAGCACTTGAGGGGTCACTAAGCAGGTTCACCAGGATGGTACCTGGGATGGAGAAATTGAGCTATAAGGAGAGACAATATAAGCTCGGATTGTATTCTTTAGAGCAGAGAAGATTGAGGGTGGACGCAATTGCAGTGTATAAGATTATCAGGGTATGGACAGGATGAATAGAGAACAGTTATTCCCCTGGGTTTAGAGGTCAATCTCAAGAGGGAATAGTTTTAGGGTAAGGGCAGGAAATTCAGAGGGGATTTGGGAAAAAACCTTTTTCACTCAGCAGGTGGTGGGAATCTCGAATGCCTAAGAAGGTTGCAGAGGCTAGAAACCTTACAACCTTTAAAAAATATTTTAGATTAGATTACTTACAGTGTGGAAACAGGTCCTTCGGCCCAACAAGTCCACACCGACCCTCTAAAGAGAGAACCCACCCAGAACCATTCCCCTACACCTATCACTAGAGGCAATTTAGCATGGCCAATTCACCTAACCTGCACATTTTTGGAGTGTGGGAGGAAACCCAAGCAGACATGGGGAGAATGTGCAAACTCTACACAGGCAGTTGCCTGAGGTGGGAATTGAACCCAGGTCTCTGGCGCTGTGAGGCAGCAGTGCTAACCACTGTGCCAACATGCCACTTGAATGGCATAGTGGATGAGCACTTCATATATCTTAACATTTAAGGATATGGGATAAGAGTGGAAAATTGGGATCAGCACACTTTTAGTGATAGTTATATCAGTGCAGACTTGATGGGCCAAAGGACCATCTATAAATCTATGACATACAAATAAACAAGTACAATGTACAGAATTTAATGTTGATGTTCCACTGTTCCCACCCAGAGGATGCCACAGTCAGGAGCAGGGCACAAGATTGTACAGAACAGCATATAATGGAGATACCGTCACTGTCCCACCTCCTTCTGAGTCCTGGGTTGGAAAATTTCTGGGCAGCCTTCCCACAAAGAGGTCAACTGAGACTCTGAAGTGGCCAATGAAAGGGTTTCATCTTGCCATCATTGGTATTCAATGAGTGTTTGATCGAATCTCACTCTCCCAGGAAACCCTTTAGCATACATCCTGTTAGCCTTCGGCCCAATGGGAGTATCTCTGATTTATGGACACTTTGAACTTTACCATAGAACTTAGCATCAGGAACCGGGGTAGGGGGACATACATGAAGCCATGACTTCTGCACTTCTGACCCAGTTGCTGGTATCTCTTCCAGTTATCTCATCATTCACTTCTGTTCAGGGATTCATTCTGATCCTTGGTGAATGACACACTGTAGTACAGAAAGAGATCTCTACCTCTGGTGAAACAGCCAGTTCAGGTGAGCTGCCAGCCTCTGAATTTCCACCACCTCTTGACCCTACTCAGGCTTAATCAGATGTGAGGCCCAACACAGCTCACTGGAAGCCTAATTGGTATCAAATGTGTTGAGCGTAGCTCCTAGAGAAAAGCAATGCTAGGCTCTTGCTGATTCTCTAACAAGTGGACAAGGTCCTTTCACTCACATAAAAACCAGTCCATAGTTTTTCTTCAAGTCACTGTTGATAATTTTGTGATAACTTTTTTCAAGATTTCTTCTTTATTTGTTAACAAGCTGTAGGTGTGACTCGCCCAAACCCAACTCCCCTCAGATGGTGATGGTGGTGAGCTGTTTTCTTGAGCAGCTACCATTTATGATGATGTAAGTCTAGCCACAGTGCTGGTAGAGAAGGAATTCCACAATTTTGACTCAATGCCAGAATAACAAAGTGTTTCTAAACCAAATGTGTGACTTTTGAATCTGCAGGAAGTGATGTTCCCACAAGGTTTGTAAAATTCAGATTACTCAAAAGACTTGAGGAGTTGCAAGCAATTTACTGAGAAGCACTAAAGCAATAGTTCAAATACAATTTACAATCAGAATAATTGGCATATGATGTGCAATCGGTGAGAATAGTTTACCAAATCAGATCAGAGGCACAGATGGAAGTGGTGAGTGGTTTGATCTCTGGAGCTCATGGTAATAATTTCTTCTTGTTAGGCCCTTACCTCTGTCTAATGTGATATTACCAACTGGTGCTTTGGCCCAACAAGTCTGCACTGACATAACTATCACTAAAAGTGCGCTGATCCCAATTTCCCACTCTTGTCCCATATCCTTAAATGTTAAGATATATGAAGTGCTCATCCACCGTGCTGTTCGGGTGGCACGTTGGCACAGTGGTTAGCACTGCTACCTCACAGCGCCAGAGACCTGGGTTCAATTCCCGCCTCAGGTGACTCTCTGTGTGGAGTTTGCACATTCTCCCTGTGTCTGTGTGGGTTTCCTCCGGTATTCCTTATCCCTGAGGGTTAATGGATGAAGCATGATAATCGCTCATCAAATTATAGCATCCCATTCAATTGTCTAATTATCAGGGGGCACAGCTCCAAGCCTCCTTACATTTCAATCCTCGTCAGGGAGGTCATCCTTTCCTTATTTTTTGAATGCTTATGCAATCTTCTTCCAGACACTTTGTTGGAATGTTACATGAAGTTCTATCTTATCAGATCTAGAAATGGCCACACAGAGGTTTGTGGCTCATTATGTTCTTTGGAGAGTTGACAGTTTTATGCAGTTCTGTATCTTTGTCAGCTCTGGCTGCTTGCTATCAATTGTTTTGTAATGAGGGTGAAAGAGAGAGAACCATACTGCTAAGTATTCAATTAATTCTTAAAATGTTAAGTGTTTTGGCAGTTACAGTAGTATATCTAATGTGTGGTACATGCTGCTGATATTCTGTGCCAGTGATGGAGGGACTGAATTTTTAAAGTAACAGATAGGTTGACAACTGAGTGTGCTGTTATGTGCTGGATCGTGTTGAGCTTCTTAAGTGATTCTGGAGCTGCTCTCATCCAGAGAATTGAAGAGCATTCCACCAGGCTCCTGCCTTGTATCTTATAGATAGTGCACTGACTTTGGGGAGTCAGGAAGTGATCTACGTGCTGCAGGGTTCCTAATCTATTTCCTGCAATTGCAAATGCAGAATTGAGATGCAACAACAAAAGCAGAAATTGTTGGTAAAGCTCAGCGCGTCTGGCAGCATCTGTGGAGAGAAATCAGAGTTAATTTTTTTGTGTTCAGTGACTCTTCCTTAGAACTGATGGTAGCTAGATAGCTTCCTAGCTATCAGTTCTGAAGAAGGGTCACTGAACCCAAACATTAACTCTGATTTCTCTCCACAGAAGCTGCCAGACCTGCTGAGCTTTTTCAACAATTTATGTTTTTGTCTTTGATTACCAGCATCCGCAGTTTTTTCATTTTTTTTTGACAGAATTTATATGGTTGACCCAATTAAGTCTCGATCATGTGGCAAGCCCCAGAGTTTCAAAGATTCCGATGATAGGAGTGCCATTGAATGTCAAGGCTGATGGTTAGATTCTCTCTTGTTGGAGATGGTCATTGTCTGGTGCTCGTGTGGAATAAATAACTTGCCACTTATCAGTCCAAGCCTGAAAGTTGTGCAGTTCTTGCTACACACACACATACAGACAATGTCTAAGATGATTCAAAATGGACTGAACATAGTCTGATCATCAGTGAACATCCCTACTTCTGATCTTCTCATGAAGGGAAGGTCAATGATGAAGCAACTGATGATGGTTTAGCCTATGACATTACACTGAGAAAATCCTGTGGTGGTGTCCTGGGGCTCAGGTAATTGGCGGCTAATAACTATGACCATCATCATTTACATTAGGTATGACTATAACCAGTGGAAAATCTCCGTATGAAGTCTATTGACTCCACTGTTACAATGGCTCCTTGATACCACACGCAGTTAAATTCGCCTTTGATCTCAACAGCATTTGCTCTTACTCTTTTATGAAATATTCTACCTCCCATATTTTAGATATTTATAGTTAATGGATATAAATTAATTACAATTGGTTACAAAAGTATTCACTGTCGTGTTGTGAGGTACAGGTACTTTTCGCCTGATGCAATTTAGGATGGATTTGCAATTTTTTGGAAGTTATTCTGAAAAAAATGGTTGCACCACCTACAGATCTATCCAATATTTATACACTTGCATGTCATTCTTTCATTGCAAATTTTCAAGGACTCCAGGGAAATAATTGTTGGCCCAGCCACAACACCTTGTCCTAAGAGTGAATAAAAAAAATTCCTGTGCACACAGTGAGCAGCTTCTGCAATTCAGTTAACTAACACAAGTTCACCATCATCCTTTCAGAAAATGTTGTTTTCATTTACAAAACTATTGGTATCAATGCCAAATATATTATGCTTTTTGTCATTGTTATACTCTGAGATGATCTATTAATCTGATATAACAATAAGTTTTTTCACCAATTTGAATTCAGCTTCCATTGGAGTACATATTCTTGCAAGGTGAGCATAGTAATTATATTTCTACTAAAGTACTGGATTAGTGTTTAACACTGTTGTAATTTTACAACTTGTAATCAAAATGTTTCTGCAAGTATAAATATTAAAATGCAAAGTGAGCAGTTTTTAAAATTTGTTTTAAAATTTTAAAATTTGTTTTCCGGAGAAAAACTAAAAGTACACAAATTAATAAAAAAATGCAAATGATACGTTGCTCTTTATCTCAAAGTTGGAACGTGAAGTGAGAAAATGATGGCTCAGTTGTATAGAGCATTGATCAGGCCTGCACTGGACCACATCTGTGTACTGAACTTCAAAAAGAGAGAAGTTGGCCTTGGACGGGGTAAAGCACAGACTGACCCAAGTTATATCATGATTTAATGGATTAACTAATGAGGACAGATTATATAAACGTGGCTGTTCTTGTTTCCGTGCTGTACATCTCTGTGACTCTATGAGCTGAGGGATGATCTAATTGAGATGATTAAAATGAAGAAATTGAGTAGCAATAAAGATTAGACTGCTGGAGTCATAGAGTCAGAGAGTTGTACAGCATGGAAACAGACCCTTCAGTCCAACCTGTCCATCCTGACCAGATATCCCAACCCAATCTAGTCCCACTTGCCAGCACCCGGCCCATATCCCTCCAAACCCTTGCTATTCAAATACCCATCCAGATGCCTTTTAAATGTTGCAAGTGTACCAGCCTCCACCACTTCCTCTGGCAGCTCATTCCATACACGTACCACCCTCTGTGTGAAAAAGTTGCTCCTTAGGTCTACTTTATATCTTTCCCGTCTCACGTTAAACCTCTATTTCTGGACTCCCCCACCCCAGGGAAAGCACCTTGTCTATGTAGAAATAAAATTAGAGATAAGCTATTTTGTATGAAGTGGTGTGGCCATGAAACAAGACGTAATTGAATATCAGCAACAAGTCCATTGGCCTGAATGCATGTTCAGATATATTCTTTATGTTTGTAGCCACTTTAACTGTGGAGTACATATTCACTGCACATGCAATTGCAGTGCATGTGCCATCACTGCCAGTGATGTCACAGGTAGGTTCCTGCATCAAGGATCATTATTTTGGATGCCTGTCAATCACGGCCCTTTTCCCAATCGCTTATGCCTCACATGCTGCCTTGCTTGACACCCTGCTCACCCTCTAATCAGTGCCTCTCTTGTTGAGCCTCTCACTGCCCTGCTCTCAACAACTGACCCCACACTGCCTTTCCATTTGCCTCATCTGCTCCCTTGTGGGAAGCCAGGTGGTGAACTGGGCAGCAAGTGGAGGAGGCAAATGAAACTGAAAACAGCACTGGAGAAGAAGAATGAAGCAGAGTACTGGCTGGAAGCAGAGTGGCAAGCAAGAGATGTCAGTGGCACCAATGTCTTAGTCTGGTGAAATACAGATTCACAATGAGGACATCGGGTAGGGGCAGAGCAGGGGAATTTGTGTAAAGGTATGTGGTCACATTAGTCTCCTCACACATCCACAGGGTTTCTGATTCCTCATTCCTCAATTCAATGCTCACTCTCAAGTTCTTGTTGTTTGCACCATCCTCCACCCTAGGAGGGTGCACATGCACTCCACCCTGAACTTCCTAGTTTTATTCCTGCCAAGTCCCTGCAGTATGATCTACTTCTGTCCGGTAAAGGATTTGGAAGAGGAGGAAGAGTCACCTCACCACTGCACACACTTTCTTCCTGAAAGGAAGAAGGTAAGAAGATGTGGAATAGCACCACAGGAGAGCAGAGAACATATAGGATACTCACTAAGAGTAAACATCACAGTGACTAGTTTAGTATTTTTTTGTTATTGTAATATTTACATTGTATTTGATGAATGTACAGACTGACTATGCTAATGTGTATAATGGAACTAGTTGTCTTTTTATTGTGATCTTCATAGGAAGGGGTTGAAATGATTGAAAGGTAGTGACTCATTGATAGATCCTTTGTTCTGGAAGGCAAAGCTTAAGGCAACATAGTTCCAAATTGAGATGTTGGAGATGTCACTCATCTGCAATCTTCAGCTAAGTGGTATTGAGTCTCCCTCCAGGGCAATTGACCTGGAACACCAGAGATCATTCCCTTTTCTCCCTCCTCTTCCTCTTTGGTGATTACCTTGATCCTCTGGCACAATTACTTGTGCAAAAGGACATTCTGTTGCGGTCAATAATACATGCAGCAACACAAATCTGGAGAGCTCCTCAGTTAGGTATTGCCAAATACCTTCTAATTAGTGGGCGGCACGGTGGCACAGTGGTTAGCACTGCTGCCTCACAGCGCCAGAGACCCGGGTTCAATTCCCGCCTCAGGCGACTGACTGTTTGGAGTTTGCACGTTCTCCCCATGTCTGCGTGGGTTTCCTCCGGGTGCTCCGGTTTCCTCCCACATTCCAAAGATGTGCAGGTCAGGTGAATTGGCCATGCTAAATTGCCCGTAGTGTTAGATAAGGGGTAGATGTAGGGGTATGGGTGGGTTGCACTTCGGCGGGGCGGTGTGGACTTGTTGGGCCGAAGGGCCTGTTTCCACACTGTAAGTAATCTAATCTAGTAAAGGTACCTAAAATAAGAATATAAGAACTCGGAGCAGGAGTAGGCCATCTGGCCCTTTGAGCCTGCTCCACCATTCAATAAGATTATGGCTGATCTTTTTGTGGCCTTAGCTCCACTTATTCTCCACTGTGACTCTTAATTCTTTTACTGTTCAAAACATTATCTATCTTAGCTTTAAAAACATTTACTGAGGAAACCTCAACCACTTCCTGGGCAAGGAATTCCATAGATTCACAACCCCCAGGTGAAGAAATTCCTTCTCAATTCAGTCCTAAATCTGCTCCCACCAATCTTGAAACTCTGCCCTCTTATCATATTTCCTTCATAATTTTATATATTTCTCCCCTCTCATTCTCCTAAATTCCAATGAATATAATCCCAGTCTACTCAGTCTCTCCTCATAAGCCAATCTCTTCAACTCTGGAATCAACCCAGTGAACCTCCTCTGCACCCCCTCTAGTGCCAGTACATCCTTTCTCAAGTCAGGAGATCACAACTGCACGCAGTACTCCAGGTCAGCACCCTGTACAGTTCCACCATAACCTCCCTACTTTTAAACTCAATCTCTTTAGCAATGAAGGATAAAATTCCATTTGCCTTCTTAATTATCTATTGTACCTGTAAACCAACCTTCTGTGATTCATGCATAATGTCCTTCTGCAGAGCAGCATGCTACAATTTTTCACCATTCAAGTAATAGTCCTTTTTACTGTTACTCGTACCAAAATGGATGACTTCACATTTATTAACATTGTACTCCATCTGCCAAACCTTTGCCCACTCACTTAAACTATATATGTCTCTTTGCAAAGTTTCACAGTCCTCTGCACAGTTTGTTCTATTACTCATCTTAGTGTCATTTGCTACTTTTGACACACTCTATGTGGTCCCTAACTCCAAATAATCTATGTAAATTGTGAATAATTGCAGTCACAACACTGATTCCTGAGGCACAGTACTAGTCACTGATTGCCAACCAGAATAACACTCATTTATTCCCACTCTTCGTTTGCTGTTGGTCAACCAATCCTCTATACATGCTAATATATTACCCATAATACCTTGCGTCATCTCATGTAGTAACCTTTGTGAGGCACCTTGTTGAATGCCTTTTCACAATCTAGATACACCACCACATCTACTGGGTCCCCATTGTCTACCATGCTCATAATGTCTTCATAGAATTCCAGTAGACTAGTTAAACATGACCTGCCCTTCAGGATTCCATGCTGCGTATGCCCAATGGAATAATTTCTAGCTAGATGCCTTGCTATGTCTTCCTTGATAATACACTCAAGTATTTTTCCCACGACAAAAGTTAAGCTAACAGGTCTATAATTCCCCACCTTTTGTCTACCTCCCTTTTTAAACAATAGCTCACATTTGCTGTTTTCCAATTTGTTGGAACTGCCCCAGAGTCCGATGAATTTTGGAAAATTACCACAAGTGCATTTACTATTTTTCCTACCATCTCTTTTAGAATCCTAGGATGCATTCCACCAGGGCCAGGAGACATGTCTGCCCTTAGCTCCATTAGTTTGCCCAACATTATCTTTCGTGATAATGATTGTTTCCGGGTCCTCCCTTACCTTTGTCTCTTTGACAAGTGCTGGCACATTATTCATGTCCTCCATTGTGAAGACCAATTTAAAATGCCTGTTCAATGCATTGGCCATTTCCTCATATCTCATTACTAAATTACCCTTCTCATCCTCAAAAGGATGTTAACTTTAGCTAATCTTTTTTTATTTTATATATTTATAGAAACTTCTGCTATCTATTTTTATATTCCGAGCTAGTTTATTTGGATAAACTATTTTACTTTTGTTTATAGCTCTTTTTTGTGGCTCTCTGATGACCTTTAATGCTGTCCCAATCTTCTAGTTTCCCACTGATCTTAGTCACTTTGTATGCCTTCTCTTTCAATTTGATAGCCTCCTGTATTTCCTTAGACACTCATGGCAGATTACCCCTTTTCCTACAATCCTTCATTTTCACTGGTATATACTTTTGCTGAGCACTTTGACAAATTGCTTTAAAAGTCCTCCACTGTTCGTCAATATCCCACTATAAAGTCTTTGCGATCAGTCTACTTTAGCCAACTTTTCCCTCATCTTGTTGTAGTCCTTTGTTTAACCACAGGACCCTGGTATTTGATTTTAACTTGGCACTTTCCAACTGTATTCTAAATCCAACCATACTGTGCTCACTCCTTCCAAGAGAATCCCGAACTATGAGATCATCTATTATTGCAGTCTCATTACATGGGACCAGATCTAGGATAGCTTGCTCCTTCGTCGGTCTCATTACATACTGTTCAAGAAAACTATCCCGGATACATTCAATGAACTCCCCCTGAAGGCCACCCTGACTGACCGGGTTTGACCAATCGACATGAAGATTAAAATCTCCCATGATAATTGCCATACCATTTACAGAGTTAAAGACAAAACAAACTACAGATGCTGGAATCCAAAATAGACAGGCAGGAGGCTGGAAGAACACAGCAAGCCAGGCAGCATCAGTTAGTTTTTTCTTTATTTATTGCCTGTCCCAGTGTGATTTTATGATTTGGTGGCCTGTGGATTACTCCTATCAGTGACTTTTTCTTCTTAGAATTTCTAGTTTCCACCCAAATTGATTCAATCCTATTCTCCATAGAATCGATATCATCTCTCATCACCGCCTGGATGTCATCCTTAAATATCAGAGCTACACCAGCTCCCTTACCATTCTATCTGTCCTTTGGAATAGTCTGGTATCTCTGAATATTGAACTCCTCGTCGTGACCATCCTGCAACCACGTTTCCGTAATGGCTACTAAATCATATTCATTCATGATGATTTGTGCCATTAACTCATCTACCTTGTCACGAATGCTACAAGCATACATGTAAAGGGCCCTTATGCTAGTTTTTGTACCCTCATTATGAATTCTAACATTTCCAGCAATAATATCTCCTGAGTTATGCTTCCTTTAAACATTTGAAGGCCCTAATTGTTTGCTCAAAAATATCCCTAATGACTGTATGGCTCTTATGGTATAACTACTGACAATGTACTTCCTAGTTAAGTCATGGGCCATGGCACCAGTTGTCAGCTATACACATTGCAATTGGTCTTAATGATCTGTGGAAAAATTGACTGAATCAATACAAAATCATTATAGCAGTGTGCCGTTTACCAGGTATTCAACTGCATGCCATAGGCTACAGGAAGGCAGCTCCTACTTGTTTCTTGGGTTTAAATCAATGGTTCACTTAGTTACCTCTGTAGGCTTCCAGGACAATGTGGAATCCTATAATCCTGTTCATAATTATTTATCTGTAGCTGGAATCTGTTTGTTTGTAATAAAAAGTAATTCTTATTACGTACAGAAACCAAGTTCATGCTTTTTATCAACCTGGGTTGAAAAACAGGTAAATAGAGGAATTTTGTATACCACAATAAAACCTTTAATTTTTGTGACAGCTTCGATAATAGCAGGACTTGATTTCCAACGTGTTACCTCAGAGAGACATAACAATACCCTTCAAGCTGTTCATGAATTACAGTATTATCTGTACTTCTATAGCACATTATCTTAGTCAAAAAAGGGACCATACCTATGGTCTAGGCAACTAAAAACAGTTGAAGTCCTTGAAGAATATAGAGAAAGCAGAAAGAGGTTCCATTGGGGCATTAGGAGGGCTAAAAAGGGCTAGGAAATGTCTTTGGCCAGCAGGTTAAGGAGAATCCTAAGACATTTGTACATATATTAGGATTAAGAGAGTAGCTAGCAAAAGAGTGGGCCCGCTCAAGGATAATGGAGGGAGCTTATGTGTGGAACCAGAGGAAATGGGTGAAATCCTTAATGGGTACTTTACATTGGTATTCACCAAAGACAGAGACATAAGGGATGTTGAGGTTGGGGAAAGGTGTGAATACTGTCAGGCAGGTTAACATATTGAAAGAAGAAGTGTTGGATGTCTTGGAATGTATTAAGGTAGGCAAGTCTCCAGGGCCAGATAGGATCTACCCCAGGATACTCTGGGAGGAAATAGCTGAGGCCTTAACAGATATCTTTACATTCTCTTTGGCCTCAGGCGAGATTCCAGAGGACTGGAGAATGGCCAGTGTTGTTCGTCTGTTTAAGAGAGCAATCAGAGATAACCTAGGCCGATGAGCCTGACATCAGTGATGGAAAAGTTGTTGGAGAACATACTGAGAGACAGTATTTATTCACGTTGGAGGCAAAAGGACCTGTTAGTGATAGGCACCATGGGTTTGTACAAGGAAGGTCATGTCTCACCAACTTGATTGAGTCTTTTGAGGAGATGATAAGAATGATTCATGAGGGAAGGGCAATCTACATGAACCATAGTAGGGCATTCAGTAGGGTATCTCTTGGCAGGCTGGTACAAAAGGTAGTGTCTCACAGAATCTGATGTGAGCTGGCTAGGTGGATGCAGAACTGACGGTCATAAATGACAGAGAGTAGCAGTGGAAGGGTACTTTTCAGAATGGAGACCAGTAAACTAATGGTGTTTCACAGGGATCAATGCTGAGGACCTTCATTATTTGTAATATTTTTAAATTATCTGAAGAAGCTGGTGCGATTAGTAAGTTTCAGGATGACAGCAAAATAGGCTGTCTTGCACATAGTGAGGAGGATTGTTAAAGGATACAGCAGGATATAGATAGATTGCAGATTTGGCCAGAGAAATGGCAGATGGAGTTTAATCTGAACAAATATGAAGTGATGCATTTTGGTAGATCAAATTCAGCTGTGAATTGTACAATTGTCGGAGAAGTTAGCCCAATAAAGCAGCACAGATTGAAGTCAAATTAACAACCATTTATTAAGACAGCGATATCGCAGAAGAGACATTGACCACGCTGGAACAGCACAGGCAGTCTGTCCAGGTAACCAAAACTCTCTACCCCGAACTGAGAATCAAGCCAGTTTTTTATAGGAATACAGTACAATGATGCTAATTCAAAATAGTGACAATGTAATGGTCTTGATAGTCAAGTAATCCAGTTACGATGGTGATGATCACAAAGCAGTTATCAGAAGAATGTCCTGAATGTAGATCCAATGAAGCATCCAGCAGCATCAATTGGTTCTTAATAGGATCAGGAGATTCCAGCTCTCTTTGTTGGTAGGTGAGAATGTCCCTTTTCTTGGCAGTAAGGCGTTTTCATTGTTGCTCTCCTGTGAGCGAGGTATTCTGGTGGCTCTCCGTCTGACCTGTCCTCTCTAAGGCTTTGGTATCACTGGGGTACAAGACTGCCCTTAGGGCTTTGGGATAGCTGTGTTTATCGGGTCCAGGAAGCTTATTGTCAGTTTGTCTTGGGAAGTGTATTCCCTGGTCTGTGAGTGACTGTGGTCATGTCTAGTTTCCCTTGTCAGCCTGTTTGGTCAATGCTGAGGCACTCTGGGTGTTCCTTGTATGGTTTGGACAGACTTGATTTTCTGTGTTCTATGTGGCCATGCTGTGGGTTGGCAGGGTGTCAGATCTTTTCCCACAATTCCCCCTCTTGTTTTAAGGGAGGGATTTGAAGGGGGCAATATAGCCAGATCTGGGGGATTGTCAGATGGGGGGGTTCGGCATCGGACAGATAGCCCTTGGTGTCTGAGTCTCACTCCGCAGAGATTGTCTCATGGGCAGGAATGCTCCCCCAGTGGATCTGTACTAGCTGAGTGGTGAGGAGGGGCAGAGGGTAGCAGTATTGCACACAGACATGAACAGCACAGTCAGATGGCCAGGGCCAGCGCCACAATCCCAGCAATCATAGCAATGAAGGCTATCAGTCCCTGTAGTAGGGCTGTGCCCCATGAGCCCAGCCAGAAGGCTGCCCAGTCCCATAGTTCCCACTGGGAGTTCTCCTCAAGCAGGACAGAAGCTGCCTGTCGAATATGTTGGGCCAGGTCTGTGATATTTTCGCTGAGGTCAGGAATGTAAGTGCAGCAGTCAGCACCAATGAGGGCGCATGAGTACCCTTTCGCAGCGAGCCAGTAGTCTAAGGCCATCCTGTTCTGCAGGTCACAGTGCGAATGGCAACCGCCTCCGCATTCAGCTGGGTGAGCGCTTCAGCTGTGGAATTCGCCACCACCTCTAGTGTGGCGGTGAGTTTGTGGGCTTCTATGTGCAACTGCAGGGTTGCATAGCGGGGTGCCATCAGATAGAGAGCTGTCTTAATGGCAGCAAGGGTTCGTTTGCTGTGGGTCATGGGCTTTGGGAAGTGAGGGGTCTGGGAGTGATAAATAAATGGTACTGCATACCTGACATAGCAGCTCCCAGTCCAGGGCAACAGCAGCCATGGGTAGGCTTTGTGGCCATAGATGAAACAGGTGCCATTGTAGGTCTGGAGATGGCAGGTCTGGGTCCCTGTCCAACAGTGAGGAAGGTGGTGTTCTGGCTGGTCCTGTTGAGGACCTGTATGTTTAAAATGCTGCCTTGTGCAGCGAATCAGTGTGCTGCAGGAGTTAGGAGCAGGGAGTCTGCGCACCGGCTCCAGCCAGCCTCCTGTCCGGGTGGTTGTGTGCTTTTCAAACAGATGGATCCCGCAGGTGGCCCGTTTGTGTTAGTGTCAGCAATGGTCAGGGCTGTGGGCTCATGGGAGAGGTTGTAGGCTGGTTAAAAACCACATTTGTCCAGATGGTACCCTGCAGACCTCCAGTGGGCTGGGCCGTTGTCCCCGTATTCGGTCATGGCTGGTGGTATTGTTAGTGTGGTAACCTCAGGGGACCTGTCTGGTTCCAGCCAGTCCTTTATGTCCCACCCTATAGGAGACAATAGTAAACCGTATTTTTGTGAGTGATGCGAATGCTGACTGCTCACATTACTAAGGAGCTGTTCTGTTTCTAATAATCCCCCAGATTCATTCACCAATTCTCCATTGGATCAATCACCAATGGATCCAGTTACAGCTGGACACATTGTCACGGTGGCTGTTGTGGAATGGAGGTGCAGAAAAATTGAGGAGCAGATACGCCAGTAAGCCCTTTATCAGCAGCAACTGCCAGCAGCTGCTGAACAGCTACCTCATGAAGACACCGCAGCTGAAATTCCCTTCAGGATGCGGAGGATGTACAGGACATCCAGAATCTATTGTTTTGATCTATGATGCTATTATCTCCAGAAGAGTGAAACACATTGCCACCACGGACTGAGGATATCCCTGGACACCATCAGCTTGAACGGCACTCCCAACCTGAAGAAGTGGGTGGTCATCCCCTCCCAATGAGAGCTGTGCTAAATGCTTTAGTGGATGGCTGCTTCCTATGATCCACTAGACACAGACCCCAAATACAAAGAATTTCACATTATTCCAAACCTTTGTGACTATATCTATTCTTCGGTTTTGCCAGCTTTTTCCAAGAATATTAACAAATATTTCAGAAAATATAGGCCAGAATGTTTCACTGAAAAATCTTGCTGTCTTCTCAAAGTATCCCAGTAGATTAATTAGCCTGCTTTTTGCTTCAAAATCCATATTTGCACATTGATAGCATTATGTCAGAAAAGCTCATTAGTTTTGAGCTCATGACTAATGATCCTTTCGTAATAATAAACAGTTAAAACTACAAGGAGAGAAAACCAGTCAATAGCAACTTATTGCATGTGGTCAGTATTTGATTTAAGAACAACACATTCAGGAGGTGCCTGATTAATTCTTAAGATGCTTCTGCTGTTGGCAAACCTGGAACTTATCGTACATCTCTGGTTGCCTTTAAGAAATTGATTATGTACTATTTTTTTGAACTACTGCAATGCATGTGGTGAAAGTAATCCCCAAGAACTGCTGTTGTTAGATAGTGAGTTTCAGGATTTTAACCCAATTAAGATGAAAAAGCAACTATATGTGTCTGAGTAAGGATAATTTGCAAGTTGAAGATGATGTTGTTTTCATGCAGCCTTTGTGTTTTTCAGCAAATGGAAGTTTGGTTTTGGAAGGTGCTACCAAAGATGATTTGGTGAGTTGTTTCACTGGTGTGTAAGTTGCAAAGTTTCATATAAAAGCTTTAGTTTTAAAAAAAAGCAGTATTTCTTTTGCCAGCTATGTTACTAATTTTGCTTTTAGTACCAGAATTACTTTTCCTATCCATTAACTTTCATGTATAGTGAGATATAGGAACTATTTGCTCAATAGGAATCATTGTTACAAAAGTTTATGAAGAAACTTTAGTAACAGTGATTCCTAGAATCCTAGACTTTTAAGTATTATTGACATAAGCAGATTAGATTACAGATGTGATTTGAAAGGGACGATCAACAAGTGCCAGGAATATTCCGCTATTTCATTTACGATTGTGTAATGTTGTATTGGAATTTATTGTGTTATTCATTAAACCCTTTCTTTTTGCTGTGTATCCTCTTAACAAAATTAATATAATGAAGTTACAACAGACAACAATCATCAAACCTATTAACCTGTTCCAGAATTTAATTTATTGTAGTGAAAGAGTACTTGTTTCATTGCCAGTTGATCACTAAAGTAATAATGAAATGTGGATAATTGACATATGCTGTACTTCATGTAGAAACAGTAGAAAATGTGAGAATAATGAAACAAGGCCATTTTTGTGTAATTAAAATCAATTTTGATTTTGTAGCTAAGTCTGTTGGGCGAGCTACTTGGCTTGGGTGCGAGTATAAAATGGATGGTATTGCATTGCTGCCAGTTTTATGTCCCACACAATATTCTGTTTTATTGGCTTCAAGTAAAATAATATATTGGTTTGGGTCTGTCTACATTAGAACTATCCCAGTTGCAGACAGCAGCAAAGTTCGAACTGACATCAAACTTTTTTTTGTAATATAAACTACAGCCTTTCACCAAGAGTGAGGTTTATATGCCTTAAGGACTTAGGCTAAATGCTGTCCTGCATGACTCTGGTTTTGACAGCTTCAGAAATAGAAGCTTGTTATAAAGCCATTTTTGTATCAAAACAACTTTATTTACTCAGTAGTTTAAGCATGGTATAAGTTTTCAAAAGGCTGATAATAGTAATGAAAAGTGACCTAAATAGCAGTTCTCAAAATTGTCTAACTTTACCTTTACCAAATACATGCTGACTTCCATTTATATGCTAATACTTTCCGAATTCCAACTTGGTCTGAATTAATTCAAAGTACTACAGAGGACATCTGCCAAATTAATGATTCTGCAGTTCTCAGATGCATCTGGAAATGCTTTTAAGAAGCAACACCAAAATCAAAAAAACGTTCCGTGCATCCGCTGGTAAGGTGACAAATATTTTATTTCAAGTTTCATTTTTTCAGCAGTCTGTTTGGGTATTTGGAATAGCAGGAAAGGAGGTTAGGGCAGTTGATTGTTCCTCCTGCAGTATGTGGGAGGTAAGGGTCACCACTAGTGTCCCTGCTGACTTCATTTGTGGGAAGTTCTCCTCATGTTAGGGAACTGGAGCTGGAGCTGGATGAACTTTGGATCATTCAGGAGGCAGAGGGGGTTATTGAGAGGATTTACAGGAAGGTAGTTACTCCACAGCCACATGAAGAATGAAGATGGATCACTGTCAGAGGTAGGAAAGGGAACCAGCAGGCAGTGCAGGGATATCCTGTGGTGGCTCCTCTCAACAACAAGTATACAGTTTTGGATGCTGTTGGGGGGGGGGGGGGGGGGGGGGGGGGGGTGGAATTGAGTTTCAGAGCCACAAGGTCATGCTTCAATTGTACAAGACACTGGTAAGGCCGCACCTGGACGCTTCCGTATAATTCTGGTCACCTCATTATAGGAAGGATGTGGAAGCTTTGGGAAGGGTTCTGAGGTGATTTACTAGGAGGCAGCCTGGTTTGGAAGGAGGATCTCACAAGGAAAGGCTGAGGGAACTAAGGCTGTTTTCTTTGTAGAGACAAAGGTTGAGAGGTGACTTACTCGAGACATATAAGATAATAAGATGGTTAGGTAGGGTGGAAATGAGAGCCATTTTCCTCGGATGGTGAAGGCTAATACGAAGGAGCATAGCATTAAATTAAATTCACTTGCCTAATCTAGAAAATTAAATTTGTTAATTTATTCTCAAGATGTAGTTTGGATTTAGGACAGATATCAGGGGTAGTTTCTTAACAGTGACCAGTGGAGTGCCACAAGGATCAGTGCTGGGTCCTCTACTTTTTGTCATTTATATAAATGATTTGGATGCTAGCATAAAAGATATGGTTAGTAAGTTTGCAGATGACACCAAAATTGCAGGTGTGGTGGACAGCGAAGAAGATTACCTCAGAGTATAACAGGATCTTGATCAGATGGGCAAATGGGCTGAGAAGTGGCAGATGGAGTTTAATTCAGATAAATGCGAGGTGTTGCATTTTGGGAAAGCAAATCTTAACAGGACTTATACGTTTAATGGTAAGGTCCTAGAGAGTGTTGCTGAACAAAGAGACCTTGGAATGCAGGTTCATAGTTCCTTGAAAGTGAAGTCGCAGGTAGATAGGATAGTGAAGAAGATGTTTAGTATGCTTTCCTTTATTGGTCAGAGTACTGAGTACAGGAGTTGGGAGGTCATGTTGCGGCTATACAGATCATTGGTTAGGCCACTGTTGGAATATTGCATGCAGTTCTGGTCTCCTTCCTATTGGAAAGATGTTGTGAAACTTGAAAGGGATCAGAAAAGATTTACAAGGATGTTGCCAGGGTCGGAGGATTTGAGCTATAAGGAGAGGCTAGACAGACTGGGGCTGTTTTCCCTGGACCGTCGGAGGCTGACGGGTGACCTTATAGAGGTTTACAAAATTATGAGGGGCATGGATAGGATAAATAGACAAAGTCTTTTACCTGGGGTCGGGGAGTCCAGAACCAGGGGGCATAGATTTAGGGTGAAAGGGGAAAGATATAAAAGAGACCTAAGGGGCAACATTTTCACACAGAGGGTGGTATGTGTATGGAATGAGCTGCCAGAGGAATTGCAACATTTAAGAGGCATTTGGATGGGTATATGAATAGGAAGGGTTTGGAGGGATATAAGCCGAATGCTGGCAGGTGGGACGAGATTGGGTTGGGATATCTGGTTGGCATGGACGGGTTAGACCGAAGGGTCTGTTTCTGTGCTGTACAATTCTATGACTCTATGACTCTATAACTCATCCAGTAGTAGGAGCGTGGAATGGCCTGCCTGCAACAGTAGTAGACTCACTGACGTTAAAGGCATTTAAGTGGGCATTAGACATACATATGGATAATAATGGAATGGTGTAAGTTAGATGGGCATCAGATTAAATTTCTCAGGTCGGTGCAACATTGAGGGCCGAAGGGCCTGTATTGCATTGTAACATTCTATATTCTATGTTCATTTCCCTACAGAAATGTCATCGTGATGGGATATGTTGCTTTCACCAGTTGACAGAGTTTGCTAAAGTGCAGAGAATTGTAATCTTGTGACTCTCAGGGCCCATCAACTTGCTGGCCTTCATGAAATAAATGTAAGGCTTCTAATTTATTAATGTGCAGGTGGTGTCAGGCTACAGAACATTTATTATCCAACTCAGTGCCCCATCTTCTGAGGCTCAAGCTTTTGTTCAAATCAGTAATACGAACAATTTTCTTCCAAAATTAACAGTAAACAACTGTTAAGGCTAGGTTAAAATTTAAAAAGGTGTTATGATTCACGCTGATGCCAATACCAGGCAAATCAGAAACATGGCTTGATAGATTGGAAGCTTTGTTTATCAGATAGCCAATCACTGAACAAATTCAATGTTCTTTGAAGGGAAGGCGAGAAGCTTTAAGTAGTCAAAAACTATAAAAGTATATTGGTTTTCCCAACAATATCCATTACATATATCCCATCTCAGTGAAGTATGTGAACTCTTTAATTATTCAAATAACGAAGTTGGAAATGTTTTCTTTCAGACGTTCTATTCATTTCCGAAGTGTGATTCTGTCCATTGTTCTGTGCTTTAAAGGCACAAAAGTACAGACTGACTCATTGACTATTTACACTTAAGACAAACATAGCATCTTTTTCATTTATTGCCCATCCCTAATTGCCCAGAAGGTCCGTTAAGGGTCAATTATGTTGCTATGGGTCTGGGGTCACAGGCAAGATCAGGTAATTTCCTTCCCTAAAAGGCATTTGTGAACCAAATTGTTCTGTTTGACAATTGGCAACAACTTCAGCATTATCATGAGTCTTTTACTTTCAGATTTTTTTGTTAAACTCAAATTCACCATGGTGGGAATTGAACCCTTGACACTTGGTTATTATTTTAGGTCTTCTCAGTTAATAGCTCAGTGATAATACCTCTAGGCCATCATCTCCCCTAAAGGTAGGGAGGCTTTTTTTCAGCCTGAAGACGTAACAATCTTAACTGCCCTTCTACTGATGTGAAACTGTCTTCGGTACTGGCTGATTCTGGCTTCTGACCAACTGGTTTTGTGTCGTTATAAAACTTTCAGTTTGTTAGCATTTCATCATTTAACATCGCCTGCACCTTGCAGGTAACTTAAATTACATGCTTTCTTGGAAATTATGTTTGGCCTTTTTGTTCAAGATAGACTTTCTAACCTCTGAAAAATTCCAATTTCTCAAAACTTACAATATACCACAAACATGCACCACAGGATATTAAGGAAATCAAGATAAGCAGATGCGGTTCAGATACAGATCAGCCAAGATCTGATTGAATGGCAGAAGGAAATATTGATTCAAGAACTCAAGAATTCATTACCTTCTAAAGAGAAATTAGAAATAAGGAATAAATGCTGCCATGACATTTTTACCTCATGCATAACCATGAGGTGACTCATCATTACCTTCTAAAGAGAAATTAGTAATAAGGAATAAATGCTACCATGACATTGATACGTCAAGAATGCATACCCATTCAAAAGCAGGCTTAAGGGGGCTAAGTGACCTATTGCTTTTTCTGTCTTCTAATGCTCAGTACAACAATTCACTTGCTTAATCTAGATAATTAAATTTGTTGAATTATTCTCAGGATGTAGTTTAAATGGCAAGGCTGACACTTCTTGCCTATATCTAGGTGCTCTTGCGAAAGTGGTAATGTGCCTTCCTTGTGAACAGCAAGCCATAAAAAAACACATTAAATCCTTAATCTGCTGCTCATCTGCAGAACAGACTGCATTTCTGCACTTGGCTGTTCTTAGTTATTTCAACAAAAGTTTTTTTAAAACTTACAAAAATTAATGAAAGCCAGGTTTAATAGGTATTCCCACTTTACATTGAATTCAGACATAATTCGCTTATTTAACTTTATTTTTACAATGCTGAGAATAGTTAAGTAAAGAAGAAAAAAATTGCTATTACAGGAAATTAGGAATCACAATAATTTATTGTCAAGAATCAAGGTTAGTTAATTCATATTAATCTAATTATTCCACATTAGAATTCTTCAGGAATTTAACCAAGAAAAATAAAGGAAATGTTAACATGCTACTCTAATATCTCTCGAATGGACAAAGGACTTTTTAGATTCAGAATAATATGGTTACAGTCTTGCATCATTCACTTTCTAAAAATATTTGTTATGCCATTAATTCAGTGCAGAAAATGACAACATGTGATATGAAAATATTTTTGGTGTTGTATATTTAACTTTGGTGATATGTATAATAAGTAGTAAAGCTATGATTCACAACCACATGACTGTGGAAAGCTAACAAAATCTAGCAAAAACACATCACATCCAAATTTAGTTTGCAAGTTTTTAATGTTAACAAATTTTGCATTGCCATTTTAAGTATTTTGTTAGGAATTTAATTTATAATCCCGGTAATTGAAAGCGTGAACGAACTGCTGCCATTTTTTTTGCTTTATTTGAAATCATTGTGTTAATCAAAAACAACTCTGAACTTGATAATGTTGTCAACACTTATGTTTTCTTTGGACAGATAACTCCTCAAAAGTGATGAGGAGTTATTGCATGAAAATGCAATATTATTTGCATTTTCTTTTATTAAAATAATATTTCAATCAATATCAAACTGCTCCACTGTAAGCTTTCTGATTAAATTTAACATCTCTGAAAGTTTTGCTGAATAGACCAGAATATCATAAGATATAAGAGCTGAAATAGACCATTCAGCTTATGGAATGGGCATTGGGGCACCATGGCTGATCTGATAACTCTCAACTCCATTTTCCTGCCTTTTCCGCACAACCCTTGATTCCCTTACTGATTAAAAATCCGTCCATCTCAACCTTGAGAATACTTAATGACCCAATCTCTACAGATCTCTGCAGGAAAGATTTCAACAAATTCACCATCCTCCGAGTGAAGAAATTCCTCCTCATCTCATGTCCTCACTAAGAGTATGTCCTCAAGTCCTAGACTCTCATATAAGCATCTACCCTCTCATGCCAATAAGAATCGTGTATGTTTTAAAAAGATCACCTCTCATTTTCCAAACTTCATTGAGTTTCTCTGAGTCCAACCTACTCAACCTCTTCTCACAAGATAATCCTTCCATACTCAGGATCAACCCAGAGAACATTCTCTGAACTTCCTCCAATGGCAATGTATCATTCCTGTAAATAGTAACCCTAAATTTGCTGGGTCAATTGGTCAGATTTACTTGTTTTCAAAATGGATATGTGTGTTTAATGTAGGTGCTGTAACAAAGTAGGAGACATACTGAACCGATGACATAGTATGCCTGGGTCCAGTGTTGTTAAAAACAGATGCTGGGCACCAAGTGTGAAAATTGACCATTTGTCAGCAAAACAATACACAGTTGAACACAGGGTTATGCTGTGTCAATATCATATGGCTGATTGGATGACACAAAAGCTGCAAGGAAATTTCCTCTATGAGCGACCATGAGCAGGCAGGCTTGGGCTCAAGATTCATTAAAACTGAGAGCTAAGCCTCATTCCAGAGAAAACAAGCAGGTGCCTCAAGAGTGAAAAGACAACCAACCATGGTAGACCTCATACAGTTGTGATGTTTGCTAGTTGCCAATCATTGAAGACTGAACAGTGTTAAAGATGGATCACTCAGGCTGCTTGCATAGAACAGAATATAAGAGAATATGCCTCAGAGCAGGCTGTTCTCCAGTTTTGGTCTGATGCTCAGACAAGTCCACATAAACTAGGCCACTTGTTAGTTGGGTAAGCTTGTGATGTATGATTAGCATCACAGTATTTTTTGTAGTGTGCCTTGCTTTAATGGCTAGGTATATCCCATTACTGGGACTGCCATGGATTATTGATGTCTGTGGTAAACCTGATGGATCAGGAAAAGTAGGAATAAAAGCCTACATTAAAGCTTACACCAATTTATTCCAGGTGTGGTCTGACTAGTGTCCTGCATTGATTTACTGAAACATTTTCATTTAATATGGAATGAGCTGCTAGAGGAAGTGATGGGGGCTAGTACAATTGCAACATTTAAAAGGCATCTGGATGGGTATATGAATAGGAAGGGTTTGGAGGGATATGGGCCAGGTGCTGGCAGGTGGGATTAGATTGGGTTGGGATATCGGGTCAGCATGGATGGGTTGGATTGGTGCAGATACCTAATTATAAGTCAATGGTCCATGCTGTTCCTCCATAAACACCCTGACTATGTGGTGTTGCTATGGAAATAAGCTATGTGTTCTGGACTTTGAATCTTGGTTCAATTAGGTATTTAGGGGATCACACTGAGTGCAATATGATATTAACATGATGAAACATGAAATGTCCACCTTGGCAAGAAGAACAAAAAGTCTGAATATTATTTTAATGGAAATGCATCACAAAAGTTAGCATGTAGCTACAGCAAGTAATTACAAAAGCAAATAGAATGTTTACATTTATTGCAAGAAGAATGAAGTCGAGACTCAGAGGAGATCTTGCTACAACAGTGCAGGGCTTTGGTGAGATGGTGAGATGGCAGCTAGCATAATGTATACAACTGTTGTTTCTTTATTTAGGGATAACTACTTAGAAAGTATTTCAGAGAAATTTTATCAGGTTGATTACGGGATGAAGTAATTTCCTTATAAGGAAAGGCTGAGCAGGTCAGTTCAATTTTTGTTAAAGTGTAGAAGAATGAGAGTTGATATTGAAACATATGAGCTTCTGGGAGACCTTGTCGAGGTAGTCACTGAAAGAATAGTTTCCTTTGTGGGGAGGTCATGAACTTAGTGCCCTGTTTGACTGTAAGGGGTCTGTCATGAAAAACAGAGATTAGGAGGTTATTTTTGTTTCAAAGGATTATTGATCTTTGAAATTTTCTACTCTAGACAGCAGTCGAGTCATTGAAAATACTCAAAGCTGAGTCAGATAGACTATTGATTTGAAAGGGGATCGACGATCATGGAGGTCTACAGGAAACTGGAGTTAAGACAAGAATTTGATAGGCCATCGTTTTATTGAATGATGATGAAGTTTCAAAGGGCCAATGGGCCATCAAATTCTCCTAGCTTATATGTTCCTATGTTCTTACGACACTTGGTATGACAAAAACTACAGCTATTACAAGTTCCTGGCTGTAGTACAAAAGACTTATCCTCCAGAATGTGCCTTCCATCAATCCCTTCCAATACAACTGCAATACTGGCACCTTCCTGACAATGTGAAAAATTGCACAGGTATGCTCTCTCCAAAAAGACAGGACAAATCAAAGTTGCCAATTACTGCACCTCCCCTCCACTTGGTGGTCATTAAATGATGAAACGTGTATTCAACAGTGCTATCACCTGATACTTACTCAGCAACTACTTACTTATTGATGCTCAGTTTGGGGTCTACTAGGATCACTCAACTCTAGACCTCATTAACATGGTGAAAAGAGCTGAGTTTGAAAAAGGATGTCAGAACAGCTGCCCTTATCATCAAGTGTGACTAAGCAAATGTAATTTCAAGGTGCCTTAGCAAAATTGAAATCAATGGGAATCAAGGGGAAAACACTTCTTTGACTGTAATCATACCTACGGCAAAGCAAGGTTGTTGGAGGTGAATCACCTTAGCCACCAGACATCATTGAAGGAGTTCCTCAGGGCTAGTGTCCTATGCCCAACCATGTTCACTGCTTCATCAATGACCTTTCTTTATAAGGTTCCAAGTAGGGATGTTCACCAGTGATTGCATCATGTTCACTAGCATTTGCAACTCCTCAGATACTGAAAAAGTCCATAGGTGCACAAAGCAAGCTCTGGACAACATTTAGGTTTGGATTGATAAGTGATAAGTATCTGCCATGCCATGCAAGTGCAAGTTAATGACCTCCTCAAATAAGAGGAAGTTGAACTACCTGAGCTTGATATTCAAAAACTTTATCATTGTTTAATCTCCCACTATCAACATCCTGGGGGCTTACAATTTACCAGATACTGAACTGGGCCAGCTATATAAATATTCCTGCCCACAATTTATTTCAATACTCCATGAAACTCCATGAAACTGAAGCCTCCAGGCCTACATTTTTCTCCAGCCATGTGTTGACTTATTACATCTACTACTCATCAGCCCATTAGTCTGTAGCACTGGGAGTAAATCAGAAATCAATACCTTTAAGGTCCTGCTTTTTAACTTCCTTCTTTGTTCCTGAAAGTGTGACTGCAGCACCTCAAGTCATTTTCTTCCTCTGTCAATAATTCTTCCATAGGCCACAATATTCCAATGCTTCCCTTTCCTGCTTAAAATGTCTGCCTCTTTTCAGTGATGTCATTTATCATAGTAGCAGTGTAATAAAATTACCAAATGCAAAATAATTAGCAAAGATAATATTGCTGAATATGTTTCAGTGTAATCCAAATTCAACAACAGTAACAAAATGAAACTGCTCTTGGCAGTTTGCTAGTGACATCTCCCCAGTGGCAGGCAGGTGAAGTATGTTTTATCCAGCAGGACAGCAGAGTGTAGTACATCCAGGTATATTCCTACAAATTATCTCAAACTTTCTCAGTAGTCCCATTGTCCTTTGTTTAAATATGAGAACACAGTGTCTCACTGTCCCAGTATTCCTGTGTTATTCTGTCAAGTTGTAGGAGCTTCACTTTGAGAATAGTCTACCTCTCTCCATCTCACTCTGCTTATCTTCATCATTTTCCACTAATCTTATCACCTGATACCTTTCCTTTTCCTTATACTCTTCTCTATGCTAATGCTGAAAAATGTGTTACTGGAAAAATGCAGCAGGTCAGGCAGCATCCAAGGAGCAGGCAAATCGACGTTTCAGGCATAAGCCTTTCTTCAGGATTCCTGAAGAAGGGCTTATGCCCGAAACGTCGATTCCCCTGCTCCTTGGATGCTGCCTGACCTGCTGCGCTTTTCCAGAAATACATTTTTCAGCTCTGATCTCCAGCATCTGCAGTCCTCACTTTCTCCTCTATGATAATGCTGTTCCAGCATATTTATGTGACTCAACTAATTCTTCTTCATAGAACCAGGAGTATTTATCAGATGACTGCATTTTACTAATTATTCTAACTACTTTAGTCATTTGGAGACCATTAAATTTTGCTTTCAAAGGTTCATCTTGCAAAGGCAACAATATCAGTAGTTAATCTCTTATTTGAAACACGTTAGTTAAGTCAAGGGAAATGTGGCAGTGAAATAGCAAAATGAAATGCACATCAGACAGTAAGAAAAATGCACAAGAGCTGTAGACAACCACATGAGTTTAATGACAGAAGGAAGTATCTGATATGCAGAACAAAAAACAGAACTTGTGGGGAGCCTAGCACTGAGGGAATATCTGATGAGTAAAGACAAAAGATGGTTAATTATTTACCTTAGGCAGAGCAACAGGATGAATGAAGAAACCCTCAAACTTGCGTACATAGAATCATAGATCAATCAGAAACATTATCAGAAATTTTTCTGAGGTGGCCAAATATTGTGCTTCTTCTTCAGAGCTAATGCAGCATAGGAGTCAGTCTTTGGTCTGGCAGGAATTCTCAAGCTCTCTGATACAATTCTGCAGCAATTGTTTCTCTTCCAGACACTCTGTGTGCCAATCTCTTACATCAGTTTATTAGTTTCCTGCTGCACCAACTCTGGTTGGTTTGTACATCTGATATTTCCTCTTTTAAATGCTCTAGCATTCCTCATGGTAATTTTTTTATTGGTCTTCTATAAATCATTCTCTGATGGTGGTATAGAGTTAAGCTGGATCTGTAATTCACTAACTTGTTATCTGAACTCAGCATCTCATCCATTTCAAGTTCTTCCATTTGAAGGGCATATTGGAGGAGATTTGACCAGAGGATCAAGAAATCCTTCTTGGATGCCTTCCCCGTACAGCTTGCTGTTTCTCTGCATTATGTTCCATCTCAGCTTGCCACACCCCAGCCTGCTCAGCCTTTGCAGTTCAGTGACTTTATTCTCTAAACTGATCTTATCAAATCAGCATGCTGAAAATGTCTGGAATTTCTTCTTTTGCTGCCTTGACCTTTCTGAATTACCTCTCCTTTTTTAATGTATTTCAATATTGGCCTTGAGAATTTTGATATCTGACTGAAGATCGGCTTTGCATGTTAAATCTTACAACAGTGGGATTTGACCAATTTGTAGTCTCTGTAATTCTGTAAATTATTTTCCTTTCTTCCATCCCTTGGAGCTATTTTATAAGCTTTCCTTTAGGCCATTTGGCATTTTATACAGAAGACAAATCATTTGTTGCTACTCTATACCAATTGTAATCTGATATTTAAAATCTTCAAAGGATCAATTGTCTCAACATTTGGAAGATGTTAAACATCTGGAAAGATCCATCTTTTCAATGGGTGTGCTGTCTTATTGAATATCAATTGCAGGTTTTCACAACTTTTCAACTCCAGGATAGCAGGGCCATTTGTTTCAGTGATGTAGAACATGCACATAATGTGTCCCTCTGATTTGGGTCATTCACATCTGTCAAATCTCAATTCCCCATATACCATTAGCAGGACATGGCACATTTTCAGCATGTAATTAGCTTTTGTAACATTCCTCTCTATAGTTTTCAGGAACAATCTTTTGGTATAATCTGAATAGGATGATGTCACTCTCTGCTCCAGTTTTAAATTTAAACTTTATGATTCAAAGTTTATGTTTCTCCTTCTTCTTGATCAAGATTAGATTACTTACAGTGTGGAAACAGGCCCTTCGGCCCAACAAGTCCACACCGCCCCGCCGAAGCGCAACCCACCCATACCCCTACATTTACCCCCTACCTAACACTACGGGCAATTTAGCATGGCCAATTCACCTGACCTGCACATCTTTGGACTGTGGGAGGAAACCGGAGCACCCGGAGGAAACCCACGCAGACACGGGGAGAACGTGCAAACTCCACACAGTCAGTCACCTGAGGCGGGAATTGAACCCGGATCTCTGGTGCTGTGAGGCAGCAGTGCTAACCACTGTGCCACCGTGCCGCCCGATGTTTGTGTGAATTTTGTTTTTCTGGGAATTGTTATATCCAGACTGGCCTGGTTCCTATGTCTAATGTATACTGTGCGTCATCATAATATTGCAGGTATGGAGCAGCTCAGTGGTTAGCACTGCTGCCTCACAGTGCCATGCAGCCTGGATTTGATTCCACCCGTGGGTGACTTTGTGGGGTTTGTACATTCTCCCGTGTCTGCGTGAGTTTTCTCCGGGTGCTCTGGTTTCCTCACACAGTCCAGGTTAGGTGGATTGGCTGTGCTAAGTTGCCCATAGTGTCCAGGGATGTGCAGGCTAGGTGGATGAACTGTGAGAAATGCAGGGTTACAGGCATAGAGTAGAGGGCTGGGCCCGAGTGAGGTGCCCTTCAGAGATTTGGTTCAGACCCGATGTATCAAATAGCCTGCTTCCACACTGTAGGCATTCTGTTAATCCATGAAAGCAATTGCTGATGACAAGTTGAAAGAGATAATAGTAGGTGTTAGTGAGAAGTGTAAGTGTTTGAAACTGGGTTGACTGCGCCGGGAGCAGCCCATATGTATATATTAAGGTATGAGGGAAGGGAGCAAACAATAGAGAGGGTGATCATATTCTGAAATTGTTAAACACACTGTTGCCTCCTGAAGCCTATAAAGCAACTAGATGGAAAATGAGATGCCGTTCTTCAGCTTATGCTGAGTCTCGCAGGAACACTGTAGCAGGCCTGAAAGTATGACTGAGTCATGTGTCTTTTTTGAAGTGAGTGGGAACAGAATAAGTTGTGTCAGAATAGATAAGTGTTTATTTCCTTTGGTATGTAAAAACTCAATGGAATTAATAAAGCCACTAAATCAATGCCTTCTTTATACTAAGTGTCTTCTGACACTATCCTACATAATGTGCAGTATTGCTAATAGAGTGAAATTAATTCTGCTGAAATAACAATTGCATTGGTTTTAATTTTTCCTGAATTTCTTAGATTCTGGAGAGATACCCTCAGATTGGAAAATAGCCAATGTAAACTCCTCTTTCCAATTAAGGGGAAAGACAGACAACAGGAAACTCATAGGCCAGTTAATTCATATGTCTCAGGAAAAAATGCTGGAAGCCTTCATGGAGGAGGATATAGGAAGGCTCTTGGAAAATTTCAGCGTAATCAGACAATGACAATATGGTTTTGTGAAAGGGAAATCATGTTTGACAAACTTATTGGGGTTTGTGGAAAAATTAACAAACAATGTGGATAAAGGTACACCTATGGATGTGCTGCACTTCGATTTCCACAGGACAAATGACAAAGAGTAATGCAGATAGTAGATTGTTTTGGCTAAGGGGAAACAGAGAGTGGGCATAAATGAATCGTTCTGGGTTAGCACAATGTGATAAGTGGAATGCCATTGTGATCAGTGGGAGAGTCTTAACCATTCATAATTCACAGTACCTTGATTATCCAACATTTCATTAACTGAACTTTGGATCATCTGAACAAGATCGCAAGATCCCCATGTGTGGCTAACTATGTTATCCAGTATTAATTATCTGGTATTCGATTAACTGAGTGAAATAATCTCTGCCTGTGTCCTTCAGATAATCGAGTTTCCTCTGTAATGCCTGGGAAGAAGAAATTGAATGTATCAAAAAGGTTTTAAATGTTACAGTCAAGCCATCTCTTACTCTCCTACACCTCAGCAAATATAAACGTAACCTGGTGGAGGCTGGTACAATTGCAACATTTAAAAGACATCTGGATGGGTATATGTATAGGAAGGGTTTGGAGGGATATGGGCCAGGTGCTGGCAGGTGGCTCTAGATTGGGTTGGGATATCTGGTCAGCATGGACGGGTTAGACTGAAGGGTCTGTTTCTGTACTCTACATCTCTATGATTCTATGTTTGATCTCACCCCTTAAGACAATCATGTATAGATCTGTACAGAAAGCTGGTGAATGAGAGTTTTAAGGATTAACTTATAACTACTGTCTTAAGTTAGCAATTAAAAATAAGTAAAAATTACTATTTTGGTGGAGAGAAATTAAGTTGTATTACACCCTCATAACTATGGTATACATGCTGTCTGGGGGCAGTCACAGCCAGTTACTGAAACAATTCACTGAAATTGTTTTCAGAGAGCACAGGAAAAGGGCTTCCTCAGTGCTGCCTTGGTATGCATTAAGTGCTGCTTTGGGTGCACAGAGTGTTCTTAAAGCTGGCATTTGGGTGAAGAGGGGAAGGGGGTTCTCCCTTGTTTTTCCACATTTTTAGCCACAGACAGGAGAAAGAGCTATTTGCTGAGTAACTGGCAAATAATTCCACTTGTTCTAATTATGATAAATAGTTTTAAAAGTTGTGGCAAATTAGGTTAATTCAACCAAGTAGAACATATGTCTTGCAGTGTGTGGGAGATGATGGACACACCTTATATCCCACACGACCATATCACAGGAAGTGTCCACAGCTGCACAAGCTTGAGCTCTGGGTTTTGGATCATGAGGAGAAACTGGAGTCACTGCTGTGAGTGTGTGAGACAAAAAAAACTGTGTTATGAACACATTCAGAGAGCTGATCACACTGAATATTAGAAGTGTACAAACAGAGAGGAAATGCATGGCAGCCAGACCGACTCAGAGGAGCAAGCAGGCAGGGGAAGAGCCCTTAAGTCTATCTTTCTTGCTAACAATTTTTCTATTTTGGATACTGATGAAGGTAATGGCAGAGCACAGCCACATCTGTGGCACTATGGGCGACTACAGGAAACAGTAAGCATCAGAGAGGAAGAGCAATAGTGCTGGAGATTCCATAGTTAGATTATCAGAGAGACATCTCTGCAGCTCCAGGATGATGTGTTCTCTCTTTAGTGCCAAGTTCATTAAAGCCACAGTGTGGCTGCAGGACATCCTTCTGCAGGTGGTAGGGGGAGGGGATGCTGAACAGCAATATTGATACCATTGCCATAGGGTGGGAGGGAGACAGCTTACTGATTATAGGGAGTTTAGGAAAGAAATTAAAAAGAAGAATATCAGGAGTAGTATAGAGTCAGAGAGTCATCGAGATGTACAGCATGGAAACAAACCCTTCGGTCCAACCTGTCCACACCGACCAGATATCCCAACCCAATCTAGTCCCACCTGCCAGCACCTGGCCATATCCCTCCAAACCCTTCGTATTCATATACCCATCCAAATGCCTCTTAAATGTTGCAATTGTACCAGCCTCCACCACATCCCCTGGCAGCACATTCCATACACGTACCACCCTCTGTGTGAAAATGTTGTCCCTAAGGTCTCTTTTATATCTTTCCCCCTCACCCTAAACCTATGGCCTCTAGTTCTGGACTCCCCGGCCCCAGGGAAAAGATTTTGCCTATTTACCCTATCCATGCCCCTCATAATTTTGTAAACCTCTATAAGGTCACTCCTCAGCCTCCGACGCTCTAGGGAAAACAGCCCCAGTTGTTCAGCCTCTCCCTAGAGCTCAAATCCTCCAACCCTGGCAACATTCCTGTAAATCTTTTCTGAATCCTTTCAAGTTTCATAACATCTTTCTGATGGGAAGGAGACCAGAATTGCACGCAATATTCCAACAGCGGTCTAACCAATGTCCTGTACAGTTGCAACATGACCTCCCAACTCCTGTACTCAATTCTCTGACCAATAAAGGAAACACCTTCTTCACTATCCTATCTACCTGCGACTCCACTTTCAAGGAGCTATGAACCTACACTCCAAAGTCTCTTTATTCAGCAACACTCCCTAGGACCTTAGCATTAAGTGTATAAGTCCTGCTAAGATTTGCTTTCCCAAAATGTGGCACCTCGCATTTATCTGAATAAAACTCCATCTGCCACTTCTCAGCCCATTAGCCGATCTGGTCAAGATTCTGTTGTATTCTGAGGTAACCCTCTTCGCTGTCCACTACACCTCCAGTTTTGGTGTCATCTGCAAACTTACTAACTGTACCACTTATGCTCACATCCAAATGATTTATGTTAATAAAAAGTAGTGGACCCAGCACCGATCCTTGTGGCACTCCACTGGCCACAGTCCTCCAGTCTGCAAAACAACCCTCTACCACCACCCTCTGTCTTCTACCTTTGAGCTAGATCTGTATCCAAATGGCTAGCTCTCCCTGTATTCCCACATTTTTCCAATTACAGACTAGTTGATTAAGGTTATTTGCTGTCAGCTGTAATAAGTGAACAAATGCTAAAATTAAAAAAAAGACAACCCCATAAAAATGAAATGAAAATAGAAACCCTTTTAGATAATCAGGAGATTGGAATGATGTGACCTCCTATCTCATAGAATCCCTACAGTGTGGAACAGGCCTTTCAGCCTAACAGGTCCACACTGACCCTCCAAAGAGTAACCCACCCAGACCCATTCCCCCTATCCTATATTTGCCCCTGACTAATATACCTAACCTACACATCCCTCAACACTATGGGCAATTCAGCACAGCCAATTCACCTAGCATGCACATCTTTGGACTGTGGGAGGAAACCAGAGCACCCGGAGGAAACCCGCATAGACAAAGGGAGAATGTACAAGCTCCACACAGACATTTGCCCAATGCTGGAATCAAACCCAGATCCCTGGCGCTGTAAAGCAGCAGTGCTAACCTCTTAGCCACAGTGCTGGCAATCTTAATAATCCTTGCTCAATGTAAAGTTCTGAGATTATCTCCCAGAATGTTAGTTACGTTAAAAATATTTGTTGATAAATTAATAGTTTCTGTGATTGGAGATGTCATGGCATTGTGTTAGGCAAATAGCTACATGCAAAACTTTTGGATTTCATAGCTGTATATTGGTTAGTGGAGGCAGTAAATTAGAGTTGCATTATTGAGACCGTTTTGCGTTAGAACAGTCTGTACCAGTATTGGGCACGGGACTCGCAAGCTTTGCACTGCCTCTTCATTTGAATGATTTTAGCATGCTGCCTACGCACCTGCTACTGGTTGTTTCCTTACACAACAGGGCACAGCTTGCCTACAGTTTTAAAAAACATTCTGCTCTCCTTAATGAAAACTGCACTGAATCTTAAGTCACCTCTACTGAACACTATTTCTGTAATTCTACACAAGGGAAATGGAACAGTGCGATACAGAGGGGGATCTCAAGGTTGCTGATCGATCTCTTAACCAAGGAGATGGACAGAAGGGGAGAGGACATGTTTCTGCAAGGAAGCCAAACACACATCAAGGCAAACCTTTCAGGTTCATGGGATTAAATGGCAAAGCTGGTCAATGCAGTAACTCTGGAAAAGGTGCAACAATAACTCTGACAAGAGTCGAGGTCTATAATAGAACATAGAACATAGAACATAGAACAATACAGCACAGAACAGGCCCTTCGGCCCACGATGTTGTGCCGAACTTCTATCCTAGATTAAGCACCCATCCATGTATTTATCCAAATGCCGCTTAAAGGTCGCCAATGATTCTGACTCTACCACTCCCACGGGCAGCGCATTCCATGCCCCCACCACTCTCTGGGTAAAGAACCCACCCCTGACATCTCCCCTATACCTTCCACCCTTCACCTTAAATTTATGTCCCCTTGTAACACTCTGTTGTACCCGGGGAAAAAGTTTCTGACTGTCGACTCTATCTATTCCTCTGATCATCTTATAAACCTCTATCAAGTCACCCCTCATCCTTCGCCGTTCCAACGAGAACAGGCCGAGAACTCTCAACCTATCCTCGTACGACCTACTCTCCATTCCAGGCAACATCCTGGTAAATCTTCTCTGCACCTTCTCCAAAGTTTCCACATCTTTCCTAAAGTGAGGCGACCAGAACTGCACACAGTACTCCAAATGTGGCCGAACCAAAGTCCTGTACAGCTGCAACATCACTTCACGACTCTTGAATTCAATCCCTCTGCTAATGAACGATAATACTCCATAGGCCTTCTTACAAACTCTATCCACCTGAGTGGCAACCTTCAAAGATCTATGTACATAGACCCCAAGATCCCTCTGTTCCTCCACCTGACTAAGAACCCTACCATTAACCCTGTATTCCGCATTCTTATTTGTTCTTCCAAAATGGACAACCTCACACTTGGCAGGGTTGAACTCCATCTGCCACTCCTCAGCCCAGCTCTGCATCATATCTAAGTCCCTCTGCAGCCGACAACAGCCCTCCTCACTGTCCACAACTCCACCTATCTTCGTATCATCTGCAAATTTACTGACCCACCCTTCGACTCCCTCATCTAAGTCATTAATAAAAATTACAAACAGCAGAGGACCCAGAACTGATCCCTGCGGAACTCCACTTGTAACTGGGCTCCAGGCTGAATATTTACCATCTACCACCACTCTCTGCCTTCGACCGGTTAGCCAGTTTTCTATCCAATTGGCCAAATTTCCCTCTATCCCATGCCTCCTGACTTTCCGCATAAGCCTACCATGGGGAACCTTATCAAATGCCTTACTAAAATCCATGTACACTACATCCACTGCTCTACCCTCATCCACATGCTTGGTCACCTCCTCGAAGAATTCAATAAGACTTGTAAGGCAAGACCTACCCTTCACAAATCCGTGCTGGCTGTCCCTAATCAAGCAGTGTCTTTCCAGATACTCGTAAATCCTATCCCTCAGTACCCTTTCCATTACTTTGCCTACCACAGAAGTAAGACTAACAGGCCTGTAATTCCCGGGGTTATCCCTATTCCCTTTTTTGAACAGGGACACAACATTCGCTACTCTCCAGTCCCCTGGTACCACCCCCGTTGCCAGTGAAGACGAGAAGATCATTGCCAACGGTACTGCAATTTCCTCTCTTGCTTCCCACATAATCCTAGGATATATCCCGTCAGGCCCGGGGGACTTGTCTATCCTCAAGTTGTTCAAAATGTCCAACACATCTTCCTTCCCAACAGGTATCTCTTCTAGCTTATCAGTCCGTTTCACACTCTCCTCTTCAACAATACGGTCCCTCTCGTTCGTAAATACTGAAGAGAAGTACTTGTTCAAGACCTCTCCTATCTCTTCCGACTCAATACACAGTCTCCCACTACTGTCCTTGATCGGACCTACCCTCGTTCTCGTCATTCTCAGGTTTCTCACATACGCATAGAATGCCTTGGGGTTATCCTTGATCCTATCCGCCATGGATTTTTCATGCCCTCTCTTAGCTCTCCTAATCCCTTTCTTCAGGTCCCTTCTGGCTATCCTGTATCCCTCCACTGCTCTGTCTGAACCCTGTTTCCTCAACCTCATGTAAGCCTCCTTCTTCCTCTTTACTAGACATTCAACCTCCCTCGTCAACCAAGGCTCCCTCACACGACCATTTCTTTCCTGCCTGATCGGTACATACATATCAAGGACACATCGTATCTGCTCCTTGAAAAAGTTCCACATTTCCACCACATCCTTCCCTGACAGCCTATGTTCCCAACGTATGCTCCTCAAATCCCGTCTTACAGCATCATAATTTCCCTTCCCCCAATTGTAAAATCTACCTTGTTGTGCGCACCTATCTCTCTCCATAACCAAGGTGAAAGTCACAGAATTGTGGTCACCATCACCAAAATGTTCACCCACTAACAAGCCCACCACTTGTCCCGGTTCATTACCGAGTACCAAATCCAATATGGCCTCCCCTCTGGTTGGACACTCTACATACTGCGTTAGAAAAGCTTCCTGGACACACTGCACAAACACCGCCCCGTCCAATCTACTTGATCTAAAGAGCTTCCAATCAATATTTGGGAAGTTGAAGTCGCCCATGACTACGACCCTGTGGCTTCTGCACCTTTCCACAATCTGTTTCCCAATCTGTTTCTCCACATCTCTGCTGCTATTGGGGGGCCTATAATAAACACCCAACGAGGTGACTGCACCTTTCCTATTTCTGACTTCAGCCCATACTACCTCCAGAGGCAGATCCCCCTCAAACTTCCTTTCTGCAGCCGTTATACCATTTCTAATTAGCAATGCCACCCCCCCTCCTTTTTTTACCACCCTCCCTAATCTTACTGAAACATCTGTAACCAGGAACCTCCAACAGCCATTCCTGTCCCTCATCTATCCATGTTTCCGTGATGGCCACAACATCGTAGTCCCAGGTACCGATCCACGCCTTAAGTTCACCCACCTTATTTCTGATACTCCTTGCGTTGAAGTATACGCACTTGAGCCCATCTCTGTGTCCGCAAGTAGTCCCTGTCAGTGCTGCCTTCTCCACAGCCTCCCTACAGTCTTGGGCATCCTGACACACAGCTAGCTTACTTGCTGGACTACAAGTCCAGATCCCATCCCCCTGCCAAATTAGTTTAAACCCCCCCGAAGAGTGCTAGCAAACCTACCCCCCAGGATATTGGTGCCCTTCTGGTTCAGGTGCAACCCGTTCTGTTTATACAGGTCCCACCTTCCCCAGAATGCAGTCCAATTGTCCAAATATCTGAAGCCCTCCCTCCTACACCATCCTTGCAGCCACGTGTTCAACTGCACTCTCTCCCTATTCTTTGCCTCTCTGTCACGTGGCACCGGCAACAACCCAGAGATGACAACTCTGTCTGTCCACACCCACTAGAACACACCCACTCAAATACTAATCACTAATCACTTATTATACTAATCACTTACCTTCCCGCCCAGCTATGCGCTCCAACCTCACTTCCGCTGCCCGCTACAGGTAAGTAATTTTGAAACAAACTGTCTTACCTTAGCTGTAGTCTCCCGGGTTCGCTTTTCCTCGGCCGCTGCTCCCACTCAAGTATATCTTCACCTGACATCTTCTAGCCATTCTCCACCAACTTGTCACACTGCTCAATGTGCCAAACTATCATTAATCATAAAGCAGCAGTCCTGGTGCTCAGCACTCATGCCTAACATTCACTCCATTGCACCCTCACAACCCTGTGATATCAGGGTCACAACCACCTTATTTTTGTTCTTTCAATGAATGAAGGGAATCATCTGCAAGGTCTACAGCTGTTGCCCATTGCTAATTGTAATTGATAAAAGTATCTTACTGGTTATATTAGGGGGCAGTTAAGAGGCAATCAGGTCAGGTTAAGATGGCACATCTCCTTCCAGTACATTTGTCTGATCTGCTGGGATTACTCTGCCATGCTTCTTCTTACACCCACATCCACCTCCTGTAACAGCTTTTCAAGCAGTACTTTATTTATCCTGTTTACATCAATCCTAATGCATTGCCAAGTCATCCCTTTGTCATTTAGTCACTTTATCACAGACTTTTCATTTCTTTTTCTTCCACATCCCCTCTCCCTACCTCTGTACTTATTTAAAATCTGTTACATTTCTAACTTTTTCCAGGCCTAATGAAATATCAACATGAGACATTCTCTGTTCTCTCTCCACAGATGCTACCTGAGTCATTAAATTTTTTCCAGCTTCTTCTGTTTTTATTTCTGATTGCCAGCAGCTGCAGTATTTTGCTTTTGTGCTTTTTGCCTCACGTTTACTCAAGTCCCCTTTCTCATCTATTTTTCTGATACATTGATTATTTTATTGTTGCCACTTCCCTCTCGTACCTTGAAGGGGATAATTTCAATAATTTTTCTTCTAATTTCCAACCTCTGCCCAACTTCACATTCTCCATCACTGACAATTCTTTAGTCTTCCTCACGAAGCCGTGTCCATTTTTGAGGATAGGTCTGTCAACTAATATTCAATATAAGTGACTGACTCCCAAAACTACTGTAACTGCCCTTCAATGCACCCTGCTTTCTGTAAGTACTTCAGTCTATTCTCACAGTTTCTCTGCCTCTATTGCATTTATTTTAATGTTGCCATCTTCCAATGCTTTTGACACATTTACCTTTTTCCTCAATTTGTGGATTCTACTCTGCATTAGCTGACATAGCCCTCATGTGTCTTTCCATTTCCCACACTTCAACTCTCATCTCTTCCCTAGCCTCCCAGAATCATTACAGAGTCCTGATCTTAAAACTCATATTCAATGGATCGTCCTTTGTCATTTATACCACCTCCAACATGATATCCCTGTCCCTTCTCCATTCATTGTTCCAAAGGAACTGTTCTCTCTGCAACACTTGGTCCACTTCTCAATTAGCATCAGTACACCGTCTCTTTTCCATAACATCCTTCTACTTGAACACAGGTATATTATCTGCTTTTCTAAGTCCATAGTCCTCCTGTCCAACACCCTGAATCCTCTTGCCAGTGGAAGCAGCAAATTATTTGTACCTCCTTTAATACATTATACGTTATGTTCTGTGCTTAGGGATACAGTTTCCTCTGCAGTGTGGAGACCGAATGCATATTGGGTTAAAAACTGCAGAATAAAAGCCTTGGCTGGCAGGGATTAGTGATATTTTTGCTTTCTCCATGCACACCTCCTCTAGACACATAGAATAGATTCCCTACAGTGCGGAAACAAGTTTCGGCCCAACAAGTCCACACCAACCTTCCCCCTGGAAGGTCTGAGTAACCCACCCAGACCCATTCCTCCTACCTATATTTACCCCTACCAAGTACACTTAACCTACACACCAATTTAGCATGGCCAATTCACCTAACCCACACATCTTTAGACTGTGGGAGGAATCCCACACAGACACAGGGAGAATGTGCAAACTCCACCCAGGCAATCACCCAGAGCTGGAAGTGAACTCAAGTCCCTGGCACATGAGGCAACAGTGCTAACTACTGAGCCACCTTGCTACTCAGGGGGCGCATCTTTTATTTCTTGGCCCAATGTCAACTTCTTCTGCTTCACATCTTCATAACGTTTGCCATCTAACCTCCCTACGCTTCCATCCAAACACCTTTTGTTGTTTGCTCCCTCGTCAAACACCTGCTCCAGGACCTACTGAAATTATGTTACATCTCTGACATCTGCCTCAACAAAAGGTCATCAATCTGAAATATTAACTTTGTTACTCTTACCAGAGGTGATACTTGATTTACTGTAGTTTATGGGTTCGTACTTCAGATTTCAATTTCCAGCATCCAATATGTTTTGGTTTGCACTTCCAACATTTTTATATTGTTGAGCAACCACAACATGTGGTTACACTTTAGAAAATCCCCAAAAAACAAGGGACATTTCCAAATGCCTGTATCCTGATGAAGTTAAGGAATTAATTAGTAAAGGTACATTTGAACCTTTTGTCTTTGACATCTGGAAGTGAGCTTCTTTGGTGCACTAATTGTTTTTTCTTTTGATCATTTTAAGAGCAGCAAATCACACACACACTTTCCATCGAAACTTACATAGTTTTTAGTACCTCGCCAAGTACATTGGCCCTTTCAAATTATAGCTTCTGTCCATGTCCACCTTTTGTACCAGAACTCCAGCCAAACAGCTGGAATTTGTGGCATAGAAACAGAATATTTAGCACAACCGGCCTGTGTCACATTTCATGTTTGGTATGATCTGCTCTCATTCTACTTCAGCAAATCACACTTGCATATTCTCCTCTATTGCTGTCTCTTTCTAATGGAGTTTTCATACTTCTCTTGAAAGGCAACTATGTCATTCATCTCAATGGTTATTTATCTGGGTGAAGATGTTGGATTTATTTGTGATTATCTTATATTTGTGGTCTCAACTTCATGCTATTCTGATCCACAGACAACGTCACATTAATCTACAGAACTCTATGAATTATTACACTGAATATGTCTCATTCATCCCCTTTGATGCCACAAATGGAAGCAAAAGTTGCCTTTCTGAAGATATCATTTTTTTTATTATTCATTCATGGGATTAGCTGAGATAGCATTTGTCCTAGAGAAGGTAGTGTTGCTACTTTTTTGAACCACATCATTCTTTGTGCTGTCTGAACACCTACAGTGCTGTTAAAATTTCTAGGATTTTGATCCAGTAATGCTGAAGGAATGTTGATTGTATTTCCAAGTCAGTATAGTGTGTGGTTTGGAGGGGAACATACAGGTGTTTGCGTTTGGCATTCTATCTAACTAAATTCATCCTGGCCCATCTAGTGATCCCTAAATCCCTTGAAAGGATAAAAACAATAAAGGATATTGGGAAATCCAAGCGCCTAGAAAACCCAATTTGCAACACAATGCCTTACTGTAACATATATAAGCACAGAACAATGTCAAGGACATTTTCAAATAAAAAGTTGGTCAGACCTCACCTGGAGTATTGTGTGCTGTTTTGGTTTCCTTATCTGAAGAAGATGTTCTGGCTATGCAGGGAATGCAACAAAGTTTTACCAGACTGATTCTTGGGATTGCAGGAACTGGCCTATGAAAGAAGGCTTAGATCAGTTAGGATTATATTCACTGGAACTCAGAAGAATGAGGAAGGGGATTTCATAAATATCTACAAAATTAAAGCAGAACTAGACAGGGTAAATGTACAAATAATGTTCCAGGTGAACTGGGAGTCCAGAACTGGGGTCATGATCAAAAAATACATGGTAGGATATTTAGGACTGAGGTGAGGTCAAACTTCTTCACCCAGAGAATGGTGAGTCTGTGTAATTCTCTGCCACAGGAAGCATTTGAATTCAAAACATTGTTGTCAAGAATGAGTCATATATTTTGGGGGAGTAAAGGGATCAAAGGGTATGGGGAGAAAATCAGGGATAGGATACTGAATTAGATGATTATTTATAGTTACATTAAATGACAGAGTAGACTACGATTAAAAATAACTATAGCAAAGACCGTAGGCCCTCATGATATCTTGGCTGTAGTACTGAGACAATGTGCTCCAGAGCTAATTGCACTCTTTGTTCAAGTAAAGTTAGAACACTATTATCTCCTATTAAAGTGGAAGATTGTCCAGGTAGGTCCAGTTCAAACCAAAAAAGGGGAGATCAACCTAATCTCACTAATAATTAGCCCATGACCCCACTGTCAGTTATCACTAAAGAGATGAAAAGTTATCAGTGCTATTAAGCAGCACCTATTCAACAATAACCTGTTTAGAACATTACAGTGCAGTACAGGTCCTTCCGCCCTCGATATTGCATTGACCCGTGAAACCAATCTGAAGCCCAGCTAACCTACACTATTCCATTCTCGCCCATATGCCTATCCGGTGACCATTTAAATGCCTGTAAAGTTGTCGAGTCTACAACTGGTGCAGGCAGTGCGTTCCACATCCCTGCTACTCTCTGAGTAAAGAAACTACCTCTGACATCTGTCCTATATCTATCACCCCACAATTTGAAGCTATGACCCCTCACTCTATCCATCATCACCCTAAGAAAAAGGCTCTCACTGTCCACCTGATCTAACCCTCTGATTATCTTATATGTCTCAATTAAGTCAGATTTCAACCTTCTTCTCTCGAACAAAAATAGTTTCAAGTCCCTCAGCCTTTTCTTATAAGACCTTCCCTCCATACCAGGCAACATCCTAGTAAATGTCCTCTGAACCCTTTCCAAAGCTTCCACATCCTTCATATAATGCAGTGAGCAGAAGTGCATGTAATACTCCAAGTGCGGTCACACCAGAGTTTGTACAGCTCCAGCATGACCTCACGGTTCTGAAACTCGATGCTTCTACTAATAAAAACTAACATACCATATTGAATTGAATTTATTGTCACGCGTACCGAAGCATAGTGAAAATCTTTGTCTTGTGAGCAATACAGGCAGATCACATTGCTAAATATCATAGATAAGTAAATAATGGGTAAACAGCGGCAAAAACAAGAACACAAGTACAGGCGAATGTTAAGAGTTTGTGAGCCCATTCAGCATTCTAACAACAGTAGGGTAGAAACTGTTGTGAAACCAGCTGGTGCATGTATTCAGGCTTCTGTACCTTCTCCCTGATGGTAGATGTTGTAGAAAAACATTGCCAGGGTGGATGCATCTTTAAGAATGCTCGCGATCTTTCCTTGATGTCGGGCCTGGTAGATGGATTCTATGGATGGGAGGTTGGCCTTTGTGAATGCCTGGACTAAGTTCTCCGCCCTCTGTAATGGTCTCCGATCTTGAATGGTACAGTTGCCATTCCAAGTAGTGATATATCCAGACAGAATGCTCTCGATGGCGCACCTATAAAAGTTGGCAAGGGTATTTGCTGTCATGCCAAATTTCCTCAGCTGCCTGAGGAAGAAGAGGTGTTGTTGGGCCTTAGTAACCAGTGCATTCATATGAAGAGTCCAAGAAAGCTTGTTGTGGATGACCACTCCCAGGAGCTTGATACTCTCCATTCATTCCACCTCTGTGCTATTAATGTGTAGGAGAGCATGAGTAACATCCTGCCAGAAGTCAATAATGAGTTCCATGATTTTGCTGGCATTGAGAGCTAGGTTGTTCTCAGTGAACCATTCTTCCAGATCTTCCACCTCCTGTCTGTAGTCTGTTTCATCGCCACCTGAGATTCGACCAACTATGATGGTGTCACCAGCGAACTTGTAAACCTTCTTAACAACACTATCAACCTGGGTGGCAACTTTGAGGGATCTATGTATATGGACACCAAGATCTCTCTGCTTATCTACACTGCCAAGAATCTTACCAATAGTCCAGTACTCTGCATTCCTGTTACTCCTTCCAAAGTGAATCACCTCACACTTTTCTGCATTAAATTCCATTTGCTACTCTCAGCCCAGTTCTCTAGTTTATCTATGTCCCTCTGTAGCCTACAACATCCTCCAGCACTATCCACAACTCCAACAACCTTACTGTCATCCACAAATTTACTAACCCATCCTCCTATGCCCTCATTCAGGTCATTTACAAAAATGACAAACAGCAGTGCACCCAAAATAGATCCTTGCAGTATACCCCTAGTAACTGAACTCCCCAGGATGAACACTTCCCATCAACCGCTACCCTCTGTCTTCTTCCAGCTAGCCAATTTCTGATCCAAACCAATAAATCACCCTCAATCCCATGCTTCCATATTTTGTAAAGTAGCCTACCAAGGGGAACCTTATCAAACATCTTACTGAAATCCATATACACCTCATCAACTGCTTTACCCTCATCCACCTGTTTGGTCATCTTCTCAAAGAACTCAATAAGGTTTGTGAGGCATGACTTACCCTTCACAAAACCGGGTTGACTATCCCTCATCAACCTATTCCTATCAAGATGATTATAAATCTTATCTCTTATAACCTTTTCCAACACTTTACTCACAACTGAAGTAAGGCTCACTGGTCTATAATTACCAGGGTCTAGATTAGAGTGGTGCTGGAAAACCACAGCAGGTCAAGCAGCATCCGAGGAGCAGGAAAATCGAAATTTCAGGCAAAAGCCCTTTATCAGGAAGGTGGGTAATCTCTACTCCCCTTCTTGAACAAGGGAACAACATTTGCTATCCTCCAGTCTTCTGGTACTATTCCTGTAGACAATGATGACATAAAGATCAAAGCCAAAGGCTCTGCATTCTCCTTCCTGGCTCCTTTTGGAATCCTAGGATAAATCCCATCACCCCAGGGATTTATCTATTTCACACTTTCCAGAATTGTTAACCCCTCCTCCTTGTGAACCTCATTCCTATCTAGTCTAGTAGCCTATTTTTCAGTATTGTCCTCGGCAACATTGTCTTTTTCCAGTGTGAATACTGATGGAAAATATTCACTTAGTGCTTTCCCTATCTCCTCTGACTCCATGCACAATTTCAAACTACTGTCATTGATTGGCCCTAAAACTGTGGGCTAATTTGGTTTTCTTCAGAGCTACTCAGCAACAAACCTCATTCCAGTATTGATTATCAATGAGTTAAACCGTTTTAAGATTGTACCATTTGGACTGTATTATTTATTCTCATTCTTCCCATTCCGAAGCGCTCTGGAGAAGATGGATGGTGATTGGCCCTCTTGAACTGCTGCAGTCCTAAGGTGAAGGATCACCCAGAGCTATTTTAGAATAAAATCTGTAATTCCTGGATTTTAACCAATATACCTTTAAAAGCTTTTGGTAACTATTTTAATACTTGAAAAGGCAAGCATTAACTGAATAATTTAAAATCCACAAATATCTGTAGATAATTCCATTAATGACCGCTGCAGATTAATGCAAAATTGTAACCATGGAGATTTAAAATCAGAATTCATAAGTGATAGAACTGTTGTTAAAATTAATGACTTTGTCATATTTGTTACAGTCCAAATAGGATTTGATTTTGCAGGAGGTTATTCAAATTGTTCTAATAGCAGAAAATACAACGAATCACATGCAAATCATCAAAAGAGAAGGACTAGCTTATCAGAGGAAATCAACTTTTTAAAAGATATCAACACTCTACGGACACTCATGACAAGTCAACACACAATACACCAAATAGCAGATGCTGATAGGCAGTGTGTATACTATTGAACTATAAAGGCAAACAGGCAGTGCCCAGCCACAGCAAAAGAATGCTACTTCAGTAAAACTATAGGACATTTCCATGAGATGTGCAGAAGTAGGGCACTGATTCAGAGTAGGAAAACAGGTAAATGCTTATTCAAAGTAGTCAGCAAAATAGAATCTCTTTCTTACAAGATACTCACATTGCAAAATACACCACAACAGGAAAAATACCCACAGTTTTCCAAGAGGAAATTGGTACAACCCAACAATTTAAATTTGGTCGAGATGGTTTATGTAACAGACATCCGATTAATTTTAAAATTGATAATATCCTGATAGTCATTGTCCTATCAGATCAAGTACCATAGCTGAAAAAAACAGAAGTTATAGCCCATAGACATGAAACTACATGATCCAGGAGGAATAATTCTCAACAGGAAAATTGTGCTACATGGTGGCACAGTCGGCACGGTGGCACAGTGGTTAGCACTGCTGCCTCACAGCGCCACAGACCCCGGTTCAATTCCTGCCTCAGGCGACTGACTGTGTGGAGTTTGCACATTCTCCCCGTGTCTGCGTGGGTTTCCTCCGGGTGCTCCGGTTTCTTCCCACAGTCCAAAGATGTGCAGGTGAATTGGTCATGCTAAATTGTCTGTAGTGTTAGGTAACGGGTAGATGTAGGGGTATGGGTGGGTTGCGCTTCGGCGGGTTGGTGTGGACTTGTTGGGCCGAAGGGCCTGTTTCCACACTGTAAATAATCTAATCTAATCTAAAAAAAAGGTAACACTGCAACACAAACAGCTGAGAGTTGAAAATGTGCCTGTAATTTACAATCAACATTTATCACTTTTGAGCCTGCATGCATGTTTTGACTACATGTCGTTAATGTGGCAGAAGGTATGTGTCCTGTGCCAAGAGAACAACTGGTTTAGAAACTCACTTCTGATGCCCAATTGGTCAAGGTGCCACTGTTATTTGGGCTTCCTGGATTCATGACAGAACCAAAAGAAAAGAAAAATGTATCTAATGAGATTATGTATGTTTACAGAAAGGAATTGTTTGATAGTATCAGCAGCAATGAAATCTGAGACTTTACAAGGATTGTGGAAAGTTTGCCATCACTGAGCAACATTCAGAAAACAGCAGGCAGCAAAGTTTGCTGAAAGAAGAAAATACTAGGAACAAGAAGGAGCAGTACAACCCACTTGACTCATGTTATCTTTCTCTGTTTCTTTCTGCACAGATGCTGTCATCCTGCTGAACTGATTGATACAGTAAATTTGATTTTGATGCTGGATGATGAGCCAACACAGGTTCAAGAGCAACAATCCAAATGTTTATGTTTTAATCAAGAATTATCGGTATCAATGACATAAATAATGTTAATCAAGCAACAGTCAAGCAGAATCTGACTGAGAATATGAAAATATCAATTACACCATGTCGGAGAAATTTGCCCAATAGGTTAGAAATCACAAAACACAGCTCGAAGTGAAATTGACAGGTTATTGCAAGCAATATCGCTGGAAGAGAAATTGACTAGGCTGACACAGAACTGACAGTCTGCACAGGTAAATCAGAATTTCTCTTCTCAGAGCTGAGGATGAGACCAGTTTTATAGTAATGCTGCACAATGACACTGTTTAAGAAATGGGAAACTACAATGTATCTGGAAATGGAGTGATATAGTTACAAGGATGCTAATTGGAAAACAGTTATCGGATGAATGTCCTATTCCTTCACACAATACAACATCCTGACAGTATCATGGTTCCATTCATCTTCACAGGTAGGTGTGAAAGTTTCTTCTGAAGTGGTGAGGTGCTTCCATTGTCCTGTTCCTGGAGCATGTCCTTGCTGGTGCCTGTCTGTCTGTCCTGCTCTTTGTGTGGCTTTGGTATTGCTGGGTTGTGAAACTGCCCTTTGGGCTTTGAGATATCTGTGGTGCTCTGTCATGTCCATGGGAGCTTAAAGTGTATTCCCTTGTCTGTGTGCTGTCTGATTCAGCTTATGAGCTGCTCAGGAATTCTGGGTGTTCTGGTACAGGTGGCCAATTTTGCTTTTGTGGGTCTATCATGGGTTAGCAAATCTTTTCCCACACACCAGTAAGACAATATCAAGGGAGAATGAAGATGTTCAACTTCATCAACAAATTGAAGTAAAGCACTTACATGCTTCACCAAAGGTGCATTAGCAAGGTGAAATAGAAGATTTGCTTCAACAAAATGGAGATGAACTATATACCACTCCAAAAGCCAAAGTCCAGAGATTCACTGCACAGTCAAATAGAAGGAATTGCCAGGCCTGAAAATCCAAGATACTGTAAAGAAGAAAGTATTTGCTTCAACAGAGGATCTGTCTTCTAAGTCTTGCATTCGGGAAATTAAGGATCCTCCAGATAAGGCAATGGATCAAATAGCATTGCAACAGCATCTTCTGCAAAGCTTAACTGAGAATAATGATCTTCAAGCAGAGAAATAGTTTAGAAAGAATCAGAATCAAAATCAATAATCCTCAAGCTGGAGATCCACCAATTTTCTAAGTCCAAAGAGACTGTGTTCTGAAATAATTTTGAGAAGTCTAAACTGCCTAAATTTGTGAAGTTAGAGACTTGGGGTAATCTAGGGTAGTCATAGATACAGATTCATTCTGTATGCCTGAATGTGTTGGTGTTAACTATAGGAAACAACCTTGGGGAGATGTCTAGCTAGTGGAGCTGAAAGAGTTAATGTTGAAGCGATATTAAGCTCCACCCAATCTGATGATATCACATAATTGTTTCATTAAAGAAAACCTCTAGTATGAAGTCCCATTGGAGGCAGATATATCATCTCTGGCTTCTGATAGCTTTTGTAATTATGCATGGACCTCAGTGTAACTTGTAGCTATTGCTGCCTTGCAATAAACTGCACTTTGTTGTAAAGACAACTATCTTCTCTCATCAAGATTCAATCGTTATTTAAATTCTGCCACTGATAACGAGGTAGGCCCTCAGACTCAGCACAAAAGGGGGATTGAATTTGCATTCTGTGAATGTGATGGATCAGTCTTTTTGCCTGCTACTTTATGAAGAAGAGAAGAGAAAATTGCTTGTCAACTTTTAGGGTTACGGAATGGCTGACTCCAAATTGAGGAGAAAGAAGCTGGATGCTCGGTTGTTTTCCAACTGGGAAACTAGACAAGAGGAAGAGCTGCTTAAACCAGACATCACCAAATCATTGTTGTTTTCTACTGGGACTGATACCTCCTTTTGCTGTTATTATACATTGAAGAGACACGGAAGGAGTAAGGGACATAACATCTGGAGAGCTATCATTACCTTTGCTGTTGCCGAGTCCATGAAAGAAGATGAAGACTTTTATGATGATAGCTGGGCACTTTTGGTGGGCTTTATTTTCTCCACCTTCTGATGGGGGCTGCTGCTATAATTTGAAGGAGGAGATGAGGAAATAACTGCAATATCCTGAGGCGGAGGGCTGTGTGAATATGTGAGCTTCAAATTACTGAATATCCTGATCCGACGACCCCTCCCTTCCACTTTACCTTGCCAGAGACAGCTGAAAACAAATTGACCACTGGAGCACTGTGAAACTTGTGTTTCTGTTTCTTTTGCTGTCACTGCTGACAGACACCCCTCCATCCCCCGCCCCCCACCTCCCTTCCCCATCAGAGGAAGAACAGTAACACAGTTGGAAAATAGGGTCCCTCTAAAACTGATTTTTGTTTGCATTTACTGTAGAATGAGATTTCGTTCAAATGCACTGAAAGCAGAAACCAGAGTTCCAAATTTCTAGCAGGCAAAAACAAAAGGAAGACTTGGAGTCCATCATTGGTGAGATGATAGACAATCCTTACACCCCTCTCACTGAGTCTCCCCTCATCCTCACAGGGGAATCCAGGATTCATGAGAAAAATCTTGGTTGCTGCAAGAGAGTCTAGCTGACTATCAACTGCTGGTTAGGTTTGCCATTGATCTCCCAGTTCATTCACCAGTCCCTAAAAGCCCCTGGGTTGGACTGGAATGAAAAGCAATGGTTTTCACTGAGCCCTGGAGGGACTGCAAGGCTACATGTTACTACCATTACCAATGTCATGACAATGGATATTGGTGATGATTGCATTAAGCTTCTGACATGAAAAATACCCTCAACATTAACAGCAACAGAAAAGCACAGCACCTATTTAGGAACTTCTTGTTCCTGAAGGAATGTTCCTCCTGCAGGAAACCAACATCATTTTGATAAAGCTCTGTCATCCCTGGAATGGCAAGGCAGGGTCTATATGAGTCACATTGCCTTGAATTCAGGGGTGGGGGTGGCAGGGGGAGCTGCTATCTTGCTGGCCTCATACTACAACAACGTGGTCTCTCGAGATCAAGGAGTCTGTTCCAGAATTTCTGGTTCATCTCACTGTTTACTTGAGGACCATAGCAATTCAATTTACAAATGCCTGTGCTCCCTATGCAAGCCAGAACAAATGAGGTCCTTTGAAGAAGCGTCTACTATTCTCAGTTCCATCAATGAGGCAAATGCATTTTCCTTGGGGGTGATTTTACCCACCCAAAAGGTGAGGATCCATGTCAATGCCCGGCTCCATTCAGCGTTGGTGGGATCATTGAGGGACTTAAGACCTTGGACTTGGTAGATGTCTAGTAAAATCTCCATCCTCACACCTTGGTGAGGTCTGGAGTTGGTGTGTCTAAATCTCTCTCCCTACGTCTATATCTCCATGAACTGTTCAGTACTTACACCACTGCTGATTTCAGGGGTAAATCTGGTAGTACATTTACTGCTACTAGCTCATATAATGAATGGCATTTTCTTTGATTGTGTTTTGTTTTGCTCTTGAGAAGCGGTTTGGTTATTTATTATGGTTAAAACTACTATATAATGGTACAACAGCACAGTGACACCTTTACTGGACTTATGGTTCAGATACTTGCATTAATACTCCAGAGACATGAATTCTAATTCTGCCATATCAGCTAGGCTATTTAAGTTCAATTAATGAATAATTTAAGAATAAAAGGCTTGGGGCTCCTGTGGCACAGTGGTAGTGTCCCTACCTTTGGATTAGGAAGGCAGAGTTCAAGTCCCTTCTGCTCCAGAGATATGTAATAACATCTTGGAACAGGTTGTTTAGAAAACTAATAAAACAAAAGAATGAAAGGCTGATCTATATATGATGAAGAAACAACTGTTTGTCATGAAGACCACTCTGATTTACTATACCCCCAGGGTAGAAAACTTGTCATCTTAATCTCATCTGCCCTATGTCAGATCCCAGACCTACAACAATGCCGTTCACTCTTAACTACACTCTGAAATGGCCAAGCAAGCCAATCGACTTTATCATACTGCTTCTGGATAGATTACCTGGCAGTGACCAAGGCAATAGAAATGTCAAAGATGTTCCATGCTGACACTGCAAAGCTGCAAATTTCCCCTCAGTTATGTCTGGGACCTGTGGCAAAACTTGGGAGAACTGTCCTAGACTACCAAGCAACATCCTGACATAGTCAAACTCACCAAAACGTACCAAAGTCACAAACTCCTCCATCACAATCTGTAGAGATGACTAGTAGAGGTCACATTAAATCATTGACTGGGAAATTGTATTTATAAGCATTTGAAACATAATATTTACTTTGAACCATTTGTTCCCTCCTCCATACTCTCATTGTCTAATATACATATTTTAAAAGCAATACAGTCAAATATTATTGTAAAGGAAGCATACTATTACAGCTAGAGTCCTTCCACTTATCTCTCCACCCCAGAGGCCCCCTTCCTCATTCCTGATGAAGGGCTTTTGCCCAAAACGTTGATTTTCCTGCTCCTGGGATGCTGCCTGACCTGCTCTCCTTTTCCAGCACCACTCCAATCTTGAGTCTGATCTCCAGCATCTGCAGTCCTCACTTTCACCTATATTACTAGCTATGCTGCTGACTTGAAGCCACACAGAATCAGGTAAATCTGATGCTTGCAGGTATTCAAACAAAAGTTAAACTGTATGACTAGATGCAAGTCAAATAAGTTGATCACCACCAAGTATAGTCCTACTTGTTCAACTATAGGGAGGATGTTATTACAAAAGCAACTTTTTAAAATACATTTAATATTTTAAGGAAGGCTTTTACAACATTGTTACTCATCCTTTCTGTCCTCTTCTTCTCTCTCTCTCTATGTCCAATATAACAATAAATTTGCCCCTGTTAATTTACCCTGCTTCTCACTCTCTCGCTGTTTATTCCTCACTGCTTTAATTTCTTTGGTGAAGGAAACAGGCTGTTAGTACTGTTGTTCATTGAAGTTCTGGAAACCTAATTCCTTCCACTGGACCATATTTGGTTCACGCTTCCAGAAACTTAGCAAAAGAAATAGTCATTAATTGAATTTAAATAGCCTAGCTGATATGGCAGAATTAGAATTCATGGAGTATTAATGCAAGTATCTGGACCATAAGTCCAGTAAAGTTGCCAGTGTGCTGCTGTGCCATTATATAGTAGTTTTAACCATAATAAATAACCAAACCGCTTCTCAAGAGCAAAATGATAGCAAAAAAGTTTAAACCAAAATGTTCTTGGACAAATATAACTAAAAGGGTATACCATCTGTGCACTGCCTGCTGGGTATAATGGAAATTGTGTATTATCTATAGTTTACTCAGCAGTGGCTCATTAAAGTGAACTTACTTAAGGTTAGCCTGCTGCTCTGAGTGCCAGCTGCCACTATACTTAAGACTATTCTTTGAAGGAAGAATTTATGTTGGAGTAATTGCTGTGATTTGTTCTATAGTGTAGGTGTGGGTTCAATTCCCACACAATCTGAGGTTACCATGATGAACCGTCCTTCTCAGCCTTTCCCCTCACCTGAGGTGTGGTGGCCCTGAGGTTAAATAATCACCAGTCCTCTCTCTCTCTATCTCTCTCTCTCTCTCTCTGTCAGGGAGAGCAGCCCTCTAGTCCTCTGTGACCAAACCAACTTTACCTTAATCTTTAATCTGAGGAAGAGTGAAGGTAGCCGCCCTTGAGGAATTTTGGAGACAGATGATTTTGGGTAGCTTAGTGGTTAGCACTGCTGCCTCACAGAGCCAGGAACCCGGTTCAATTCCCACCTTGGGCAACTGTCCGTGTGGAGTTTGCACATTCTCCCTGTGTCTGCGTGGGTTTCCTCCCACAGTCCAAAGATGTGCAGGTTAGGTGAATTGGCCAAGCTAAATTGCCCATAGTGTTCGGGGTAAATGTAGGGGAGTGGGTCTGGGTGGGTTGCTCTTCGGAGGGTCGGTGTGGACTGCTTGGGGCAAAGAGCCTGTTTCCACACTGTAGGGAATCTATTCTAAAGCCTTTGGATTTTGCACTGCAGGTTTTGGTGGAGGAAATGTGATGGCAAGCTTGTGTTGCATGTAGCATTTTGTTATGAAGTCATCCTTTACATAATAAAAAAAAGTTTGAATTTACTAGCTGGATAAACCAAATTCAATTTTCCACTTGAGGTCTCTTGTTTATGGTCCTGATTATTTGCCCACCAGGTAATTTTTAATTGTCGGGCATTCATTGTGGAGGATGACACACATTGAAGACTCATTGGTCTCTCAGTAACGAAGAGTAGTCAGACACCAACATAATTATTGTGGAGTAGCATACTTTCTTCTCTTAGATTTAGCAAACATTCTTCTGAAATCAGTGAAGATTTTGTCTTTATTTCATTTTTAAGGTCTTGAGGTTTGACAGATTCCAGTAAAATAATGTCTTCAAAGTTCTGTGGAAATGCAGATTTTACTTTAAGTCAATGAAAGGACACATTGGAACTTCTTTTTAAGGACAACTCTTGGGAATCCAGTGTGTTCATGGTTACTAACTGCTTTATATGACAATTCATTAATGTTACTAGTCAGGAATCAGATGAGTAGTAATCAGATTGGACTGATTGACTATGGTTTTCTGACCCTGACAACAACTGAAAGAATTGTTCATCCTCAACAGCAGAATTTAATAGAATCAGTTTCGTTCCCTCACACTCAGTGTCAGACTGAATCAATCAGATTAAAGAGTCTGTGTTGGCTACATTCCATCAGTACTTCACCTCAACCTTAACTTCCCCACATACTTTTCTGTCCTCATTTTTCTTGTTTCACCCATTTGTGCAGAACTTCTGTTCTGCTGCTTTTCCTTATTGTTACTTCCATTAACAGCTCCCAGATGTCCAGCCAGGGGCTGGAAAGCCAAACAGTGAGTCAGCATGGTTCTTAACTGAAAGGTGGTACAAATGGCATATTTGGGGACAATGGAGAAACTTACCAAGAGGATTGGTGTAATGGCAGTTAGCTAAAAACAAATGAAATTGGTAATGATGATGAAGTAAGTATTTTCCTCATCACAATGGGGCCAGATGCTTTTGAGGTGGTATTCAATCAATGTTGCTCTTGAGACTTCAGTACAATGGACAATTCCAGAAACCTCATCTTAATCTGAAATATTGGACTGAATTTTCTTATATTTTGACTAAGTAACAATCTCAGGAGATTTCATACAGTAATTCTTAACAAGAGCTCTGCCAATTCTTTTTGTGCAGTTCTCCATGAAATACTTCATTAAGTATGCTCTCTTCTTCCACAATGCAACTTTTGCACAGTCACTGATGCTGCAACCTTCTGCTGTTTGAGATACGGACACCAAATTTAAATCCAAATGATATACCATTTCAAATATCGCCTGCTTGGTATGTGGATGTACAATGGGAAAGCTCATGGCTGAAAGAGGCAAATTAGCATGCCACTTTGCTGACAAGGACATGGAGGTCCTGGTGGATGGTGGTCAAGAAGAGGGCAGTCCTCCTTCCCCAGGATTGCCAGAGGAGACGACAGGCCCACCTGGCATGGCAGACATGGTAGGAAGCAGCCTGCCAATACAGTGAAGCTCTTACACTCCAGGGCCACTCAACTCCTGACATCATTGCAGCCTTAGTGCAAAACATGATCAAAAGAAGCTGAACTCCAGGGATGAGGTGAGACTGTCTGCCTTTAACATCAAGGCAACATTTGATGAGTGTAGCATCAAGGAGCCCTAGCAAAACTGGAATCAAGGGGAATCGGAGCAGAGGAATCTCTGTGCTGGTTGGAGTCCTGGCACAAAAGAAGATGATTGCTGTAGTTAGAGGTCAGTTATGTCGACTCAAGGACAACTCTGCAGGAATCACTGAGGATCATGTCTGAGGCCCAACCATCTTCAACTACTTCATCAATGATCTCTCCATCAAGCTACCTGGGCTACACCTCCTCCCAATCCCCCTCCTGTAAAAACACAGATGTCCTTCTATTCCAAGGATCACAATTTCTCCTCCAGCGTATCTCCTCCATTTCCCGCACCTCCATTCTTGGTTCCCACCCCTTCAACTGCAATGAAACAACCCCCCTAGTCCTTATTTTCCACCCTACTAATCTCTGGATATAGTCCATTATTGTCCACCATTTCTATCACCTACAGTCAGACCCCAACACCAAAGATATAGTTCCCTCCCCACCCCTATCTGCTTTCCACATAGACCATTCCCTCCATGAATCCCTCATTAGATCCACGCCGCTGCCCCCCCCCACCTCACCCCCAATCCCCCAAGCCAACCTCGGTACCCGGCATCTTCCCTTGCCGATGCAAGAGGTCTAAAACCTGCGCCTGCACCTCCCACCTCACCTCCATCCAAGGCCCCAAAGGATCTTTCCACATCCGGCAGAGATTTTCCTGCACATCCATCAACCTCATCTACTGCGTCCATTGCTCTCGATGTGGTCTCCTCTACATCGTGGTGGAATTTGTTTTTATTTCAGATTCAGTGCCTATAGTACTTTGCTTTATCAATAAAGGAAATCTTTTTTTAAAAATATAGGAGCAAAAAGTTAGGAATTCTTCAACTAGAAAGAAGCCAACTCATGGAGCAGTTCAGTGAAAAGCTCTGGGACACATACGCCAAACAACCCCACCGTCCTGTGGCCAACCACTTCAACAGCTCCTCCCACCTCCCCAAGGCATGCAAGTCCTGGGCCTCTTCCACCACCAAATCCAAGCCACCCAACACTTGGAGGAAGAACACCTCTTCTTATGCCTCGGGATCCTACAATTACAGCAGTTTCCAAATCTCCCCTCTCCCCACCTCATCCCAGATCCAACCCTCCAATGTGGCACCTCCCTCTTGACCAGACCTACCTGTCAATATTCCTTCCCACCTATCTGCTCCAGCCTCCCCATTGATCTATCACAACTATCTCTCACCTGCACCCACCTATCACTATCCCACCTACCTTCCCCCAGCCCCACCCCACCCCCTATTTATCTCTCAGCCCTCTTCCCCCTCCATATTCATGATGAAGGGCGTATACCTGAAATGTCAACTCTCCTGCTCCTTGGATATTCACTGACCTGCTGTGCTTTTCCAGTGCCACACTTTTTGACTCTGATTCTCTAGCATCTACACACATCAGCCAGCACTTATTGCCCATCCCCATTGCCTAGAGGGCAGTTAAGAGTTAATCACATTACTGTGGCTCTATAGTCGCATTTAAGGCGAGGAAATGGCCTAGTGGTATTATCACTGGACTCTTAATGCAGAGACTCAGGTTATGTTCTGGGGACCTGGGTTCAAATCCTGCCATGGCAGATTGTGGGGGTTTGAATTCAATAAATATCTGGAATTAAGAGTTTACGATAACCAGAAATTGATTGTTGGAAAAATCGAACAGGTTTACTAATGTCCTTTAGGGAAGAAAACTATTATCCTTACCTGGTCTGCCCAATGTGTGACTCCAGAAACACAGCAATGTAGTTGGTTCTTAACTATCCTCTGAAAAATAAATGCTGACCTGGTCAGTGATGCCCTCAGCCCATGAATGAATTAAAAAAAAAACCATGTAGGCCAGACCAGGTAAGGGTGACAGATATCCTTCTCCAAAAGGACATTAGTGAACCAGGGGGGGTTTTCTTCCCAACAGTTGACAATGGTTATCATTAGACCCTTAATTCCAGGTTTTTAAAAAAAATTGAATTCAACCATCTGCCTTGGCAGGATTTGAACCCAGGTCCCAGAACATTAGCTGAATTTGTGGATTAATACCACTAGGCCAAAGGCTCCCCTGAATAGGCATCCTCAACGTGAGAGGATTGAACCATTTCCCCTTGACATTCAATAGTATTACCATTGCTGAATTCCTTCCTACCATTATCTTGGAGAAAGTGAGGACTGCAGACGCTGGAGACCAGAGTTGAAAAGTGTGGTGCTGGAAAATGCAGCAGCAGGCCAGGCAGTATCCGAGGAGCAGGAGAATCGACGTTTCAGGCATAAGCCCTTCTTCAGGAAAGAGGCCGGTGTGCCAAGTGGGCTGCGATAAAAGGTAGTGGGGGGGGGGGAATTTGGGGGAGGGGTGCTGGGAATACGATAGGCGGAAGGAGGTGAGAGTGAGGGTGATAGGCCGGAGAGGGGGTGGGGGGGAGATGGGGGGCGGAGAGATCGGGAAGAAGATTGCAGGTCAAGAGGGCGGTGCTGAATCCGGGGTTTGGGACAGAGATAAAGTGGGGGGAGGGGAAATGAGGAAGCTGGAGAAATCTACATTCATCCCTTGTGGTTGGAGGGTTCCTAGTCAGATTATCTTGGGCAATTGGGGGTGGGGGGTTGGGGAGGAGGGTATACCATTAACCAGAATGTAAACTGGATCAGCTATAAATTCTGTGGCTACAAGACCAGGTCAGAAGCTTGGCATTCCACAGTGATTAATTTACCACTTGGTTCCTCAGAGCTTGTTCACCATCTACAAGGCACAGTCAGGAGTGTGATGGAATACTCTCCAATTGCCTGGATGAATGCAGCTCCAATAACGTTCAAGAAGTTCAAAACCATCCAGGACAAAGGTACCAATGCCATTGACACCCATCCACCATCTTAAGCATGTGGTGCTTCCACAATCGCCAAACTGTGGAAACATTGTATGCCCGCTATAAGATGACAAAACAAGACTACTCCAACAGCACCTTCCAGACCTACACAACCAGGAAGGACAAGGGCTGCATGAGCATGTGAGTATTGCTGCCTTCTCTAAGATTGGCTTCAAGTCACACACCATCCCAACTTGGAACTATATTGCTTTTACCTTTACTGTCACTGGGTCAAAATTTTGGAAATCCATTCCTAACAACACTGTGGTTATTCTCAACTCTCATTGGCTGCAAATTTCAAGAAGGTGGTACCTTCTCAAGGGCATTTAGGAATAGTCAATAAATACTAGTGTAGTCATGGATGAACACATCCTGTTGACAACTAATAAAGAAATAAATCCCCTGCAACGTAAATGTTAAGTGATGTTAATCAATAATGCTGATTACATTGTACTGACCGCTATGAGCATGAATTTTAAATGTTGCCTGCATTATTGTGAATGTGCATGGGCTAATCACACCTCACAAATCCTGCACCTGTTTTTGGGTTTTTGACCATTGTATTTTATCAGTTTCAATGTGTTTCTCCTGTTGAATTTATATTGTACAAAATAAGTTGCAGCAAAATTGTATGCATCTTGTCTTTTGATATTATCTATAAAATAGGATAATAAAAATATTTGCAGAAAGATGGATATATCATGCAATGTGCTATCCATCTGTATAACTACAAGTTTCACTGAACAATATTGTTCTGCTTATGTTCTTGTTTCATCTTGGAATCCTGACCAACATCTGTGTTCTAATTTACATTGATAGAACTGCTTGCAACAGTCCCTAGTTACCAATGTTGCCATTAACATATATTCTTTTACTTTTTCTATTCCAATGAAACAATGGTCAACACAGCAAAAAAAACAGTTGACTTCACTTGTAATGTTACGAAGGAGAGAAAAAGTCAAGTTGCAGATTTAAACCTTCTGCCACTGGCAAATGGTGTTTGCTGGAAAGCCACAGGGACTCATGCATTCCAGAACACATCTGGACTGAAATCTCACTATGTTCATGTGTCTTTCTCATCATGTTCTTTAAATGACTGATATTACTCCAAATGATAGAAACTCAAGCAAAGAAAAAAGACAGCGCGTCTGTGTAGACTTACTGTGATGCACTGTCAGTGCAAAAGAAAATGCCTTTGGACTGTATTTTGTCAGTTTAACTAAGTTGGTGTGTTTTGGTCACATGCCTTCGCATGTGGCCTACTCATTTCAATTAATTACCACACAGGAATGCATGACAAATTTGAGTTCTTAAATACCACTGTATAGAAAAACAAATTGCAAGGTAAGGGAGAGAAGCATCTTCAAAATAAGTCATCAAGCTTATCAAATACACATATTGTACATTAACCTGCAGCATATTAGGATTTTCTGTTCATATAATGTTTGTCAATTCTCTCAGGTTTTCTCCTAACATTTAGTCCTCATTCTTAATTGATATAATAAACTTGCTTTGGGGAAACTGTGAGTTATCTGTTTAGGTTTTGTTAAAGCACTACCATGAAAACCTTCTCCATGGTCTTGGACTTCCTATACCCACCTTCTGTTGGGTTGTTGAGCTGTTAAGGTTGGCAGAGTTACACTGGAGAACAGAAAAGTAGCACAATTACTGACAGAGGAGTATTTATTTGTAGCAACAGTGTGTAACAAGCATTACAAATTTAATTGGTAAACAGATAGAAGAGGCCTTATTTGAGATATCAAAGGACACAGATGTTTTATGGTTTGCACTGGTTATAATCACAATCGAGTGTGCCACCAGAAATTCATAGTGCAGGGCATCACAAATGTTTTCCAACTGTCACCCCATTTCTGGGCTAGACAATTGACACAACCCCTCATTGAGCTTTGGACAGGGTGGATGGGTGATGGATGATGGGTGGATAGAAAAGACAGATAGATAGATAGGGAGAGCAGTGACAGTGGCCAGCCATTGCCGCCTCAGATCTCACTATCTAAAATTGACCCCACTTGGTGTCCTGATCCCCAAATTGGAAGACCGCATCACAGAATATCCGTGACTGAAGATGCTCCTATAAAAGAGGGATGGTATCACGGTGGCTGCCATATAACAGCAGTTGGCATAGGGCCACAAAAACATTCTCATCTCTATGCAAATTCAAATTGTCACAAGAAGTATTGCAAGTTATGTGCTGGCATTGAAACATTGTGTCCATGCAGAGAGGTTGATGTTTTGAATTGTGAAGCAATCCAGGGAAAGAACACTTAAGCAGTTGTTTTCCAAAAGTAGGCAAAATCTCAAAATAATTCAAACAGCCATATTAACTATCCTGTGATTATGCCAGAGGCATATGAAAATAATGATCACATTGTAAGTTTGTATTTATCTTTTTGTTTGCAAAAAATTGTTTTGTGGTACAGATTTCACAATCCAATTCAAAACAAAAAAATATTTTTTTAAAAAAATTAACTGTTAACTGATTAACAATTAAATATGGATTGTCCACTTAAATCACCAAAATTAAACTCAACCTTTGTTTTTGTTGTAAGAATAAAGAATATATTTGTCTCACCAATCTTTCTTTTTCAGGGAGAATGGAATATTAATAAGACAAAATGTCTATGCAAAACCTAACGCACTGGATGCCAAAGTCCATGTGTTATACAATAAAAGTAAAAATTATTGAAAATACTCAGCAGATTATGGAGTATCTGTGGACAATCACAGATCTAATTAGCATGTGGGTAGGGTGAATCCATGAGGGAGTGAAGATGACAGCAAGGACACGATTCTGGGGTTTCCAATTCACCGGGACATTTTAAGTTCTCGGGCTTATTCGGTTTGTGAGCCTGCACCCCATCCTCCCAAATCTTGTCATTGTTTCAACCAACCATTGTATGTCCTAGTCCTCTACAATTTTTGTGAAACCTGGCTGGCTTTTCTAACAGTCATGGTTCACAACATGTCAAAGATATCATAGACAATAGTCTGCATGAGAGAACCTTTTGAAAATTTAGTTGAAAAGATCCCCTTCTTCATGCCAAGGTACGCCCTTTATCAACTCCGTATAATTCCTCATTGCCCCCATGCCAACCTTTAACATTTTCATGCCCATTCATACCATCTATGCCGTATACCAAAATAGTGAGACTAAGATCTGAACCAAAATAAATGTACAAAAACAAGTCTCCCTTTGGACTATTGGTGAAATGACCTGTGCTGTGCAGAGATGAAATAAAATCCAAGTATCGATCACAGAGTTCACTATGTAAAACATAGTCTCATTCATGAAAGTTCATTAATTGGAAGAGTACTTAGCTGGGTAAGTTGTCTTATGAAGAGGGATTGGACAGGCTAGGCTTGTATTGGCCAAAGTTTAGAAGAATGAGAGACAACTTGATTGAGACAGTTAAGATTTTGACAGGTCTTGACAGGCTCTAAGTGGAGAAGATGTTTCCACCTGTGTGAGAATCTAGAACTAGGGGGTCACTAATTTGAAATAAGACCTGACCCATTTAAGACGGAGATAATGAAAACTTTTTTCTCACAGAGGGTTGGGAGTCTTTGGAACTCTCTTCCTCAAAGAACAAAGAAAACAGGGTGAAATCATATAAGTTCCTAAATAATGTGGACTGTGGCAAGAAATCTGGGAGAATCATGTGTGAAATCCAGTGGCATCTTTCTCAAGTTGGATGCAACAATTTGCAGTTTCCACCCAAGGTCTGGATGTTGAGATGGGATCTTGCTTTGGAGCACTTAGAAACCTATTAATGGAGGACATTGCTCATCATCATTCTCATTAACATAGAATCTTGCCTCATGAATATGCAGACTCTATTCTAATATGTGCCAAATGGAAACTAGATGTTAAGAATTCCTGAAACACAAGTTTGAGTGTGTTCCTGGCACTCCAGCTTACCGTTTGCTTGAGACCCAACACAAACTTCTCAGAGCACACTCCATGGATAGCATCTACATGTACCCCCATGACCATTGATCTTGGCACTGAGATAAGACAGCCTCTCCATACCATCTTGCACATCTCCAATCCTCTTACAGTATAGTTCTGCACTGAAATGCTGCCCTTTGGAGCACCTTCCATAGCGATAATGCTGCAAGGACACTGTCTGTGTACAGACAGGCGTTTAGTTCAAAGATTGCCTCAAGCTATAGCTTGGAGCTGTCTTTGTTCCTGCATTGATCTTTCTGTAGTGCATGCAAAATCAGATACAAGGTGCAGGACTACGTGTTGAAGGACATGCTGAAGCTTGGGGCAGCTGCCGCCAAGGCATGGTGGAGAAAGACCACCGTGTTAGGTCTGCCTGCCTAAGAAGAACAAAGGGGCCCACTCAGAAATTGGGCCCCACTGACGCCTCAGCCAAATACCTGGATGGTCAATGTACAGACTTGTATACATGAATGATTAATTCTGATCTCTGTATGTAAAAAAATGAAATGTGTGCATAAGAATGGCATGACCTATTGTATAGATATCAAAATAATTTTATGAATAAAGTATATTTTTGAAATAAAAATGAAAAAAAATGCAAAATCAGATGAATACTAATCAGGTTTAGGCTCAAAAAGGAGTGGAGAACAATAACCTGCTTTCATTGGGTTCAGTTAGATCATTTTCCAACATGTATTGGGCTTCTGCTTTTACCAGGTCTGTTTCTATAGACCTCCAAAAATGGATCACTTCACAGTTTTCACGATTAAACTCCACTTGCCAGTATTCTACCACAGGAATCTCATGAGCTATCCTTACTGTTTCTTGTCAATATTTGGACAGTATCACCATCTGTTGAACCACCATCCATTCTTAGTCCAAATGACAGTGAGGAGGTCTTCACTTCTTCATCAGTAACGTTCTGGAATTCCCACTGTTTTGCTTCAGTTTGACTTGATTGTGCTACTTAACTCTGGATAAATTTGCTGAGCCTCAATCAGAGAAGACTTTTATTGAAACCTTCCTTCAGATCACTCAAACTCTGAGAGAAAGTTTCAGATAACCAAATAGCTGTCTGGGCTGTCAAATTCCTCGCAGTATAGCAGATGGAGGAAAGATTCCTGGAGTATTTTCCTGCACCTGCTCTGCCTCCTTAATCCTACTTGGCCTTTCTATCATTATTGGATAAGCTACTACTTTTATTCCTGCCAAATCTTTCATGTGGATTATGTCCACTCCATCTAAAGGAGAATCTCCATTCACAATCAGATGGTTAGCTTTCGGTCATTTGGTCACATTCTAGGTGCACCTGATACAAAGGTATAGGTATATATTGCCCACTAATAGCACTCAATCAAAGGTTGGCATTCACGTCACTCTCTCATCAAAACAGCATGCCTTTCCCAAGTGTAAAAACATGAGTGGCTTCTGTATCCCTAAGCATGACCATAGGTTTACTATTCTTATTTGAGTAGTAAGGAGTTATTTTTCCTTTCGATAACAACTCTCTGTACCTCTCAGGTATCGTGTTTACTTTCCCTTAACTAAAAGCAGTACTATACTTGGCTTTACCACTGCAGTCAGAGTGACAATTTGATGTTATACTCTCGGTCTGGGCTCTTTTCTATGACTTGGCATACACTGATCCATCCATTTATGCCCACCATTTGCATGACAGTGCCCCACCTTGTAACAATGGAAGGGCACCAAACATCACTTCCACCCTCAGCACCTTCCTTTCTGGGCTGAAGAGGAGCTCCTGGGGCATTCCCAGCTGTCAATGTTCATCATGGCTGCTTGCCTTCTTTTCACCTTCCTATCTTGCATTCTTCTGAGGCATTTGGAGGTAACAGAAAATGCGCTGGAATTTCTGGATCACCTCAGAATCATCTCAGCTGCCTCTCTTGCTATTGCAATCTTCTGTTTTCTATGTGAGTTTGTACTAATGGGAGAACTGAATTTTTAAATTATTCGAAGGGACTTACTTCCAGAAGGATCTCTTACTTCGTCTGTACCTTAAGTGTTTGCCTGCAATGGTCAAAATTATTTTGCTTTGGCTTCTTGAATTCTATATAATTCTATCCAGGTAGCTTCTGGGTGTTCCAAAGTATCTGCCTGGAAGTCTCAGGGGCCAGTTTATTTGCAGTGAGAACAGACTTTTTGGCCACCTCATTATAGAAGACTCCTCAGAGAAAGTCATAACCTTTGTGAGTTTTTCCTGTTAGACTGATTTGCATGAGCAATCTCCCATCTTCTTTGGTCACCTCATGAAACAAAATATGCCGAGGTATTCCTTTCATCAAACTTTGGGAAAGTTTGCATAATAATTAAGCAGCATAATTAAGTGTATGTTGAGGTTCTCTCTACTGCAGAGGTTGATACATTTATGATGCCTTACATGCATGTATGGGTCATTGAATATCTTGATTCATCACTGGCCAGTACACAGACTTATGTGTTAGCATTCTGGTGAACGTAATGCCCTTGTCCCTGGTGTAATATGCTCACAAGACGCTAGCAAAAACCTTTTTGAATTAGGATTTGTTTGCCCTTGAAAATAACTTGTCAAGATAAACCAAATTTATTTCTGAATGTTCAAAATGAATGAATCTTCACAAGTATTCCTTTATACTGTCAGACCAATACTGAATCATGTTTTTTTTGGAATTCTTGTGGTTGCTTATCTTTGGCTTTTTTTGGTTGCAATTGTTCACACTGGCTCTAGCCAAAGTCGATCAACTTGAGAACAACTTCAACTGATTTAGTTGCATCAAAAGTGGTCTGTTCTACTGCAATGGGTGAGGTTTGAATCACATGAACTGTCACTATACAGAGATTGATGTTGATAGTCCGGCTCTTGCTATTTGTGTCTATCTGTCTATTCAGGTAGAAATTTCAAAGTGTTGATGAGTTTGAATATTGGACTACCGCGTGACTCTGGTTGAAGAGTGTGGTGCTGGAAAAGCACAGCCGGTCAAACAGCATCCGAGGAACAGGAGTATCGATGTTTCGGGCGTAATTTGCTTGTGCTCGAAACGTTGATTCTCCTGATCTTCGGATGCTGCCTGACCGGCTTTGCTTTTCCAGAACCACATTCTTTGATTCTTATCTTGAGAATTTGCAGTCCTCACTTTCTCCTGCTTCTCTTGTCATTCTGCCAATGCACAGAATTTGTGATCAGTTATATTCTATGAGACAATCTCTTATAAGTTGTCCCATGGAACATTATTTGCTCAGGCTTTCAGGACTTGTAATGCTAATATGTTGGCAGTAGCTGCTATGTAAACTTTAGCTTTTGAGGAGTTTTGAGCTGTCATAGATAGGGTCATAGAGTTTTACAGCATGGAAACAGACTCTTCAGTTCAACTTACCCTTGCCAACCAGATATCCTAAACTAATTGCATCCCATTTGCCAGCATTTGGCCCATATCCCTCTAAATCCTCCCTATTCATATACCCATCCAGATGCTTTTTTAATGTTGTAATTGTACTAGCTCTACCATTTCCTCTGGCCAGCTCATTCCATACACGCACCACCCTCTGTGTGAAAACATTGTCCCTTAGGTCCCTTTTAAATCTTTCCCCTCTCACCTTAAACATATGCCTGCAAGTTGTGGACTCCCCCACTCCAGGGAAAGGACCTTGGCTATTCAACCTATCCATGCTACTCCTGATTTTATAAACTTCTGTAAGGTCACCCCTCAGCCTCTGATGCTCCAGGGAAAACAGCCCCAGCCTATTCAGCCTTTGATTAGATTAGATTACTTACAGTGTGGAAACAGGCCCTTCGGCCCAACAAGTCCACACCGCCCCGCCGAAGCGCAACCCATCCATAACCCTACATCTACCCCTTACCTAACACTACGGGCAATTTAGCATGGCCAATTCACCTGACCTGCACATCTTTGGACTGTGGGAGGAAACCGGAGCACCCGGAGGAAACCCACGCAGACACGGGGAGAACGTGCAAACTCCACACAGTCAGTCGCCTGAGGCGGGAATTGAACCTGGGTCTCTGGCGCTGTGAGGCAGCAGTGCTAACCACTGTGCCGCCCACAAGCCTATAGCTCAAACCCTCCAACCCTGGCAGCACTCTTGTAAATCTTTTCTGAACCCTTCTAAGTTTCACAACATCCTCCTATAGCAGGGAGACCAGAATTGCACACAGTATTCCAAAAGTTCATTTTTAGAATGTATGATATTGATGGTTTTCTGTTCATCTTAGAGTGTCAACTTAGTTAACAATATGGAAAACTTGATCATCTTTCATAACCTATCTTTCACTTTGTTAAGTATGAATCTTATGGATGTGTTTGTGTTTGTGCACTTTTGTGACACTGTGCTTGCCTCCAGTGTTCTGGCTCGATAGCATCCACATCAAACAAGGAGTGAGAACAATGTGTCAGTGTTCCTGTACTTTGGAATCAACTGACCTTTGCACAAGTAAGCCAGGACAAATGTCCTCAAGCAAATATTTATGAGTGGACTGCGGTGGATATAAACTAAAATGGCAGGGATTGACTCTAAGCAGGGTGACAATGGAAAGAGAAACAAAGATGACAATAAAAAAAGACAATAAGAAGGAAAAGTGATCATCAATGGTGAGAGGCAGATAGGGCCACAGACCAAAGAAAAGCTAGGATTATTTAAAGTGGCAAAAAGGCAAGCCTGTTGAGATCATAACTATTGCAGAAATATAGTTACAAGGAAATCAAACCTGAGAACTTAACGTTCAGAAATTTATGACCTTTCAGAAAGACAAGATGGAAGGAAAAGATGGTGCGGCAGCACTGTGAAGAGATGAAATGAGGACAGTTGTGAGAGATGATATAGGCTGAGATGATGTAGACCCTTTATAGGCTGAGCTAAATAATAGCAAGGGAAAAAACAATACATTGTTAAGAGTGGTGTACAGAACCCAAAACAGCAGCCACTTTGCAGGAAAGGATTTAAATCAACAAATAATAGGATTATATGAAAACAATTTTAAAGAAAATTATGGATGACTCTAATTTTCATGTTGATTGAGTGAATCAATTTTGAAGCATAGCCATGACAGGTAATTCATACAGTGCATTAGGGGTAGTTTCCCAGAACAACATGTAATAGAGCCAATCAAAATACAGGCTTTCCTCTATCTAGTAATGAAGTAGTAACCATAACATGATAAAATTTAATATTCACTTTGACAGTGAGCAACTTGGGTCAGAAACAATTGTGTTGAACATAAATAAAAAGCATTACAATAACATGAGGATAGAGTTAGATAAAGTAGACTGAGCAGATGGTGTAGCAAGAATGACAATAAGCAAGCAGTGACAGATGTTTAAGGAAGCAATTCATGACTCTCAACAAAAATATATTCAAATAAGGAAGAAAGATTCTAGGTGAGGATAAACCAACCATGGCTAACCAAAGAAGTTAAGGAGAGTATAAAGTTGAAAGAAAAAGCATACAAGGAGACAAAAGTCAGGGATATTTTAGATGAATTGAGAATCAGCGAAGGAGGACTAAAATGATAATAAAGATGGAGAAAATAAACTATGAGGTAAATTAGCAAGGAATATAAAAACTGCCAATGAGAGTTCCTTTAATATAATAAAAAGGACATGAGAGATCAAAGTGAAAATAGGCCACTTAATTGTGTGAAGATAGTTATCATAGAATCATAGAATTCCTACAGTGTGAAAGGAGGTCATTTGGTCCATCAAGTCCACACCAACCCTCCAAAGGGCATGCCACCCATGCTCACCACTCCCTTCCCTAACCCTGTAACCCCACATTTGCCATGATTAATCCACCTAGCCTACACAACCCTGGACACTGTGAACCATTCAGCAAGGCCAATAGGACTATATTGGCAGGGATAGAGAATTAACGAATGGGCAGGAAACAGTGAGTGGGGATAAGGGGCTCTTTTTTCAAGTTGGTGACCTGTGACCACTGGGGCTGTAACTGTTTGCAATACAAATTAAGGACTTGGAGGAAGAAAATGAATGTACTTTGGCCAAATTTGCAGACAACACAAAAATAAATGGAAAGGTAAATTGTGAGAAAGATGCAAATGGTTTACAGAGGAATATGTAAAGTTGTTCATTTTGGAAGGGAGAACAAAAAGAATAGGATATTATCTAAATGCAGAAAAACTGCAGAAAGCTGCAACAGAGGGGAACTTTGGGGTACTTGTGCATGAAACAGAAAAGCTAACAGGTGCAGCAGGTAGTCAAAAAGTTAATAGAATGTTGGCTTGAATTTCAAAAGAGTTGGAGTATCAGAGGAAGATCCCAAATTGCTCATAGGGCAGTTAAGAGTCAACCACTTTGCTAGGAGTCTGGAGTCACATGTAGGGCAGACCAGGTACGGATGGCAGTTTTCTTCCTTAAAGGACATTAGGGAACCAGATTTGGTTGTAACATAAATAATCAGAATGTGGATTACATGGTATTGAAAGATCAAATACACATCTTTTACAGCTTACTAACATATACAAGTGTCATATTCCGTTTCTGTCATAATATTAAGGTATGTGGCTACAGATAGTGATAGACGTCCATCAATGTGACATGCTTCAAGGAATCTGAATTAAAATGAATGCTGAGACTGTGGTCACATGCAATGACATTATAATATTAATGTAAGCATATCCCTTACAGGCATAATGAAGTGCTGACTCTTTTAAAGGTATACTGATTCTGACTGTGAGGTGTAACACATATAATCTGGCAACTTGACATTCCAGGGTATAGGATCTTCAGGCAGGACAGGGGAAATTGCAAAAGAGTAGGTGGAGTCACAGTGTTAATTAGGGAGTTAGTTACTGCAGTAGGAAGGGACAATATCCTGGAAGAGTCATCAAATGAAACTTTGTGGGTAGAGCTGAAGAATAAAAAGGGGAAAGTCACAGTGATAGGCCCCCAAACAGTCAGCAGGCACTTGAGGAGTAAAAGTTTAGATAATTCATTGCCATGTGTAAAAACAATAATAAGGTAATTATATCAGGAGATTTCAACACCCCAACATTATTTTTATATTAATAAGTCCTACAAAGGATGGCACAGTGCTGGACCTAATTCTGGGGAATGAAGCAGGACTGGTGTTCAAGGTGGCAGTACGGGAATATTGAGTGATAACGACCACAACTTCTTCCTGGCTGTTATTAGATTGCTGAGTGGATCTCTCACATTTCAAATTTGATCTGATTTTGTACACCTCTTGGGCAGCCATAACTTTGTATGCCTTGCTCTGTTCAATCACTCTATGATCTGTAGGTCCTTGTATGTTTTGATCTGCCTGTACTGCATGCAAAACAAAACGTTTTGCTGTATTTAGGTATATATGACAACAATAAATCAAATCACATCAAACAACACAAGACAAGGGAGTATCCAAAGAGTGGTAGGATGCTAGGAAGCTCAGAGGCACAGAGCGATCTTGGATTGCTTGTCCACAGATCCTTGAAGATTATTAGGGTAGTTCAGAAGGCATACAGGGTACATGCCTTTATCAGTTGAGGCATAGATTATCAGAATGGGGAGATTATGTTGAAGCTATACAGCACTTTGGTTAGGCCACAGCTGGTGTAATGTGTGCAGTTCTGGTCACCACACTATAAGAAGGATGTGACTGTACCGAAAGGGTACAAAGGAGATTCACCAGGATGTTGCCTGGGACGGAGCAATGAAGATAGTTGGATAAGCTCAGGTTGTTTTCTTTGGAGCAGAGAAGGTTGAGGGGGCAACCTAATAGAGGTGTATCAGATTATGAGGGGCATGGACAGGATGAATAGAAAGCAACTGTTCCTCTTCATTAAAAGAGGAACTGTCTTAACTGTTCCTCTTCAGTAACTAGGAGGCACACATTTAAAGTGAAAGGCAGGAGGTTTGGAAGAGATTTGAGGATGAACCTTTTCATCCATTGGTTGATAGGAAACTGGAATGTACTGCCTGGGATGGTAGTTGAGGTGGATAACCTCACAATCTTCGAAAAAAAGTACATGGATGAGCATTTGAAATGTCATAACATTCAAGTCAATGGGCCAAGTGCTGGAAAGTGAGACTAGTGTAGATTTAGCATTTGTTTCATTGTACAGACCTGATGGGCTGAAGGGCTTATTCAGTATTGTATGGTTCTATGATTCTATGCACTATCACTCTGGTCCTATTAACCATGGTACACATGTGAATATTTCCCAGATACCAATTAAATACCTTTGCTATATCAGATTTTATGTAAAATGATGTATCAACCAGGTGTATTTGATAAATTAAGAAGGATAGGTTTCGAATCAAAACAACTTATTTGATGAGGATGCAGTCACTGGCAGATTGTCTTGGATCACAGAGTGTATCCAGGCAGGTCTTTTCAGATTAAGTTAAATGTAGTTAAAAGAAGATTTGACAGCAGCAGTTTGCGTAAACATGAGTATTTATTGAGTAATAATAAAAGACTGAACTATGAACATCTATAAAGCAATAAAAAAAGGAAAAGGAAGGAAAAGAAAGCAAGGAGCCTCAGGCGCTCCTGCACATTGGGGACCCCTCAATCCTGGTCCAAGGTGAAATCCAACAACTCGGAACAAAACTCTCTCTTATACAGTGTAACAAACAGCCAGCACAAAATAAAAGGACAGAAAAGCAACTTTGATTATGCCATCTGCGGCACATACAGGAATGCTCACAGGACTCATTCAAGGTCATGCAGCTGTCAAATATCATCAAGAATGTTAGCCCTTCAGCCTATCCTATACACAGAGTTGATAATATGGAAGGAAAATGTTCACCCTCCTCCATACAGTATCTGACCTGCTAAATATTTCCAAGATTGTCTGTTTCTATTTTGAATTGCTAACTTCCGCTACATCAATGATACAATAAATTAACTGCTTCTCTCTGAAACAATGGTTATTGGATTCGAAGGCACATGTTTCTAATTTGTGGTTCTCTAAAGGTAGTCAAAATATATAAGGAAAGGCCCCATTCTGCCCTTCACCACCTGGTATTCTGGAATGTAACATGTGTGGTGCAGCAACTGTGTCACTACCTGTTCATCAAATATAAGAAACAGATGGTGTGAGATTTCCTGATGTGGAGAAGGTCCATCTTTAAAATCTATCAATAAAGAGATTATAGCTTCAAGTTTCAAAAGGCCCTAAACAATTGGGAAAACTCAGCGGTTTTGTCAAAGGGAAATCACGTTTAATTAAGTTGTTGGAATTCTTTGAAGGAGTAACAGTGCTGTGGATCAATGGAGCCTGTACAGATATTATACTTGGACTTCCAAAGGCATATGATAATGTGCTAAAATGTAGGTTATTACAAAACATAAAAACTCATGGTGTAGGGGGAAAGCTATCAGCATGATAGAAGGTAAGCTGGCCGACATAAAACAGAGAGTTTTTATCGAAATGTCAGGCTGTGACAAATGGTGCCTGTACAGGACCCTCAACTTTTTACAAATCACATCAATGGTGTAGATGTGGCAAGTGAAGGCATGATGGTTTATTTCACAGACAACATCAAAATAGGTAGGAAAATAAGGCATCAGGAACAGTTGCAGATGTGGAGCTTATTTAAGGAACAGCTACTGCGTGTCCTTGATAAGTACCTGTCAGGCAGGGAGGAAGTGGTCTAACGAGGGAGCTGTGGTTTACTAAAGAAGTTGAATCTCTAGTCAAGAAGAAGAAGGAGCCTTATGTTAGGATGAGATGGGAAAGCTCAGTTAGGGCGCTTGAGAGTTATAAATTAGCCAGAAAAGACCTAAAGAGAGAGCTAAGAAGAGCCAGGAGGAGACATGAGAAGTCATTGGCAGATAGGATCAAGGAAAACCCTAAAGTTTTCTATAGGTATATCAGGAATAAAAGTATGACTAGACTAAGATTAGGGCAAATGAAGGATAGCAGTGGAAAGTTGTGCATGGAGTCCGAAGCAATAGGGGAAGCGCTAAATGAATTTTATTTTTGTCTGTATTCACACTAGAAAATGACAATGTAGTCGAGCAGAATGCTGGGATACAGGCTACTAGACTAGATGGGATTGAGATTCACAAGGATAAGGTTTTAGCAATTCTGGAAAGTGTGAAAATAGTTAAGTCCCTTGGGCCGGATGGGATTTATCCTAGGATTCTCAGGAAGGCCAGGGAGGAGACTGTCGACCCTTTGGCTTTGATCTTTACATCATCATTGAATACAGGAATAGTGCCAGAAGATTGGAGAATAGCAAATGTTGTCCCCTTGTTCAAGAAGGGGAGTAGTGACAACCCTGGTAATTATAGACCTGTGAGCCTGACTTTGGTCGTGGGTAAAGTGTTGAAAGAGGTTATAAGAGATAGGATTTATAATCATCTAGAAAGGAATAAGTTGATGAGGGATAGTCAACATGGTTTCGTGAAGCGTAGGTCATGCCTCACAAACCTTATTTAGTTCTTTGAGAAGGTGGCCAAACAAATGGATGATGGTAAAATGGTTGATGTGGTGTACCTGGATTTCAGTAAGACATTTGATAAGGTTCCCCATGGTAGGCTATTGCACAAAATACAGAGGCACGGGGATTGAGGGTGATTTAGCAGTTTGGATCAGAAATTTGCTAGCTGAAAGAAGACAGAGGGTGGTGGTTGATGGGAGATGTTCATCCTTGAGTTGAGTTACTAGTGTTGTACCATAAGGATCTGTTTTGGGGCCACTGCTGTTTGTCATTTTTATAAATGACCTACATGAGGGCGTAGAAGGATGGGTTAGTAAATTTGCAGATGACGCTAAGGTCAGTGGAATTGTGGATAGTGCCGAGGGATGTTGCAGGTTACAAAAGGACATAGATAAGCTGCAGAGCTTGGCTGAGAGGTGGCAAATGGAGTTTAATGCAGAAAAGTGTGAGGTGACTCACTTTGGAAGAAGCAACAGGAATAAAGAGTATTGGACTGATGGTAAGATTCTTGGTAGAGTAGATGAGCAGAGAGATCTTAGTGTCCAAGGACATAGATATCTGAAAGTTTCCACATAGGTTGATAGGGTTGTTAATAAGGTATATGATGTGTTAGCTTTTATCGGTAGAGGGATTGCATTTCAGATCTCTGTGATCACGTTGCAGCTGTACAAAACTCTGGTGTGGCTGCACTTAGAATATTGAGTACAGTTTTGGTCACCGCATTGCAGGAAGGATGTGGAAGCATTGAAAAGGGTTCAGAGGAGATTTACTAGGATGTTGCCTGGTGTGGAGGGAAAGTCTTATGATTACACCAAAATTGGAGATGTAGTGAACATTGAAGATGGTTACCTCAGATTACAACAGGATCCTGACCAGATGGGCCAATGGGCTGAGAAGTGGCAGATGGAGTTTAATTCAGATAAATGCAAGGTGCTGCATTTTGGGAAAGCAAATCTTAGCAGGACTTATACACTTAATGGTAAGATCCTAGGGAGTGTTGCTGGACAAAGAGACCTTGGAGTGCAGGTTCATAGCTTCTTGAAAGTGGAGTCGCAGGTGGATAGGATAGTGAAGAAGGCGTTTGGTATGCTTTCCTTTATTGGTCAGAGTATTGAGTACAGGAGTTGGGAGGTCATGCTGTGGCTGTACAGGACACTGGTTAGGCCACTGTTGGAATACTGCGTGCAATTCTGGTCTCCTTCCTATCGGAAAGATGTTGTGAAACTTGAAAGGTTTCAGAAAAGATTTACAAGGATGTTGCCAGGGTTGGAGGATTTGAGCTAGAGGGAAGGGCTGAACAGGCTAGGGCTGTTTTCCTTGAAGCTTCGGAGTCTGAGGGGTGACCTTATAGAGGTTTACAAAATCATGTAGGGCATGGATAGGGTAAATAGGCAGTCTTTTCCCTGGGGTCGGGGAGCCCAGAACCAGAGGGCATAGGTTTAGGGTAAGAGGGGAAAGATATAAAAGAGACCTAAGGGGCAATGTTTTTCACACATTGGGTGGTACATGTATGGAATGAGCTGCCAGAGGAAGGTGGAGGGTGGTACAATTGCAACATTTAAAGACATTTGGATGGGTGTATGAATAGGAAGGGTTTGGAGGGATATGGGCCGGGTGCTGGCAGGTGGAACTAGATTGGGTTGGGATATCTGGTCGGCATGGACGGGTTGGACCGAAGGGTCTGTTTCCATGCTGTACATCTCTATGACTCGTAAGAAAAGCTGAGGGACGTGAGGCTGTTTTCATTAGAGAGAAGAAAGTTGAGAGTTGATTTTATGACTTAATTGAGATATATAAGATAATCAGAGGGTTAGCTCGGGTGGACATGAGAGCTTTTTCCTTTGGATGATGATGGCGAGCATGAGGGGACATAGCTTTAAATTGAGGGGTGATAGATATGGGAGAGATGTGAGAGGTAGTTTCTTTACTCAGAGAGTAGTAGGGGCATGGAACACCCTACCTGCAACAATGGTACACTCGCCAACTTTAAGGGCATTTAAATGGTCATTGGATGAACATATGGATGAAAATGGAATAGTGTAGGTTTATTGGGCTTCAGATTGATTTTGTTGGTGCAACATTGAGGGTCGAAGTGCCTGTAATATTCTATGTTCTATGCTGCCATAGAAGGCAGACATTGTAAACACTTTTCACTGTACTCCTACAATGGAGCATATGTGACAATAAAGGAGTATTGTATTGTATTTTATTTGGCTTTTTGAATCTGTGCCGCTATTTACATGTTACTGGGACATGGTATAAATTCTTGCAATGAGTGTTGGGAACATTTAGTGTCAGATCCATCTCCTTCTTCAGTAACTCTGCCTATTGACCCAACTGATATTATTAAAGTAGACACTTGATATTATTAAAGTAGGCACTTATGGCACTCCTTCAACATCATTAACAACTTCAGATCCATATACAACACCCAGGATGGGTAGTAGGGTTTGGAGAAAATTGGGGACTATGTTAGCAACAACCTTAGAAGAGGTTTTGAGGATGTGCCTGTCTTATAAACACATGACAAGGAACAAGAGTAGTTCACTTGGACTTTCAAGCCTGCTTCTCCATTCAGTAAGATCATGGCTGATCGGATTTTAACCTCAACTCAACATTCCTCTATAATCAAGAATCTATCTACCTCTGCCTTAAAAATATTTAAAGATTCTATATCCACTACCTTTTGACGAAGGGAATTTCAAAAACACACAACCCTTTGAGAGGAAGAATGTTTCTTCATCTCTGTATTAAATGGTGACTCTCTATTTTAAAACTATGACCCCAAGTTCTTAATTCTCCCACAAGAGGAAATATCTTTTCAATTCTTCATCTGTCTGGTCAGGTCTCCTCAGGTTCTTACTTGCTTCAATTAAGTCATCTCTGAATCTTCTAAACTCCAAAGGTTACAGGCCTAGGCTTTCCTATCTGAGACAAATAGCATGGTTACTGTGCACAAGATATGAGGAACATGAAAATGAGAGCTTCAATAGCACTGCAAGTAAAAGGTGCAGTGTACATGATTGGGAGATTTGGAGAAATGTGGTACTGTGATTGTAGGAGAGTAAAAGAAGTGGAAGGGCAAGTGATGAAAGCAGTGGGACTGGGGATAATGCAAGTTTGAGGAGGTCTGATTCAAAGATTAAGAACTCTGGTGTAGTCATTAGACTTGATCAGCATTGCAGCAGTGCCCTGGGTATGATACTGTTCATGTTTAGTTATACAGATATGGCTTTCCATCATCTTCTGAAATGTTTCCTGGAGGGTTTCTGTCACCTCATATGGATCTTCCATTCCTTGCCGTGCACCACCCTCCAAGAGGCCATTGGAGAAAGTAGGTGCCCTCGCTGGAGAACCTGAGAATGAAAATAGGCTACATTTTCACCTGCAAGGCAATATCTTCCACAACAGTACTGGTTCTGTACTGCCCTATGGTGTTAGCTTAGACTACTTAATCATGTCTCTAGTATGGTTTGAACCTGCAACATCTGACTCAGGCATGACAATGAGTCAAGGCTCAATTTATAATTTTGGATCATTTAACAAGATAATTCATTCCCTATTTAAAGGAGTTCATTTGCACATAATTTTACTACTGGATGCTAAGAAGCTTGTACCTGCATATTTGATGAAACATGGAAAAATGCCTATTTCCTTTGTAATTAATGACCCACGGTTATCGATCATGCAGATTCTGAAAATGCAATCTTATTAGAATGTCAATAAAAATGAAGAAACACAGAGTCATGCTCTCCTACTTAAATGAAGAGATGAATTATATTCAAAATGACTTTTTCCAAAACACTTTTCCCAACTGAGTCAATTTTGGTTGTCTGTTTGGTATTAAAGAGTTACTTGCCTTTCCATTGGGAATTTGTTATCTATTAGGAGCTTCCTTGGGGTGTCTTTGTTTGTCACCATAGCTTTGGTAAACGATCAGTGAAGATCCAGTTTACTTAGAGGTCTGCCAAAGCTAAGTGATCAACCGGGAGAAATGTTCAGAAAAACATGTAACATATACAACATTGCTCCTATTTTTTTAAGAGGTCCGTGTGTAGTAGCGACCGCAGTCAATGTGTTGGCATGCCGATCAGCATCTCTGGGTGACTGCACAGCCTTGCAGCTTAGCAAAGTCACCGTAGTCCTACTATATCATGGTGCTGCACTCTCATCAGTGAGAGATGGCTGGTGCTGATTTAACCTGAGAGTCCAATGCCTCAGGAGAGGGGAGAAGTTGAGAAGGAGTGTCTTTCATGGTAACCTCAGTCAGTTGGACAAATAATTACCTATCCCTCCCAAATGGTCTGATTAATTTTGATTAAAGTGTTTATATTTTTGTTTCATTGCACTTCTTTCTCATACTCGTATGTCTTATTAGTAGGTTTAAAAGAGGACTTGGTTTCCAGAATTCAAACAAAACTTTTAAGACTATACCTTTTTTAAAAAATAAGTTTTGCAGCCTCAACTGAGAAAATATGCAATATATATTGAGTTTGCAAGTGGCATAGCAGGACGTGTTTGCCATTTAAAGATGAGCATGTTTTGTATTTGTACTTGCCAACATCAGACAAGTTAATCCACAGTAATATAGGCTTGCTTTTGCAAAACAGATTAGGACAGGAAGGTGATTAAATACAGTCAGTGCAGTTAATCAGCGTGGCAAATGTTAGTACGATGACCCTGCAGTATACAACTGGAAGTAATTGATTATCCCTGAGGACACCAGCTGGCTTTGCAATAACTTTGATCTCTTACTGAGACAACAAACTGAATGTTGCAAGGTAAGTTCAAAACGAATAGGACAGCCTCCAGTTACATAACTCATTTTCAAGCTCTCTCCGGGACATATGTTTCACAGTTACCATCCTGTGTATGTTATTCCAGGTTTTAATTAACACCTTGTGCGGATTTATTTATCAAAGCACTGACCTGACCTTAACAAAGTTTTCTCATAAATTCAGAACATACCTCAAAGGCTTGGTTTCTTACACTCCTGGAACATTTCTAAGGAGATTTTCTTGAGATGAAATATCTGTTGAACTGTTAGGTTTATATACAATTTAAAATGAATATTGGTAAAATGTTGAAGGCTTGTGTGTTTTTAAATTCATTTAGGGATGTGAGCTTCACTAACTGTGCCAGCATTCATTACCCATCCATAATTATCCTTCCAAAGGTGACAGTGAGCTGCCTTCTTGAACCACTGTAGTCCATTTGATGTAGGTAGTCACACAATCCCAATAGGAAGGAAGTTCCAGGATTTCAACCCAGGAACAGTGAAAGAATGACAATGTATTTCCAAGTTAGGACAGCGAGTGGCTTGGAGAGGAACATACAGGGGATGTTCCCATGTATCTGATGCCCTTGTCCTTTTGGATGGCAACACTTGTAGCTTTGGAACATACTGTTTAACGAATTGGAAAATTTCTATGGTACATCTTTTAGAGAGAGTGAATTGTGTGGATGTGGTGCTAATAAAGAGGGCTGCTTTATCTTGGATGGGATTTTTCCTTATTCATTCAGAGGATGTGGGTATCACTGGCTAGACCAGCATTTACTGTCCATCCCTGATTTCCCAGCAGACAGTTAAGAGTTAACCACGTTGTTGTAAATCTGAAGTAACGTGGTAGGCAGACAAGATAAGAATGGCAGAGTTTCTTCCCTAAAGGGCACTTGTAAACTAGGTGACTTTTCATGACAATTGACAATGGTTACGTGGCCATTACTATTTCTTTTTATTCCCTGTATTTTTTTTTAATGGAATTCAAATTTCAATCTGTGCCGTGGCAGAATTTAAACTCATGCCCTTAGAACATTGACACGGTGCTCTGGCACTGACATTACCACTACATCACCACCTTCCCCAAATGTGTTAAGCTTCTTGACTGTTGTTGGAGATCTCCTCATCCAGAGAATATTCTACCACACTCTTGACTTGTGCCTTGTAAATGGTAGATAGGCTTTGGGGAGTAAGGAGGTGGGTTACTCGCTGCAGGATTCCCTCTTGAATTTTTGGACTGGAGGAAAATATCTAGTGGGGTTCCTGATGGATTGGTGGTGACAGCATTACTTTTCTTGATCTTTTATAATGATCTAGACTATGGTATACAGGGTACAATTTAAAATGTAAAGATTATGCAAATCATGGAGGTGTTGTGAACTGTGAGGAAGTTATGACTTCAAAAGGACTAGGACCGCTGGTCAAACGGGCACATAGACAAGTGGCAGATTATATAAAGTACAGAGAAGTGCAAAAAATAAAATAAACAGCCCAATTCTGGAGAAGGTGCTGGAGCAAGGGGACTTGGGGTTTATGTACACAAATCATTGAAGTCAGGTAACAGGTCACGAAAGAGTTTAAAAAACCATATGGGATCTTGAGCTCAATAAAGAATCAAAAATCAAAGAAGTAATGATGAATCCAAATAAAACTCTTCCTCACCCTCAACTGGAGTATTGTGTCCAATTCTGAACACCAGGAAGAATGTAAAGCTGTCCAGGTGCTGACTGTTTGGATAGGTATTGGAATATGCAAACAGAAATGGAGAACTTAGCTGGTTGAGAAGAGAGGCAAGAGACTAATGGCTAACACCTCCTGTACCTTGTCAACCCCACTGACCTCCTCTGCAATAAATGTAACAGGGATTGCCATGTCAGACTGGGGCTCCTAATGTTTAACACAGAGTTAACCATCAGGACAAAACCATTGGAAGTCTTCCAACAATTACCATAAGGCATTAAAATGGTGCAGAAAAGACTCACAAGAATGGTTTGAAGACCTTCAGATATCTGGATAGATTGGAGAAGCTGGGGCTATACACCTGAGAGAAAAGAAGATGACAAGAAAATATGACAGAGATATTTAAAGTTATAAAGATTCTGGATAAAGCAGACAGGGCGAAACTGTTCCCAATAGCAGAAGAGACGTAAAGCAGAGGACACCAATTTAATTGATTAGTGAAAAAAAGCAAAGGCTACATGAGGAAAATTCTTTCATATGTCAGTGGTTAAGATCTTGAATGCATTTAGAAGGACTAGATGTATTGTTCTTCCAGAGACCATCTAGAATGTTCTTCTCCCACACCTGGAAGAAAGATAATAAGAAATCTGTAAAAGACTGCTGCCACCAATATTTCCAATAGGTATCACAGAATCATAGAAAGAGAAAGCACAGTGGCATATACATGTTCCATCTCCTTGAATGAGATCAGTTCTACTAACCAAATAAAATCAAAATATTGCAGTTACAGGAAATCTGAGATAAGAATAGAAAATGCTGGAGAATCCTAACAGGCCTGGCAGCACCTGGGAGAGTGAAATAGACTCTCCCTCAGAACAGTTGGGAAGATTTCAGTTCCACTGCCCTATTCTTTCCACATGTCCTTGCAAATGTTCTCCTTCAACAACTTATCCCAATTCCCATTGGTGAAGTTAGAAGAAATACAATAAACCATTAATACCTGGGACTTTCATTTGAAAGAAACATCTTTAAATGAGGCAGGACACTTTAAAAAGGCTGCAGAACATACTCAGCCACAAAGAGAAACAAAGCCTTAAATTGTTGGAAAATGTCAGCAGGACTGGCAACATCTGTGGAGAGAAATCAGGGTTCACATTTCAGATCTAGTGACCCTTCTTCAGAACTGGCAGCATCTGGAGATGGGTCACTGGACCTGAAACATTGTCTTTGATTTCACTCCATTTCTCTACCAGACCTGCTGAGATTTTCCAGCAATTTCTGTTTAGTTTCCAATTTCCAGTATCTGCAGTTCTTTTGTTTTTTTTGTCTTCCAAAAAGAATTTGCTAGCATTATTAAGAAACTGACTTGCATTAAGGTAATTGAAACTGCAATAAAGCAGATAACTGATCAACAAGAATGTGCAGAAACAAAAGGAACCTTACCAAAACCCATGATGCATTGAGTGCAGATTGTAAACAGAGTGAGTAGGCACAATTCTGATGAGTGGAGAATTTAGTAAAGTGGGGAGCAGGTTTTCATTTTATCAACTTTTACTCATCTTCTGCATTTTATTCATACTTTGCTAAAGTAGAGGGAACCAGTTGGTGAGTAAGCTATTCGGCCGATGATAAATGGTTTGAAAAGTTAAAGTATTGTAAGGCAGCTCTGATGAGTAGAATGTTCAACCTGCGGCATTTGGGGTGCTATGGATGCACCATATCTCTTAAACAAACAGCATTTGTCTGTCTGAATCAGCTTGGGTTCTGGATTTCCAAACATGAGCAGTGATTAGAGTCACTGTAGGGCATCCATGAGGGGTAGCATTACATGGACAGCATCTCTAGGGAGGTGGTCACAACTTATAGACAATAGACAATAGACAATAGATGCAGGAGTAGGCCATTCTGCCCTTCGAGCCTGCACCGCCATTCAATATGATCATGGCTGATCATTCCTAATCAGTATCCTGTTCCAGCCTTATCTCCATACCCCTTGACTCCACTATCTTTAAGAGCTCTATCCAATTCTTTCTTAAATGAATCCAGAGACTGGGCCTCCACTGCCCTCTGGGGCAGAGCATTCCACACAGCCACCACTCTCTGGGTGAAGTAGTTTCTCCTCATCTCTGTCCTAAATGGTCTACCCCGTATTTTTAAGTTGTGTCCTCTGGTTCGGCACTCCCCCATCAACGGAAATATGTTCCCTCCTGCCAGAGTGTCCAGTCCTTTCATAATCCTATACGTTTCAATCAGATCCCCTCTCAGTCTTCTAAACTCAAGGGTATACAAGCCCAGTCGCTTCAGTCTTTCCGTGTAAGGCAATCCTGCCATTCCAGGAATTGACCTCGTGAACCTACGCTGCACTCCCTCAATAGCCAGAATGTCTTTCCTCAAATTTGGAGACCAGAACTGTACACAGTACTCCAGGTGTGGTCTCACCAGGGCCCTGTACAGCTGCAGAAGCACCTCTTTGCTTCTATACTCAATCCCTCTTGTTATGAAGGCCAGCATGCTATTAGCCTTCTTCACGACCTGCTGTACCTGCATGCTTGCCTTCATTGACTGGTGGACAAGAACACCCAGATCTCTCTGAACAGCCCCTTTACCTAATTTGATACAATTGAGGTAGTAATCTGCCTTCCTGTTCTTGCCACCAAAGTGGATAACCAGACATTTATCCACATTAAACTGCATCTGCCATGCATCTGCCCACTCACCTAACTTGTCCAGGTCACCCTGTAATCCCCTAACATCCTCATCACATTTCACCCTACCACCTACCACCTACCACCCTACTTATGCTACAGGCAAGCAGGCAGGTAGGCAACAGCTGACCACCAGCCTATCTAAGAGAGGTAGGTTGTGTCTGTGTCCTCTAAGATGATCTCATCACTAGTTGTTTCTCTATTCTGGAAACTGTTGTGCATGATAACTCCTCAGAGGGGCTCAGTCACAGTCAGGACATGCACCACAGGTGACTCAGCTAAACAGGAGGGAAGAAAAAAAGAGTGAAAGAGCATTAGGGATAGGGGATTCATTAGTTGGAGGAACTAACAAGAATTTCTGAGATCATGAATGAGTGGTATATTACCTTTTTGGGTACAGGATCAAAGAAGTCATGGAACAGTTGCAGGACGTAGTTCCAGATGAGGAGGTACAGCAAGAGATCATGCTCCTGAGAGCTAAGGATCGTGAAAAAAATCAGGGCCTCAAAAGCAATAATCTCAGGTTTACCCCCAATCCCACATGATGTGAGCATAAAATTAGAAGGATTGGACAATTGAACACTTGGCTGAAAAAGGTGTAGGAAGGATTTCTGAGGCATTGGAACTGGTTCTGTGACAGGTAGGACCTGTAAACATGAATGGATTGCATCTTAACAAGACCAGGATTAATATTCTCACAGAGAGACTTGCTGCTGTGTTATGGAAGGTATAAATTAGATTGGCATGCAGCTGGGAATCTGAGAGAAAGATTAGATTGGAGGGAAGCAAAGCTGGTAACAAGATATAGAAGGGTAGATACATTAAAGATTTGATAGTAAACAGGCATATTTTTAAAGGTATTACATGTTCTATAACAAATATACATTCTTCCAAGGCACAGCACCCAATTGAAAGGCTGAGTCAACCATGTTTAACAAAATTGTTTAAAGATTGCATTAGATCAAAGGAGGTAGTTTTAAGGATACAAGATTAAGGGGTAAGACCGGGGATTGGGAGTAATTTAAAACCACAAAAAGATGACCAAGAAACTAAGGTAAAGAAAAAGAGAATATGAATGCAAGCTGTCAACACACATAAATGTTAACTGTATAATCTTCTTTAGGTAAGTGAAAAGGAAAGAAAACCATAGCTAAGGACAAATGTGAGTCATTTACAGCAAGAAATAGGATAATTTATTGTAGAGAATAGGAAAGTTGTGGAGAAACTAAACAATTAGATGTTAACTGCCTTTACAGAGAAAGATTTAAAGGAATTACCAGAAATACTAAGTGAGAGATTTGTGAGATTGAGGAACTGAAATAAATTAATGTTAATAAGAGCATAATATGTAAAACGAAATTGAATTGAAGGTTGACAAATCCCCTGGAACAGATTATCTCTATCCCAGAGTATTGAAAGAGTTAGCTAATGGATGCATTTGTGGTTGTCTATTGAATTTCTAGATTCTGAACTGGTTCCTGAGAACCACCAAAATGCTGTCCCAATGTTTGTGAAAGGAGAGAGAGAGTGAGAACGAAGATCGACAGGTTAGTTAGTTTGATGTCAGTAGTAGGGAAAATGTTATTGCCGAAAGGACATGGTAACTGGGCACTTAAACAAGAATGGTATAGTGCGCAGAAATAATATCAATTTATGAAACAGAGAAGAACTTCAAGTCCTGGAGCACCCACTCAGGAAAAACGACTAAGCAAAGGTTAAAAGAATCGATCTACAGAAGAACAAAAAAACTTATGTCAGTCACAACACCAGTGGATGTCCAGATATCGAAAGTAGCTTTCAATTGAATGATTCTTTTAATTATGGACTTTAAGGATTTTGCCAGTTTCTCTTCTCCAGTCTGTAACTTGTTCTGTTTGCATACATAATGGTGTTTGTGTGTGGAAATTGGCATGGGGATGTTCTATCTTTCGTTAATGTTTATCCTTGTAACTAAACTTCTTCTGTCGGAAATAAAATGATTTCTTTCCTTGTTAACTCAAGGGACTGTTTGGTCACTTTACATATTCAAGTACATATTGAATTGAAAATAAAATATCATTTTAAAAATTTGAACTCTGCTGTTCAACGTAGAGTGAAAATAGAAGAATTTATGACAACATTTTGAAAATCCATCTTTGAATTGACTTCTGTTATGCTTCGTTGCAGTGCAATCCAGGTAATAAGATACTGTTGTGTAAAAATGTTTTTTTTCAATTTGTTTCTGCTAGTCATCTTAAATCTAAGCTTTCTTGCTTTTTAGCCTTTTGCAACAAGATGTTGTTTGTCCATCTTTTTTGAAAGTCCTTCATTATTTTGAACAATTGTATAAAATCTCCCTATAAAGTCTCTTTTCTGAGGTGAACAATACATGTTTCTGATGAATTGTCACCAACCTGAAACATGACTCTGGTCTTCACTCTTTACAGATGCTGCCACACTTGCTGAGCATTTCCACTGTTTTCTGTTTTTACCGTTTCTTCAGCCTTTGAACATAATTGAAGTTTGGCATTCTTGGTACACTGTGATAATAAGTCTCTCCCTAAATGTCTAACATCCTTCCTAAAGTATTGTGCTCAGAAGTGGGCAAAATGCTCCACCTGGGCCACAAATATTGATTTGTGAAGATTTAATATAATCCTTGCTTTTGTACTCAATATTTTAAAGCCAAAGATTCATGTTTTTCTCACATACACGTTTGAACTTATTATTCCATTTGCAAAAATACAACAAGTACCTCCAGGTCCCCTTGTTCCTGCAGCCCTTCTAAAAATGTACTGTTTTGATTATAATTTTTCAACTTATTCCTCAAATCAAATGTATCACTGCTCATTGTTCTATGCAAAATTACACCTGCTTTGAATCTGATCATTTCAACAGCCTGCATATGTCTTTTTGAAGTTAATCAATAGAATTCTGTATACTCCGTAATCTTTGAGATTTTGACCTTTATGTGGAAATCTACGCCTGTGATATATGTCAAAGTACAATGGTCCCTTCACTGACCACTGAAGGACACTACTCCACACTTGCCTTCAATCTAAACTGCAACAAATCACTACTACCCTATGTGGTCTTGTGCTCAGACAGTTCCATATTCGCACAACCACTCTCCTATCAACTCTATCTTCTTCAATTTTGCTAGTAAGTGTGTTATATGGTATTTTACTTCTGAAATGTTTGAAAGCTCCTACGTACAAATTCAATTGTACAACTCTCATCAACCCTCTCTGTTACTTCATTAACATAACTCAATCAAGTTACTCGAATGCAATTTAGCAGATCTACGTTGCCTTCATTTATTTGCCCATATTTTCCAGGTGACAGTTTTTCCTCCGAACGTTTCCCCAATACAGCCATTAGATGAGCTTCTCTGTAGTTGTTCAGTTTTTGCTTCATCCATTTTTGGAGGCTGTAATAATTGCTAGACTTTCCAGTCCTCTGGCTCCACTCATATCTAAGGAGGCCCCAGGAGTATTATGGCCAATGTTTCCACACTTAATTGCTCAGTAACCTGGAATGCAACTCATCTGGACCAGATGACTTTTCTACTTTGAAAGATCCAAAGATTTTGGGGCTAAACTTAGCGTTGACTCACTGGTGAGGTTGAAGGCACAGGGATGGAACAGGTTAAATATAGCAAACAGTTAGTCTACTGCCAATTGATTATTCACCCATACTCCACTGTAATTTTACCCACAGTGGCCATGGAGGTGCTGCTAGTACTGAGGAGCTTCTGTGCTCTGATGGCCAGCAGCTCTCTGAAATGGCACTTCCTGTCCTTGAGGGAAAATGCCCAACTTTATTCTATTAATGGTCAAATGGTTAAAAGACTGTATGGCAGCTGGTCATCCTCTGGATGGGCATCTGTTTAGCTGAGTTAATTTGAGGGCCTCTGAATTTTTCAAAAGACTTACCATATGCAGGGAATAAACCTGCAATTGGTATTCTAGATGTAGTACAGTCTTGCACTAGATGTGGATCATAAATATTTAGTTGCACAGGTTATACAGCTTAACATAGCATTCATTTCTCACAGCTTCATTATATCAATGTAGACCTCCGCATAGCCATGAACTATAATTCCGCATGTGTTTCCCATTCACTGTGGCAAATAACCTGGAACAAACTTGATTGGTGCTCAGGAAAGTATTAGCTAAAAATGCAAAGCAGCCTGGATTTGCCAAAAGGTTTGTTTCAATTTGTTGAAGTAACAGAGATGGTTGATAAGGGTAAAGGTACTAATTATTGATAACTGCCTTGAGAGTTCAATCCATTAGGAATTCTTCCTTTCGAAATGCATCTTGATTGACAAATCCATATCTGATAGTAAAGGTCACTTTCCCCCAAAACCTTTTTCTTGTGTCATCATTTCTGCAAAATGTTTTTCTCACTCACAAATGTGCTGATTGTTGATAAAAATGTTGAAGATTGTGATGTTGACAGGGGATCTACTGGTGACCAGACCCCAGACAGAGCTGCTGATTCACTAAATAATGAAAATCTCTCCATACAGTTATGACCCACAATATGTTGTCAAAATAATACAAAGCTCATAGCATTCACTTAATTATATATATTCATATTCATCAATAATTTCAACTGTCTGATTAAACTCAAATCTGTCAGTAAACATGAACTATTCCTCTATTCACAAAAGCAACATCTTGTTGCCTTGATCACCAAAGGGATATTTTTAAATTAACCTGTTCGAGACATGATGTGACACACCTCTGGAGCAGATGTAAATTGAACCCAGGCCTTCTGAGCTGCATAGTATTTGTACTTGCATGGAAAAATCATCGTAATCTTTTACAGAAAATTAAAATGGTCTGAAGTGATGCAACAAGTTTTCTTTGAAGCTGTTTAATCCTGAGAATATTTAATTATTTGCTTTCTTTTAATAAGGTGCTAATGTCTAATTAATGTGCTATTATTGTCTCCACACCGCTATCCCTCAAAAGCACAAGGTTCTCTGCTTTATTCTTGAGTGGAGCATACACCATCATCCGCTTCCATCAGTCTGAGCTTATCATTCTTTCATTGAATATTTTCTCCTTTAACTTGCCTCATTTCTTCTAAATAAAAGGTGTTGCTATGGTCACCACCAGACCCTAATTATACCCAGCACAACTAATAAATTCCAGATTTTTTGGTTTGTCCCAGAATTTGGCAAAGTGACTAAGGAAACTGCTTAGTGTCTGGTTTTGTGAAAGGGAAATTGCATGTAACCAATTTATTGGAGTTCTTTGAGGAAGTTACATGCTGTGGGTAAAGGCAGTTGGTAGTTATTTTGTGCCTAGATTTCCAGAAGGCATTTGATAAAGTGCCAATTAAAGGTTATTATGGAAAATAAAAGTCCATGTTACAGGAGGTAACATTCTGACATTGATAGATGATTGGCTATCTACCATGATTCACAAAGTAGGCATAAATGGATCTTTTTCAGGTTGGCAAAATAATGAGTGGTGTGCCACAGAAATCAGTGTTGAGGCCTCAATCGTTTATATTACATGTAAATGGCTCGGATGAGAGGATGGATGGTTGCTAAATTTGTTGATGGCACAAGAATAAGGAGGAAAGTATATTGTAAAGAGGATATAAAGATATAAAAAAAACAGAAGAATTAAGCCAGTAAGCAATGATGCAGCAAATGGAATATAGTATGGAAATGTCCATTTTGGCAGGAGGAATAAAATTAAGCACGTTATTTAAGTGATGAGAGATTGTAGACCTCACAAATATAGAGGGTTCTGGGTGTCCTAAAGCAGAAAGATCAGAAAAAAATGATTGCTATGCAGGTACAGTGACTAATTAGGAAAGCTAATATAATGTTATCATTTATTGTAAGAGGAATTGAGCATAAAAGTAGGTTATGCTTCAGTTATACAAGGCATTTATCAGACCATATCTGAAGTACTGTTATAGATGACAACAGCAGAACCTGTTTAAGGAGAGGTAGATTGATTCTTGTTAAGCAAAGAAGTCAAAAATTATTGGGGATTGTGAGAATATGGATTTAACATTTCAATCAGATCAGCCATGATCTTATGAAATGGTGGAGGAGGCTTAAGGAGCCAAAAGGCTTAATCCTATTCCATATTTGTCTGATCTTACTCAGAACCTCTCCCCCAATTCCTTTTTTGGTACATTGATGACTGCTTCTATGCTTCTTCCTGCTCTCACCTTGAATGAAATAAATCAACAGTTTTGCTTCTTTCACCTTCACCCATTCCATCTCCAAAATTTCCTTCCCTTCATTGAATTATCTGTCTTCATTTAGAGAGGTAGGATGTCTATCAATACTTATTACAAGTCCACTAACTCCCATAGTTACCCTGACAGCACTTCCTTATGACTTTCACCTTCACTCATTCCATTCTCCCAATTTCTTCCTCTTTTTTCCATTAGTTCCGATGATGTCATCTTCCAAAATGATGATTTCAATATGTCTTCTTTTATCTTCCATTGTAATTTCTTCTCCACTGTGGTTGACAGGACTCTCAACTATGTCAAACTCATTTCTACCCTCATCTTTTTACATTCCTCCCAGAACCACAATAGGATTCCCTTGTCCTCACTTTCCACCCTACCAGCTTTTACATTCAAATGATCTTCCTTCGCCATTTCCTCATGAGGTCACCAATAAATACATCTTCTCCACCCCATATCTGTCAGGATTTCCTTTGCGCACACTGGTCCACTTCCCCAACTCCTCCAATTTCCCCAACACCTCATCCCCTTCCTGCACGACCTTCCCATGTAATCTCAGGAGTTGTAACACTTCCCCATTTCCATACTCTTTTCTCAAACCAGAGGCCCCATACATTCATTCCAAGTGAAACTGAGACTCGTAGCTCTACCAATTTAATATACTGTGTTGTCTGTTCACATTGAAGTATTCCACTACAATGGAGTGACCCTGTGTTCACAGTGGGTGACATTTCAGAGCATCTCCACTCAGTCCACAAACATGACCCCAACTTTTCAGTTGCATGCCATTTTAATTAATCTCCTGCTCTCATTTTTACGTGCTGCAATGTATCCATAAAGATCAACACAATTTTTAGGACGAACATCTCATCTTCAGAATAAGCATTTATAGCTAATCTACACCTGACATTGAGTTATACAGTGTCAATCCATTAACTCCAAGGACCTCCATCCAGATTTTCTTTTTTGCAAGTACCAAATTGTTTTCATGTTTTTGCTTTTAGATCGAAAAATTCTTTATTCTGCCATTGACACCTACTCTGGACGACAGCCATCAACCCTTTCTTTGACATTTGTTCAGTGAGAACTTTGTTATTTAATCTCTCCCACCCTTTAACTATCGTGACCTCCACTTTTGTGTTCCCTGATCCTCTCCCCTTTTTCAACCATGTGAAAATCATATTATTTAGCTCTCTTCAATTCCAAAAATAGAGCCACTTTGGGCTAAAATGTTAACTGTTTTCCTCTCTCCACCGATGGAGTAAAACATCCTAATTTTTAACCACTTTTTAAATTGTTCATTGTAAACTACTGGCAATGACCTTCTCTGACACTAAAGAAAATAGAGTGGGGCCTCAAACCTGTTAGGTTTTATTTATGATTCAATATTTTAAAAGCATTACATTTTTTAATAAACTTTTCCTTCCTAACTTTCCTTATTGGTTTCTCAATCCAACTCCCTTTCTCCTCTCTCCCTCGTACTTCATTTTTCTTACTATGCTTGATTGGATAATAAACCCAACCACACTGATATGCACATTCAGCCCAGTATTTTTAATTTCATACTCCTTTAATCTAATTGGTAAAGGAGAAAGGCAGCTGGCTGCTGTGTTTACTGATTTCTCAGGTGTTTCTCTCCTTTGCTGAAGGTTTTTTTTCAATTCACACTGAGGTGCTAAACTGTGCAAAATTAAATCATCCAAAATAAGTCTAAACAAATGGCAGGTGCTGTTAAAGTCAATTATAGACCAATGATGCAAACCATACCAGAAAATCTTTCAGTATAGCTGAGGTTAGTTAAGAAGAGTTCACGCGATTCATAATTTTAAATTAAACATATAAATGATGGGTATATACATCAGAAAGGATATCCAAGATATTTATTTAAATGTTGTTTCCTGAATGCTGATTTTAACTGAAAATTCTCTGTTTTTGTTAAATATATAAAGTAGTTTTTTGGCCAGGGAAGAGAAATAAATGTCATCTTGCTCAAGCTGCCAATATCCTGAGAATGTATTAAAATCACCTGAGACACTTCAGAGCATCTTCACTCAGGCCACAATCATGCCCCCAGCCTTTAATTAACTCCTGCTCTCCTTCTTACTTAACATTTTCAGCCTGCTGCAATGTACACATAAAGTTCAACACACGTTTTAGGAACAGCATCTCAGCTTCAGAATAGGTATTTATAGCCAATCTACACTCAGCATTGAATCAGCATCTTCACATTTGAAGTCATTGAGAATTCGAGAAATTGTGACTGAAATTATTTCACTTTAAGTTCTTCTAGTGGTTTAACCCAGAGGTGGGGAACCTTTTCATGTTGGAAGGCTGCATTATGTTAGTTATAATCTAATAAGGCCACATCCAAGAAACTTCAATTATATACTCTTCAAAATTCACATTTTTTAAATTATGACGGTCAGTCTGTGAGGATTATTTCGTTGAATTTTCTTTTACTCTCTGGTATTTTAAATACATTCATTTTAAGATTAAAATAAAAATAATAAAGGATGAAAAAACATATTAATTGAAGATAAAAGATTTGTTCTGCAAACTTTGGATTCATTCAAAAGGCCACAAACAATGGCCTAGAAGGCTGCGTGTGGCCTTAAGGCCGCTAGTTCCCCACCCCTGGTTTAACCTCTTTATTCACAGAAATCCAATGGTCAAGAATTGCTGTTAAGGTAATGGAAAGGTAAAAGAAGATCTCTAATACTTTTGTGGTATTGATTCCGCATATTCGTTTTTGCCCCTTACATTGTTATTTTCATAATCATTGAGTATGGTTGTTTAAAGATTTACAGCTACTTGCTCTGTTCATATGCTTTGTTTCCTCCATGTGTTATTCTCAGATCACACTTTCAATAACTTGGCACTCGAAAAATTTGCAAACCTAACAGTATGAAGGAATGTTTAACTAAAATCAGATACTTTGTTAGATTTACTCCTACAGTAAATCATGATCGAATGTAAACAGTATATTACAATCACAAATGACAAAATACTGCGCACACTAAAAATCAAAAATGATAAACAGAAAATGCTGGAAACATTCAACAGATTAATCTGTAACATTTCATCAGAACTGGAAATCATGACAGTGTAATAGCTTTTTAGCAGGAGGCTGGAAAAGGTAGCGTGGCAATGAAGAAAGGAACAAAAGGGAAGGTGTTACTAGGGTGGACGGTTGTAAGAATTTCAATGGATAAAGGAATGGTGATTGAGGGCATCAGAGGTATTAATGGAAGAATTAAAGAAACAAAGGTTAGTCTTAGAGGAACCACAAATGACAACAACAGTCATAATCAGCAACATCCCCAGAAGGCTAGGAAGTGTGACAATACAATGGCTTTAAGAAGTATATTCTGTCCTTTTTTTATGGACAGAGGTTGAGACAGAGAGGATAAGCTTCTAAGCCAGTAAAGTAAACAGCTTGTCAGGCATTTTTTTTTTAATTATAAAGTAGAAGCTCCCTGAAGGTGTGGGGTCAAGCTCCGACAGAACAAGGATTTTAGTTTAACTTTTAATAGCTCTAGGGGTTTGGAAATGGCTATACATCCCTCATTGCTACAGTACAATGCTTGAGTTCTCTCTTTGAGTTTTCTCTTGATGTTCTTTCTTCCTGGACTGGAGAATTATATGTGAGACAATCTAATTTACAAAATTTGCCTTTGCCAAGGTTGTGATTATGTGATGTTACTATATTGCTGTTTAATAGTTAAATAATCTATTATTCTGTTAGGTTTCCTAATGGAGTTTAATTATTCCTTTTTTTTAATGGTTTGTATTTTAACTACAGTGTAAGAATGAAGTGTGTTTTGCTTCAAGCCTGACAGTTTGACCAGTCAAACTGCATCCAGAACACAATGCCTTACACTGCTGCCTCACAGCACCAGAGACCCGGGTTCAATTCCTGCCTCAGGTGACTCTCTGTGTGGAGTTTGCACATTCTCCCCATGTCTGCGTGGGTTTCCTCTGGGTGCTCTGGTTTCCTCCCACAATCCAAAAATGTGCAGGTTAGGTGAATTGGCCATGCAAAATTGCCCGTAGTGTTAGGTGAAGGGGTAAATGTGGGAGAATGGGTCTGGGTGGGTTATGCTTCGGCGGGTCGGTGTGGACTTGTTGGGCCGAAGGGCCTGTTTCCACACTGTAAGTAATCTAATCTAATCTAATCTAATCTAAAAAGCGTTGGGACCTGGGCTGTCGTCTTAACATATTTTGATGGAGTTTGTTCTGGTCTATAACAGAAGTATTAAACTGAAAGATGAGATTCTATTTCTGGAGCTTCCATTGAACTGTATTGGAACAGTGTATAAGGTAGAATGGGCTGGAGAACTGAAATAACAGGCAATCAAAAGATTAGGCTCATCTGTGGAATGAGTGGAGATATTCAGCAAAGTGATCACTGAATCTGTTCTTGGTCTCCCAAATATAGAGTAGATGACAATATGAGCAGCAAATACAATAAATTAAATTTAAAAAATTGCAAGTAATGCTATATCCACCCAAAAGAAATGTGCAAGGCCCGTGATGGTGATAAGGGAAGAGGTGAAAGGGCAGCTAATGCAGCTCCTGTGCTCATCTGGGAAAGATGGTTTCACTATCACCTTCACAGGTAAGTAAAGTGCTCATTGGGAAGGGGTGGTAGGTTACTGGGTGGAGTCGATGTGGGGGGCCAGCTGGGTAGAGTTCTAGCTGTGGTGGAAGTAGGGTACTAGCTGGGGTGGAGAAAGGGGGCTGGTGGAGTTGGTGTTGGGTCCAGTGATGGGGGTGGGGGGGTAAAGCGTGTGGAATCAGGTCTAGTGATGGCAGCGGGGTGGATCAGGATTTCGGTTGAAATCCACTGGGGATGGATTTTGGGTAAGATCTGTAGGGAGTGTAGTCTCTGGGAGTGATAGCATTGGGTCCAGGGAGTGTGTGTGTCAGATCCTAAATTACTTAATTTCATCAGAACCATCCAAAGTCTGTAGTTTGTTTTAGATTTTCAGAGGGTTGCAGGCATAGTGGGATTGTTCAGTGGAAAATTTAATTTTCTGGAATATCCCTTCAGAGTGTACTACGATGGGGATTCCATGGAGTCTCCATGCACAACTCCTATCTAACAACTCCCATCTGGCCAGCAGAAAATATGCAAAATCATTGTGTGGCATCAAACCACATGACAAATGATTCCTCACCCTCTTGCCTGATTTCTGTGCTAGTGATATAGCTACACAAAGACTACAGTCTTTTTTTGTAGCATGATGCATCACATTGAGGATGAAAATTTAAAGTTTGTAAAGTGTCTAATTGCGCCACAATGTAATTTCCAAAATGTGATGTTTCACTTCCAATCAAAGTGAATTCTCTGAGATTGTGACACCACAGTGAAAGGTACAAAGTCAACAAAAAATCAAAATGTAAATATTTGCTATAAAGTTAATGAGTAGAAAATGATGGGGAATGTGCAGGAAATTTGTCAAGATTGTCCAGAAATCAGTTTTATTAATTACTCTTCATGTCAAAATTACATCTGACGTCAGTCCTGAATTCATCTGCAGCCATTGTTTCTTGAACATTTGAATAATACAGATCACTTAACTTGTTGCTTTACTTTTCAAGCTCATTTTGTTGTAGGGTGTCTGTTTCTCATAATCCAGGGTCCAATATGTAGCAACTGATCTGTTACTCAAAACTTGAGGGAACCAGCAAAAAAGATGGCCTGAAGTCAAACAGCTGCCTGCTTACTTATAAATCTGCACCAGTACCTTAACAATAAAAAGTAGTAAGAGACCTAAACAATTACATTCAATAGCTTTTGTAAGTGGGCATAGGGAGTCAGATGAGTGATTAACCTATACCCATTAACTGTAATGCAAGCAGCATGCCAATGTTGGGGTGCTTATTGTTTTAAGTCATTTTGGCATCTAGCCAGTGATAACTGTGCTATTCGTTGGCTAGATGCCTAAGTAAGGAGCCAATTTGTGAGTGACTAGCTCCAATTAAAGTTCGACTGCACTACTTAAAGCTAGACATTACCTCTTTATTGGGAATGCTTTGTAAGTGCTAAAGGCGTTGGCAATTGTGCAGAAAGTGAATTTGATGAGGAGGGTCAGAGGTTGTAATTGTGGTTGCAGCAGCAGGTAGCAGATTTCAATGACTATGCACCTTCATTGAAGCACATATGTCTCACATATTGTTCCTTATTGCAGTTCAGGAAAGAGATTGTACCCCTCCTCCCCCTCTCACCCAGCAGTTTGCCCCTGCCCTGTATGATCTCAGTGCATTTTCTAAGCTTTATATTGCAAGGGGAATAATTACTATATGTTTCTGGCACTATTGCTACACAACTTGAAGCAACTAAAGAAAGAATTTTAGTGACAGCCAGAAGACATCAACAAACGTAATGAACTCTTAAAGTACTACTGTTAGGTGGGGCCCTTCTTTCTGCTTAAAGACAAGGACTTGTCCATTTAAGATGGTGCCAAGCCAGGAGGTTATCTTAGAAAGTTGTGGATCTTTAGAGCTCACAGGCAGAGAAGAATGAATAGAGGTAGTGAATATTTTTAAAACAGTAGAGATAAATTCTTGATTGACACGGGAGCAAAGAGTAATAAGATTAGGTTGGAATGTGATCTGTGTAAGAATCCCAGGCATCCTGTTCACAAACTGGCTTTTCATTTTGGAAGCTGATGAAGGTGCTGTTTCCTCAAAGGACTACAGGTAAGAAACAAAGCAAGCAGTACAGGAAGGGGGCAAGAACAAAGGAAGAATGTTAGAATTAGGGGATTCATTGGGGGAACAGACAGACATTTCTCTGACTGTAGATGTGACTCCAGCTTGGTATGTTACCTCCCTGGTGCCAGTGTCAATGGTATCACAGCTTGGCTGCAGGACATTCTTCTGGGGGAGGGTGAATAGCCAGATGCTGTGCTCCATGTTGGTACCAATGACTTGGGTCGGAAGTGAGATGTAGTGCCGAATCAGAATTTAAGGAGGTAGGTAGAAGATTAGACAGCAGTATCTCAACTGTCGTATTTTTCAGATTACTCCCATGCCACCTGTGAGTACAAAAATAGGAGGATAAGTTAGATGAATGTCTAGCTAGAAAGATGGTGCAGGAGGGAGAGTCTTCGATTCCTGGGACACTGGGATTGGCTCTGGGAAAGGTGGTCCCTGTACACGGTGGATGAGATGCACCGAAACAGAGCTGTGACTGAGTTCCTTCCAGAATGTTTTGCTAGTGCTGTTGGGAGGGCTTAAATTAAATTGGAAGAGGTGTGAGAACCAGAGAGAATAGTAATGGGAAATCCTAATGTTTGCAAAATACTCAGGCATACAGCTAGCACTAGCATAGAGAATAGCAAATGAATAGGTGAAATCGAAATAAGAAAGAAAGAAATTAAATCTAAATCAGAATTGCTGTGCATGTATGTGAATATGTGGAGAGAAGGAAATATGGAGTTGCAGAAACAGATTGTAACCTGGAAATATCATATTATGATGAAAATGAAGACCTGGCTCAAGGAAGAACAGGACTAACTGTTAAATATTCCTGGATACAAGGTATTTGGTAAAGATAGGAAGGGGACAGGTGGCAATATTGGTTAAGGAATTCATTTCTGGTGAAAGAGGCTGTCTTAGAGGGTTCAACAACAAAAGTAATTTGACTGAAACTAAGGAACGAAAAAGCATGTAATTACATTGTTAGGTGTAGTCTGCAGACCACCAACTAATGGAAAAGATGTAGATCAGCAAATGTTCAGTAAAGTTAGAGATGCCAATTTTACAGAGTTGGGGACTTTGATTACAGATATAGACTGGGGGATTGGAATTGTAAGTGACAGTAAGGGGAAAGTATCCCTGGACTGCATGCAGAGAAGTTTCCTACAGCAGTATGTGTTCAGTCCAAAAAAAAGGATACGTTGTTGAACCTGGTTGTTGGAAATAAATTGTTCAAGTGGGTCAGGTTTCAGTGAGGGAACATTGTGGAGACAATGATCATTGTATTATAAAGTTCAGAATGATGGTGGAGAATGACAAGCATTCATCCACATTAAGAAAATACAATTAGCGAGGAACTGACTTCAATGAGGCAAGGGCAGAGCTCGGCAGAGTTAATTGGAATGACAGGTTAGGAGGATGAATTGTAACTGAACAGTGGGCGACATTCAAAGAGGAAATAGTTTGGCTATAGTTGAGGTATATTGCCTCAACTGGTGAAGGTAAGATAAAGAAATGCAGAACTCCCTGGATGATAAAGGAGGCAGGAATTAAGAGAACGAAAAATGTGTGCTTGCACTAGGTGTCTGGTAGAAAATTCCGTTGAAAACCAAGAGGAATATAGAAGGTTTAGTGGCCAAGTGGAAAAGCAAATAGAGAAGCAAAGATGAATTGAGAAGACTAACAACCAACATAAAGGAGTGTCACAAAGACTTCTATCAGCATATAAATAGTAAGAAAGAGCGGTAAAAGGAGATGTAGGGCTCATTAGAGACAAGGGGATTGATTCATTAAGGCTGTTGACATGTTAAATGATTATTTTGCATCTGTCTTCTCCAAAAAAGGAGATACTATTCAGAAGGAAACTTTGTCACTCTGAGGATTCAAAATTGATAAAGCAGTAGTGTTGGTAACTGTTGATACTTAAAGTTGACAAGGCACTGGGACCACATGAGATGCATCCAAGAATTATGAAGAAACTGAGAATGAAGACTGGCCATAACCTTTCAGTTTTTCTAGACTCAAAGTTCCAGAAGTCTGAAAAATTGCGAGTACTACATCTTGTTCAAGAGAATTTGTAAGGATAAGCTTAGATTTTTAAAGGGGAAATCATGCTTGATCAAATTACTGGAGTTTCGAGAAGAGGTAACAGACTCAATGAGGGTAACACTTTTGTGTTTGCCATGGACTTCCAGATGGTGGTTGATAGTGTCACACATCAGACATAAAGAAAGTTCAAGGTCATGAAATAAAAGGGACAGTAACAAAAAGAATCAAAATTGGCTGAGTGATCAAAAACAGCAGTAAGCACGAGATCATTTTCAGGCTGCAGGAAGGTTTGTAGTGGAGTTTCCCAGAGGTCAGTATTTCTGATTATATATTTGCAATCTTGTATTACAGTTACTTCTTAAAGTCGCAAAACTCTGAGGGAGGTAAATCTGCAATGTTAACTTAACCTTCCAATTAGCTCACCAAAATTGGACCTCAGCAACTGAAATGTCCATTTAATCACCGACTGAGTTGGTCGAATTCCTTGGATATTCAATTCTGGGATTCTAAGGCAGATTCTGTTTGACCTCCAAAGGGAGAGCAGGACTCTAGGCTGAGCTGCCTCAGACACTTCATCTATCTCCAAGTTGAGCAAGAAGCCTACACTTCACAGGGGAAAAAAGAAGTACTGGGTCCAGCTCATCAAGGGAATAATTATTGGAAACAGATCTCCAGGGTGTTGTAACTAGAGTGAAGTGATACTTAATATCTCTGGATTTACTAAAACTTGTAACTGAAAGCTAACTCTTTCTCCTGCTCTTCCTTCCCAATTTTCCTGAGTGCTTGTGTGTGCCGATGAAGTAATAAAGCAACTCCCTGCATTTTAAATCTTTTGGTAATAAGTACTATCTTTGATTTCACCTGTTAAAGGATTTTGCTGTGGTTTATTTCAAAAATTAGAATCCAAACATCTAAAGTCTGGGCAACACCCTTCCACCTTCCTCCAGATAGAAATGGGAGTAAGAAAGGAAAAGGTTAATCAAGCAATAACAGTCTCTCATGGGATTAAGAAAGGAAACACAATCGTAATTTAAATTTACCCTCCTTATCCCCCTTGTCCCATGCACATGTTCAGCTGTGTTTTTAAAAAATTCTTTACATGGGCAATATGCATGACTTGCAGACATTTGTTGTCCATCACTAATTACCCTTGAACAGAATTACTTGGTAGACCATTGAGAGGCAACTAAATTGTGTGATTCTGGGGTTACAGTGGGTCAGATCCCATTTTGAATGACATAAGTGAACAAGCTAGGTATTTACAACAATGTTAGTTTCATGGTCTCTGTTGTGGTGAAAAGTAACTATTCTCAACACTGTGTTTCAAGAAAACAAAGATTTTATTTGAGCATATATAAAGAGGATCAAAATCTCAAATGTCTCAACTTTTTGAATTTCTCAAAGTACAGAGTTTTCAAAACACACTTATGGTTCCCAGCTTCATACAAGTTCCTGTTATTGCAACCTTGAGCCTGTTACTCTCCAGAGATAATTCAACCATTTCGGAAGGATTCTAATTTTTCCTAAACAAAAACAAACTACAGATGCTGTAGATCAGTCCTGAGGAAGGATCACTTGACCCGAAACATTTACTCTGATTTTGCTCTGATTTTCCTGTCTCTTTGCTCTATATAACAATTAATGATATGCTTATGCAAGCTGTTGTTATCATAATATGGAAGAAATTGAGCATAATTACTTACAACTACTTATTTAAAGACCATCATGAATTTTAATTTTAACACTGTTAAAATAGTTCCCCACTCCCTCCATTCCTAGCTCATGCTCTCCTCTTAAACACCTGATCAGGCACAACCTGACTGGGTAGGATATTCCTGCCCATTGATTACTTCAGGGAGGTTAATGGATTTACTGAGCTTCGGATCTTCTAGTTTACTATTCTTTTATACCTTTATTTAATTAAACTGCTAATCTCATTAAATACCACAATATGATTGAATTTTACATCCAATTTGAAAGGAAGAAGGCTGGATCTGAGACTAGTATTTTAAACTTGAGTGAGGGCAACTATGTAGGCATGAAAGCTCTGGTGAACTAGTGCACTAGGCTAGGGAATAGAACATAGAGACAGTGGCAGACATTTAAATGGATACTTTGGTATACTCAAAATAAGTATATTCCTACTGTATAAAACATTCTAAAGGAGGACTCACCATTTGTCGTACCTCTCCCAGAGGGTGGTGAATGTCTGGAATGCTCTACAACAGAAGGTTATGCAGGCTAAATTACAAAGTACTTAAAGAAGAAGTCGATAGATTTTTGAAATGTCAGGGAGTTAATGGCTTTGCTGAGCTGAAATAAAAGAAGAGTAGAGACTTGGGTCAGAGCAGACTTGATCTTGTTGAATGGCAAGGCAGGCTTGAGAGGTTGATTGGTCTACTCTTGCTCCTATTTCTTATGTTGAAAATAATCCCCTCAGGGTTTTAACCAAATAATTCGGTTCTGGAACTTTTACTAAACTCTTCACAATATTTTCCACAATTCAAAACTTCCTTCTCCCTTTCTCAGGAGCAACTGCCTAGGCATTCAGCTTAGTTAAGCAAACGGCAAACTGCCCAAAGTGAAATTTTAAAATAAAACCTTTTTTTATTCCAAGTTATGGATTCTTCCACTAATAAAGCAAAATCCCAAACTTTCTAAACTGGAGCCAACTGTACAACTGTTTATTCATAAAATTTTCCCAATCTAGCGCAAAATCTTATACTCTCCAGAAAGTCTCTCATACTGTTTTCAAATAAATCACAATAACCATAGAAATAATATAAGATAATTGTTAAATCCTTTCACAAACACACAAAACTCATATGTTGAAATTAAATTGAGGGAACCAGGGCTTACATACTTAATGGTAAGGTCCTGGGGAGTGTTGCTGATCAAACAGACCTTGGAGTGTGGGTTCATAGTTCCTTTAAGGTGGAGTCACAGATAGACAGGATAGTGAAGAAGGTGTCTGGTATGTTTGCCTTTATTGGTCAGTGCATTGAGCACAGGAGTTGGGAGGTCATATTGTGGCTATACAGGACATCAGTTAGGCTACTTCTGTAATACTGCTTTCAGTTCTCATCTTCCTGCTATAGGATGTGAAACTTGAAAGGGTTCCGAAAAGATTGACAGGGATGTTGTCAGGGTTGGAGGATTTGAGCTATAAAGAGAGGCTGAATAGGCTGGGGCTGTTTTCCCTGGAGTGTTGGAGGATGAGGTGTGACCTTACAGAAATTTATAAAATTAAGAGGATCATGGGTAGGGTGAATAGTCCTGAAAATGTGTTGCTGGAAAAGCGCAGCAGGTCAGGCAGCATCCAAGGAGCAGGAGAATCGATGTTTCGGGCATGAGCCCTTCTTCAGGCTCATGCCCAAAATGTCGATTCTCCTACTCCTTGGATGCTGCCTGACCTGCTGCGCTTTTCCAGCAACACATTTTCTGCTCTGATCTCCAACATCTGTGTCCTTACTTTCTCCTATGGTGAATAGTCCCCTGGATAGGGGAGTCCAAAACTAGAGGGCACAGGTTTAAGATGAGAGGGGAAACTTTTAAAAGGGACCTAAGGGGCAATTTGTTTTTCATGCAGAAGGTGGTGATGTGTATGGAATGAAGTACCAGAGGAGGTGGTGGAGGCTGGTAAAATTACATTTAAAAAGCATCTGAATGGGTATATGAACAGGATAAGTTTAGAAAGACATGCCAAATGCTGGAAAACGGGACTAGCTTAATGTAGAATATCTGGTCGGCCATGGACAAGTTGGACCAAAGGGTCTGTTTCTGCACCATGCATGTCTATGACTGACTCTGTGAGTGTACGCAGAAATCTGATGGAGCTGTAGACAAGTCTTTTCACCCAGATCAACTTTATCCTAAGATCTTAAGAGGTGGCTAATGAGGTAGAAGTATTGCTATTCATTCTCCAAAGTTCCCTCGATTCAGTGAAAGTTTCATCAAACTGGATAGTAGCCTTCTTCAGACAGCAAAGGGAGGGGCAGAAAATATAGGTGAGTTAGCCTGACATTCACCATGGCGAAAGTGTTAGAATCATTTTCTAAAGAGGTCATAACTGGACACTAGGAAAAACAGAAGATAATTGGGAAGAGTCAGCATGGTTTTGTGAAATGAAATGCTTAGATTATTATCCTTCTTTGAAGATTTAACATGTCTGTGCATAAAGGATAGCACGTGGACCTATGTGTTCTTAGAGTCCCATTCCATGAAGGACCTTGTCGGTCACATCAAATATACTTCCCCATTAACAATCCTGGTTACCACCTCAAAAAACTTAAGTTTTTTTTAAAGAATGTCCTTCCCTTAAAAAGTCCATGTTGACTATCACTGTATATCTTCATGTGACCTTGGCTAATCTATGTTACTCCACCGATTTCTTGCATTAAAGTGTATTCCATTTAGCCTTTCCAAATTCATTTCTTTCTTATCTAGTGTGTTTCCAAACTTGCTTTCTAGCGATTAACTTCTTATTCCATCTCATCTTCTCCACCCCCCCCCGCCCTGAACTATTTTTCAACATCCCAACTTGCCATTAATCAAATTTAAACCATCCATCTCTACTCCACCAACAGTGTTATCAAACACCCTTTGAGGAAGTTGATCCTGTTCCTGTTCTGAGGTAACCTGTTTAACTCGCACAGGTCCCACCTCCCCATGAAATGATCTCAATGCCTCAGGAATCTAAAGGCCGTTTTACTGTACCATCTCTCCTGGCAAGCATTCATATGCCCTTTCCTTCTATTCCTATAACAACTACACCTAACACCCTATAGTAATCCTGAGATGACTACATTTTGAAGTCCTGCTTTTCAATTTCCTACATAACTCCCTAAAGTCTACTTGTTAAGCTTCAGTTCCTATATCATTGGTGCCAACATAGACTGTGAACTTTGGCTTTTCACCCTCCTCTTTCAGAATGTCCTGCAGCCATTATGTGACATCCTTGAGCTGACATACCATCTGCAAAAGGACCTGTCTATTTCCCCCTCATTAACAAGTCCAAGACCATTATTACCCTTGCACACTCCTTCTCTCTCCACAGATCCCCCCACCCAACCACCTGCACAGAGCAACTGGACCATCTACAATGCCATGGCCTTTGCTCTGGCTGACCTCCATACAGAAATTGTCACTCAACATTCTCCAAGGCTGAAGAACAAATTGTGAGTGAGATGCATTCAGAGGATTCCCTCATTACCTGTCAGTTTCCTTCCTGTACATTGGTCACCATTCCCTCTCTCTCTCTCCCTGCACTTCCTCACGTAATAGGATATCCACATCCTGGAAAGTACTATCTCTGAACCTCTCAGCCTCATGAAAGCACCTTAGTGCTCCTAACTAGAGTTGAAGCACCAAAACCCGGAGTTTGAGTTGCCCCAGACTGTCAGAAGCATCTAGGATTTCTCACACAATGCACGATGTACAAATGTGCAAAGAAATTCCTCTTCATCTCAGCTTCAAAGGGTCATCCATTCACTCTGAGGCTGTGCCCTGGGATCCTAGTCACTCCTCTCATGGAAACATTTTCTCCATATCATCTCTATCCAGGCTTCTCAGTATTCTGTGAGTTTCAAAGAGATTCATCTCCCCCCAATGCCGCTCCTGCCTCCACAACCTCCTAAGGTCAGAATACGGACAAAGTCCTCAAACACCCCTCACATGACAAGCCCTTCTCCCCCAGGATCATTCTTGTAAACCTCCTCTGGACCCCCTTCAATGTTAGCACATCCTTCCTTAGATTCTGGGCCCAACACTGCTCACAACATTCCAAATGCATTCTGACCAGAGCCTTATCCAGCTTCAGCAGCATACCTCTGCTCTTGGTTTTCTATTCAACCTTCACCGCCTCCTTTCAGTCGTCGTGTGTATTGCCTTTTATTGATGTGCTCAGTGGGCACCTCTCTTGCTGCTGTGGCTGTCAGGGGACTGATTACTCCAACTGCTGTTCTTCAGGCTGCCATTGCTCTGAAGAGTTATCAGAAACAAAAGGACTGAGGGAGCAGCTAGTTGCTTTCCTACTACCAGAAACAGATTATAGGTAATAAGATTTCACTTGTGACCAATTGCTCAACCTTCTTTTACCTGCAGGGCAGCACGGTGGCTCAGTGATTAGCACTGTTGCCTCACAGTGCCAGGTACCCGGGTTCAACTTCACGATTGAGTGATGGTGCAAACTCCACACAGACATTCTCTCCAGTTCAGGTGCTCCAGTTTCTGCTGTTATGGACTAGACCAGACCACTCAAAACGTTGTTGAGTGGGCATCCCAGACCATAACTTTGCAATTTGTTTCGCTAAGTGTACAGTGAAAATTACTGGAGTAAGCTAGCTAAGTTGACTACCAGGTTTTAAATTAGCCAAAACTTTATTCACAAAATTACACGATGAAACACAATGAACAGAATAAAGAACCCCTGAACAAGCAAACCCGCTTAAAAACAGTACACATGGAACACATACTTAGAAGTTGAAGTTAGAAGGGCAGAAGGAGATAAAGAGAGAGGTTCCACACAGCTGAACTCCTAACTAATTCTGGATTGAACTGCTCAGCTAGAGAGCTGACCACTCCCTTTCATTATACTGGTTGCTTTTAAAACATGACCACTTTGGCCTGAAGTCTAATCTGTTTACATATAAACAAAGAGGCCTCTCAATACCCTTTAATCTCTGTACCAAACCAGTCTAATTGGAAATGGGAGCTGGTTTATGACCCCTCTGAAAAAAGCCTAGGACACAGTATCCTTGAGAAAAGGAACAGCCTTTAGAAAAAAGGGGCCTGCTATGTAATACCTCCCACAGACGAAAGATGTACAGGTGAGGTGGGTTAGCCATGAGAAATGGAGGATGGGGTGTGTCTTGGTGGGATGCTTTTTGAGGGTCAGTGTAGACTCAGTGGGTTGAATGGCCTGCTTCTGTGCTGTAGTGATTCTATAAATCTATGCGGGTGTCACTTACCATTGTCACTTCAAAGTGATATGCAAACCAAAACAAGGGTGACATGAGAAAACAACTATTTCACACAATGGGTAACTATACTATACAATACTCTGTCTGAAAATGTGATGGAGACATTTTCAATAACAAGTAAGGTTGACTGTCTTTTCGAGATCTGATCATGATGATGTCATCAGCCATTTAGGATGGGAAACAGGCTTGTCTAACCTTGCTGTCTGCAGAATGAATGCCACCTTTAATAAAACTCCTGCTGTTAAACACTTCAGGCTCCTGGTCCTTCCTGAAACATAACACAGGAAAACTAGCAACATTGATTTTAAAACTGCTTTGAGATCCACCAAGGTTGATGTACTGATTTGTTAAATAAAAATTGTGGTTTTCACTGGAAATCTCAGAGATGAAAAAGAGGGAGATAAACCAGAGGACACCATTGTTGCACTGACGCAGGTATAGTCAATCAGGAGGGTAAGAGAGGATTCACCCCAAGGAAGAGGTGAACAGTGCAACAGAAGCTCACCCCATCCTTCACCCTGAATATAGTGAGTAATGTGTAGCATATACACAGGGAAATGTCTTGAGCTCGGGATGCAGAGTCAAAAAAGAAATAAGCAACCTTAGGAATACTTGTTTCAAATGGCCAGAAGTTAGGTAGTGCTAAAATTTTCATGGTACACAATCCTACATAGGCCCTTCCCTTAAAATAAATGGGAAATTTTGACTCCATGGGACCATGTGATGGAAATAGAGGTGGAACTCCCACACACAGACATTCCATTATTTTGTTTAAACTAACAGCATTGAAGCAGATATAGTCATCTCTGTATTGCTGAGTATTATGGGTGTGAGAAACTCCTAAGGTTTTGGTATAGGCAAAGAAGCTGGGTCCCAAAATTTATGAAGAAATAGGAGGAATCCTACAGAATCATTTTTCACAAAAGCCCATTGATGATAGGTTCAGATTCCACAAACACAACAAGCAAGATGGCAAATCTATCTCCCAGTTCATAGCAATTGTGAAGAAGTTAGCAGAATTTTCTGAACTCGGAGACAACATCATTTAACTTATCTGAGATAACTGGTACGTGGTTTAAGAAGTGAAACAATCCAGAAGTGACGAGTGATGGGGAATGAATCCTAGACTTAAACCACTGGCAATAGCAGTCTTGGTGGAACTAGCAATCTAGGAAGCTCAATAGCTAAGCTCAAGTGTGAGAGTTCACAAAATGGTAACTGAAAAACTAGCACTAACACATACTCAAAACTGCCACTGATGTATCACACAGAGGCAAATTGTTGGTATAAAGAAACTGTGACGGAAAAGGGCATATGAATGGGCTTGTTTGAAGAAGAAACACAAATAACATATGGTAAAGTTAGGGATACTGAAGAATAGGAAGAAAATCTACACTGTGCAAAAAGCACATGAAAAAGCCCGAACTTACAGTCAAAACTGGAGCTGTTATTAAACATAGTGGCCATTTTGGTATGTACACTGCCAATGTGGTGCCTTTTTAAGAGGAAATATCAATGTGAATGTTCAGTTATATAGTCAGTCTGAAGATTTGACCTTGCAAGTTACCTAAAGAAATATCCCAGCTTTATTGGGAAGAATATGGTTGGAGAAAATCAAGGTCAACTGGGCTGAAATAAATCTCTTGTCAGATTCTCAGACTGATCTTTCACAAATTCTAAAGAAAAATGCCATTGTTTTCAATAGGGATCTGGGAAGCATGGAAAATATGTCAAATTGAAAATCATGGATGAGAATCAAGCAAAATGTCTCAAGGGTAGATCAGTACCTTATGCAATCAGTCCAAAGGTTAAGGCAGGATTAGAGGCTGGACAAGACAGGAATTCTTGAAACACATAAATAAGTGATTGATATCTAGGCCTGGCCCAATGATAAAGAAAGATGGATTGGTATGCAGTGATTTTAGGGTCACTGTTTATCTGGTACTGTGTGATGAGTGGCATCGTTTTGCCTTTAATCAATGTCCTATTTGCTGGAGTACCTAGAGGTTAGTGTTTTATTAAAATTGCCCTTAGTCAAGCCTATCTCCAGATGTAGATCCGAGTCATGGAATACTTGACAATTGTAACTCATAAAGGACACTTCAAATACAATACACTTACTTCCATTTGGATACACAGCTGTGCCTGCATTATTCCAATGTGCTATGGATCAGATTTTAAGTAGACTGGAATGAGTCCAGAGTTACCATGATATTTTAGTCACTGGGAGAATCAAAAAAGAGCATTTCTACCATTTAGATGCTAATCTGCAGAGATTTAAAGATGGTGACCTCAGAGTGAGGAAAGACAAGTATGATTTTTCTTTTAATTGAATATTTAGATTATGTCATTAATGCTGAGGAAATACACAAGTTGCCTTCAAAAGTAAAAGTCATAATTGAGACACAGTGCACCTAAATATGTAAAATAACTATGATCATTTTTAGGTTTACCGATTTACTTTGGTAGGTTTATGCCAAATCTTGCAACCATTCTCAAGCCAATGCACAATCTATTATGCCAAAATAAGAATTGAATTTGGAAAATTAATGTGAAAGTGCCTTTACACAAGCCAAATCGTCTTTATTAAATTCAGAAGTCGTGATCCATTTTGACCCAAAGTTACCATTGCAACTAACATGTGATGCATAACTGTATGGAGTGGGAGTAGTTATTTCTCATAACATGTAATGTTGATAGAAGCCGATAGCTTTTGCACCAAGATCATTTAGACAAAGCAGAAAGGGACTAGCACAGGTAAAGAAGCTCTAGGGATCATTTTTTGATTAGATCTCCTCACACAGGGGTACCTTCTTTAGCAGTGAGCCACATGCCGAGGTGGCCATTGTTGCAATCAGCTCATACTTTGATAATTAAGTATTGGCAATCCAACCTACATGGAAATGCTATGGGGCCTCTAAGTTACCCTTGCCAAATAAACCAACTACAAGACAACCTTTATATAGACATTTCCTACTTTCAAACACTCAGGTAATGGCAGGACAAGTTGGGTACATGAGAAATGATCCACTACTATCAAAAGTGATGGACACAGTATTTGCGGCAAGATCACAGGAACAAGCCCAGAACTGAATCCATATGTCACATTGGAAGCTGTAACTATCCATACAAGCAGGATGTCTCCTGTGGGAAATAAGGATCCTCATTCCAGCACAGCTGAGGAAATATGTTGCTGTATGAAGGTCACTGGCATTGTCAGAATGAAGGAGAAGTTGGAAGTTATTTTTGGTGATCAGGGCTCGACTCTGAAATTAAGAAGAAGGTTGCGATATGTACAGTTTGCACAAGACTTTGCAACCTACCTCCATGAGTGCCATTGCAACCATGGGAATGGCTAGTTTTGTAGTGTGTGACCCACAAACTGTATAGCCTGAGGTTGCCAACATGAAGTCCGTTATCATTTGAGAAAATCATTGAAAGATTGAGGGAGATTAAAGTTTGGTTATCCATTACAGCATGTTGGTGATTAATGGTCCACTGTTTTTATCACAAGATATTTAAAGCAGAACAGACTTCAACATATCTGACCAGCTCCTTTATCACGTGGCCACTAATGGTTGGCAGAAATGTTCGTTCAGCCAACGAAATATTGATAAAAGGTAATTCAAGCAGAAGACAGAACCAATTTTTATTAACACAACCCATGCAACAATTCAAAGTTTTCTGACATTGCTCATGTCAAAGCGTTGATTGATTTTTGATTTGTAACTGTATTTGATTTGTTGAAGCCACCCATGACAAAAGACATTATTGACAGAAAACAACAAAATATGATTTATGAACAAGAGAACAAGGCCAAATGCCACATTTTCAAAACAAGTCAAGTAGTGTTGGCAAAGAATTATATGATTAGCGACAAGTGGGTACCAGTGATCACTGAGGCACTGGACCCGTCTCCCCCACCGTACAGCTAAGAGAATCTGTAATGTGGAGGAGACATAAACTTCCAGTGAGTAGAACAAATGTGCCTGGGACAACATTAATTCATGATCCACAGATAACTGTGCCAAATAGAGACCAGAAGCCAGAACAGCAACTGGAGCACCTGAGGCAGACAGTAACTTTGTGGAGAAAACACAATCTTGTTCAAACCTCCAAACATTCTGTTGACCCAGAAAAAGACAACAAACAGTGATGTTCCTAATACACCTAAATTACCAGAGATTAAAGACAACAAAAAGAATCAGACACCTGAAGTGTGCCTGCAATCAAATGGGAATTGGTAGCTTCTGGAACATCTTACGTAGTGACTGTTGTATAAATGATTCCAATCATGTGGTATCATTATCTCACCATTCACTGTTTTGAATGGGAAGCAGTTTAGTCTAAAACTTGCTGCCTGCAGAGTGAACACCTCCTTCAATAAAATTCCTGCTTTGGCCTTCTGATCCTTCTTGAAATGTAATAGTAACCCCCAACCCCATTCCTCCTTGTTTTACTCTTCTCCTATGAGTGACTCCTGTCAATTCCCCTCATGACCTGACAGTTGTCCAATATCCCGTTTACTATTTTCATAAACCCATCATATCTCTACTGAACTGTAGTATTTATTGCTGTTGTCCATCTTGGACATTGGATGAAATGTGAGCTATTGCTGTTGGGGGCATTTAGTTCATCCAAGGGTATTTCCATCCATTATACATATGCTACAAGACCATTTAATTTCCTTAAATTGCTCCCAAAATCTGGTATGTCCATGATTGGATGGAAGTGTGGTCAAGTTTTTTTTATCATTTGCTTGGCCCTTGGGCTGAAAGGTGTATGTATGATCACAACCAGGGTCAAGATTACTATAACCATGTACCTGTCTACACCTTGCCTGTATGAGAGTTCCTCAGACACTGTCTGGGCCTTCCCTGGCCAAAGGGAAGAATATGGGACTGTTGGTTCTAGGGTTTGCACTGGGGTGGAGACCCTAGCCCAAGTGTCAGCCATAGCTCCCATACCATCCATACATACAGTCAGTTCTCCTAACTTCCTCCCCTACACCACCCCAGTTTATTTCACATAAATATGATTTGTCTTAAGGGAGAGAAATTGCACAATGAAGGTCCCAGCTTTATTTCAATGATGGTAGGATAGCTAAATATGAAGCACTTATTTCTCGTTTAGAAGTTAGCTTATCTATCTCAGATTTTTCTGACTGGTACATACTAAGATAATCCTTACATAAGGTAATTATTCCTTTCTCCTTCTTTCATCTGTTTCCCCACTACTCTTTATGCATGTTCTGGGTCATTGAAACATTCCCACTTCTCCCTGGTGATATTACCCACAACTTTTTTGTCTTAATTTACTGAACGTTTGGCGAGTAACCTCATGCATCCCACTTTGAATCCTAATCTATCATGATGAGAGTTTAGTTTAATGTATCTTTCTTGTTTTTTCCCATTTTACTTTACAATCATTCTTAATGTCAGTGGAAAATGAACCTCTCCTGATTTGCTGTATGGCCATTTCTTAATTCACCTGCCTTATCCTGAGAACAATACAACCTCCTTGTTTATTCGAAGAATGGTGATCCTGGCCCTGCACCATCTTTAGTTGTTTCACCCAAAAATTCCTTTCTTTACTTCAGATCACCATATTGGTTCATTAATTCTCTATCTTGAATGCTGACCTCCCTATTGAATTGTTGACAAGGTAAATATTCTCACCCATTACCTGCTGGTCAATGTTTGAATTGATAGTGATGATACACCCTTGAGGATTCCACTGACTGCAAATTGTTTGGTGCCAGGATACAAACGCTATAGAAAGTGTAGAAAGAGGGGCTAGAGAGGAAGGGGAATGGCATTTTTGATAAGGGATAGCATTACTGCTGTATTTAGGGAGGATATTCCTGGGTATACATCCAGGGAGGTTGTTTGGGTAGGACTAAGAAATAAGAAAGGGATAATTACCTTATTGGGATTGTATTATAGACCCTCTAATAGTCAGAGGGAAATTGAGAAACAAATTTGTAAAGAGATTTCAGTTATCTGTAAGAACAATAGGTTGGTTATGGTAGAGGATTTTAACTTTCCAAACATAGACTGGGATTGCCATCGTGTTAAGGGTTCAGATGGAGAGGAATTTGTTAAGTGCGCACAAGAAAATGTTCTGATTCAGTTTGTGGATGTACCAACTAGAGAAGTTGCAAAAGTTGACCTACTCTTGGGAAATAAGGCAGGGCAGGTGACTGAGGTGTCAGTGGGGGAGCACTTTGGGGCCAGCGACCATAGTCCTTTTAGTTTTAAAATAGTGATGGAAAAGGATAGACCAGATCTAAAAGTTGAAGTTCAAAACTGGAGGATGTCTAATGTTGAAGGTATAAGGCAAGAACTTTCAAACGTTGATTGAGGGCAGATGTTTGTAGGTAAAGGGACGGCTGGAAAATTGGAAGCCTTCAGGAATGAGATAACAGGAGTCCAGAGAGAGTATATTCCTGTTAGGGTGAAAGGGAAGGCTGGTAGTTGTAGGGAATGCTGGATGACTAGAGAATTTGAGGTTTTGGTCAAGAAAAAGAAGGAATCATATGTCCGGTATAGACAGTAGAGATCGAGTGTATCCTCAGAAGAGAGTAAAGGCAGGAGGATATACTTAAGAGGGAAACCAGGAGGGCAAGAATGGGACATGAGATAGCTTTAGCAAATAGGGTTAATGGGGTTCTAAAGGGTTTTAAAAATACATTAAGGATAAAAGGGTAACTAGAGAGAGAATAGGGCCCCTCATAGATCAGCAAGGCAGCCTATGTGTGTGGCCGCAGGAGACTTGGGAGATACTAATAGAATACTTTGCATCATTGTTTACTGTGGAAAAGGACATGGAAAATATAGAACATGAGAAAATAGATGGTGACCTTTTGAAAAATGCCCACATCACAGAAGAGGAGATGCTGGATGTTGTGAAATGCATAAGGTGGTAAAATCACCAGGACCTGATCAGGTATACCCTCAAACTCTGTGGGAAAAGGGGGAAGTGATTGCTGGACCTTTTGTTGAGATACTTGTATCTTTGACAGTCACAGGTGAGGTGCCAGAAGACTGGAGGTTTGCTGACATGATGCCACTGTTTAAGAAAAGAAAAAGCCAGGGAACTATAGACAAGTAAGCCTGACATCAGTGGTGGGCAAGTTATTGGAGAGAATCCTGAGGTACAGGATGGACATGTATTTGGAAAGGCAAGGACTGATTAGGGATAGTCAACATGGCTTTATGCATGGGAAATAATATCTCCCAAACTTGAGTGAGTTTTTTGAAGAGGTAACAGAGAGGATTGATGACGGCAGAGCAGTGGACGTGATCTATAAGACCATAAGACCATAAGACATAGGAGTGGAAGTAAGGCCATTCGGCCCATCGAGTCCACTCCGCCATTCAATCATGGCTGCTGGGCACTTCAACTCCACTTACCCGCATTCTCCCCGTAGCCCTTAATTCCCCGAGACAACAAGAATCTATCAATCTCTGCCTTGAAGACATTTAGCATCCCGGCCTCCACTGTACTCTGCGGCAATGAATTCCACAGGCCCACCACTCTCTGGCTGAAGAAATGTCTCCGCATTTCTGTTCTGAATTGACCCCCTCTAATTCTAAGGCTGTGTCCATGGGTCCTAGTCTCCTCACCTAATGGAAACAATTTCCTAGCATCTACCCTTTCCAAGCCATGTATTATCTTGTACGTCTCTATTAAGTCTCCCCTTAATCTTCTAAACTCCAATAAATACAATCCCAAGATCCTCAGCCGTTCCTCATATGTTAGACCTACCATTCCAGGGATCATGCGTGTGAATCTCCGCTGGACACGTTCCAGTGCCAGTATGTCCTTCCTGAGGTGTGGGGACCAAAACTGGACACAGTACTCCAAATGGGGCCTAACCAGAGCTTTATAAAGTCTTAGTAGTACATCTCTGCTTTTATATTCCAACCCTCTTGAGATAAGTGACAACATCGCATTCGCTTTCTTAATCACAGACTCAACCTGCATGTTGACCTTTAGAGAATCCTCGACTAGCACTCCCAGATCCCTTTGTACTTTGGCTTTACGAATTTTCTCACCGTTTAGAAAGTAGTCTGTGCTTTTATTCTTTTTGCCAAAGTGCAAGACCTCGCATTTGTTCACGTTGAATTCCATCAGCCATTTCCTGGACCACTCTCCCAAACTGTCTAGATCCTTCTGTAGCCTCCCCACTTCCTCAGTACTACCTGCCTGTCCACCTATCTTCGTATCATCGGCAAACTTCGCTAGAATGCCCCCAGTCCCTTCATCCAGACCATTAATATATAATGCGAACAGCTGAGGCCCCAACACTGAACCCTGCGGTACACCGCTCGTCACCGGCTGCCATTCCGAAAAAGAACCTTTTATCCCAACTCTTTGCCTTCTGTCAGACAGCCAATCCTCAATCCATCCCAGTAGCTCACCTCGAACACCATGCGCCCTCACCTTGCTCAGCAGCCTCCCGTGTGGCACCTTATCAAAGGCCTTTTGGAAGTCTAGATAGACCACATCCACTGGGTTTCCCTGGTCTAACCTGCTTGTCACCTCTTCAAAGAATTCCAACAGGTTTGTCAGGCATGACCTCCCCTTAGTAAATCCATGTTGACTTGTTCTAATCAGACTCTGCTCTTCTAAGAATTTAGAAACCTCATCCTTAATGATGGATTCTAGAATTTTACCAACAACCGAGGTTAGGCTAATTGGCCTATAATTTTCCATCTTTTGTCTTGATCCTTTCTTGAACAATGGGGTTACAACCGCGATCTTCCAATCATCCGGGACTTTCCGTGACTCTAGTGACTCTTGAAAGATCTCAACCAATGCCTCCGCTATATGGACTTCAGTAAGGTGTTTGACAAAGTTCCCCATGGGAGACTGGTTGGCAAGGTTAGATCACAATGAATCTGGATTAGTGGTGCTGGAAGAGCACAGCAGTTCAAGCAGCATCCAAGGAGCTTCGAAATCGATGTTTCGGGCAAAAGCCCTTCATGAGGAATAAAGGCAGTGAGCCTGAAGCGTGGAGAGATAAGCTAGAGGAGGGTGGGGGTGGGGAGAGAGTAGCATAGAGTACAATGGGTGAGTGGGGGAGGGGATGAATGTAATAGGTCAGGGAGGAGAGGGTGGATTGGATAGGTGGAAAAGGAGATAGGCAGGTAGGACAAGTCCGGACAAGTCATGGGGACAGTGCTGAGCTGGAAGTTTGGAACTAGGGTGAGGTGGGGGAAGGGGAAATGTGGAAACTGTTGAAGTCCACATTGCTGCCCTGGGGTTGAAGTGTTCCGAGGCGGAATGTGAGGCGTTCTTCCTCCAGGCGACTGGTGGTGAGGGAGCAGCAGTGAAGGAGGCCTAGGACCTCCATGTCCTTGGCAGAGTGGGAGGGGGAGTTGAAATGTTGGGCCACGGGGAGATGTGGTTGATTGGTGCAGGTGTCCCGAAGATGTTCCCTAAAGCACTCTGCTAGGAGGCGCCCAGTCTCCCCAATGTAGAGGAGACCGCATCGGGAGCAACAGATACAATAAATGATATTAGTGGATGTGCAAGTAAAACTTTGATGAATGTGGAAGGCTCCTTTAGGGCCTTGGATAGAGGTGAGGGAGGAGGTGTGGGCGCAGGTTTTACAATTCCTGCGGTGGCAGGGAAAGGTGCCAGGATGGGAGGGTGGGTTGTAGGGGGGGCGTGGACCTGACCAGGTAGTCACAGAGGGAATGATCTTTGCGGAAGGCGGAAAGGGGTGGGGAGGGAAATATATTCCTGGTGGTGGGGTCTGTTTGGAAGTGGCGGAAATGTCGGCGGATGATTTGGTTTATGCGAAGGTTGGTAGGGTGGAGGGTGAGCACCAGGTGCGTTCTGTCCTTGTTACAGTTGGAGGTGTGGGGTCTGAGGGCGGAGGTGTGGGATGTGGACGAGATGCGTTCGAGGGCATCTTTAACCATGTGGGAAGGGAAATTGCGGTCTCAAAAGAAGGAGGCCATCTGGTGTGTTCTGTGGTGGAACTGGTCCTCCTGGGAGCAGATAAGGAGGAGGCAGAGGAATTGGGAATACGGGATGGCATTTTTGCAAGAGGTAGGGTGGGAAGAGGTGTAATCCAGGTAGCTGTGGGAGTTGGTGGGTTTGTAAAAAATGTCAGTGTCAAGTCGGTCATCATTAATGGAGATGGAGAGGTCCAGGAAGGGGAGGGAGGTGTCAGAGATGGTCCAGGTAAATTTAAGGTCAGGGTGGAATGTGTTGGTGAAGTTGATGAATTGCTCAACCTCCTCGCGGGAGCAAGAGGTGGCACCAATGCAGTCATCAATGTAGCGGAGGAAGAGGTGGGGAGTGGTGCCGGTGTAACTACGGAAGATCAACTGCTCTATGTAGCCAACAAAGAGACAGGCATAGCTGGGGCCCATACGTGTGCCCATGGCTACCCCTTTGGTCTGGAGGAAGTGGGAGGATTCAAAGGTGAAATTGTTAAGGGTGAGGACCAGTTTGGCCAAACGAATGAGAGTGTCGGTGGAAGGGTACTGTTGGGTACGTCGGGAGAGGAAAAAACGGAGGGCTTGGAGGCCCTGGTCATGGCGGATGGAGGTGTAGAGGGATTGGATATCCATGGTGAAGATGAGGCATTGGGGACCGGGGAAACGGAAGTCTTGGAGGAGGTGGAGGGTGTGGCTGGTGTGGGGAGTTCCTGGACTAGGGGGGATAGGACAGTGTCGAGGTAGGTAGAGATGAGTTCAGTGGGCCAGGACCATGCTGAGACAATGGGTCGGCCAGGGTGGTCAGGCTTGTGGATCTTGGGAAGGAGGTAGAACCGGGCAGTGCGGGGTTCCTGGCCTATGAGGTTGGAAGCTGTGGGTGGGAGATCTCCTGAGGTGATGGGGTTCTGTATGGTCTGGAAGATGATGGTTTGGTGATGGGGGGTGGGGTCATGGTCGAGGGGACAGTAGGAAGAGGTGTCCTCGAGTTGGCGTTTGGCTTCAGCGGTGCAGAGGTCAGTGCGCCAGACTACCACTGCGCCCCCTTTATCCGCTGGCTTGATGGTGAGGTTGGGATTGGAGCAGAGGGATTGGAGGGATGCGCGTTGTGAGGGTGAGAGGTTGGAGTGAGGGAGGGGGGTAGACAGGTTGAGGCGGTTAATGTCCTGGCGGCAGTTGGAAATGAAGTGGTCGAGGGCAGGTAATAGGCCAGCACGGGGTGTCCAGGTGGATGCAAGGTGTTGGAGGTGGGCGAAGGGGTCCTCGGAAGGTGGGCGGGAGTCCTGATTGTGAAAGTAAGCTCGGAGGCGGAGGCAACGGAAGAATTGTTTGACGTCACGACGTGTATTAAATTCATTGATGCGTGGATGGAGAGGGATGAAGGTGAGTCCTTTGCTGAGGACTGATCGTTCGTCCTCAGTGAGGGGGAAGTCTGTGGATTGGTGAAAACTCAGCAGGGCTGGGAGCTGGGATCTGGTGTGGGTGTAGAGCTAGGATTGGGGGCGGAACCTGAGACTAGAGTGGGTGTGATGCTGGGGGAATGGGGGTGGAGTCATGAGCAGGGGTACTGTTCCCCTCGGTGTTCTGGGGGGTGGGGATAGTGACAGTGGGTCTGTGGGGGGCATGTCAGCAGAATGCAGGTGAGTGGAGCTGGTGGGGGTGGAAGTGGTGGTGACCACGGCAGTAGGGGTGGTGGAAGTCACTGAGCATGTGGCATCAGCGATGATGTGAAGGGCAGAAGTGGTGTCAGTGTGATGCATGAGGAATTGTGAGGGGTGGTTGTGGGAGTGGCCATGATGGGGGCGGAAGTGACATCATCAATCAGCGTGGGGGTGGCAGCTGCACCAGCCGCATGGCTAATGGCGTCTGAGTAGATTCCGAGAACAGGGGAATCTTCTGGAATGTTTGAGGAGCGCTGGTTATAGAGGTGGGTAGATAAAAGTTTGTAGTACTTACAGTTTTTGATGTTTGAGATGGAATTTCCGCCTTCCACAAAGACCGTTCCCTCTATGACTACCTAGTCAGGTCCACACCCCCCAACAAACCACCCTCCCATTCTGGCACCTTCCCCTGCCACCGCAGGAACTGTAAAACCTACACCCACACCTCCTCCCTCACCTCTATCCAAGACCCTAAAGGAGCCTTCCACATCCATCAAAGTTTTACTTGCACATCCACTAATATCATTTATTGTATCCGTTGCTCCCGATGCGGTCTCCTCTACATTGGGGAGACTGGGCGCCTCCTAGCAGAGTGTTTTAGGGATCATCTTCGGGACACCCACACCAATCAACCACACAGCCCCGTGGCCCAACATTTCAACTCCCCCTCCCACTCTGCCGAGGACATGGAGGTCCTGGGCCTCCTTCACTGCCGCTCCCTCACCACCAGACGCCTGAAGGAAGAACGCCTCATCTTCCGCCTTGGAACACTTCAACCCCAGGGCATCAATATGGACTTCAACAGTTTCCTCATTTCCCCTTCCCCCACCTCACCCTAGTTCCAAACTTCCAGCTCAGCACTGTCCCATGGCTTGTCCGGACTTGTCCTACCTGCCTATCTCCTTTTCCACCTATCCACTCCACCCTCTCCTCCCTGACCTATCACCTTCATCCCCTCCCCCACGCACCCATTGTACTCTATGCTACTTTCTCCCCACCCCCACCCTCCTCTACCTTATCTCTACACACTTCAGGCTCTCTGCCTTTATTCCTGGTGAAGGGCTTTTGCCCGAAACGTTGATTTCGAAGCTCCTTGGATGCTGCCTGAACTGCTGTGCTCTTCCAGCGCCACTATTCCAGAATCTGGTTTCCAGCATCTGCAGTCATTGTTTTTACCTAGATCACAGTGAATACAGGGAGAACTCGCCATTTGGACACAGACCTGGCTCAAAGATAGAAATAGAGGGTGGCGGTGGAGGATTGCTTTTCAGACTGGAGGCCTGTGATCAATGGAGTGCCACAAGGATCGGTGCTGCATCCACTACGTTTTGTCATTTAAATATATGATTTGGATGTGAACATAGGAGATATAGTTAGTAAGTTTGCAGATGACACTAAAATTGGAGGTGCAGCAGACAGCAAAGAGGGTTACCTTAGAGTACAATGGGATCTTGATCAGATCGGCCAATGGGCTGAGATGTGGCAGATAGAGTTTAATTTAGATAAATGCAAGTTGCTGCATTTTGGAAAAGCAAATCAGAGCAAGACTTATACTCTAAATGGTAAAATCCTAGGGAGTGTTGCTGAACAAAGAAACCTTGGAGTGCAGGTTCATAGTTCTTTGAAAGTATAGTCGCACATAAATAGGATAGTGAAGAAGGCATTTGGTATGCTTTCCTTTCTTGGTCAGCGTATTGAATACAGGAGTTGGGAGGTCAATGTTGCAGCTGTAACAGGACATTGATTAGGCCATTTTTGGAATATTGTGTGCAATTCTTGTCGTCTTGCTATCAGAAGGATGTTGTGAAACTTGAAAAGGTTCAGAAAAAATTTACAAGGATGTTGTCAGGGTTGGAGGATTTGTGCTATAGGGAGAGGCTGAATAGGCTGGGGCTGTTTTCCCTGGAGTGTCAGAGACTGAGGGGTGGCCTTATAAAGGTTTATAAAATCATGAAGGTCATGGATAGGATAAATAGACAAAAGTCTTTTCCCTGGGGTGGTGGTGTCCAGAACTAGAGGGCATAGGTTTAGGGTGAGAGGGGAAAGATATAAAAATGACCTAAGGGGCAACTTTTTCACATAGAGGGTATTGTGTGTATGGAATGAGCTGTCAGAGGAAGTGGTGGAGGCTGGTACAATTGCAACATTTAAAAGGCATCTGGATGGATGTTTGAATAAGAAGGGTTTAGAGGGATATGGGCCAAGTGCTGGCAAATGTAATTAGATTGGGTTGGGATATCTAGTCGGCACAGACGAGTTGGACTGAAGGGTCTGATTCCGTGCTGTTCATCTCTATGACTCTCAATGTATTTTGACACATGCAAGGATGGCAATCATCTCAGATATCCAAAGAATTTCTCAAAAATACAGTTTTCAGCACACATTTAAAATGTTCAACCTCATAGCCTTGCTATCTTAAACTTCACCTTTAGTTTCCCTGGTAACAAACCATCTCGTGAATTCTGGACTTTAAATTCACCTTCTCTCCTTAACAGCAATACTATGTTGCCTGACACTGTTCTTGTTACAAATTGGAAGAAGTTGGGCATAGCTTCAGCTCTTCTTTGTAAGTTATCATGCACTCCAATTTCAACCCCATCAGGGCTATCCCCATCATCCTTACTGAGATCAGTGGTTTGCACTGTTACCTCACAGCACAGGGACCTGGGCTTGATTGCAACCCTGGGTGGCTGCGGAGTTTGCACGTTCGCCCTGTGTCTCTGCCACAGTCCGAAGATGTGCAGGTTTGATGGGTTGGCCATGGTAAATTGTCCATAGTGTCCAGGGATATTGAAGGTGGATTAGCCATAGGAAACGCAGGGTAATGGGGATAGGGTGGATGATAGGGGAGGACTAAATGGGAGGGGAGGACTAAATGGGCCGAATGGCCTCCATCAGCATAATTCGATGATTATAGAATGCTTCACACGCTATCACCGCAAGTAGCTCTCAATTCCAGAGCCAATAAGTGAACTTGAAAGCCACCAGATGTAATACTGGAATTTGAACCATTTCTCGGGGTTAGCCTGGAGCTTGAAATTATGAGTCGAGCTGCATGTCCCCCTCTGACACGCTCTCCCCCTGTGGCTATGCAAAGCTGTTCGCTGGAACCAAAATGGGACCATTGACATTAAATCTTTATCCTTACAATTCGCAGCCACTTTATGGTAGAGTGAACCAATTTCTTTTCAATTGCAGTTGTTTTTTTTCCTGTGTGTGGATAACTTGACGCACCCATTCGCCCGTTTGTTCACACAGTGCACTCGAGTACCTTCAGAATCAGCTCCGCGCTCAGAGACAGCAGAAAGTTGTTTTTCTTTGAAAAGGCTGCGCTTTCTGTCATTGGTAAAAAAAAAAGCAATATTACTGGGCGTTTGTACGTAACCTCACCAAAACTATGCAGATTCCCAGTCAGATGGATGTTGGCCCGAAAGGGATCGAGTCTATTCTTCTCTCATGACGGCATTCACTAACATGTGAAGGAAGTCAGGGGAAGGGGAAGGTGTCACAGGGACCCAGCGAGCAGAGATGGGGCCAAAGTCCAACTCTGGCTTCTACCTCAGTAAGAAGGCGGCTGTGTTTTTCGCTTTCCTCGTCTTGGCGTTGCTGGTGATTTTGACCGTCTTTGTCGGTCTTTACGCCAAGCTGAGGGCTGAGAGAACCCAAGAGGTCACCCCAGCCACCCGGGAACCCCCCAGCGTCAGCAGCTCCATGCAGCCGGGAGCTGAGCGCCTGGGACCATGGAATCACACCCGTTTACCGAGCAACCTGCAGCCCATCTACTACCAGCTGGAGCTGTGGCCAAAGCAGGTGCATCCCGGCAAGGACCATCTGTACTTTTTAATCGGCCAGGCTAATGTGACAGTAATGTGTCTGGAGGAGACCGAGGTGTTCCTGATTCACAGCCGAAACCTCAATTACTCCGGCTTGAGTCTCACTGCAGGCGCCCACTCTCCTCAGCTGGACCCTCGGCCCGTTCCCAACATACAAGAGATCTGGCTTGAAGTTAGCCACGACTACCTGGTGATCGAACTGGATGGGAAGCTAGTGCCGGGACAGCAGTACATTCTCCAAAGCAATTACAGCGGGCAGCTGGACGAGAAGCTGCAGGGACTCTTCATCATTCCCGACCCGGAAAAGGAGCACCAAAAGTAAGTGGCAGCTTACTCCAACTTTAGAAAGACCCGCTTAAGAGTGAAATAAAGTCATGTTTCCGGTTCCTTCAAGGAACATTTTCGATGTTCGGCTCTTTTTGAATTAGTGCCCTTCCCCCGGGATTCCACTCTTTGTAAGAATGAAACAAAATAATCTCTGCTGCCCACAGATTGTTACATTCCCCCAATTGAAGGTACATGTGCTTCGTTTCTGGCCAATATTTGTTTCTTACAAAGTTATTGCTGTGTTTGAAGTCTCCCCACAGACTCCTAAAATTATCCATTGGGTTGGTTATTTGATTTGTCTCAGTGTAGATTTAATATAAAAACGTATTTCGATGTACAAATTGACACTGCTGTGGATTTACATGCTGAACTTTAATATGGTTCAAGTGGCTTCTTTCCAGTCTTGCACAGCCCTGTGTTAGACTTGTGATGTGCTCCTCCAGTGCCGACACCCAGCAATAACTTCCTTGCTACCCACTTACTGTATCTTTACAACAAAACTACTCATAACATATATTCACAAGCAAAAGCTGCCAGGGCGGCTGACTTCGGTCATTTCATGTTGTACCGTGGAACTGAAGTCATGTACTGACAAACCGGGATATCTTTTGAACAAGGGAAGGTAGAAATTCTCAAGCTCTCAATCTTTGACTCCCAGCTCGCTTTCTGAAATTCGCTTTCACACAGGTTATAACAATTACTGTGCCGTTTGGGAGTATCTAAGAGAACAGCAAGTCAAAGTGAATCCAATTTTGATTCAGTGAACTCGATTCATGTTTCGGGACCGTGAAGAGACATCTTAGAGAGGTCCTCCGATATTGCATTGAAAGAATGATGTCCCTCAGATCAACCTTCGACCGTCTTCGACTGATTCACTGTTAGTCCTATTTTACCTTTGTATGTTTTTATTCTCCTGGTTGTTTTAGTACTTGCTAACATGCTGATACGTAGTAATATTAACCAAGAAATGTATCTTGGAGAAAGTGAGGATCAGAGAAAGAGAAAGATCAGAGTCGAAAACTGTTGTGCTGGAAAAGCACAGCCGGTCAGGCAGTATCCGAGGAGCAGGGAGAGTCAAGGTTTCAGCATAAGCTCTTCATCAAGAATGTGGGTAGGTGGCAGCCCAAGGGGCTGAGAGATAAATGGTGAGGGGTCAGGGGTGATGCTGGGCTGAAGGTAGCTGGGAATGCAAGAGGTAGATGGACTGATAGGAACGTGATAGTGGTAGGTCAGAAGGGAGGCTGGAGCAGATAGGTGGGAAGGAAGATTGACAGGTAGGATAGTTCAAAAAGGCAGTGCCATGTTGGAGGGTTGATTCTGGGATATGGTGGGGGGAGGGGAGATGAGGAAACTGGTGAAATTGACATTGATTCAGTGTGGTTGGAGGGTTCCAAGACAGAAGGCGTTCTTCCTTCGGGTGTCAGGTGGTTAGAATTTGGCAGTGAAGGAGGCCGAGGACTTGCATGTTCTTGGTGGAGTGAGAGTAGAAGTTAAAGTGGTGGGGTCTTTTGGGTATGTGTGTCCTGGAGATGGTCTCTGAAATGTTCCGCAAGTTGGCATCTTGTCTCCCCTGTGTAGAGGAGACCACATCGAGAGTAACTGAGACAGTAGATGAGGTGCTTGGAAGTGCAGGAAAACCTCTGCCAGATGTGGAAGGATCCCTGGGGCCTTAGATGCAGGTGTGGGGGAAGGTGTGGGCACAGGTTTTACACCTTTTGCAGTGCCAAGGGAAGATACTGGGAGTGGAAGTTGGGTTGGTGGGGCGGGGGGGGGGGGGGGAGGCAGTGTGGACCGAACAAGGGAGTTGCGGAGGGAATAGCAGTTAGGGCTGGGGAGGGAAGAAATATCTTTGGTGCAGGAGTCTGACTTTAGTGGTAGAAATGGTGGAGGATGATGCATTGTATCCGGAGGTTGGTGGGGTGGAAGGTGCATGTAAAGGAAATGCTTAACAACAATTGGCATATGTTAACATTGCACAATTAATGAGTATGGAGATCTTTGGGAGTAGTTGCTTTATTTCAGTATTCAGAAGAACTCTTTAAGAGGCAACTAAGCTCATGGGTAATGGTATATTGTAGATGGAAAGTATTTGGATTTTCAAAAAGATTCCAGGAGTGTGCAAATGACAGCCTTTGAAATCAAGTCTGTAACTGACTGAGCATGAAGTCAAGTAGCCTGAGCAAAATCAGAGTCAATGGGAATCGGGGGGAAAATCTCTCAGAGGGTAGGAATCATAACTGGCACCTAGGAAGATGGTTGCAGTTGTTGGAGGTTAGTCATCTCAGATCCAAGACATCTCTGCCTTAGTTCCTCGAGGTAGTGTCCTATGCCCAACCATATTCAGCTGTTTCATCAATGACCTTCCCTCCATCATAAAGTCTGAAGTGAGGATGTTTACCGATGATTGCAATGGTTAGCACCATTTGTGAGTCCTCAGATACTGAAGCAGTCTGTGTTCGAATGCAACAAGACCTGGACAATGTGCAGGCTTGAGCTAACAATTGACAAGAAGCAAAAACCATGCACTAACCATTTCTAATAAGAGACAAACCATCTACTGGACCTTGACTCTCAATGACATGACAATCATTGAATCCCCTACAATCAACATCCTAGGCGTTACCATAGACCAGAAAGTAAACTGGACTCACTGTATAAACACAATAGTGACAACAGCAGGTCAGAGGCTAGGAATACTGCGGTGAGTAACTGATTTCCTGACTCCCCAAAACCTATCCACCATCTACAAGGCACAAGTCAGGAGTGTGATGGAATATTCCCCACTTACCTGAATGGGTGCAGCTCCTACAACACTGAAATAGTTTGGCATAATCCAAGAAAAAGCTGTCCACCTGACTCACAAGACATCCACAAACATCTACTCACTCCACTGAAGCTCACTAGTAGCAGTGTGCACAATCCACAAGGTGCATTTCAGAAATCACCAGCCAGCAATGCTCATGTCCACTGAATGAATTTTTACAAAATCCCATGTGCAAAATATCAATTTATAGAAAAGAAGGAAGCTGGTTTTATTATAGAAACAAAACTGTACTTCATAGGAGGGTGTCAGGTTTTGTGGAATTCTCCAGAGGTATCACTATCTACTTTCTTTTTGACTATTCATAATAATATGAAGTTATTACTTTTCAAACTCATTTGGAGGTGCCAGTGTTGGACTTGGGTGGACAAAGTTAAATATCACACAACACCAGGCTATAGTCTAGCAGGTTTATATGGAAGCAATGGCTTTCAGAGTGCTGCTCCTTCATCAGGTCATTGTGAAGGTTAAGATCATGCTCACAGAATTTATAGCCAAAGGAGTCCAGTTTCACATCTCCATGACACTGGACTCTTTGGCTATAAATTCTGTGAGCATGATCTTAACCTCCACAAGCACCTGATGAAGGAGCAGCACTCCAAAAGCTAGTGCTTCCAAATAAACCTGTTTTACAATAACCTTGTGTTGTCTGACATTTAACTTCTTCAAATTGATGTAATATCAGTGCAACCACTTGGCTGGAGTGTGAGATTGCAAATGTAAAAAGAGATTTCCACTTGTTATGTGATAAACTTGAAAATGGATAATTGGTTTTATTATGAGTGCACCTTGGAACATGAAAACATGCAGGGCTGAATCTTATTCTTTTTGCCTAACTGTCAGTTTCATCAAGTTTTAGGAGGGCTTTCTCTCTGCACAGTCTAATAAGATCTTTGTTGTATTCCACCAAACTCATCACATTACGAACCTACCTACTTATATGGCATCCTCCTGCCTGATTTTAGCCCCATTTTACCACTGGCTATTCCCACGTATTCCCTCTCTAGATATCTGCCAAAGGACTGGCATCCCTAGTGCTTGCAATATTTTTAAAAGGAAGCTATGCACTCATACAAGTGTTGGCAATCCAGTGTTGCTCTACATCCAGACAAGTCTTAGCAATCCAGTATTGCCATTCACCAGCCACGTAATGACACACCAGCTACATCATTCACAGTGCACAGCCGACCTGATGGATACTCCATCAGACGTACAACTGTATTCTCTTATCTCAGTCACTGTTTAACCACCAGGCCAAACAGTTTACCTGGCCTTAGCTGCATCTCATCAAAATAACCTAAATGCCCACTTTAGATGGCACCTGTCATAGGATCGTAAGAAATATAAACAGAATTAGGCCATTTGGCCCATCGAGTCTGCTCTGCCAATCGATCATGGCAGAAATATTTCTCAACCCACTTTTCCTGCCTTTTCTCTGTAACCTTATAGCCTCTTACTAATCAAGAACCTATCTATCTCTGTCTTAAATATACTCAATGACTTGGCTTCCATAGCCCTCTGCGGCAATGAGTTCATTAACCATGCTCTAGCTGAAGAAATTCCTCCTCATCTCAGTTCTAAAGATTGTGCCCTCACTTTGAGGCTGTGCCCTCAGAACCTAGTCTCTCCTACTAGTGGAGGCATCATCTCCATGTCCACTCTATCCAGACCTGTCACTATTCTGTAAGTTTTAATGGAATTCCCCTCATCCTTCTAAACTTCATTGAATATAGACCCAGAGTTCTCATGTGCTTCTCATATGACAAATCTTTCATCCCAGGATCATTCTTGTAAACTTCCTCTGGCCCCCTTCCAATGTCAGCAGATCCTTCCTTGGATACAGGGCCCAAAACTGCTGTTAGTAATCCAAAAGCAGTCTGATCAGAGCCTTATACAGCCTCAGTAGTATCGCCCTGTTCTTGTACTCTTGCCCTCTTGGAATGAATGCTAATATTGCATTTGCCTTCCTAACTGCCAACTGAACCTGCATGTTAACCTGAAGAGAATCCTGAACTAGGACCCCCAGTTATAAGACCCCCAGGATTGCCTTACACGGAAAGACTGAAGCGACTGGGCTTGTATACCCTTGAGTTTAGAAGACTGAGAGGGGATCTGATTGAAACGTATAGGCTTATGAAAGGATTGGACACTCTGGCAGGAGGGAACATATTTCCGTTGATGGGGGAGTGCCGAACCAGAGGACACAACTTAAAAATACGGGGTAGACCATTTAGGACAGAGATGAGGAGAAACTACTTCACCCAGAGAGTGGTGGCTGTGTGGAATGCTCTGCCCCAGAGGGCAGTGGAGGCCCAGTCTCTGGATTCTTTTAAGAAAGAATTGGATAGAGCTCTTAAAGATAGTGGAGTCAAGGGGTACGGAGATAAGGCTGGAACAGGATACTAATTAGGAATGATCAGCCATGATCATATTGAATGGCGGTGCAGGCTCGAAGGGCAGAATGGCCTACTCCTGCATCTATTGTCTATTGTCTATTGTCTATTGTCTAAAGTATTGCAGTGGCTCTACTGAATTCAGTGATAAGTTTCTTGGTTTATGTGGATCTGAATGTGGAGGGGGTTGAAGCACGTCGGACACTCCCTTCTTGATATAATGTCTTGGTCAATCAGCCAGTGTGGCACCTTCATCAAGTTGGTGCACATGCTGAGGCTGATGCTGAAGGAATGATGGAGACATGGCCCACGTTACCACTTTCTGGAGGAGTGTGTGCTGCCTTTGTCACTATCTTTGTCTTGACCTCACCACATGCTTCTGCTTTCCACCGCGACCCCTGATTCACTTTTCCTTCTGTCTTAAGCAATGAGCTCTCCCTTTCTCCATAGAACCCCTCCTTGCACACTGCTCAAAGATTAACCCATGGATGCTCAGGCCTGTTTTTGCCACAGGCCTCTGGCCGACTTTGATGAGAGGCCTCTAGACAAGTTTGATCAGACCCCTGACTGCTGTGTTTGCAACTCCCCAACTGAGGATATTCAGTTCCTCCAACCGCTTGTGATGACCCTACAGGACTGACTTTTGCCCACTCCTGACTGTAGTTAGAAATACTATTTGACCATGACTGGCTTGAATTGATGCCTGACCTTAACCAAGACCGTGGATTGTGTTTGAACTGTGCCAGCAACTGATGGTACTGTGATCACCTGACTGATAGTGGTCCTTCCTTGACTGGACTGAGGAGTAGCTCTCTCCCACTTTTGAAAGGAGTGTATGGTTGAACAAATGTGCTGCGGTGTTTGGCGTTAGATTGAAATCTCAGTGTGCTGTACAAAAAGATGTAGCCCATACATGGACAGATCCTGCCTAACAAGCAATCTGTCAGTGTGTCTATACAAAAGAACACGTCAATATGGCAGGACTGAGTGCCTTTGGTCACCGGTTAAATCACCAACACGCTCATAGTAATGGCATGACAAAATAAGGCATAGATGCTGCGGACACACAAGTAGCCACTAAGTGAGTGAGCTCTAAGAGAACAAGTGAATAGCACTGAGATGTTGTAATCCATGAACCAGGTATCTGTCCCTGCTCACAAAGTGTCCTTGCAACATCCTTTCGATGCTAATTGTCAGTACACTCTTCAATGCAAGCACTTTTTAAGTGTCCTGGAAGTGAATTGGAGAAGTGCCATGAGGATCCTGAGGAGTTGGTGACCATGGAGGACGTGTGCATGTGACTTGTGTCCATGGATCATGTCCTGAGCCGCTGGTATGTGGTGATTAACTTGACGGCTCTTCATAACTAGTTGAAGTCACCGGGTAAATGCTCTGACTTTTATGTGGAGTGTTTGGTTTGCTCACTGTGGTTGGTAGGATAGCATTCACAGACAAGAAAAGTTTAAGTACGAGCTGGATGACATGGAAGGTAATAGCATCAACTGTTCTAAGCATTACTGCATTCATTTATATGTGCACTAAAGAAGAGATGGTGCAATTACCATATATGTCTAGATTTGAGAATTCTCAACCTCTCCTCAAAGGAATGCCCACACAAGATTCCAGCAATAGTTGAATTAAGTCCCACTAGGCAGTTAAATATTAACAAAACAACCCGTGTAATGAATAAGGTGGTTAACACAAAAAAATCCGTTTAATAGGCAATTTTTGTTGCTTGGTGAGAATCTCACCTCAAAGGCCAGAATTGAGTTAAAAGATGCAATAAGTTGCTCCCAACATCAAGGCAATCTTTGGTGGACTTCTCACATATTGCTTGCCACAGCCATGTGCTGAAAAACTTCACACACAGAAACTGATTAGAAGATGAAACAATAGAAAAAGATTTATTACTGTTTATAAAATTTCATAAAATTGACAGATGATGTTACCATGCAAAAGCACAATGATAAGAAGGAGAAAGGAGTCAAAAATTCATCTTTGGTGTATCAAAGATAGTCTTGGAACAGAAGCCACTGTATGTGATTTGCTTGAGAGATTTCAATATATGTTGCTAGACTTTAATCACAGATAGGTTCATCGAATCCATACAGTGTAGGAACAGGCCTTTTGGCCCATCCAGTTCACACTGACCCTCCTAAGAGCATCCCACACACATCCAACCTCCCACCCTATATCCCTATAACCCCGCATTTCCCATGACTAATCCACCGAGCCTGCATATCCCTGGACACAATGGGCAATTTAGCATGACCAAACCACCTAAACTGCACATCTTTGGACTGTGGGAGGAAACCAGAGCATTAAGAGGAAACCCACACAGACATCTTTATTTAGGAGCTTTCTCAATGATGGTGTTTTGTCAGAAAAGTTCAGAATATAAGGTGCCAAAACATTGAAGAATCCAAGGCATCACCATCAATCTTCTTTGTCTTTGAAGGCAGGTATTCATCTTACATCTTCGACTTAACTGAGTTGGACTGGATTTTACAACCTGAATACATACAGACACAAAAAAATTGATCCTATTTTAATCTGATATTTTTGCTGTTGAATATAAATCCTTTGTGTTGAGCTACAAATAACAGTGAGTGAAGGTTCCGATTATGATCTTCCTTGTTTTTGCCTGTTATTGCCATATCACAGCAATACTATACATCCAGATGTACTCTCTATAATTCTGCCCATATACTCCTGGAAAGGTTGTCTTTGGGAGCAGCATCTTGCAGATGGTGTTCTGAAGATAGTAACTTTGTGAGAAATCATGTCTCATGAACTTGACTGAGTTTTTTGAAGAAGTAAGAAAGAGGATTGATGAGGGCAGAGCAGTGGACGTGATCTACATGGACTTCAGTAAGGCGTTCGACAAGGTTCCTCATGGTAGACTGGTTAGCAAGGTTAGGTCACATGGATTACAGGAAGAACTAGCTACTTGGATACAGAACTGGCTCGAAAGTAGTAGACAGAGGGTGGTGGTGGAGAGTTGCTTTATGGACTGAAGTCCTGTGATCAGTGGAGTGTCACAAGCATCAATGCTGGGTCCACTGTTTTTTGTCATTTATATAAATGATTTGGATGTGAACACCGGAGGTATAGTTTGTAAGTTTGCAGAAGACACCAAAATTGGAGGTGTAGTGGACAGCAAGAAGTTTACCTCAGAGTACAATGGGATCTTGATCAGAAGGGCCAATGAGCTGAGGAGTGGTAGATGAAGTGCTGCATTTAGACAAATGTGAAGTGCTGCACTTTGAAAAGGCAAATCAGGGCAGGACATATACACATAGTGATAAGGTCCTTGTTAAAAATCACACTACACCAGATTATAGCCCAACAGGTTTATTTGGAAGCACTAGCTTTCAGAGCGCTGCTCCTTCATCAGGTGGTTATGGAGCAGGACCACAAGACACAGAAATTTGTCCAACCCAGTCCAACACCGGCTCCTCCACATCACGGGAGCTTTGCTCAACAAAGAGACCTTGGAGTGTAGATTTGTAGTTCTTTGAGAGTGGAGTCACAGTTGGATCGGATAGTGAAGAAGGCATTTGGTATGCTTTCCTTTATTGGTGAGAGCATCGAGGAGTTGGGAGGTCATGTTGCAGTTGTACAGGACATTGACTAGACCACTTTTGGAATATTGTGTGCCGTTGTGGTCTCTCTCCAATCAGAAGGATGTTGTGAAACTTGAAAGAGTTCTGAAAAGATTTACAGGGATGTTGTCAGGGTTAGAGAATTTGAGGTTTGGAAGAGGCTGAATAGGCTGGCACTATTTTCCCTGGAGCGTTGGAGGTTGAGGGGTGACCTTATAGAAGTTTATAAAATCATGAGGGGCATGGATAGGATAAATAGACAAGATCTTTTGCCTGGGTAGGAGAGTTCAGAACTAGATAGCATAGTTTAGAGTAAGAGGGAAAGTTTTTAAAAGGACCAAAAGGGCAACTTTTTCACGCACAGGGTGGTGCGTGTATGGAATGAGCTGCCAGAGGAAGTGGTGGAGGCTGGTGCAATTACAACATTAAAAAGGCAACTGGTTTGGTATGTGAATAGGAAGGGTTTAAAGGAATATGGGCCAAATGCTGGCAAATGGGACTGGATTAGTTTGGGATATCTGGTCGGCATGCGCAAGTTGGACCAAAGGGTCCATTTCCGTGCTGTACATCTCTTTGACTCCATAAACTCTAAGTGTACCAATCAATGTCCAATTTTGAAATCCAGCTTGAAATTGGGATTAAACTCCACTATTGTTAGAATCTTGGGTGGGAATCCAGTTGAGTACAGGTTTAGAATTCTCAGATTTAAACATAAATCATAATTGTACTATCTCTTATTTAGTGTGCACATACATGAACCACACCAGTATGTGCGACAATGTTCATGATGCTATTACATTCCATGTCATCCAGCTCGCGCTTAGACTTTTATTGCCTGTGAGTAATACACATTTTGAAAAGTAGGCTTGATAAAACTGTATCTTCTCTAAAGTTTAATATGGTATCACCTCTGAAATCTCCACTGATGTTGAATCTATCCAAGTATGACTGTTGCAAAACTTGGACAGACTTAATTTGAGTATTCTTGGTCTCAGTTGCTATCTTAGGTAACTTGGTGATCTCAGGGATAGTCAGAATGTTGAGATATGTACATGTTGGTAGTTCTGACACTGCTGCTGCACTTGTTTCTTGCAGGTAAAATGTTTGTGGGTTCCATGCTGAATTTCCATTGCTGCAAGGGAAGGCAACCCATTGTATTGTTAATTTAGCAGTTGTCAGTTGTACTATTGACTTCCAACAATTCAGTTACATCTATTTCGGAATGCAGACTGTTAGAATATTTGCACTAGCTCTGCTGTCTTGGTTTTGAGTCTGTGTTTACAAGTTTTCTTTGGGAATACGGCATTGCTTGATTGTGGATAAAGGTTCAAATTGCTTGACTTGGTGAATGTAATACACTGTGTGGGTACAATGTGGAATGCCTGTTCACCCCTGATTGGAAATTGTTCCACTCTGGATCTCATCTCAGACGTGTCTTGCTGTGAACTTTGTGTATCAGAGTACTTTTATGCTGTTCACTGACCCACGAGTTACTGCCATTGCCGTACAGCTTTACCAGTCATCTGTTTGATTGTGTCCTGTTGTGACTTTAGGCTATGTCTTTGAAGCCAGATTTCCTGCAGAGGTGAGCCCAGTGCTATTTTCTACTGCGTGTCTCGCATTGATCTTGAAATGCACAACATCTTTGTGGTCCATACACCAAACTTATCACTAGCTTACTTTTTGTGACCTATTGATGATACTGTTAGCTGCACTTGGTGCTTTCAGCTGCTATTGTCGTCTGCACTGAATTTGTGGTTTCTTGTCATCAGGTAGCAATGCATTAGTGCTGTGAATGTTCTTTTTTTTCCCAAGAGTTCTTTTGGAATACTTAAATAGGTGCTGAGACAATGATCACCTCTATTATTTGCTCTGATAGTACCATCTCTGAAAACTCACATGTGCGACTGTTGTAATGAAATCTACTATCATAGTGAGCTATTAATTTCGATAACTATTGCCGGGAGAACATCAATCCTAAGCAAAGACTTCTGAAATTGACTTTACACATAGCTGATTTTCTAGCACTTTCCATATCCATGTAGGATCGTTCTGGTCCTCTTCAGATAGAGTCATAGAGCCACAGAGATGTACAGAGCGGAAACAGACCCTTCGGTTCAACTCGTCCATGCCGAACAGATATCCCAATCCAAACTAGTCCCACCTGCCAGCACCTGTCCCAATCCCTCAAACTCTTCCTATTCATATACCCATCTAGATGCCTTTTAAATGTTGCAATTGTACCAGCCTCCACCACTTCCTCTGGCAGCTCATTCCATACACATACCACCCTCTGCATGAAAGTGTTGCCCCTTAGGCTTCTTTTATATCTTTCCCCTCTCACTCTAAACCTATGCCCTCTAGCTCTGGACTCCCTGAACCGAAGGAAAAAACCTTGCCATTTATCCTATCCATGCCCTTCATGATTTTTGGAATCTCTATAAGGTCACCCCTCAGCCTCCGATGGCCCAGGGAAAACAGCCCCAGCCTGTTCAGCCTCTCCCTATAGCTCAGATCCTCCAACCCTGGCAACATCTTTGTAAATCTTTTCTGAACCCTTTCAAGTTTCACAACATCCTTCCGATAGGAAGGAGACCAGAATTGCATGCAATATTCCAACAGTGGCCTAACCAATGTCCTGTCAGCCACAACATGACCTCCCAACTCCTGTACTTAATACTCTGACAAATAAAGGAAAGCATACCAAACACCTTCTTCACTATCTCATCTACCTGCGACTCCACTTTCAAGGAGCAATGAACCTGCACTCCAGGGTCTCTTTGTTCAGCAACACTCCCTAGGACCTTACCATTAAGTGCATAAGTCCTACTAAGATTTGCTTTCCCAAAATGCAGCACCTTGCATTTATCTGAATTAAACTCCATCTGCCACTCCTCAGCCCATTGGCCCATCTGGTCCAGATCCTGTTGTATTCTGAGGTAACCTTCTTCACTGTCCACTACACCTCCAATTTTGGTGTCATCTGCAAACTTACTAACTGTACCTCTTATGCTCACATCTAAATCATTTATGTAAATGATAAAAAGTAGAGGGCCCAGCACCGATTCTTGTGGCACTCCACTGCTCACAGGTCTCCAGTCTGAAAAGCAACCCTCCACTACCACTCTCTGTCTTCTACCTTTGAGCCAGCCCTGTATATAAATGGCTAGTTCTCCCTGTCTGCCATGAGATTTAACCTTGTTAATCAGTCTCCCATGAGGATCCTTGTCAAACGCCTTACTGAAGTCCATATAGATCACGTCCACCACACTGCCCTCATCAATCCTCTTTGTTAATTCTTCAAACAACTCAGTCAAGTTTGTGAGACATGATTTCCCACGCACAAAGCCATGTTGACTATCCCTAATCAGTCCTTGCCTTTCCAAATCCATGTACGTCCTGTCCCTCAGGATTCCCTCCAACAACTTGCCCACCACCAACATCAGGTTCATCAGTCCATAGTTCCCTGGCTTGTCCTTACCACCTTTCTTAAATAGTGGCACCACATTAATCAACCTGCAGTATTCCAGCACCTCACCTGTGACTATCAATGATAGAGGTCCAGCAGTCACTTCTTCTCACAGCGTTGTAGAGTACACCTGATCAGGTCCTGATGATTTATCCACTTTTATGCATTTCATGATGTCCAGCATTTCCTCCTCTGTAATATGGACATTTTTCAAAATGTTACCATCGATTTCCCAACAGTCTATATCTTCCATGTCCTTTTCCACAGTAAACACTGGTGCAAAGTACTCATTTAGTATCTCCCTAGTCTCCTGCGACTCCACACAAAGGCTGCCTTGCTGATCTTTGAGGTGACCTATTCTCTCCCGAGTTACTCTTTTGTCCTTAATGTATTTATAAAAGCCCTTTAGATTCTCCTTAAATCTACTTGTCAAAGCTATTCATGTCCCCTTTTTGTCCTACTAATTTCCCCCTTAAGTATACTCCTATTGCCTTTATATTCTTATAAGGATACACTCGATCTACCCTGACTCTTCCTGACATATGCTTCTTTCTTTTTCTGAACCAAACAGTCAATTTCTTTAGTCATCCACCATTCCCTATACCTACCAGCCTTTCCTTTCACGCTAACAGGAATATGCTGTCTCTGGACTCTCATTATCTCATCTCTGAAGGCTTCCGATTTTCCAGCTGCAAACCTGCAAACATTTACCCCCAAACAGCTTTTGGAACTTCTTGCCTAATACCGTCAAAATTAGCCTTCCACCAGTTTTTAGATCTGGCCTATCATGTTCCATCACTATTTTAAATCTAATAGAATTATGGTCGCTGGCCCCAAAGTGGTCCCCCACTGACACCTCAGTCAGCTGCCCTGCCTTATTTCCCAAGAGTAGGTCAAGTTTTGTACCTTCTCTAGTAGGCACATCCACATATTGAATCAGAAAATTGTCTTGTACACACTTAAGAAATTCCTCTCCATCTAAACCCTTAATAGGATGGCTGTCCCACTCTATGTTTGAAAAGTTAAAATCCCCTACTATAATCACTCTATTATTCTTACAGATAACTGAGATCTCCTTACAAATTTGTTTCTCAATTTCCAACTCTTGATTAGGGGGTCTATAATACAATCCCAATAAGGTGATCATCCCTTTCTTATTTCTCTGTTCCACCCAAATAACTTATCTGGATGTATTTCTGGGGATATCCTCCATTGGTACAGCTATAATGTTATCCCTTATGTTCCTTACCATGCCCTGAGTTAATCTGCCTTCCCAGATAGGCCTCGTGCATTGAAATAAATACAGTTTATTTTATCAGTACTGCCTTGTCCTCTGCTTTGTCCCTGCCTGCCCTGACTGCTTGACTCTTTTCTTTTCTCAACTGTACCAGTCTCAGATTGATCTCTTTTCTCACTATCTGTCCGAGTCTCACTTCCCCACCCCCCCACACTCCCATGCCCACCCCTCCACCTTACTAGTTTAAATCGTCCCGAGCAGCTCTAGCAAATCTCCCTGCCAATTAGTCCCCTTCCTATTCAGGTGCAATCTGCCCTTCTTGTATAGGTCACTTCTACCCCAGAAGAGATTCCAATGATCCAAAAATGTGAATCCTTCTCCCATACACCAGCTCCTCAGCCATGTCTTCATCTGCTCTATCCTCCTATTCCTACCCTCACTAGCTCATAGTATCGAGATTAATCCAGATATTACTAGTCTCAAGGACCTCCTTTTTAAATTCCTGCCTAAATTTTTATATTCTCCCTTCAGTGTCTCATCCTTTTCCCTTCCTATGTCATTGGTTCCAAAGTGTACAATGATCTCCTGCTGGGCCCTCTCTCCCTTGAGAATATTCTGCACCCTCTCTGAGACATCCTTGATCCTGGTACCAGGGAGACAACACACCATTCAGATTTTTTGCTACTGGCCTCAAAAACATCTGTCTGTGCCTTGGACTAAAGACCCCCAACACAATTGATCTCATGGAACCTGATGTACCCCTCATTGCATTAGAGCCAGTCTCAATACCAGAAACTTGGCTGTTTGTGTTACATCCCCCTGAGAATCTATCATCCCCTACATTTTCTAAAACAGCATACCTGTTTGAAATGGGGATAGCCACAGAAGACTCCTGCACTACCTGCCTACTTGTCTTACCTTTCCTAGAGTTAACCTGTCTATGTGACTGTATGTGTGACCTTTCTCCCTTCCTATAACTGCCATTCATCACACCCCCTTGCTGTTGTATATTCCTCATTGCCTCTAACTGTCGCTCCATCTGACCAATTTGATCTGATAGGATTCGGTACCAACAGTATTTATTGCAGGTATAATCCTCAGTAACATGTAAACTCTCTCGAAATTCCCACATACGACAAGAAGAGAGCCTCTACTCGAGGCCATTTTGCTTCTTTCAAACTACAGACCCAGAAAACAGTACTGTCTTATTTCTGTACAAAACATGGCTCCAGGCTAACTTAATACTTACGGCTTATATTTTTAAGTTTAATCAAGAGACATACAGGCGGTACGGTTGCTCAGTGGTTAGCACTGCTGCCTCACAGCACCATGATCCCAGGTTCGATTCCAGCCTTGGGCGACTGTCTGTGTGGAGTTTGTGCATTCTCACCGTGTCTGTGAACGTTTCCTCTGGGTGCTCCAGTTTCCTCCCATAGTCCAAAGATGTGCAAGTCAGGTGAATGGGCCGTGCTAAATTGCCCATAGTGTTAGGTGCATTAGTCAGAGGGAAATGGGTCTGGGTGGGTTACTCTTTGGAGAGCCGGTGTGGACTGGTTGGATCGAAGGGCTTGTTTCCACACTGGAGGGAATCTAATCTTAATCTAATGTCTCAATAAAACATATAAACAAGAAAAAACCTTCTCTATCACTACTGCAGACTCACAGCAAGGCCACATTTAAAACTATTCACTTATCTGTTTCTGTGCCGTGATCTTTCCCAAACAGGTTCCTCCAAGATCAGTGAATTTTACTATTTGTTAATTTTCTGAGACACACTCTGATGTCAGTGATACGTGAATTCAAACAGCAAAGGCAGTACCTGCGCAGGTTCACTGCTGAGTCAGTTTGTAATGTGGATTTCTTTCCCTCTCTCTCTCCTGCACTGACCTGACCATGTGCTGCCTTTGTCTGTCTCTCTCCATTTTAAAAGTACCTTTGTTTTGACTTATTTTTCCTCTAAAGTTCCAAAACAATGCAACAGCATATAAAACAGTAATTGCTGGTTCTGAAATTCAAGGGAATCACCTTCAACACCTAAAATACCACAAAAAAGGAGCAGTCTCTTACAGCCAGAAATTTTTCCCGTCCTCCATCTTGGATTACCCGGAATATTGTTTCTGTATAACCCCCCCGTTGTCAACTTCTATAAGTACTTTCAGTGCCTATTTAATTGGTTTGGTAATTACATTTTCAATGCCGCATAGTTAGATAGAAGATGCATTGTCTTCCAGTTCATGCTGACAAATTTGGCAGCCTTTTATTGTAATAATGATATGCAGGATGTTTTAGTTCTCTTGTTGCTATACAGGTACTTCATATCAGTGTTCCCTATAAACATTGTTCTTCTGTGTGGATCTCCAAGGTCCATGTGCAATTGCCACTTCGAGAACTACATGTTAACACAGCAGTCTATATCGGCACTCCCCAGCCCTACATGGAATATTGGAATGGCTGTGCAGTCACACAGTTTAGAGGGAATGTTATTCCATATGTGCGTTCAGCAGTAGTTCTACTCTGCTCTCAGCTTTTTTCACTCTACATTTTTGCACACTTTTCATGTGCTTTTTGATTAGATTAGATTCTCTACAGTGTGGAAACAGGCCCTTCGGCCCAACAAGTCCACACCGCCCCTCCGAAGAGAAACCCACCCAAACCCATTCTCCTACCCTATATTTACCCCTGACTAACACACCTAACACTCTGGGCAATTTAGAATGGCCAATTCACTTGACGTGCACATCTTTGGACAGTGGAAGGAAACCAGAGCACCTGGAGGAAACCCATGCAGACACAGGGAGAATGTGCAAACTCCACACAGACAGGCAGGAATCAAATCCAGGACTCTGGTGCTGTGAGGCAGCAGTGCTAATCACTGTGCTTTCAGTACTATATTTAATGTTCCCTTTCTCTTATTGACATACAACCTATTTTAAGTCTTGTTCTATTAACTGTGCACTGTTTCTGATTGCAGCCAGTTGTTTTTGTTTTGGTTGAAGTTAGGTGTACTTACTCTGTGTTCTGTGCAGGATGACTCCTGCCAGTCCATTAAATTTTAAGTACAGTGGTCCTGAGTCAGCTGGCTGTCTGCACAGGTTTGTTAGGCCCAATGAAGAAAAGCTTGTCCTCTTCTGTTTTCTGTACTTGTTTCCTTCTACTTTTTGTGCTGTGGGATGTTTGACTTCTGGAGTGTTTTTGTACTTTGCCTGCTGTTTCTCCTGGAAGTCTTTAAGCTCTGTCACTGCCTTCTTTTGAAAGAAGCAGACTCCTTTCGCCATCCTGTGGTGATTGTTTCTGCTACCTATGTAACATAAATGATGTACGTGGATTCTGTCGACATGAAAATGTTTGGTGGATTCATTTACACCAGAACTGATACAGATATTAAAGAATAATCTCTCAACACATGCTTTGTCTAGGGTACTACAATACATGGCCTCTGGTCATATGATGATATCTAGGTTTTTGGCTCATACATATGTTGATCTTATCAAAGGGGCATCGCTCCTCAAGTGATAGTATTACAACAATAGTACATTCAGCGAATTTGGAGGAGACAGTAGTTCCTCAAATTCAATTTTACAAATTTCAAGAATCAATGTATGAAAGATGAAAATAAATCCCATACCTGTCTCATTATCTTTTTGTTGTGTATTGCACTGATAAATTCTCACTATATGGACCAACAGCAGGCAACTGTCACTGACCTGACTTTATTTACACCTCCCAAACCATGAGGGAAATGTAACAAGATGCTTAGATCTTAATATATACTGCACCAAATTTCTTAGGGAAAATCAAATCTGAGGTATTTTTCTGTGCCATTATACTTATGGAATACCTAGATAATATAGGTATAAAGAAGTTATCTGTTTTGAGGATATGAGCACAGTAATAGCAATCTGCATATGGGACTGGCAGTTAAAAGAAACTAACTTACTTTTTTTTGGTGTTATGGATAAAACTCCCAAAAAGTATACTTGATTTATTTAGAATTACTTTTAAAAAATCAGTCCGAAAAATATCTGGGTCATTATTATTCATAATGTGATGAAAGGTTGTTACACTTAAGCATCCACTTACTACATCATCAATGTTACTATAGTATATACTTCAGAGGATGCTTTTTAGCAAGTAATCAAGACTGCTGACAATATCTCTTTAAGTCACCATTGTCTTACCAGATGTTAGAGCTGCTCTCTCATTAGAGAGAGACAACTGGCAGTGATTTAGCCTGAGGTGAGAGGTTAAGAAGGTTAAGAAGGTTAAGAAGGAGAGTCCTTCATTGTAATCTCGGCTGGTGTTGGGAATTGAACTCACACCAACTGTCCAACCAGCTGACTGAGGCAATAAATACTGGCATACCAGTGACATGCTGTGCAAGAATATAAAACAGAAGAGAGATGTTAAAGCAGATAACTAAAAGCATGGTAAAGGAGAAAGAGATGGAGAAAGATTTGTGGGGAGAATTCCAGAGTTTAGGTTCTCAGTAGCTACAGCTGTCCATGGTGGAATGATTTAAATTAGGGGTATGTGCACTAGGCCAGAATTACAGGAGCACAGGTATCTTGGGTAGGTATAGGACTGTAAGAAGTGCAGAAAGGGCCAAGCTCAAGGATGTCGGTGTGAATGCTAAAAACAAGAATAATAATTCCAAAAGTTAGGCATTGATTTAGCAAGAGCCAAGAAAAGTCAGCAAGCAAAAGGTTGGTAGGGAAACTCAAATTGAACACGATTCAACACTAATAATGTCAACATTCTTTCTGGGCTATTATGTGATCCATTAAATTGGAATTCATCATTTTCAGCTAAACTCAGGAGTCCAGCTAACTGAGTAATGCTGTTTGTTGCCATCATTTTAACCACAATAGTGCAGTATAGCTGTGATTCTCTCCAGATGGTGAAGCTAATGTCTATCAGACATTATAGTTGCTGTTGACAGGAGATTTGTGTTAATCTTTGAGGATTATTTATATTTTAAGATGCTTTATCTGCATTTACATAAGAGCATAGTATAATTTCTTTTGTTATCAGACTTCGACAATTCTGAGAGTTTTCTAAATTTTTAAGTAATGTTAAAAAAAACATGCTTATAGCAGAAAGAAGCTTGTAATAGTTTGTGTAACAAGTCAAAATAATATTACTAGGAGGCATTAATGGTGAAGAGTTGATTGGCTCAGTTGGCTATATGGCTGGTGTGTGATGCAGTGACACCAACAGCGTGGGATCAATTTCTGCACTGGCTAAGTTTCCCAGGAATGATTCTCTTTCTCTATCCCTGTCTTCAGCCGAGGCATGGTGACCCTCAGGTTAAACCATAACTTGTTGTCTCTCGCTAATGAGAGATCAGTGCTATAATCTGGTACAATTATGACAACTTTACCTTCTTCCCATATATTACGTGTGCACAGCAAAAGGTGCACAGAGTATGGAGAGTGTCACAGTAAAGGGTCTGGTGGCAATTGGACATGTATCTATGTGTGTGAAGCAGCAACCATTAAAAGATAATAATGCAGTTTCAAAAAGTGATTATTTAAAAATACAATAACTTGATCATATTATTTCAATCTGCAAAAATAGGCTGGCTTTTCATTCTTTGAAAGATGCTAGATAGCTACTGGGAAGGCGTTAGGTAGATGAAGGTGGGGGGGGGGATAGTGATAGGTCGGAGTAGAAGTTGGAGAGGACAGGTGGGAAAGAAGATGGAGGGCATGATAGTTCAACAGGGCAGATCTGAGTTGTGGAGTGTTGGATCTGGGATATTGTGGAGGGTGGGGTGATGAGGAAACTGGCGAAATCAACATTGATCCCATGTGGTTGGAGGGACCCAAGGCGGAAGACAAGACGTTCTTGCTCCAGGCATTGGATGGCTAGAATTTGGCAATGGAAGAAACCCAGGACTTGCAATTCCCTGGCAGAGTGGGAGTGGGAGTTGAAGTGCTCGGCCACACTTCAACTGTGTGTGTCCCAGAGATAATCTCTGAAATGTTCTGCAAGTTGGCGTCCTATTTCCCCAGTGTAGAGGAGACCACAGCAATGCACATGGCAGATGATGTGTGTGGAGGTGCAGGAAAATCTCTGCTGGAAGTGGAAGGATCCTTTGGGGCCTTGGATGGAAGTGAGGGGGGAGGTGTGGGCACAGGTTTTACACCACTTGTGGTGGCAAAGGAACGTGCTGGAAGTGGAGGGTAGGTTGGTAGGGGACATGGACCTAACAAGGGAGTTGCAGAGGGAATGGTCTCTGTGGAATGCTGATAGGGATGGGGAGGGAAATATATCTCTGGTGGTGAGGTCTGTTTGTAGGTGGCGGAAATGGTGGAGGATGATGTGTTGTATCCAGAGGTTGATGGGGTGGAAGATGCAAATTACTGCCAAGTTCTGTTTGAATTTAACCAGGCAGATTTGATTGGTCAAGGCATTGTCCTGAGGAATGAAGAAGAGAATGAACATCACCTATTTTGTTTAGTTGAAACAAGAATACTGTGTGTACATGTTCTTTCTTCCTCCAAGGCCCAGGGCTCAATGTTTTACTAATAATATATACCTGATTCAATGAACAAAGCATTGGTCTATATATATCTGGCACCACACAGGCACTGAAATTCTTACCCCATGTTACTCAACTGTTTGGTAAGCAGAACATTTTCTTTCTCATTAGAGAAAGGTGACTGGTGTGTGTTTAACCTAATGGGTCACTACAATTCAGGCAAAGGGCAAGGTTGAGAAGGCAGGACCTTCTTGGTAACCTCAGCCAATACAGGAATTGAAATAACACTGTTGGAGTCACTCTGTGTTTCAAACTCGCTGTCCAGCCAATTGAGCTAACCATCATTGCGCAGCCAGCTCACACTAGCAACATAAAATATATTTCTTAGCTTATTGTTCAACTTTTAAGATCCCTTGCCTTTCCAGTTGTATTTAAGATAAACTAGATACTTCTCAGGACCAAAAATAGCAACATTTGGCTCACTTGCAACTTTAGTCAATACACAATGAACAATGATCTAATCAGGATAGTTATTGACTTGCAGCGTAACTTTAATGCACTCTATTTATAATTCCTACTGTTAGATGGGATTTCCTGACTGTACAGAGCTTACACAACAAGTGTGTGAAAAGCAACTGGTCACACATGTACCATGTTTCATTTATGCTTGGCTCAAGGAATGTAGGGAGTCCCCACAGGCATTTGTTTTACCCTCTGACCAATAGTTGGCTCCTGTGTCCTACATTTTCCATCACCAAATCACTTGTGGCATTTATTCACCAATTCACCACTACCATTAAATCACCCTTGTTTCCAAATATTCTAAGATTCATCACAAATAAGAAAAAGGCACTTTGATTCAGCACGTAAGTGAAGCTGGTGAGAATTCTTTGAACAGAAAGTTTGATAAAATCACAATGGTCTTCATTGCCTGGTTTACATGGCATTGGATAAGCTTGAAGAGCAGGAGGTCTTTTTCCTGCCCAAAGATTTAGTATATTGTATTACAAGTATAGTTGCAACATTAGGTAGTCCATTATTCCTTGGAATGTAATGCAGTAAGTGTCAACGGAGATCATTTAATGAATCTGTGTAATGGAAGAGATTTCTTATTGTCATATGGTCTTGCAATCCACATCATCTGCGATATAAAAGGTCAGTATTAATAAGGAACCAGCGGCTTCAGCCTTGGTGAAATTTTCCAAAGAGCTGATCCCGTGCCAAAAATAAAAATTTTCTATAGCAGTCCTGACTAGGTCTCAAGCCTGGACCTTTGGGTAAAATCCACTTAAGCTATTGGACAGGCTGATATTCATATGGAACTGACCAGCCTGAGGGAATGCACTTTCTTGGGCACAAGCTCTGATGCAAAGGGCAATGAGTGGAGCAGTTGCTAATGAAGTCTGAATGTGACATATTCCCAAATATTCAGTTTGTCAATTTGCATAGCAATGGAACTGAAAGGATTAATATTTCTCTGTTAGAGATACTTTATTGGATAACCTCCATTTGTTTCCTAAGGTACAGTAGGCCAGGCTGTTTCCACCCAATGGCTTTCAAGAGCAGAAGGCTGGCAAGTTCCCACAATGAGTTGAAAGAGACATTGATTACCAACTAAACTCAAGAGAATATAGTATTCTGTTACACTGAGGATCTAAAATGTGAATTTAGACAACAAGTGTGTGTAGATTTTTATTTACCACAAAATGGTTTCTCAATTTAAAAAGAATACTATAAAATGGCCTGTGAACCTGTACTGCTGATTTGCAGAATTAAGCTGAAACTCAAAGAGGACAGAGAGTTTTCATAAAATTAATACTGACACATATATTGACCATTTGAACTAAACTTGAACTGATACATGGAATGACAATTTACATAAATAAGATATCTTTCAAAAGAATACTATTGGATTAGCCTGTCTTCAATCATGTCACCTTATTATATGTGATTGGTCTTTCTTGTAATTAAGACTGTACTATTTCTAAAAAACATATAAATAATGTGTAATTTTCAGATGTAATTGTGCAACTTCACCACAGAACATAGAAGCTTCAATGTCCATTTTGCTGGATAGAATTGCGTCAATGTACCTTAATTCAATAAACTAATGACCCTTGTTTTTTGAACAGACCGTATTCGTTGATGTTTTTGACCGCTCTCGAACCAAGAGGCCCCTCTTGAGGGGTCTTATCATTTTGGTGCTGTGACTCTTTTACGGCTCGGACAGATTGTGAACAGCGGTGTAAGAGTTAAATGTCCTTCACTATTGAGTGTTGAGGAAATCGGCCAGCCAGACGTGAGTATTTTAAGAGCGTTTGGTTTTCCTCTCATTCAAGTGGTGTCTGACGTAACACCTCGCTGTTTATTTTCCAGTCCAGCCCGAAAGGATCGGTCTTAGCAAGGGTTGGGTATGGGGGACTTTTTAAATGTTAAAAATAGCGGGGAAAGATTAATTGAAGTTGAGGATGCTTTGGTACTTATGGACAGTGGTCTTGGAAAATTGCTGAACTCTGAAGGGAGTGTTGAAATCTGAATTCCCAAGCTTTATTAATTTCTGGATTTAAAAGAAAAACTTCTGTCTCCCGAGCTTCGTTGATTTCTGAAGTAAAAACATTGATCTCCCGAGATTCGTTAATTTTCGTTTTTTTAAAAAAACTTTAATCGCTTAAACTTCATTTATTTTTGGGTTCCGATCGCTTGAACTTCGTTTCTTTTCAGTTTTTAAAAAAACTTTGATCGCTTAAACTTCGTTTATTTTTGGGTGCCGATTGCTTGAACTTTGTTTCTTTTCGGTTTTTAAATAAAAACTTCGAGATTGTTTGAACTTTGTATATTTCCAGGTTCTAAAATATCGGATGCTTGTATTTTCAGCTGTTTTCGGAGGCTGTTGCCCTCAACAGTTTCAATATTGGCAGTTATTAATATTCGGTATTTGAAGTTTTTAGGGAGGTAAGAGGCCCCCAGTTTTTAATAATAGGTTATTATTAAAAAAGTCAATACTTAAGTTGATTTTCTAAAGAAAAGAAATATTGCAATATTTTATAATAAAAGTTTTTTTTTAAGAAAAGAGGTTTGTGAAATTAATTAGGGTTTGTGGAAGTCTGATCAGTGAGTAATAATTTTTTTTAAAAATTAGTTGCTATAAAACTGAAGTAATTTTAAAATGTGTAATTACATAGACAGAACTGATGATCCATCCTCAACAATTAGTGCAATTATGTGAAAAAGCCCAATAGCTCGTAGAAAGGTGATTCGGTTTGAATGCACATTTGCTTGTTGGTAATTGAATGTTTGTGCTTTGTTCCCTGGAGCTTGAGATCCGGGACTGTTTTGAATCTGATTTGCATTTTGGGAATTTAACATGATTTCTTTTAAGGTTAAAGATCCTTTTAGTGAGTATGAAATAAAATATTAACTCCTGTTCTTTTTACAAGTCATGACTGCCTTACTGTCAGTTTCTAACTAATCTATTTTATCCTTACATGAAAGCCAACCTTATTCGATTTTAAATCAGTTTAAATGGAGGAAGACAACATTATAACTTTTTTTTATTTCAGACTCGTTTGTTCCCACTTAATTTCAAGACTGATGTGTTTCATTGGTAATTATGATGTGCGAACCATAGCTTTATTCAGGAAGTCCCCTCCCTCAATGACAGTTGAAGTTTCAGTTCAACATTAGGTTGTGATAAATCATCTAAAAAATAATATCCTATGGTTAATATCTGTGTCCTTGGATTTGGCCATTATTCATGCATTAAAAGTTTTTAAAAAATTTGAATAGACAAATCCTTTTAAGGCAGCTCCGGTTATTTCACGACCTATCGCATTGTAATTGAGCAATGACTGGTCAGGACTACTTAAGAAACTTAATTTTGGATTTAAATTAAGGGACTAAAACCGGGTAATTATAGTGGATTTCAAAGTTGGGAACTGTCTGCATTTTACATTTTAAATATTAAATACTGAATAACTGAATTTCCAATTTATATATACATATATATTTATAAATTATATCAGAAAATAAAATGTTGTATATTACTCAGATATATATTGTAAAAATAATGACCATTGATATATTACTACAGAGGAGATCTGCTCTCAAAACAAGACAATGAGAACTAAGCTCTATTGATCTTCCAATGTCCACAAAAATAATTGAAAACTTATTTTCCATCATCTTCTTCAGCTGGATCCCTACTCAGCAATACATAAAGTATGCTTGGTACCACTCCACTCAGTGCTCTCTCCAAAATTCAAACTGAATTCTATCCATATCATTAGGTGTCATTAACGGATGAAAAAGGACTACTGCCTGAGTTAAACAGGCACTGCTGTCACCCAGCATTCCACCCTTTAGAAAATAGGGACAGCCAAACATATCGAGGAATAGGATGGTATATCAATCACTTTCGTTTCTAGCATCACTGCCCCATTGCCATGGAGTTGGCAAGCTCCATAATGTCACAACCATGTGATACAGTGACCAGGACAAGTGAATGAGACAAATCACCGATTTGGTTATTCTCCTGCTGCAATTTTTGATTAGCTGAAAATTCAAATCCTAAAACTAGCCTTCTGATTATGACAATCAAGATTCCAAAATGTATAGTTAGGAACAGCCTTTAAAGTTAGACAAGCATAATTTGATAAATTGGTTAAATGAGGTTAAAATGGAAATAGAGGCAAGGAAATCAACTACAGAATGGAAGAGAATGATGCAATAAGAAGGATAAAGCAGCAGAGTACAGTTTTTAAAATGTTTTAGTCACTTGTTGGGTTTCCACCCTGAATTACAGATAATGATTATTTTATTTATTATTATAAATATTTATTATTAATTATATATTATTATTTATATTATTGATATTTATAATAAATCAAGCTATAGGGAGAGGCTGAACAGGCTGGGGCTGTTTTCCCTGGAGCGGCGGAGGCTGAGGGATGACCTTACAGAGATTTACAAAATTATGACGGGTATGGATTGGATAAATAGGTAAAATCTTTTCCCTGGGGTTGGGGGAGTCCAGAACTAGAGGGCATAGGTTTAGGGTGAGAGGGGAAAGATATAAAAGAGACCTACAGGGCAACGTTTTCACACAGAGGGTGGTCCGTGTATGGAAGGAGCTGCCAGAGGAAGTGGTGGAGGCTGGTACAATTGTAACATTTAAAAGGCATTTGAATGGGTATATGAATAGGAAGGGTTTGGAGGGATATGGGCCGGGTGCTGGCAAATGGGACTAGATTGGGTTGGGATATCTGGTCGGCATGGATGGGTTGGACCGAAGGGTCTGTTTCTGTGCTGTACATCTCCCGGACTCTATAATTGTATTAGCCCAAATCAAAATTAATTGGCAGGATTCTTTCCCACATTGTCAGTGATTTGTCATATTGATTCATGGTTAATTTAAAACATGACTGCATTAATTCATTGTCAGTTAAAGAATGGAAAGCTACATTACTGGCCAGTTGAAGAAATTCTGCATATGATTGGGGGATAGTGAGAGATATACATATGACAGAAGAAACTCCCAAAAGCTGGGGAGGTGACTGTGAATGGGTGTATATATGTATAAAAAAAATTAGAAATGACATGAGAAAACAATGTAAGGCCACTAAGGTTGAGGAATATATAAACAAGGTGAAAGCAACAATACTGTAAAATAAAAAAAACTTAGGCTCGGGATTCCGAGTAGAATCTATGTCTGGCATACAGACCCTTTTTGAGAATTGGGATTTTGTTCCTGCTTCCCTGCTAAGCCCGGTGGCTCAGTGGTTAGCACTGCTACTTCACAGTTCCAGGGTCCCGGTTTAATGCCAACCTTGGATGACTGAGTGGAGTTTGCACATTCTCTCTGTGTCTGTGTGGGTTTCCTCCGGTTGCTCCGGTTCCTTCCCACAGTCCAAAGATGTGCAGCTCAGGTGTATTTGCCATGCTAAAATGCCCATAGTGCGAGGTGCATTAGTCAGAGTGAAATGGGTTTAGGTGGGTTATTCTTCGTAGGATCGGTGTGGACTTGTTGGGCCTGTTTCCACACTGTAGGGAATCTAATCATCTCCTGATTGTCCCCAGCCTTAATTTAAACCATCCACTTGTTGAAACTTTCCCTTCTTTTGAAAATGAAGCATCCAGTCTTCATGGAAATGAGTGACTTGCGGCATCCTAAACCGGGTCCCATCCCGGGAACTCGAGTTATGTTAATGAAGCATGCCTCTGACTGCAAGACCAAACTGGCCACATTTGCTCAATATGTCCAAGTATGATTCTAAGAGTAGCCTGAATGCGAATGACTTGTGTTACAAGACTGAAAGATGTGCCTATCTGTCTGATGGAAGTGACAAACAATTGAACAATTATCAAGCAGCTCTTTTACCTTTATTTAACCCTATGCTTTTGTAATGTTTTCTGCCTGGAGTTACTGACATGATCCAGACCAATATTACGAACCAGTCCAGGAATTTCCAGTTGCAAATGAGGTGAGCAGTGGTTTTCTATTGGGATGGCCAGAACCGGACTGAACCATGATGCAAGTTACAGGTAAAACAAATTATATTCAGCGTCCTCTCGATCCCAAATGCTGTATGCCAGCCCTGATAGGGTTGATTGGATCCAGGATACCCACTGGGGTGGAACCTACATCACCCAATGACCACTGCTGGACAACCTTTTCCCGAGGAGACCCTGAAAATGGGGACAGGCAGGCCCCAGCATTTCACCTTTGAGACTGGCAACAAAACATCAAAAAGCCTAGGGGCAAATGCCTGGCCCTTGCTTTTACTGTTGAAATGTGGCCAATGGGTAGTAATGTGTCTTTAATGTTACCTCGGAGCTGACGTTGGGATTGACCTGCTTTCATCCTATCAAAAAGAAAATCTACTAATATACACTGACTCTTCATTGTGCTTTTAATATGATCCACAATTTTGAAGCCTTGTGGGAACATTGAACATTTTTAACCCCCAAGGGGGCAGCGTTATAGTAATGCTATTTTGTTCAATCAATCTGAAGATTATCAAGATGTTTGGCTCATGCTGATACTGTTTCTAAAGTAATGGGCAAGTATATGCAGCTGCCAAGCAGGCAGCCATACGCCCCAAACTTCTGATCCCATTGTTTCCCGAGCAAAACCTGGTTAGACACAGTACAAGGACGGGTATGCCAGACCTGGGTAAGGTGCAAAAATCACGGGGGAATGAGACTGTCTGTTCAGTGCCAATTCACAATGTAGAGGATGATTTCTCTATTGCTCACTGACTGTTTTCATATGAGTTTGATGTTTGGATTGTTTTCAATAGTGCTTTGAAATTTGGAAGTAATTTGCAAATTTCCATTTCTGAAATAATTCCAGGCACTTTATACTACAATATGCTACTGACTGAATTATCAAGTGAGTTGATTTCATACATGGATGCTAAGCCAAAATATCTTTGCTTTGTGTATGGAGCTTATAAGAATACATACAGGTTGATTTGATTTATTTTTGCATTGGACTGTTAGATCGAAGAAGGAGTGTCTGGCTGAGCTATGATCTTCACTTAGACATTTAATACTGAACAGTGATGGTTTATCATTTTAAGATTTTACCAATATCTAAATTCTAGGTTTAACTCAATATTAGAAAAAATTCAGTGTGGTTTGAAAGCTTTGTGTCATGTTACCATTATTTGGGGACAGCATTGCCCTCCAGCCAATATTCATCACCAACTTTTCTGCTCAAAATTACCCTTAGGTTCCTATACTTAATTCTAATTACTGTTAACTGACGCTGTAGATGAGGCCATTTAATTGGGCACAATGTTGATGATTTTTTAAAAGAAAAGAGAATACAATATATTGCAGAACTAATCTAAATTTTAGATAATATAGATTTTTTAGTAGAAAAACTTCAACGAGTATTGCATCTTAGCAATGCTGGATTTATAAGAATAGGTTTGCTTAATTCGCCCATGTCTGGGCTTTTCCATATAAAATAAGAAAATAATGGGTAGGAAGGGAATCTCTCGTGCAGAGTTTAAAATGAACGAGATTTTTGCCAGTATGGGCAATATATTTACTTCAGTGGGCTAGTTGAGTTTGATTAATTTGAGAATTATTTATTTCAAAATTGCTCTTAGGGCTTCTAACCTGCTGAAGAGCACAAATTACGGCCTCAAATAAGGTACTCCTGCAATACTCAAACCAGAATATGGGTGACCTCTACTAGATTAGTTTGTGTTACTTCTTTGCTGCTGCCTATTTTAATTGAATATATGTATAATGCATATACTTATATACAAGTAGGAAATGGTTTATACTTTATTACAATGGACACTTAGTGGTCTCCAACCTTGCAAGGGGGGAGATGATAAAGATCGAACTTGACCTGCTGTGTGGACTTGCCATTGCCATCATTGGTGCACAAGAAGGGACATTGCAGTCCTGAGCAAACAGAGACTGTACCAACTATGCCAGCAAGATGTCCTTGTGTGTCAAAAGACTGAATGTTGCCAAGAATGACTTTTGCAATGGGGGTCAACTGCATAAAAAAAATTAACAATTCGTTTACAGAACAAGTCTAAATGGTCTTTACCCTCTAAAGGTATTGTGTGCCAGTTTGATTACATTTGTACTATGGGTATTCCTAGTAAGCCTTGTCCCCTTTCAGATCGATCATGTAGTAAAAAAGACAAAGGGGGGATGTTTCTAGAAACCCATAATAAAATTTTTGGAGAGGATGAAGTAATTTGTTATGCCCTTACTTCAGCAAGAGACTCCCTGACCCATTTTATCCTTCCAAATCCTAACATGGGGTATGGAATAGTACTAAAGTATTTATGTTTTTAGTTATTACCTATCCCCACCTGCTACTTGTTTATGGACTTCCTCCAATAAATCCACAATATCCTATCCAGATTGCTACAATGGTAAGGGATGGGGGTCGCTTATGTCAGAGTGCCTAAAATTATTCCCTATGCTATGATTAAATGTATTAGTTGTCACTGCTTTTCTGAAGGACCTCGCATCTCATGTGTGTGCCTTAATGAAAAATGTATCCCTATTACCACTGGAATTCTAACTCTTGTGGAGAGAGTAACAACACCACCTTCATTATGATACCCCTAATGGCACTAATATTTTCCCAATTATTGGATGGGTTGAACAATTTTGGGATGTTGACCATGTTTCTTATCAAGAAACTCACCTCATTAGATTAGATGATTTTCACCCTTAACACCCAGGGCCAAATTGTGTAATTATGGATTATCCACATACTCCAGGAAGTCACAAAGATAGGCCCACTTCTTACTGGGAAGGTCCCTCTATTACCTATGCTAAACCTGGATATTATTTTATTCTGTTATAAAAAGGCAACTAACTACCTTGTTCTGAACAGAGCAAGTACTCCTCGTGCCGTAGCTGTAGGAACACTATTTCCAACTCCTGTTCCCTGACCGATTACCTGGCAACAAGATCATAATTCCCCTTTTAAACATCCAGTTTCTCCTGACTTCTGTGCAGGATGGAAGAATCCAAAGGCCATATCAACAAGTAAGACACAGTCATTGGCATATGCAGCTCTTAGTTTGCTTTCATTAGGAGCGTCCTTAGGAATTATTAGTCATCAAGACCATAATTATCTCAGTTGTGGACTCACGATTTGTGAAATGACACAAGTGCTGCCTTAATAGAAATTAGGGACATGCTTTCAGAATTGCGCTTATTTGCCCAACAAAACTGAAGGAAGGTGGATTTTGCACTATAGTTAAAGGAAAATGCATTATGGGGTCACTGATCTTATCGAAAACAATACTAGACATATTGATAATATTCGCACTTTTGTCAACCAAATGAATGAAGGTGCGGGATGGGGAGATTAGAGTTTTAACTCATTGTACAACTGGCTAATTAATATGGCTAGGTATGGTGCTATTATTTTAATTGGTCTTTTTGTCGGTATTGATCTAATTAAGTGTATAATTGACAATATTGGTTCCACCCAGAAAATGCTTCTTCGTTACTTAATTCATAAGGAAACATCATTGCCTGCCCTTGATTCCCCTTTGGAGGAAGAGGAAGTATGGCAGTCTTTTTGAATTGGATTAACTTGATCCATGCCTTTATGGTGTGGTCATAGAATGACTAAAAGGGGCAATGAGGATCTAAAATTTGAACACCAACTAAACTCAAGAGAATGTGGTATTCTTCTGTTACACTGAGGATCTAAAATGTGAATTTAGGCACCAAGTATATGTAGATTTTTATTTACCATAAAATGTTTTCTCAATTTAAAACGAATACTACATACTATACAGCCTGTGAACCTGTACTGCTGATTTGCAGAATTAAGCTGAAACTCAAAGATAAGAGGACAATAGAGTTTTCATAAAATTAATACTGACACATAAATTGACCATTTGAACTAACCTTGAACTGATACATGGCATGACAATTTTCATAAATAAGGTATCTTTTCCAAAGAATACCATTGGATTAGCCTGTCTTCAATCATGTCACCTTATTATATGTGATTGGTCTTTCTTGTAATTAAGGCTGAATTATTTCTTAAAAAACATATAAATAATGTGTAATTTTCAGATGCAATTGCGCAACTTCACCACAGAACACAGAAGCTTCAATCTCTGTGTTGCTGGATAGAATTGCGTCAATGTACCTGAATTCAATAAACTAATGACCCTTGCTTTTTGAACAGACCGTATTCGTTGATTCTTTTGACCGATCTCGAACCAAGAGGCTCCTCTTGCGGGGTCTTAGATCTTCAATATTAGGTTCTTTGATATGGTTAATACTGAAAGCACGAACTGACTCTCTTCTGGGAAGGTCTCCAAAACCTTTGCCCTCAGTGTAAATAGTCCGCTGAGAACTGTATAATCTGGATGGTTCTCGACTTCCATGTTTTTGCTTTTTTAGACTGAAATGAAAAATAAATAATAAGTTGTATGTTTTTTCCTCCAATCAGACCTATCATTGCATCCTTGTTGGAACCAACATTTGCCCGGTCAGTTTTCCCATGTTTTGATGAACCCGCTATGAAGGCAACTTTTGACATCAGGCTTGTGAACCGCCCCGAGTTTGTAGCAATTTCTAACATGCCAGCAATTGGTGAGTCAGATAATAAGTCATTATTCTAAAAGCAATCTGGTTTCATTTAATAAACCATACCATTGGCAACTAATCAGAGCAACATCATTCTGTAGCTGTCATTCTGCATTTGTGTTAGTCTGTCTGCAATGCACAACAAGATTATTGAAGCATTTATTCGTTTGAAGAAATTTCTGTCTCATTATAGAGCCATAGAGTCATAGAGATATACAGCATGGAAACAGACCCCTCAGTTCAACTCGTTCATGCCAACCAGATATCCCAGTTTCACCAGGTTCCTCATTTCCCTTCCCCCAACCTTATCCCATTTCCAACCTTTTAGTTCAGCACTCCCCTCATGACTTGTCCCATCTGTCCATCTTCCTTCCCACCTATTCGTTTCACACTCCCCTCTGACCTATTGCCATTACCCCACCTCCATCCACTTATTGCACTCTCAGCTACCTCACCCGCAGCCCTACCCCCCTCCCATTTATCTCTCCACCCTCAAGGCTCCCAGCCTCATTCCTGATGAAGGCCTTTTGCTGTGTTTTTCCAGCACCGCACTCTCGACTCTAATCTCCAGAATCTGCAGTCCTCACTTTCGCCGACCAGATATCCCAACCTAATCTAGTCCCATTTGCCAGCATTTGGCCCATATCCTTCTAAACCCTTCCTATTCATATACCTATCCAGATGTCTTTTAAATGTTGCAACTGTACTGGCCTTCACCACTTCCTCTGGCAATTCATTTCATACACGCGCCAGCCTCTGCTTGAAAACGTTGCCCCTTAGACTTATATATCTTTCCCCTCTCACTCTAAACCTGTGCCCTCTAATTATGACTCCCCTGTCCCAGGGAAAAGACTTTGTCTATTTACCCTATCCATGCCCCTCATGATTTTATAAACCTCTGTAAGGTCACGCCTCAACCTTTGACACTCCAGGGAAAACAGCCCCAGCCTATTCAGCCTCTCCCTATAGCTCACATCCTCCAACCCTGGCAACATCCTTGTAAATCTTTTCTGAACCCTTTCAAGTTTCAAAACATCCTTCCAAAAGGAAGGAGACCAGAATTGCACACAATATTCCTAAAATGGCCTAACCAATGTCCTGTACAGCTGCCACATGACCTCCCAATGCCTGAACTCAATACTCTGACCAATAAAGGAAAGCATACCAAACACCGTCTTCACTATCCTATCTATGTACGACTCTACTTTCAAGGAGCTGTGAACCTGCACTCCAAGGTCTCGTTGTTCATCAACACTCCCTAAGACCTTACTGTTAAGAATAGAAGTCCTGCTAAGATTTTCTTTCCCAAAATGCAGCACCTCACATTTATCTTATTAAACTCCATCTGCCACTCCTCAGCCCATTGGCCCATCTGATCAAGATCCTGTTGTAATCTGAGGTAACCTTCTTCACTGTCCACTGCACCTCCGATTTTGGTGTCATCAGCAGACTTACTAACTATACTTCCAATGTTCATATCCAAATCTTTATATAAATGAAGAAAAGCAGTAGACCCAGCACCGATCCTTGTGACACTCCACTGATCACAGGCCTCCTGTCTGAAAAACAACCCTCCACCACCACCCTCTGTCTTCTACTTTTGAGCCAGTTCTGTATCCAAATGGCTAGTTCTCCCTGTATTCCATGAGATCTAATCATGCTCACAAGTCTTCCATGGGGAACTTTGTCGAGCGCCTTACTGAAATCCATATAGATCACAACTATGGCTCTGTCCTCATCAATCCTCTTTGTTACTTCTTCAAAAAACTCAATCAAGTTTGTGAGACATGATTTCCCATGCACAAAGCCACATTGACTATCGTTAATCAGTCCTTGCCTTTCCAAATATGTGTAAATCCTGTCCCTCAAGATTCTCTCCAACAACTTGCCCACCACTAACATCAGGGGTACCAGTCTATAGTTCCCTGGCTTGTCCTTACCACCTTTCTGACTATTGATGATACAAATAACTCAGCAAGAGGCCCAGCAATCACTTCCCTAGCTTCAGCTCCTGGGAATTTATCTACTTTTTTATGTTTCAAGGCATGTAGCACTTCCACCTATGTAACATGGACATTTTTCAAGGTGTCACTATCTATTTCCCCACATCCTATATCTTCCATTTTCTTCTCCACAGTAAACACATGCAAAGTATATTCCCCATCTCCTGTGGCACCACACAAAGGCTGCCTTGCTGTTCGTTGAGGGGCCCTATTCACTCCCTAGTTACCCTTTTGTTCTTAATGTATTTGTAAGAACCCTTTGGATTATCCTTAACTATATTTGCCAAAACTATCTCATCTCTCTTTTTTTGCCTTCCTGATTTCCCCCTTAAGTGTACTCCTACTGCCTTTACACTCTTCTAAGGATTCACTCGATCTATCCTATCTATCCCTGACATGTTTTTCACTTAATACGAGAAAGAACTCATATAATCATAGAAATACATAGAGAATGTTGTGATGACCTTCAGTGGATGTAGAATTATGGTTGTTGAACTGATTTGCTGAGACACACTTTTACCCACAATGCTCACATGAAAAGCCTGATCCACCATGTAATATGAATCATGTTGTTACTAAATTAAGCATTTGTTATTAAGGGCAGTGCTGCAATTAAATAAGCCATTGTTGGATGTAGGACAGGGTCTCCTCAGCTATTGTGGTATTATTCCCTACCTCTGAGCCAGAAAGCCCAGGTTCAAATCCCACCTACTTTTCGATCCTTGAACAGGTTGGTTAGAATATATCTGCAATAAGCTCTATCTTGTGGGGGAAGGGGTGGCAGTGACCTCATGGTATTAACCAAAGCTGATATCTGGTGAAATGTATTGGAATTCCACTATGGCAGGTGGTGAAATTTGAATCTGTTAAAAATCAGGTCCAATGATGACAACGCAAACATTTGTCAATTGTTGTAAAAATCCATCTAGTTTTAGGTACCCCTTAGGTTAGGAAATCTGCCGTCCATACCTGGTCTGGTTTATATGTAATGGGCATGTGGCTGGCTCTTCACTGCCCTCTGAGCAATTAGAAATGGGCAATAAATCCTAACCTAGCCAGCTACGCCATTATCGCATGAGCAAAGATGGAATGAGACTGAATAGTTGGACGAGCGGACCTTAGACATCCTCTATACCTGTTTTTCCTCTGCTCAGTATTTTCACGTTGTCTCCTCCTCAAAAGTGGCAAAACATTCAAATAAACACTAGGGTAAGTTGGCAAGATGAATCCAAAATTAGCTTAGTGGTAGGAAACAGAGGGTGGTGGGAGACAATTGTTTGTGTGATTGGAGCTCAGTGTGTAGTGATACACTAAAGGGATCAAAGCTGGGTCCCTTATTGTTTGTGATATTCATAAATGATGTAGATGAGAGTGAGGTGGAAGATAATAAGTAAACATTTGGATAATACAACGATTTGCTGAGTGGTTATAGTAAGGAAGAAGATCTTATTTACAGAAGAATATAAATGGATTGATCATATCAAATTGTATTTTATTGTGTCGCCATTGTCTTACCAGACCATAGGGGCTGCTCTCTCATTAGAGAGAAGCGATCGGTGGTGATTTAACCTGAGGGCTACCAGACCTCAGATGAGGGAAGAGGTTGAGAAGGAGAGTCCTTCATGGTAACCTCAAGCTGGTGATGGGAATTGATTCCACACTGTTGGCATCACACTGCTCTTAAAACCAACAATCAAGTCAACTAATTGCCGGAGGTGGATTATATCATTGATAAGTGTGAGGTGATGTTGTTTGGAAAAAGGAACAAGACAAAGAAGTACTTAATGAATGGCAAGACACTAGGAAGCTCAGAGGAACAGAGGGATCCTGGGATGCTTGTCCACAGATCCCTGAAAGTGGCAGGGCAGGTTAATAAGGTGGTGAAGAAGGCATACAGGGGACTCCTGCCTTTATCAGTCACGGCATAGATTATAAGTGCAGGGAGGTCATTTTGGAGCTGTAGAGAACTTTGCATCGGCCACAGCTGGAATATTTGTGCAGTTCTGGTCACCACACTACAGGAAGGATGTGATTGCACTGGAGGGGGTTCAAAGGATATTTCCTCAAATGGGGTTTTTCAGCTATTTCGGAAGAGAGGCTGAATGAGCATGGATTGTTTTCTTTGGAGTAGAGAATGCTGAGGGGGGAGCATGGTAGAGGTATATGAGAGGCATAGGTGGGGTGAAGAGAAAGCAGCTGTTTCACTTAGTTGAAGGGTTAATAATTAAAGCGAAAGACAGGAGATTTAGATGGGATATGAGGAAGAACCAGAAGGTGGTAGGGGTCTGGAATACACTGCCTGGAAGAGCACTTGAGGCAGGAAACATCACAACTTTTAAACATACATGGATGAGCACTTGAAATGTCATAACATTCAAGGCTATGGGCCAAATGTGGGAAAGTGAGACTAGCACAGGTAGTAGTATACTTTTGACCATATAGACTTGATGGGCCAAAGGGCTCTTCCTCACTGTAAGATTCAATGATGAGGAGTGATTACTAGACTTTGAAGAGAGATCTTGTTTTTTTTGGATTACAAGATGGAACTGATCTTGTCTCTGATAGCCTGAGGACCTGTGACTTCTCCATCCTCACATGCAATAAAAACATGCAATACTGGGGAAAGGAGAATCAAAATGTGTCCAAACACATACAACATTTCCCTAAAGAGTTCCCTGAAAGCTACATGGACCATACAAAAACCTTAATGAAGGGTCAGGAAGGCACTAGGAAAGCTTTTCCCATGACTTTCCCTTAAAGATCTGCAAACAACAGCAGCTTACCAGTGAATTCTGCCATTGATAGTAAATACGGCAATAGCTCTGAACTTTTACAGCACTAACAAATCTTAAGATGTCTCCGTCAAATATGATCCAAAATGTCATCAGGACATTCATCCATTTAATCAATATCTTCATTATTGGTTCATTCAGTTTAGCATGAATGCCATCCCACAGCCAAATAGAGCTTTCCAGTTTTATCCAAAACTGCAGAATATAATTGTTGACATCCATGTAAAATCCTTGCGCATATCACTGAACTTTCAGAACTTTTTGACTGTGCCAAACATTTTTGACTAGATGTAAAGAATTTCACATGGGGTTTCTCCTCAATTCTCCAGAATTTGCTCAGACATTTTGGTTTTGGTCAATATGCGCTGCACAACTTGGCAGTACAAAATGGTTTGAACATGAGTTTACTTAGAAAGATCACCACAACTGATTTTGAGGCAGAAGACCTTGGGATCATAGAATTCCTACAGTGTGGTGGCAAGCCATTCGGCCCATTGAGTCCACACTGGCCTTCCAAAGAGCATCCCACGCAGACCCACCCTTCCTGTAACCCTGCATTTCCCATGCTTAATTCACTTAACTTTCATGTCTTTGGACTGCAGGAAGAAACTGCAGATCCTGGAGAAAACCCACGCAGACACTGGGAGAATATGCAAACCCTACGCAGAACATTCACCTGAGGGGGAAGCAAACCCAGATCCCTGGTGCTGTGAGGTAGCAGTGTTAGCCACTGTGCCACCCGGCTTCTGAGGCTTTCCAATTGGAAGACCTCTTGCTAATGATTACAAGGCGCACCAGAACTCAATAATTGAATGAAGCATTCTCATCAATAAAATAATCTCTATTTGTAGCCAATGTTATTGCTTCTTATCTCTTGTTTTGTTATAAATATAAATCCTTTCAAAGCAGTACCCATCCCAGAACCTTGTAATGTATCAGGATGAAGGGCTTATGCCCAAAATGTTGATTCTCCTGCTCCTCGGATGCTGCCTGACCTGCTGTGCCTTTCCAGCACCACAGTCTCCAACTTGTAATGATCAGACCACTTTGGCTCGATATGACCATGCCAAGATTTATAAACTGCATGAATAATTTCATAAAATAAATGCATCTATTCCCGAAGGAAGATAATCTCCAAGAATAAGGTTGAAGTAAGTAAATCTTCTTTATGATTACAACTGTATTAAAAGTATATATGAGCCATTCCAATCTTTCCTCATATCACTGTTGCCCCACTAAATCTCAGAACCACAGAATCATAGAATGATCATAGAGAAAGAGGCCATTTCGTTCAGTGTATTCATTGTATTGTAAACTGTGTGACTTATGTATTTTTAAAACATAATCTACTTAAATTTGAGGACGACTTCAAAATTAGTGGTATAGTGAACTGTGAAGATTATCTAAGAGTAATCTTGGTCAGATGGGTCAATGGACTGAGAATTGGCAGATGGAATTTAATTTAGATAAATGCAAGGTGTTACATTTTGGTAAGGCAAACCAGGGAAAGATGTATACAGTTAATGGTAGAAACCAGAGGACTGTTGTTGAACAGAGAGACATGGGGATGGAGGTTTATAGTTCCTTGAAAGTGGTGTCATAGGTAGGCAGGGGATGAAGAAGACACGCTTGCCTTCATTTGTCAGAGCATTTAGTATTGGAGTTGGGATGACATGTTGTAGCTGTACAAGATAATGGTGAGGCCACTTGTAGGATACTGTGTACAGTTCTGGTTGCCCTGCTATAGGAAGGATGTTGTTAAACCTTAAAAGGTACAAGTAAATTTACAAGCATGTTGCCAAGACTGGAGGATATTTAGGTATAAGGTGAGGATGAACTTTTTCGCCTGGAGTGCCAGAGACTGAAGGATGACTTTATAGAAGTTTATAAGATCATGAGAGGCATAAATAAGGTGAATTGCAAAGGTATTTTTCCAAGGGTAGGCGAGTCCAAACCTAGAGGCATAGGAGAAAGATTTGAAAGGGACCTTGGGGGTAACTTTTTCACATAGAAGGTGATGTGTGGCAGGAATGAGCTGTCAGAGGCAGTGGTAGAGGAAGGCACAACTCAAACATTTAAAAGACATTTGGTCAGGTATATGAATATGAAAGATTTAGAGGGATATAAGTCAAACACAGGCAAATTGGACCAGTTCAGTTTTGGATACCTGGTCAGCATGGACTAGTTATAGAGTCATAGAGTTATTCAGTATGGAAACAGACCCTCCAATCCAACCAGTCCATAATGACTGTCTGCCCAAACTAAACTAGTCCCCTTTGCCTGCATTTGGCCCATATCCTTCCAAATCTTTCCTATTCATGAACTTATCCAAATGTCTTTTAAACGTTGTAACATGATCTGCATCCACCACTTTCACTAGCAGTTCATTCCACACATGAACCACTCTCGTTGTAAAAAGTTGTCTCACATGTCCTTTTAAAATCATTCTCTCACATTAAAAGTATGTATCTTAGTTTTGAACTCGCCCCGATCCCCCCCCCCCCCCCCCCGGGAAAAGACACTTGTCATTCATCTTTTCTATGCCCGTCATGATTTTGCCATGCTCCAATGAAATAAAGTCCCAGTCTTTCCATTTTATTTTTAATTCAAACCTTTCATTCCAAGCAACATCCTGGCAAATGTTTTCTTAACAAATGTTTAATAATGTTCTTCCTATAACTGGTCGACCAGAACTGCACATAAGTAGTCCAGAAGAAGCCTCATCAATATTTTGTACAACTTCAACTTGATGTCCCAACTCCTATACTCAATGGGTTTGTTTCCATGTTGCATGACTGTATCACTCTATGACTGTGTTGCAAGTTTGTGTTCTTGGATTCTGGATTAGGGAGAGACATGAATTTTTCTATGCATTTAAACTGGTGTTTACACTCAATCCTTGTTTTCCATGAAGGATAGGGGCACAGACTTTCTGCAGGTAACAAAACATGCAAATACCATTCCTGAGCCACTCTCCCATGTACCATATGGGACCATGCAAGGCAGACTAGATGAGACAATGATAAAAATTTGAAGTGAAGTCTTGGGGCTGACTTCACAATTATGCTGATGGTAAATAAGCAGATGACGAGGGCTGAATATATCTGTAGTCATGGTGACTTCTTTTAAAACGTCTTTTGTGGCCTTGCTTGCGAATCAATGGTTTTCTCTTGGTAGGACTTCACAACTGAAGAAAATCAACAAGCTCCAGTTTAGAAGATCAGGAGATGTTTGTTAACTTAAGTGAAACACCCATACCTTCAAACAAGAGATTTTGTTAGTTTTACTTTGAGTTTTGCGCAATTCTGTGACTTTCTTGGATGAAGATGACATTATAGACCAAATCTAAAGCAAACACAGTGAATAAGTATGTAAGTTAGCTCACTGAGCTGGAAGGATGTTTTCAGATGTTTCGTCACCATACTAGGTAGCATCATCAGTGAGAGTCTCCAGTGAGATGGAGTTACCTAGTATGGTGATGACACATCTGAAAACAAACCATCAAACTCAGTGAGCTAACTTACATACTTATCATCAACCTGAGCTCCAAATCTTTTCAAAAATCGCAAACACAGAGAATGCTTGAGAAACTAACAGGACTGACAGTATCTAGAGAAAGGAATAGTCAACATTTCAAGTCCAGTATGATTGTCCTTCAGAATTAAAAGGTTGAAATTTTTATAATTGTTTTTGACAGAGGTGAAGGCAGATCAGAAGGCTGGACACAGGGAGCCCTTACTCCTTCTCCTCTATGTCCATCTAAAGTATATTTTTAAAAAATCCCAAAACCTTTCAGTTCTAAAAAAGGGTCACACTAGACTTGACACATAAACTCTGTCTCTCTCACCATACAGACTGCCAAATTGCTGAGTCTCTCAAGCATTCTGTGTTTGGCATCAGTATGATGAAGTCAGGAGACCTTGATTAGGTGTTCAATGATGTTTAAGTGGGTAACTTACTGCCATCAAAAGGTTGCTGTGTTTTCTGCTACTCTGTGTCCACCAAGCAAATATGGGTAGATGAAAACTCATTAAAGAAGATTAGAGTATGCCTCATCAGGCAGCATCAGTTTTAGGAACAAAGTTAATGAGAGCACAAAGCTGAAAATGTGTTGCTGGAAAAGCGCAGCAGGTCAGGCAGCATCCAAGGAACAGGAGAATCAACGTTTCAGGCATGAGCCCTTCTTCAGGAATGAGGAAAGTGTGCCAAGCAGGCTAAGATAAAAGGTAGGGAGGAGGGACTTGGGGGAGGGGCGTTGGAAATACGATAGGTGGAAGGAGGTTAAGGCGAGGGTGCTAGGCCGGAGTCGGGGTGGAGAGGTCAGGAAGAAGATTGCAGGTTAGGAAGGTGGTGCTGAGTTCAAGGGTTGGGACTGAGACAAAGTAGGGGGAGGGGAAATGAGGAAACTGGAGAAATCTGAGTTCATCCCTTGTGGTTGGAGGGTCACTAGACAGAAGATGAGGCGCTCTTCCTCCAGCCGTCGTGTTGCTATGGTCTGGCGATGGAGGAGTCTAAGGACCTGCATGTCCTTGGTGGAGTGGGAGGGGGAGTTGAAGTGTTGAGCCATGGGATGGTTGGGTTGGTTGGTCCGGGTGTCCCAGAGGTGTTCCCTGAAACGTTCTGCAAGTAGGCGGCCTGTCTCCCCAATATAGAGGAGGCCACATCGGGTGCAGCGGATGCAGTAAATGATGTGTGTGGAGGTGCAGGTGAATTTGTGGCGGATGTGCCCGAAACGTCAATTCTCCTGCTTCTTGGATGCTGCCTGACCTGCTGTGCTTTTCCAGCAACACATTTTCAGCTCTGATCTGCAGTCCTCACTTTCTCCTAATGAGAGCACAATAAAACATAAGACAGGAATTAAATAGAACATAGAACATAGAACAATACAGCACAGAACAGGCCCTTCGGCCCACGATGTTGTGCCGAACTTCTATCCTAGATTAAGCACCCATCCATGTACCTATCCAAATAGGCTTAAAGGTCGCCAATGATTCTGACTCTACCACTCCCACAGGCAGTGCATTCCATGCCCCCACCACTCTCGGGGTAAAGAACCCACCCCTGACGTCTCCCCTATACCTTCCACCCTTCACCTTAAATTTATGTCCCCTTGTAACACTCTGTTGTACCCGGGGAAAAAGTTTCTGACTGTCTAATCTATCTATTCCTCTGATCATCTTATAAACCTCTATCAAGTCACCCCTCATCCTTCGCCGTTCCAACGAGAAAAGGCCGAGAACTCTCAACCTATCTTCGTACGACCTATTCTCCATTCCAGGCAACATCCTGGTAAATCTTCTCTGCACCCTCTCCAAAGCTTCCACATCTTTCCTAAAGTGAGGCGACCAGAACTGCACACAGTACTCCAAATGTGGCCCAACCAAAGTTCTGTACAGCTGCAACATCACTTCACGACTCTTGAATTCAATCCCTCTGCTAATGAACGATAATACGCCATAGGCCTTCTTACAAACTCTATCCACCGGAGTGGCAACTTTCAAAGATCTATGTACATAGACCCCAAGATCCCTCTGTTCCTCCACCTGACTGAGAACCCTACCATTAACCCTGTATTCTACATTCTTATTTGTTCTTCCAAAATGGACAACCTCACACTTGGCAGGGTTGAACTCCATCTGCCACTCCTCAGCCCAGCTCTGCATCATATCTAAGTTCCTTTGCAAACGACAAATGCCCTCCTCACTGTCCACAACTCCACCTATCTTCGTATCATCTGCAAATTTACTGACCCACCCTTCGACTCCCTCATCCAAGTCATTAATAAAAATTACAAACAGCAGAGGACCCAGAACTGATCCCTGCGGAACTCCACTTGTAACTGGGCTCCAGGCTGAATATTTACCATCTACCACCACTCTCTGACTTCGACCGGTTAGCCAGTTTTCTATCCAATTGGCCAAATTTCCCTCTATCCCATGCCTCCTGACTTTCCGCATAAGCCTACCATGGGGAACCTTATCAAGTGCCTTACTAAAATCCATGTACACTACATCCACTGCTCTACCCTCATCCACATGCTTGGTCACCTCCTCGAAGAATTCAATAAGACTTGTAAGGCAAGACCTACCCTTCACAAATCCGTGCTGGCTGTCCCTAATCAAGCAGTGTCTTTCCAGATACTCATAAATCCTATCCCTCAGTACCCTTTCCATTACTTTGCCTACCACAGAAGTAAGACTAACTGGCCTGTAATTCCTGGGGTTATCCCTATTCCCTTTTTTGAACAGGGGCACAACATTCGCTACTCTCCAGTCCCCTGGTACCACCCCCGTTGACAATGAAGACGGGAAGATCATTGTCAAAGTTTCCTCATTCATGTTGAAACCAGAAAGAATTTCAAGAAGACACTTCACTATTCCAGGGTATGATGTAAGAGTAGGTGCCTGTTTCTGTATATGAGGTGATTGCTGCCAGCCCATGTTCAGTTGTTCCAATGATTTTCATTTCATAAATAAAACAGGCGCCATTAAAAACCATGGAAAGTAATAGTGTGCCAAGTACATTGTACAGAGATGCCTGCATTATTGAAAACTCTTGTGTTCTGCACTCGAATGGTATCAAAATGAGTCAGCGGATCAAATTATAATAATTTAACTTCAGCAGAAAAATGAATTCCAAGCAAAGTATTAACAGCAGACGGCACAATTGAATGTAACCATATGTTCTGCTCATTATAATAATAAAGAAACTGCTTCTTCTTAGTAAACTGATTCATTTTCCTTTTGTTTCCAATTGGTTATTTTACTGTATATTTCCTTACAAGATCACCCGTAGCCTAATTCCTAGTATTTTTTCCTATTGAGCATGCATTAGTAATCATCAACCATCCTGTGATCATAGTGGCATTTGCACTGTCCCTGTTGTTGTATAAGTCACAATCTGTAAGTTACTACTGGCAGGACTTCTGGTTTCAGCCCAATGCCTTGTTAAACTGGTAAATCTGGAACATGCTCACTGTTGTTGGAATAAACTTTAACGCTTCATCTTCACCTCCCCACACCTTCCCTCTCTCAGGTGTCAACATCTGGTGTGTGAGTTCACATCAATCATTATAATACTGGCTTATTTACAATCAGCATACTTCTGCTTTGGATTAAGCATCTGTGAATTCTTCAGAAGATAAGAAGATTATCCCTTTTTCCAATATATCTGCTGCAAAGTCAGGCATTTCTTTGAAAGGAACATTTCTATCAGTGACTAAACACATGAGTACGAAGACATGAGTTTGTGTAATGTAAACTTTTGTAGTGGTGAAAATGCAATGGGAAACTACTTAAGTTGAATGTTTTGAATTTTTAGATGTTTCTGAAAGACTGGACGAGGATGGTAAATGGAAAGTTACAACATTTAACACCACTGTGAAGATGTCTACCTATACAATTGCTTTTGTTATTTTTGACTATGATTACATTAGCACAACTTATAATGACATAGAGGTAACTATCAAGTTCTTAATCTTTATTATTTTTATGAGCTTTATGCATACAATTTCCTTCTGAAATGTTATCTCTAGTAGATTAATAATATCATATTTAATTCAAGTTAAAAATAAATAAAATAGTAAAGTGTTCTGAAAGGTGAAGATAGCTATGCAGTAGCAATATTAGTGATGTTTGCCATTAACAGGATATTACCATCAAGCCAAAAAGATTCTCTGCCTACCATAAATGAGTAATGTGATTTGAGTTTCAGTGTTCGTGTGATGCCAGATATGTAAGTAGTGTATCTCAAAGTTTGCAGCATAGAATCAAATATCTTATTCCATTGGATGTTCACAACAAGCAGGTTACTGATTATACCCAACCACCTTCTGCATGCAAAACTCACAACTGATTGCCAATGTTCAATGTATTTTTGCAATTGGGCAACATTTACCTGAATCAATAATAAAATGAATCTTTTTGGCCCTATTTCAACCTAACAGAACAGATGCACAGTCAAATGCTAGTTCATTGGTCAAGGCATTGTCCTGAGAAATCAAGTTAACTGTCAGTCATTGTTAACTGTTGTGTTCGACATGACAACATATCTATCAGAGTTGAAGACTGTGGTGCTGAAAAAGCACAGCCAGTCAGGCAGCATCCGAGGAGCAGGAAAGTTGATGTTTCAGGCATAAACCATTCATCAGGAATGAGACTTTGGGCCAAGAGCAATATAAAAAAGCTAATGGCATAGGATTAATTCCTGAGGTGAGGAAATCAAAATAATTTAGTACATTAAACTTGCATAGGAACATAGGCAATTCTGGGAGGATTATGTACAGTCTGCTCTCCATACCGCAGAAATTATTCCAGAGACTCAAGCATAAGGATCTCAGTTGATAATCCACTGCAATCATGAGGAAATGTGATGTTGTTGGAGGTATCATTTTTTTACATAAGTCAAATCCCCATTTGCCCTTTAAAGTGGGCAGAAAGATTCCAGGATGTAAATTTGAAGAAGGGAAAATTATTTTCCCTGACAATCTAGCCAATGTCAATCCTTCAATCAACATTATCAAGACAGATTATCTATTCATCATCGTGTTTGCGCAACTTTGCTGTGCACAAATCAACTATTACGTTTCCTACAAGTTATCATACTTAAAAATTATTTATTTTACCATTAAGTATTTAAGGAACCTATGGTAACAAAAGATGTGATTAAAAACTTGATTCTATCTTTAATTAGAAAGGTCTGAATGTACAAAAAACATCTACAAGGAACTGAGAGATTTCAACTTTTGAGTGGTGAAAGTTGAGAATTTTTTTTCAGAATAGACAAGGCTTAGAGTCATAGATTCATAGAGATGTCCAGCATGGAAACAGACCCTTCGGTCCAATCCGTCCATGCCAACCAGATATCCCAACCCAATCTAGTCCCACCTGCCAGCACCCGGCCCATATCCCTCCAAACCCTTCCTATTCATATACCCATCCAAATGCCTCTTAAATGTTGCAATTGTACCAGCCTCCACCACTACCTCTCGCAGCTCATTCCACATACGTACCACCCTCTGTGTGAAAAAGTTGCCCCTTAGGTCTCTTTTATATCTTGCCCCTCTCATCCTAAACCTGTGCCTTCTAGTTTTGGATTCGCCCACCCTAGGGAAAAGCCTTTGTGTATTTATCTTATTCATGCCCCTCATAATTTTGTAAACCTCTATAAGGTTACCTCTCAGCCTCCAACGCTCCAGGGAAAACAGCCCCAGCCTGTTCAGCCTCTCCTTATAGCTCAAATCCTCCAAACCTGGCAGCATCCTTATAAATCTTCTCTGAATCTTTTCAAGTTTCACAACATCTTTCCAATGCTTAGAGGTGACCTGATAGAAGTTGTTAAAATTCTGAATGTAGAGTCATTGAGACATTGAGACATGCAACAACAAAACAGACCCATGTACTTCTTATGCATGTACTTATCCAAATGTCTTTTAAATGTTGTAACTGGACCTGCATCCACCACTGGATGTTCATTCGATATATGAACCACTCTCTGTGTAAACAAATTGTACCTCATGTTTTTTCTCTTCTCACCTTATAACTATGCCCTCTAGTCCTGAAATCCTCCGCCCTAGGGAAAAGAAATCAGCCATTCACCTTTTGTCCCTCATGATTTTATAAAGCCTATAAGGTCACCCCTCAATCGCCTATGCTCCAGTGGAAAAATGTCCCAGCCTATGTTGGGCAAGGTAAATGCAACAGTGGTATTTTCCATCTCCACCAATAGGTGGTACTAAATAAGGGTTGTTTGAGGTAGTTTGATGTCATCAATCCTCTTCTGCTTGTCTTGAGGCAATCTTGTGATTAGTTGTACAGCAACCATCACAATACGGTGATTAGAGAAGAGGCACCATTCTTGGCTATCAAAAAGGTTTGTTGCTTGATAGGAATAAGTATGAATGCATTTGGTCAGGCATAATTACTTGGACCTTATGGAGCTGGTATTGATACACCTGCTGTCTCTGAATCTGGAGTGGAACTGCTCGTCTCCACCACAGGCTGTAGGTGTGTATTCAGTAGAATAAAGTTAAAAATCACACAACACCAGGTTATAGGCAACAGGTTTATTTGGAAGTACTTGCTTTCGGAGCACTGCTCCTTCATCAGGTAATTACTTGACAAAGGAACAGCGCTGTTGTACTATAACCTTGTGTTGTGTGATTTTTAACTTTGTCCACCCCAGTGGAGCCAAGGTAACACGAACATTAACCCTTTCAAAACCATTCTCTTTACAAGAGTGACAAGAATGTTTCCACTTGTCGAATTACCCAGAAACAAAATTCCAAAAAGCAAGCTAGTTAGTATTATATCCAATAGGGCAATAAGGAGGAATTTTTTGACTCAGAGTTAGTAGAATGCAGCATCCACTATCAGGGGAAGTGTCAAAGTAGCTGGCTTAGAATCTCTCAAATGGAGTGTGCTGCATGCCAAGACAAAGCATGTTGGAAGGTGTGGAGTACAAACACCAGCAGATAATACATGTGCTTAATAATATCTGTAATATTGCGTCTTTCACAACTTCAGAATGTCCAAATGATTTACAGCTAATTAAGTAATTTTGAAGAGTAGGCCCTCCTGTAATGTAGAAAATGAATTACTGGAGACAATGTATCATTACTTAAACTGTAGCGAGACAATGGCACTGGTTTTACTGTGAAATCAAAAGATATTGGAAATGCCGTGTTTTCAATTCGACTATTTTTTTCAGATTCGTGTGTGGGCAGATAAAACAGCCATATCAAATGGTGAAGCTGAATATGCATTAAATATTACAGGCCCAATACTCGCATACTTTGAAAAGTATTATGATGTGAATTATCCCCTCCCCAAAATAGGTAAGCAAATTATTTGTGGAATCTTATTGTATTGAGCTGATTAAGGCCAATTGTACCATAAGCTAAATTGCCTTCTACCTTTCTATGTAGCTATCTTAGAAACAAAATTACTTCAGTATTCCAAGTTGTTGTGTAAAGTGTGTTATTTACACTATTCTATTGCCTAGATCACATTCAAATTAGTCAAATCGAACTCCTATTAGAAGCTGTATGCTTTAACTTGAAGGTAATTATTAGAAGGAGAATTTTGGGGGGCAATTTCAGCACATATCTCCAGGATGTAGATCAATTTGTCCAATTTTCTGTTAAAGTTACAGTGAGGTCAAAATTATTTCAACAGGCCCTATTTTTTCCTCACTTATGAGGCTGCTATTTATTTGATATGATGAGGTTAAAATGGTCGTCGGTAACACCAACCAGTATCTTCATACATTCCTTTTAGAATATACCTTTAAGGACACTGATTTGGAGTTCTAATCCTATCACAGCAATTTGGGAAATAGAATTAAATAATTCTAGTCATTTGTGGCCTAGCACTAGAAAATGCCAATAAAAACTGCTGGATTGCCAGAAACACACTACTTGTTCACTAATGACCTTCAGGGAAAGTATGATTAGATTCCCTACAGTGTGGAAATAGGCCCTTTGACCCAACCAGTCCACATGACCCTCTGAAGAGTAACCCACCCAGACCCATTTCCCCCGACTAATGCACCTAGCACTATGGGCAATTTAGCATGGCCAATTCACCTGGCCTGCGGGAGGAAACTGGAGCACCTGGAGAAAACCCACACAGACATGGGGAGAATGTGCAAACTCCACACAGACAGTCACTGGGACCTTGGTACTATGAGGCAGCAGTGCTAACCACTGAGCCACCATGCCACCCCTCAACCCAGGGGGTGTATCTGCCACTCCAATCCAGTGAGACTGATAATATGATTCCAGTCTTACAATAAGTGAGGAGGGCATAATTCTGACTTCAGGCAATCATCTAAAATCAGCTACCTGTTTTCTAACTCTCCCAACTTTTATTGACTTTGAATGAAATTATTTCCCTCCCCTTTATCTGAAATATCTCAATTAGAATATCTCTTAATCTTATATACTGATTGTTTGATTCTGCTGTGTGTTTGAAGCTATTGACTTAGAAATTGCTTTGCTGATGTGAGCTGGGCAGAAGCAAATGATCTAAATGCAAGACCAGTTATCCCAATATTGCAAGAGAGTGTTTAGGAGAAAGTGAAATGCATTAGGAGGGACGGAGCAAAGGTGGAGTTGACAATAGTCTTTAGCACCATAGTAGAGTTGAGAGAAACACTTACACTTCCTGGTTCCACATACAAGTAAGTATTTCTTTAAACATGCATGCTGGGTAGCAATCCACACTGGATAGACAGTATGGACACCATATTCCTTCAGGTTAGACGGTACAAAGATTGTATTCCTTCAGGATAGGCTGATTGGTGACTGTATTCCTGCAGAATAGGCTGATTGGAGACCGTATTCGAAAATGGAGCACACCTAGGCCAGCCGAGTTCAGGACAAACCAGATTTGCAAAGAAGGCCTCAACTTTTTAATCTCTTTGTTTGTGTATCAAAGGGCCTAAAGCATGTTTCAAATGTAGTCCCCATGACTTTCTATTTGCACTTTTTACCAGAAAGCTGTGATGGTGGCCAATGCAATGACCACACACATGTGGAAATACAGCTTTGCAGTTACCCAGCAGCCAGAGGGATGGCCAGTGGCAGCTTTCTTTTCTGGCCATCCTGGCACTGGCAACACAAACTCTGTTAGCAGAATGGTGAAATTTGCACCACATGCTGTTTGAAAAAGTAGATACTTTGACACCAGTTTTACATCTCTCACGTGGATAACATCTATAACTAAATGTAAAGCAATTGTGTTCTATAAGCTGATACATGAGTTTGCACTGCAATTGACTCACTCTGTTTTTATCCTTTCAGATATTGTAGCATTGCCTCTCTACGGACCAGAGGCCATGGAAAATTGGGGTCTGCTGCTATTCAGAAAGAGTTCATTGTTGCTTGATCCAAAGAAGGAATCCTTTAAAAAATTAGCCATAACAGCAGTAATTGCGCATGAGCTGGCACATCAGGCACGCTTGTACAATGTTTTCAATCACTGTTTGTACAATGTTTGTTTCAATGTTTGTATGAACACTGCAATAATTTCTGTTGGGAGTTTTGTTCGGAGTAATGCTGCAACCATTCAAGGCAAATAACTACATTTTAGATTTTGTGGTAGTTTGCTTTTAAATTGTTTGAGTCAGGTTGTTAAAATGACTGAATATGGGATTGAAGAAACAGTCTTGCACAGAGAATTTGGCATGATGCTCCTACACAGAACATGGATTCAGGAATAATGATGCAGTTGTTATGCTGTTGGCCTTCCTACACTGCTGGGTGTTCCTTTTCACCCTGGACACACCACTGACCTGTGCAAAACTGAGGACTACAGATATTGGAGCTTAGAGTGGAGAGTCATAGAGTCATAGAGATGTACAGCATGGAAACAGACCCTTCGGTCCAACCCATCCATGCCGACCAGATATCCCAACCCAAACTAGTCCTACCTGCCAGCATCCAGCCCATATCCCTCCAAACCCTTCCTATTCATATACCCATCCAAATGCCTCTTAAATGTTGCAATTGTACCAGCCTCCACACATCCTCTAGCAGCTCATTCCATACACGTACCACCCTCTGCGTGAAACAGTTGTCCCTTAGGTCTCTTTTATATCCTAGCCCTCTCACCCTAAACCTATGCCCTCTAGTTCTTGACTCCCCAATCCCAGGGAAAAGACTTTGTCTATTTATCCTATCCATGCCCCTCATAATTTTGTAAACCTCTATAAGGTCACCCCTCAGCCTCTGATGCTCCAGGGAAAACAGCCCCAGCCTGTTCAGCCTCTCCCAATAGCTCAAATCCTCCAGCCCTGGCAACATCCTTGTAAATCGTTTCTGAATCTTTTCAAGTTTCACAACATCTTTCCAGTAGGAAGGAGACCAGAACTGCATGCAGTATTCCAACAGTGGCCTAACCAATGTCCTGTACAGCTGCAACATGACCTCCCAACTCCTGTAGTCAATACTCTGACCAATAAAGGAAAGCATACCAAACGCCTTCTTCACAATCCTATCTACTTGTGACTCCACTTTCAAGGAGCTATGAACCTGCACTCCTAGGACCTTACCATTAAGTGTATAAATCCTGCTAAGATTTGCTTTCCCAAAATGCAGCACCTCGTATTAATCTGAATTAAACTCCATCTGCCACTTCTCTGCCCATTGGCCCATCTGGTCCAGATCCTGTTGTAATCTGAGGTAACCTTCTTTGCTGTCCATTACACCTCCAATTTTGGTGTCATCTGCAAACTTACTAACTGTACCTCTTATGCTCGAATCCAAATCATTTATGTAAATGACAAAAAGTAGAGGACCCAGCACCGATCCATGTGGCACTCCACTGGTCACAGGCCTCCAGTCTGAAAAAAAACCCTCCACCACCACCCTTTGTCTTCTACCTTTGATCCAGTTCTGTATCCAAATGTTCTCCCTTTATTCCATGAGATCTAACCTTGCTAATCAGTCTCCCATGGGGAACTTTGTCGCACGCCTTACTGAAGTCCATATAGATCATATCTCCTGCTCTGCCCTCATCAATCCTCTTTGTTACTTCTTCAAAAAAACTCAATTAAGTTTGTGAGACATGATTTCCCACGCATAAAGCCATGTTGACAATCCCTAATCAGTCCTTGCCTTTGTGGTGCTGGAAAAGCACAGCAGGTCAGGCATCATCCGAGGAGCAGGAGATAGAGGGCTTTTGCTCAAAATGTCGATTCTCCTGCTCCTTGAATGCTGCCCGACTTGCTGTGCTTTTCCAGCACCACACTCACGACAGCGTTGACCCGTGCTGCGCTTTGTATTCAGGATGACTTATTCTGGTGGTCAGCTGGAAAAGGGACTGTTCTCCTCTCTACCAGAACTTCCAGATACCTGACTGCAAAGTGACAGTGAGCTTTTCATTTTCAGAGCCATGTCCTAAATGTTGATGTTCGAACATAGAATTCCTACAGTGTGGAAACAGGCTATTTGGCCCAACAAGTCCACACTGACCCTCCGAAGACTAACCCATCCAGACCAATTCCCCGACATTTACCTGTGACTAATCCACCTAAATGACACATTTCCTGAGTACAATGGGCAATTTAACATGGCCAATTCACCTAACCTGCGCATTTTTGGATTATGGGAGGAAACCGAACACCCAGAGGAAACTCATGCAGACACAGGGGAGAATATGCAAACTCCACACAGACAATCGCCCAAGGCTGGAATCAAACCTGGGTCCCTATCACTGTGAGGTAGCAGTGCTAACCACTGCACCACCATGCCACCCCAAGGAAACTACTGCTATGCTACTTGAGCACTCTTTTTGCACCATTATAAAGTGAGGTGTCATTCATGACTTGTAATATGAGAAGTAGTATGATGGGCATTAAGTATTTTTCCAGAGGCATGAAACACCATAAGAGCATAAGGTGTAGCAGCAGAAGGAGGCCATTTAGCCCATCTAGTCTGCTCCAACATTCAATGATCATGGCTGATCTGATAATCTTCAATTTCACTTTCCCCACAACCCATGATTCCCCTACTGATGAAAAATCTGTCTATTTAAAAGCTGAATATACTTAACAACGCAGTCTCTTCAGTTCTCTGCAGTAAATAATTTCACAAATTCACAATCCTCTGAGAGAAGACTGACTGTATAGACTTGAAAGGCCTTTCCTGTACTGTAGGAATCTGTAACTATCATCCATTGTTGGTGGCTCCACTAAAGTACTGAACACAATTTAGGAATAACACTTTTTTTCTGTGTTCTCTCATTGGTCACGGGCATTGCTGGCTGACCAGCATTTGTTGCTAGTCTCTAGTTGCCCTTAAGCTATCTTCTTGAACTACTGCAATTCACATGATGTAAGTAAATGCACAATGCTATTGCAGGGGGATTTCCACGACTTTGACCCAGTGACAGTAAAGAAGTGGCAATATATTTCCAAGTCAGGATGGTGAGTATCTCAAAGGGGACCTTGCAAGTGGTGGGATTCCCATGTATTGGCAGCATATGCCTTTCTATGTGGAAGTAGTCATGGATTGCTAATCAGGAAGAGTAACGCAGCTTCAGAAAGGGAGGTCGTCGAGGAGGGTTTGTTCACTGAGTCAGTATGGGTGGAAGTCAGAAACAGGAAAGGAGCAGTCATGTTACTGGAAGTTTTCTACAAATACCCTTTCCCCTCCAATAGCAACAGAGACATGGAGGAGCAGGTTAGGAGGCAGATTTTGTAATGGTGCAGAAGTAACAGGGTTGTTGTCATGGGTGACTTTAACTTTCCTCATATTGGTTGGAACATCCTTAGTTCAAATAGTTTGGTTGGAGCAGTTTTTGTCAGATGTGTCCAGGAAGGGTTCCTGACTAAATATTAGATAGGCTGACAAGAGGGGAGGCCATATTGGATTTGGTGCTTAGCAATGAACCTTGCCAGGTGTCAGATCTCTCAGTAGGAGAGCATTTCGGTGATAGTGATCACAACTCCCTGACCTTTAATCTACTCATGGAGAGGAACAGGAGCAGATGGTATGGGAAAGTATTTAACTGGAGGAGGGGGAATTGCAATGCTATTTGGCCGGAATTGGGGTGCCCAGATTGGGAACAGATGCTCTCAGAGAAATGCACGACAGAAATGTGGAGGTTGTTTAGGGAGCACTTACTGATAGTGGTGGACAGGTTTGTCCCACTAAGATAAAGGAAGGGATAGTAGGTTGAAATAACCTTTGGTGACAAGGGATGTGGAGCAACTAGTCATGAGGAAGAAGGAAGCTTACTTAAGGTTCAAGAGGCAAGGGTCAGACAAGACTCTAGAGGGTTACAAGGTAGACAGGAAGGAACTGAAGAATTGACCTAGGAGAACTAGAAGGGAGCATGAAAAAGTCTTAGTGGGTAGGATTAAGGAAAACCCTAAGACATTCTACATTTATGTGAGGAACAAGAGATGGCCAGAGTGAGGATAGGGCCGATCAGGGATAATGGAGGAAACTTGCGCCTGGAGTCGGAGGAGGTAGGGTTTTAATGAATACTTTGCTTCAGTATTCACTACTGAGAAGGACCTTGATATTTGTGAGGACATCAGGAAACAGATTGATATGCTCGACCAGATTGATGTTAAGAAGGAGGATGTGCTGAAAATTTTGAAACACTTAAGGATAGATAAGTCTCCTGGGCCAAACAGGATATACCCAAGGTTGCTGCAGGAAGCGAGGGAAGAGATTGCTGCACCTTTGCCAATGATCTTTGCATCCTCACTGTCCACTGGAGTACTTCCAGATGATTGGAGGGTGGCCAATGTTATTCCCTTGTTCAAGAAAGGGAATAGAGATAATCCTGGAAAATATAGACCATCAGTCTTACATCCGTGGTGGGCAAAGTATTGGAGAGGATTTGGAGAGACAAGATTTATGATTACTTGGAAAGCCATAGCTTGGTTAGAGATAGTCAGCAAGGCTTTGTGATGGGAGGTCATGTCTTACAAAGTTTATTAAATTCTTTGAGGATCTGACAAAACACATTGATGAAGGTAGAGCAGTAGATGTGGTGTACATGGATTTTAGCAAGGTGTTTGATAAGGTTCCCCAAAGTAGGCTCATTTAAAAAGTAAGGAGGCACGCGATACAGGGAAATCTGGCTGTCTGGATACAGAACTGACTGGAACCTAGAAAACAGAGGGTGGTAGTGGATGGAAAGTATACAGCCTGGAGCTTGGTGACCAATGGTGTTCTGCAGGGATCGGTTGTGGGACCTCTGCTCTTTGTGATTTTTATAAATGACCTGGAAGAGGAAGTAGAAAGATGGGTTAGTAATTTTGCCGATGACACGATGGTTGTTGGAATGGTGGTTAGTGTGGAGGGTTGTTGAAGGTTGCAATGACACATTGACAGGATGCAGAACTGGGCTGATAAGTGGCAGGTAGAGTTCAACTTGAAAAGGTGTGAAGTGATTCAATTTTGGAAGGTCAGTTTGAATGCAGAATACAGTGTTAAAAGCAGGATACTTGGCAGTGTGGAGGAACAGAGGTATCTTGGGGTCCATGTCCATAGATCCCTCAAAGTTGCCACCCAGGTTGCTAGGATTGTTAGGAAGGCGTATGGTGTGTTGGCTTTCATTAGCAGAGGGAGTGAGTTTAAGAACCACGAGGTTATGCTGCAGCTCTGTAGAGCTCTATAGAATATTGTGTTCAGTTCTGGTCACCTCATTATAGGAAAGATGTGAAAGCTTAGGTGGCACAACCACCTGTTGAAGAAACAGCGCTTCGAAAGCTAGTGATTCCAAATAAACCTTTTGGACTATAACCTGGCGTTGTGTGATGTTTAACCTTGTCCACCCCAGTCCAACAGTGGCACCTCCAAATCAAAGTAAGGTTGAGATAGCTAGGGCTTTTCTCATTGGAGTGAAGAAGGTTCAGAGGTGACTTGATAGAGGTGTACAGAGTGATGAGAGGCATAGATAGAGTGGAGAGCCAGAAACCTTTTCCCAGGGTGGAAATGGCTAGCACAAAGGGGTATAATTTTAAGGTGGTTGGGGGTTTGTTTAGGGGAGATATCAGAGGTCAGTTCTTTACACAGAGAGTGATTGGTGCATGGAATGCACTGCCAGCGGTGGTAGTAGAGTCAGATACATTAGGAACATTTAAGCGACTCTTGGATAGGCACATGGAAGATAGTACAATGAAGGGTATGTAGATTAGGCTGATCTTAGGGTAGGATGAAATGTTGGTACAACATCGAGGGCCAAAGGGCCAGTACTGTGCTGTACTGCTCTATGTTTTATGTTCTATGTTCCATGTGTCTAAGGATCTTTGCTATTTGCTACCGAATTTGTGACTGAGCATTAGTGATGGAGGATGCGGATGTAGTGTCAATCAAGTAAGCAGCTTTGTCCTGGATAGTGTCAATCTTCTAGAGTGTTGTTGGACCTGCACTCAAGTAGGCAAGTGGTATTCCATCATAACTCTGACTTGTGCCTTGTATATATGTTAGACAGGGTTTGGTGCATGAGGAGATGAGTTACTCACTGTCGTATTCCTAGCTTCTGACCTATTGTTGTAGCCATTCTATTTATATGGCGAGTCCAGTTGACTCTCTTGTAAATGGTAACCTGCAGGCATTGACTGTAGGGGATTCAGTGATGGTAATGCAGTTGATAGTCAAGGGCAGTGGTTAGATTGGAGATCGCCATTGCCTAGCATTTGTATGGCACAAATGTTACTTGCTACTTGCTTATTGACCAAGTCTTAGTGCATTTGAACATGCACTGTGTCAGTGTCTGAGGAATCACGAATGGTACTGAACATTGTGCAATTTTCGGCAAACATCCCACTTTACCTTATAATGGAGGGAATATTAATGGTGAAGCAGTTGAACTTGGTTGGGTGAAGGCATTATCCTGAGGAACTCATGGAGTCATAGTTATAGAGTCATACAGTACAGAAAAGACCCATTGGCCCATCGAATCTGCACCCACAATAACTACCACTGAAGGCACGCTAATCCCAACTTCCAGCACTTGTCCCATATCCTTGAATGTTATAATATTTCAAGTTTCTCATTCAAATATTTTTTAAAGTTTGTAAGATTTCTGGCCTCTGCTACCTTCTGGAAGGCAGTGCGTTCCAGATTCCCACTGCTGAATGAGAAAGCTCTTTGTTTGCAAATACCCTCTGAATCTCCCGTCCCTTGCCCTAAAACTATGCCTCCTCAAGATTGACCCCTCAGTCAAAGGGAACAGCTGCTCCCTTCACCCTGTCCATACACCTCATAATCTTATGTACCTCAATCATATACCCCCCACCTCAGCATTTCCTGCTCTAAAGCCCATTCAGTCTCTCCTTCTTGCTCAATTTTTCCATCCAAGGGAACTTCCTCTGTACCCCAGTGAGGAGTGAGAGAGCATAATACCCCATGTGAGGTCTTGCAAGTGTCTTGTACAAGTTCAACATCACCTCTTTGCTCTTGTACTCTATGCCTATATTAATGAAGCCAAAGATATCATATACTACAGCATTATGATATAGTGTATAGTCTCACAGTTATAGTTAAGAAATGATATTCATATTATTAATATAACATTAAATGTCTCTCACACGAGAAGTACTACAGCTTAACAAAAAGGTTTAGCATGTAAATGTGTACTATCAATAAAACAAGCTTGAAAATTTGATGTAGGAAAACATTACTGCAGATGCTGCAATCTGAACTGAAAACAAAAAATGTTGGAGATCACAATGGGTCGGGCAGCATCCGAGGAGCGAAAGCAAGCTAACATTTTGAGTCTAAATGACTCTTCATTAAGGCTATGATTTAGAATCAACTAGACTCAAAACATTAGCTTGCTTTTTCTCCATGGATGCTGAGAGACCCACTGTGATCTCCAGCATTTTTTGTTTTCAGTTATTTTTAAATTAGATGCTTATTTGCATGACATGAAAACATATTTGCTGTAAATGGAGTTAAAGATGTTCTTCAAACCTATGAAGTAGAGACTTTTGTGGATTAGACAATCAATATAAAATAAGTTTTGCTTCTGTTTTGTTTGAAGTGGTTCGGAAACCTCGCCACAATAAGATGGTGGAATAATCTATGGCTTAATGAAGGATTTGCATCATACTTTGAAAATCTTGAATTTTCTTCTGAAGACCATGTGAAAAAATGGGTAAGAAAGTCCATCAACTCCAAATTAACAACATTGTAACATTTGTTATTTACTCCACTCTGGGTAGTGTTGCTTGAAGACTTTAGGTTATTAATAATCTAATTTGCAAATACTTGTGGGGGTTAGCACAATATTACAGTGGTACTGAAAATCTAAAGTCACAGCAGGTTTTTGAAACAGAAAACTAAACTTACAATTATAGAGCAACTTTGGAGTGCTTCAGACATTCTAAATGAATCCTTAGAAGTTTATAACCGCATCACTGATGTGACAGCTACCTGCCAGTTGTGAGAACACACTGGTTATGGCCTTAATTTGCATTGAGTTGAACTCCACCAATCAGAATGGCTGGCTGTTATGCAGCTCCAGAAGTTCCACACAGAGATGGAAGAGATGGAAGAGATGGAGATGAAGAAATGAAGGAGGCGATAGACGTACTTTTGATTAGTAACAGGCTGAAGAGTTACGATAAGCAGGCAGGAAAGTGGAGTTGAGTCCAAAATGAGGTCAGTCATGATTGTATTAAATGGCAGAGCAGACTTGATGGGCTGAATTGTCCACTTCAGGTTTCAGTAGGCCTAAGGAAAGATGGGTAGGTTGATACCTCACTGACCTCTTAATATGCACTACAGGTTGAGGGAGAATGAGGAAGTGAGGGCTGGCAACTTATATTATGTTACTTGCTTTCGCATTTGGGAGCTGGAAAATTATCCTATGATTTTCAGTTTCTGAAGTTGTAAGCATCATATTCCAAAGGGACAGAGTTGCACCAGCCAATTGTAAAGGCACATGATTATTTCTACAATATTATTTTCACGGACCTAGAAATGTATAATCAGGTGAACAGATTTCTAATATAATGCTTAAACTAGTCATTAGTACAAAACATACAATACTAAACTGTACTCAGCCAGAGAGATTAGGAAATGCAAAAAATTAATACATCTTTGAACAAAGTAGAATACATGCTAAATATTAAATACCTGCACTGGCATTGGTACGATTCCTGTAAGGAAATCATAAATTGGAACAGCAAAATTTATTGAATGACCTCCAAATGAAATAATTTCCAACAAGATATCACTTTTACTAAATTCTGTTTTAACATGTATCAGAATCAATGTAAATTAAAGTAAACTGGGATCAAATATTTCAAATAAAAAAGTAAATTTCACTTTTAATTGTCCATTAAAACAAAGGTATGTATTTCACAACCACAAGCATTGGCAGTAATCTCTGCAGAGATGTGGCTACAGAGTTCAACAATATGTTGTTCTTTATTCAGGCGGGGTTGGTCAGAGTCCTTTCCAATGAGAAGCAGCTTTCACCTCTGAGGTTCACAGCCATGTTTATCATCATTAAGGCACATTTCCATGAAACTGTTTGCCTTAGGAAACTGATTGATTAGTATTGATGGCATAGCTTTCCGAGAGTTCCTTTGAACCAACCAACCAATCCTGGATCATTTTAATTAAATTATATTGGGCTCCTGAAAACTCCTGTCTCATTTTCTATCAGATAAGGCTCAGTGGTTAGCAGTGCTGCCTCTCAGCACCAGGAACCTTGGTTCAACTCCAGCCTTGGGTGACTATCTGTGTGCGTTTCTATTTGAGTGCTCTGGTTTCCTCCCGCTGTCCAAAAATGTGCAGGTTAGGTAGATTACCCTTGAAAATTGCCCTGTAGTGTGCAAGCTAGGTGGATTAGACATGGTAAATGTGGGGTTATGGGAATAGAGCTAGGTTAGTGAAAAATTGATGGGCTGAATGGCCTCCTGCACTGTAGGAATTGTAGATTCTAGGAAAAACTGTTCTCTTCATGAATTGCTTCTTCTCCCGATAGGCATACTGCTCTATTTATGTCTACATTTGCTGATCACTTTCATCCTCCATGTCTCTGACTTGTGTCTGGTCTCAGATTCTGTAGCTTTCTTCATGTTCACAGGTCAAGTGAACCAAGTCACATAGACTAAGATTACTTAGTATTCAAGAAAATTACAATTGATCCTTTTATAGAAAACTCTAACAAGTCCCCTTCAAGCATTATTAAAACAAAAAATTATAGATTCAACAGGCATTATAAAGAATTACAAATTTTCCAACTGTACTGCTTCTGGGTCAAAGTTCATCACAGCATAAAGATGATCAAATGGGTAATATGTATGTACAATATATATTTGTATAAAGTTGTGAAAGTATTAACATCAAAGAAGATGCTAGTGTAAAATAACTGAAGCACAACAAGGAACATTGTAAGTAAATGAGCATTTGCTAATGGTGGAATGAAGGTGACAGGGGGTAACATGATAAAATAAGGTTTTGGAAGCAGCATTACAAAGATAGGATGCAGAGAGTTAATTTGCAAAACTGGAAGTCAGGAATTGTTTGGGTGACGGGATGAGCCTTATATGTAATGGGAAGGTTTGGGTGCAGATTCCGTCATCTTCCCCACATTCCAAGTTATGTTCACGGCAGGAAATGGTGAGAGCGGCGCCTTCCTGCCTGGAGGGCAATTGAGGTCCATCAAGGTCTTCTCCCATTGTCACTGGCATTCAACCAGCAGTTGGTGTGATTGATGATATTTGGGCAATCTGCCAAAAATAAACACTGGCTGGCATGCCTGCTGTCCAGAGGAGGTTCTATCTTCAAACATTGTGCCCAGTAAGGGATTCTCCACAAAGCAGACAGTTGTCTTTAACATTGACTCCCATTCCCTCCCTTGTCAGGGTCACACTGACTGACCCCAGCTCTCATACGTCACTTATTTGTGTTTAGGTTTCTGGTGACAATCTTCCTGCTAAGGGTTACTGCAGACTATTTTACTCACCATGTTGCTGGAGGTAGTGGAGAGTTGTTGGCCTCTTTGGATGGCAGCTCACAGAGGCAAGAAACTCCCCTTACAGGGCCTGGGAATTCCAAGGGGCCCATCTGGTTGCTGATGGAGCCTATCAAGTTGAGCGAGTGGATGGACAACAAATATAAACATAAAAGTCTTCTGTTAGTTAACACAAGGAATAGAGCCTCAGAATTTTTTTTTTAGATTACATTACAGTGTGGAAACAGGCCCTTCGGCCCAACAAGTCCACACCAACCCGCCAAAGCGTAACCCACCCATACCCCTACATTTACCCCTTACCTAACACTACGGGCAATTTAGCATGGCCAATTAACCTGACCTGCACATCTTTGGACTGTGGGAGGAAACCAGAGCACCCAGAGGAAACCCACACAGACACGGGGAGAACATGCAAACTCCACACAGTCAGTCGCCTGAGGCGGGAATTGAACCTGGGTCTCTGGCGCTGTGAGACAGCAGTGCTAATCACTGTGCCACCGTGCCGCCCACAAATATTTATGCAGAATATTTATGCATCAGGAAACACTAAAATAAGGAAAATAGTACCCAGCTTTTGAAATCTGAAGCTAATGCCATATTAAGTGTTATGATCCTAGCTGATGTTAGTACTAGAATAGTGAGTTCCCAGATTGAAATCTGGCTTGATAGATCATAATTTGTTTTTCTCTATTTACTGAGCTGGTCTTTCACTGAACTGTAAGAACACAATTCTAAAGATTTGGTTTTGACAAAAAAGAAAATATTTATTATACAAAATAAATTAAGATAAAATAGAGCAAATCAAGATATTTATGTATAACACAATCTGAAAGATTTCAAAATACATGGCAAATAAAATCTCACCTATCCTAACACTTCTAAGTTACTCAAATATTAGAGAGAGGGAATCCCATTTTTTATCATGTCTTGAAGTTTGATTTAATTGTTTCTTTCAATTCTCAGTCTTGAGACCTTAATTGACTCTTCCTTGATTATTCATGCAATTGAGCTTAAACTTTCTTAACTTCAATTAGTCTCTCCAGGGTTCTAAACCATCACTTCTTCTCAAGAATTTTCAAGTACTTACATTGAGATAATTTCTTTCCTATATGTTCTAAATTAATTCTTTTCCCAGGAGAAACTGTTCTTATATCTGACCCCAGTCAGCTTTCAGTCAACTGCCCCAAAGGCTTTCCAATGTATGAGTTCCTGTACAAAAAAAACCTGTTTCTTCTAAACCAAAAGCAAGCTAATGAATTCCATTGTTTATTCTCTCCAATCGTAAAACTCTCCAATTACAAACAAACTCAGATTATCATTCTAGAAGGCACCCTCATCAACTGGTCTCTAATACCTTTGCTTTAAAATAATGATTCCAGAGAGAGTGACAATGTAACCATTATACTCTTTCAGGAACAGAGCAAAACCCACATGCCACCAATTAAAAATACCTAAACTCTAAATAAATTATATTAATTTATATCAATCATACACTTTGCATCACATCAAGAATGACTTTAACATGAATTAATGTTTAAAAACAATTGTAAAGATGTCTGGCTCAGAAAATAAATTTATAAGGGAAAGTTACTGAGCTTATTGTAGCGAAAGATAAGTAAATACTTATTTATTGCAATGTGTCATAATTGACTTCTTTAAGATTTATTTCCTAAACAGTAACTTTATTAGCATGTTCAAAGTTTATTTTTACATTAATATTGAGCACATTTAACAAAAACTTAAGAAAATACAACATTATGAGATTGTTTAATGATTAATTAGTTATTAATTTACATCAGGGTGGTACATAAGAGAAATGGATTTACAACTAAAATAATTGTTATTACATTAATTAGCTTAGTTAAATGTCAGAAATAAAAATATTAGACTAGGATTGGGATTCAGGATAGATGATTAAAATGCATGTGTCAGTAATCAAATACTCCGTGGATAAGGAATGGAGCTTATTTTTCCCTATTCCATTTACTGGCAAAGCCCTGATCCAATCAGATGAACATGTCAAAAATTCAACATTAAAAGTATGAAAGCAAAGCCCAGCATGAACAAAAAGGATGTGAGAGATGTAATCCATAATCCAGAGATTAGATTATTTTGTTTAAGGTCAGCAACAATCCAGGAAGGGCAAGGTGTATATGAGGCAGAATTCAGAGTAGGGTAAATTGTACTTAGCTGTGAAGGGAATAGGCTATTATATCATTCACGTATAGTGAATTTATTGCTGTTTTGATTTTATTTCAGAAACATAGATACCCAATTCATTTGAAATACTTCGTGTTCCAAAGTGAGGAGAATATTTTTTCACATTCACTGTCTATGAAGAAAGAAGATATTGAAACATTTGACGAAATCATGGAAATGTTTAGCGACACCACATACATTAAGGTAAATTTTACACCAAATGTAAAAGATCCATTGGGTTTCAGTTCAAATGTAGGGATTGACTTGTTAAAGCTTTTGATGAGGAAATACAGGTATATTCACATTATCAGGATATACTGTTCAGATAATCTCTTGTTCGTCTTTGAAGTGAAGATAACCATATCCATCATGCCTGAGGTGTTTGGTCAGGTTCTTGGGGATATATAGGTAACTCCTAAGGCCAATCCACCCTTAAAAGCTGAGAATAGGACAGGATGCTGCAACCTAAAGAAGCTTCGGGTGAACTAGTGGCTCAGGAGTTCCTCTTCTTGTGTTTTCTCCTGTCCCTGATATGCACTTTCTTTTGAAGGAAGCTACGTCATATTATTTGGTTGTGACAGGTGCGACATTCCTATGCAAACTACAACCAGCATTCAAAGTCAATAGCAAATCTCTTTAGAGTGTCTACATAACATTTCCTTGACTAGTATGATATTGTACACAAACCCAGGCTCTCCATAGTAGATTTAATTTGGTAAGCAAGTATATGGCATTTTGGCTACATGACCAGTTTAGCTCAGTTGTGACTGTCTCTATATGGTGTGGATGCTTAAGTGAGCACCTCCATGTCTGGTATTTTGTTCTGCAATGTAATTTACAGAAGCTTCTGAAATGACAGTGGATTGTGCTTATTTGGCATAATGCTGGTGCATAGTTCATGTTTCAGATGCAGAGGGCGGAATAGGCTGGAGTAATGTTTTACAGGGGCTCCCAATTTGGCAGGCAGACTTATTCCTCATCATCCCATGATGTCGGAAGTCTTCCAAAAGCAAAAGGCCTTCTACAATGTTTGCATGTGTCTCATCACCATTGATAGTTTGAGAGTGTGCTACTGAGATCAACGAATATATCCACTGCTGAGAGGTTCTGCTCAAAGACTGAAATCTTGGGCTAGAGATAGTACATTACATCAATTCAAGTAATAATAAAGCAATAAAACATGCAATACAGCTGGGAATCATTGGCTTTCAATTTCTGAAATACAAAGTTGAAGCTAATAAGTTTGTGAGGGCAATTGATAAAATGATATCTTCAAATGATATCTTCAGATCAGTCAGCATTTATAGAGAGGAAAGGTAAGAATGTTTTAAATTATCATCATACATGATCATCTTTCAGTGGCATTAAGTCAACCTGACTAGGTTTTGTTTGCCACGCAGTTTTCTGTGTTTAATTTTGTCACAAGTTATCTGTGAAGCCCCCATCTTCCCACCTTGACAGTCAAACACACCAAGCTCCAGTGATATCCAGTGTACTGGTACTTAATCCCACTGAAGGTTGATCCTGCATAATGATCCAATTCTAATTCATGACTTTAATGTCCCTAACCCTAACCCTGCAAGAGTTGAATGCACATTGATATGGAGAACATCTCAAGGAAAGACAATCGCTGTGGGTCTGCACTGTCACAGGACTCATTCAAAACATACACCGGCTGAACATGAGTTGCATAACAGTGCACCTTCTCAGAGAGAGATCTTCTCTGGTGAATTGTCATTGTCTTTCTGCATTGCCTCCTTAGATTTTGGTGAGATCAATAAGGCAGAGAATTGGGTTTTCACATTGAGATGCATAAATCAGAAGTGAAAAAGATCAGTTGATGAACATGAGAACAGAAGTGGCAAGCCTGTGGTAAATTAAGTTGTGGATATTGAAGAGGATTGTTAGAGGATACAGACACAATTATTGAATTACATCCAATAATTTCCCAACAATGAAGTTAGACTGACTGGACTGCAGTCTCCTGTTTTTTTCTTCCCTTGCTCCCTTGTTGAATAACGATACCACATTGGCTGTCCTGCAGTCCCCTGGCGCCTCTCCTGTTGCCAGCTGTTTCCTCCCTTGACTCACTAACAGCCTGAGATATTCTTCATCAGGCTGGGATTTACCTACTTTTAAACCAGCCAAACCACTCAGAACTGCCTCTCTGTCAATGCTAATTTCTTATATACATTATAGTCCTTCTTCATGATTTCTGTACCCACATCATTCCTCTCACTAGTAAATATTGGCACAAAGTATTCATTTCAATCTCTACCTACTACTCCTGGCACCACAAACAATTTACTTCAGTGGTCCTTAATGGGCTCCACTCTTTCTCTAGTTATGCTTTTACTCTTAATATACATGTATAATAACTTAGGATTTTCCATTCATGTCCCGGTTTTGCTTTTCTAATTTCCATTAAGTTCCTTCTTGCACATTCAGTACTCCCCTATGGCTTTTGCTGTTTTGAGCCCTCAGTATCCACCATCTGTTTCGATTGTTCTCTTTATCCAATCTTGTTTATCCCTTGATATGCAAGGTTTGCTGGATTTATTGGTCCCAACTTTTATCTTTATAGGAACATGTTGGCCCTGTATTTTCCCCACTTCCTTCTTGCGGGAGGCAAGACATCAAATTTCTGGAGCATTGACTGACATCTTTGTATCCTCTTTGACTACAGGTGAGGTGACAGAGGACTGGAGAATAGCCAATGTTGTGTCATTGTTTAAGAAGAGTAGCAGGGATAATTCAGGATACTACAGGCCTCAGTCTCACACCAGTGGTAGAGAAATCATTGGAAATGATTCTCAGGGATATGATTGATAAACATTTAGAAGCAAATTAACTTATTAACAATAGACGACATGGTTTTGTGTGGGGGATGTCGTGCCTCACTAATTTGATTGAGTTTTTTGAGGAGGTGATGAAGATGATTGATGAGGAAAAAGTGTTGTCTACGTGGACTTCCGTAAAGCCTTTGACAAGGTCGACTGGTACAAAAGGTGAAGTTACATGATATTGGGGTGAGCTGGCAGATGGATACAGAAATGGCTTAGTCATAGCAGACAGAGGGTAGTGGTGGAAGGAAGTTTTTTGGAATGGAAGGTTGTTTCGAGTGGTGTTCCACAGGGCTTGGCGCTGGGACCTCTGCACCAGTATAAGTGATTTGGAGGAAAATGTGGCTGGCCTAATTAATAAGTTTGTGGGCAGATTAGTGAAGTTGTGGATATTGAAGAGGATTGTCAGTGGATATAGCAGCATATAGATCAGTTGGAGGCATGGGCAGAAAAATGGCAGATGGCGTTTAATCCAGACAAATCTGAGGTGATGCATTTTGGAAGGTGAAGTACAGATGAAAATTATGCAATGAATGGTAGAACCCTAGGAGTGTTGATACACAGAGGGATCTATGTGTGCAGGTCCACAGATCGCTGAAGATGGCAGGTTAGGGTAGGTAAGGTCGTAAAAAAGGCTTATGGTATGCTTGCCTTCATTGGAGGGGGCATTGAGTGTAAGGATAAAAAAGTTATGCTGCAGCTTTATAGAACTTTAGTTAAGCCACACTTGGAATATTGCATCTAGTTCTAGTCACCACACTACCAGAAGGATGTGGATGCTTTGGAAAGAGTACAGAAAAGGTTTACCAGGATGTTACCCAGTATGAGGGATTTTAGCTATGAAGAAAAGTTGGATAGACTATGTTGGTTTGCACGGAATGTGGGAAGTTGAGGGACAACCCAATAGAAGTATATAAGATGTGAATAGCATGGATAGAGTGGAAGGTGTGAGGCTTTTTCCCAGGATGGAGCGGTCAACTACTCGAGGACACAGGTTCAAGGTGCAAGGGTGGAAGTTTAAAAGAGACGTATGAGGCAAGTCTTCCACACAATGGATGTTGAGTGCCTGAAACGCATTGCCAGAGGAGGTGGTGGAAGCAGACACATTAGCAGCATTCAAGATGTTCCTGACATGAATAGGAAGGGAATAGTGGGATACGGATCCTGTAAGTGAAGATAGTTTTAGTATGGAAGGACAAAATGTGGCAGTTCAGGCTCAGAGGGCTGAAGGGCCTATTCCTGTGCTGTATTGTTCTTTTTGCTTTGAATGCATCTCACTGCTCTATCACCAATTTACCAAACAATATCTGCTCCCAATCCATAATGGCCAAATCATACCTGATTTTTTGAAAAGTTACATCAGTCTTATTATAAGTGCAAGTAGTCAGGTATGTAACATATCATATCATTATTATGTTAACCCATAAATCTTTCTTCTTCCAACCACAGGGTGCCTCTGTTATCGATATGATCTCCCACTTTATGACAGAGGAGCTGTTTTCAAAAGGGCTTACAGTGAGTTTAAAAAAGATTTTTCCTGATTTGAGTCAGTATATTTAAAGTGTGAAATAAAAATTCATGTTTTGAGTTGAAACTGTTTCAAGATTTTTTGTTTGTTTTCACACCGAATACTTGTCTTTGTTTCTTCACACTCAGTCTCCTTTGTTTTACAGTCATATCTCAAGGCCTTTTCCTATTCAAATGCTGAGGCAGATGACGTGTGGAATCATTTGCAGATGGTGGGTTTAACCCATATTTATAGGGGCTCCATGTACTATTGTCGAGGTTTTTTGTTTAATTTGTTTTTTTGTTTAATCATATATTGTTTAATTTTTTTTGTTTCTTTCCTGCTGCATAGTTGCTTTACCATGAGGGGAATGATAATTGCAAATATAGCCTGAGTTTAAATTGTTTTATTGGAAGCTATTCTTTCGTGAGACACTGTGGAATACTATGTGTATGAATGGAGTATTTGAACTATTTGCTCCATGTTTTGATCGTTGCTCCAAATTTTGAATCTCCGTGACAGTGACAATTTTCTGTGCACTATAATCTTTTTCTGAGAAAGCACTTAGACTAGACACCTACTGCTGAGCTTCCACTTGGAGCACAGGAACTAAGAGCAGGAGTAGGCAATTCAGCTCTTCAAGCCCACTTCGATATTTAATATGATTATGGCTGATCTTATCCTGATCTCAACTCCACTTTCCTGCCTGCTCCCCATAGTCCTTTATCCCACTTTTCATCAACTGGAATACACGGCATGGGATGGAACCTGGGAACCATACAATCTTTAAAAAAAACATTTGGATGAGCACTTCAAAAATCATAACATTCAAGGATATGGTGTGAGTGCAGGAAATTGGGATTAGCGCACTCTTAGAGGTAGTTATGTTGGTGTAGAGTGGATGGGATGAAGAGCCTCTTCCGCACTGTATGGACCTATGAATCTATGAAACCTATCTATTTCCTTCTTGAATCTGTTGATTGATTCTGCCTCCAATGCACTCTGGGGCAGTGACTTCCACAGATTCACAATTCTCCAAGGGAAGTAGCTTCTCACCATCTCAGTTTTGAATCTACCTCCTCTCACTCAATATCTATAATGATCTAGACTGTACCATAAAATTGAATATCTATTCAACATCCACCTCATCAATCCCCTTTGGCATTTTGTAAACTTCAATCTGCTGGCCCTTCTTCATTCCTCTCAACTCCAGTGAGTATAAGCTATTCAACCGCTCCTCATACAACAGTTCTTGCATCCCTGGAATCAGTCTGGTGAACTTCCTCTGAACAGCCTCCAGTGCTGGCACATCTTTCCTCAAGTAAGAAGGCTAAAATTGGACACAATATTCCAGTGTGGCCTCATCAATGCCTTTTATAATTGTAAAATACTTCTTTAATTTTGTAATCCAGTCCTTTTGCAATCAATGCCAGGATTCCCTTTGCCTTTCTTAATCTATGCTACATCTGCACACCCACTAATGTAATCATGTTAGAAATATAATAGCTGCAAGCTCTTTTTCCCCTCATTGTGAGAAAATACTCATCCCATCTTCTTTTTTTCACCCAATTACAGATTACTCCAATGGGTACAACTGCTTTCTAAAAAGAAAGATGAGTTGACATTTATCCTAGTCCTATGCTTCCGTCTGCTAAACCATAATGGGGAGAGTTCACACATGGCCCAGGAAACATAAGGAAACAAATCACCAGACTAATTATATTAAAAGAACCAAAGAAGCATTGAGTAGAATGCAACCTAATTACACATTCCTGTGTTCAAATGGGAATGGAAACCTTGGGAATTGATTATTTTTCCCTGGTAGCTTTTGAGAATGATCGATTTGATTAGATTACTTACAGTGTGGAAACAGGCCCTTCGGCCCAACAAGTCCACACCGCCCCGCCGAAGCGCAACCCACCCATACCCCTAACCTAACACTACGGGCAATTTAGCATGGCCAATTCACCTGGCCTACACATCTTTGGACTGTGGGAGGAAACCGGAGCACCCGGAGGAAACCCACGCAGACACGGGGAAGACATGCAAACTCCACACAGTTAGTCGCCTGAGGCGGGAATTGAACCCGGGTCTCTGGCGCTGTGAGGCAGCAGTGCTAACCATTGTGCCACCGTGCTGATTTGGGAGAATGAGATGCCATGTTATCAGTTCATATACTGTACACACTTAAAATTACATGTAAATAAAATAGTTGACCTTTTCTCATAGCGGTCCATCACAAACTAATATTTCATTTGAAATTATGACAATATCACCTTCAGTACTATAAAGAGAATAAAGCTTAGCCCAAAAGCAATGTTTCCTCTAAACGTCCTTTAAAGTGAAAGCACCACTTCAGAAAAAAAACGTATGGCAAACAGAAGAGGATGGAACATCGTGAATATTAAATCCAACCTGACAAGCATTAATACACTTGTTTCTACAGCACTTTGAAATGAAAATATTATGTCACTTTAAGACAGCCCCAACCTCATTGAAACTAATAGAAAATGCATCTTATTCACCATCAAAAAATTCAGGACATGATGAAGTGTTTGGATTATTATTACATCATGTGTTGCAATTTGTCAGAAACACAACTAATTTATTATTTTATCATACCAAAACCTCTTTTAATATTTGACTCAATCTAGTAAAACTTCTATTATAATGCAGTAATTTGTCTGTTATTAAGAATTACTTAAATAGCAAACAATGAAGCTATTATTGGCATTTTATCATCTCAACTGGGAAACCACATAGTGAGTACAGGACAAGCATATCAAGTCTGATATTCTGAATTCCATTATCAATAGAAAGACACAGTTTTAAATTTATTTATAAGAATAATGTTCAAAGCTGCTGTCATACAAAAATATTAGCCCTTTAATCAAAACCGTTTGGAACATGTGTATGTATTCGAGATTCAAAACCTTCAAGGTGGCAAATCCTTTTACCCTATACAGCAGACTAGTTTCATTTGTTTTTTTTTCCATTTCCATCAGTTTTACTACACTGCCTGAACCAGGCTTTTAAAGTTAGATTTAAAAACATTCCTATTTAGCCTTGTGGTTTTTGTATTGTTGGTTTCACTCTTATGACAGAGTGGAAATCATACTTTTTGTTTTTTGTGAAGATATAGTCTTTAAGGAACAATTATTCATTGTCTAACTGATGAATAAATTAAAGTTAAGCAAAGTTTTTTTTACCCTATGTTGAATATTCCTTGTCGGTAGCAGCTGCCTTTCACACTGAGTGATGTTTGATGGTATTGTTCTAAAAGAATTACAGTTTGTTACATGAGTTTATTAAAAGTCACTCAACAATCAATTACTGGAAAATTTAACTCATTATCTGCAGTAGATGGGCAATTAATTGATTGCTAATTGGTGATTTCTGCTTCGCTAGGCAATAGATAGTCAGGATGTTATTAAACTGCCAACATCAATAAAATCCATCATGGACACATGGACAATGCAGGAAGGATTACCTATTATAACAGTTAATACAACAAGTGGCACTGTAAAGCAAGACTACTTCGGGAAATCAAAGGAAAACAGAAATTCAAAGTATGTATTGCATTTCAATAACATTTTAACAAGCTTTTTCTAATGTGTTGTCAATCTTTTTTTTCACACCAGTGGTAGGTAGGTGACTTCAACTGTCAACCTGAAAGCAAAACTATTTGCATCACTAAATTTTTGATGTATATCTTACCTTTCAAATGATACCGCATTAATTTCAATGTTTTTGCAACATTTTACTAGATTACAGTCTGAATTATCTTAAAACGTAACTGGATATGGTTTTCTTGTTGCTGTTAATCTGAGAATCATTCTTCCAAAATTACTTTAACTCCTGTCCACTTCTAAAACTTCTATACTCAATGTCATCTCAGATCAAAAAAGCCAATTAAAATATTAAAATATCTGTCTTTGCCACCCTGAGACCATCCAGAGGGTGAGGTGACTTTGGACGAATCTTCCATATCATTTTACTTTCTTTTTTATAACAGTATGTGTGAGACTGGAAACATTTGGGGGAAAATTATATGTACGACCCTTGGCTTGGTGCTCCTGAACATTTTGCTATGCTGGTATCACAGCTCAAACTTCATTCCAGAATAAATTTTGCTTACATTGGTCTGGACTTTGTAAAAGATTGACATCAAGGTGGTACTCATCGGTACCAATGACTTAGATGAGAAGGAAGATGTGGCCCTGAAATCAAAACTTAGGGAACCAAGTAGAAAGTTAGCAAGGAGGACCAACATGTAGCATTCTCCAGACTACTGGGAGTAGTGAATACAGAAAGAACAAGATAAGGAAAATGAATGTGAGGCTTGAAAGGTGGTGCAGGAAGGGTGGCTTTAGATTCCTGGGACTGGCTCTGGGGAAGATGGCACCTGTACAACCTGAATGGGTTATTTCTAAACAGAGATGGGGCTGAGGTCCCTGTGGAATGTTTCACTGATGCTATTGGGTAAGCTTTAAATGAACTTGGCAGGAGTTGTGGAATCAAGAGAATCTATTAGAGCTGAATACCAGGGCTAACAAAATACTTAAAGAATCAGCTGGCACTAGAATAGAAAATTGAAAGATAATAAGTAAAGTCAAAAAAAAGGGAGAAAAGAAGCCCAAAGCAATTAACCTGCATGTATGTAAATGTATAATGTATAGGAAATCAGTATATAAGGTTGGGGAGTTACAAATGCAGATTGCAATGTGGAATTATGATGTTTCAGTGGTGAAGGAGACCTGGTTCAAGGAAGAGCAAGGCTGGGTGTTAAATATTCCTGGCTTTAATTTGTTCAGGAAAGATAAAAGGGGAAGGAAAGTAGGAGGGTTGCAGTTATGGTTTAGGACAGCATTGTAGTGCTGGATAAAAAACATATCTCAGAGAGTTCAAGTATAGAGTCATTTTGACTACAACTCAATTACGTTGGTACAATTACATTGCTCAATGTAGTTTACTGACCAGTGGAAACTAGTGAAAGAAAGTAGAGAGAAATGACAGAGAATTGCCATCATTATAGAAGAGTTAAAATGGGGGCTTCAATTAGCCAAATATAGATTTGGATACTGGTAGTATAAGGGACTGCAAGGAACAAGGGTTCCTGGATTGTGTCCAAGAGTATACGAGGAAGGATGCATTATTGGACCTGGACTTTGAAAATGGGGCCAAGTGGACCAAGTATCAGTGAGGCATCATTCTGGAGATAGTGATCACTGTATTTTAAGTTTCAGGTTAGTGTTGGAGAATGACATGCAACAATCCATAGCAAGAAAAATGAATTGGCAGACAGTTGACTTCAATGAGGCTTGAACAGAGCTGAGCGTGATCGATTGGATGAAAAAGGTTAGCAGTAAGATCAGTGACTGAATAATTGGCCAACTTCAAGGAGTATTTGATATGGTACAATCAAAGTATATTCTTTGATGCAAAAAGTAGGACTAACAAATTCAGAGTTCCCTGGATGATAAAGGAGGTAGAAACAAACATTATTATTACACAAACAAAAGAGAACAGAATACCGAGTAACTTAATCTCTCCGAAAAACCAACAGACTACCCCGACTTAATGATGCTGTTCCAAAAACTTGCAACAACACCCTTTGGTACAAAAGATAAAATCAAACACAAGATCTTACAGGAGAGATGTCAGAGAGAGGCGAATCAGCATGGACCTGATTCTTTGGGCCCAGCAGCGTCTACCTGCCTGCCTGCTTTCAATGAATAGCCAGAATGCCAAAGAAAAAACAAATTAAACCAGAAAAAAGCTGAACTGGAAGAATTAGCCACTCCTCTTTCAATGTACAAGTGTTTGTTTTAAAACTTGAAAGCCTTTTTACTGAGGAAGTATCTGTTAGCTATAATCAAACTGGCCCTAAAACCCATTCAAGCCCAGACTTTTCGGAACCTGTGCTTTTACAATATCCTGAAAAAAAAACCCAAGGGCAACATAACCTTATTAAAGGAGCAGCATCATCACAGGAGGCATTGGTCAAAATATTTCAGTCTTCCCTGGACTCTGGGAAAGTGACAAGAGACTGGAGAATTGTCAACATTACCACCTTGTTCTGAAAGGTTTGTAAGGCTAATCCCGGCAATTACAGACTAGTTAGATTAACTTCAGTCATGGAGAAACTGGTGGGAACAGGATAAAATCAGTTTTCACATGGAGAAAGGTGGGTTGATTAGGAAGAGTCCATGTGGATTTCTAAAGAGGAAATCAAGTTTAATAACTTGGAGTCTTTTGAAGAGATTAGATTAGATTTACAGTGTGGAAACAGGCCCTTCGGTCCAACAAGTCCACACCGACCCGCTGAAGCGCAGCCCACCCACTCCCCTACATTTACCCCTTACCTAACACTACGGGCAATTCAGCATGGCCAATTCACCTAACCCTGCACATCTTTGGACTGTGGGAGGAAACCGGAGCACCCGGAGGAAACCCACGCAGACACGGGGAGAATGTGCAAACTCCACACAGTCAGTTGCCTGAGGCGGGAACTGAACCCGGATCTCTGACGCTGTGAGGCAGCAGTGCTAACCACTGTGCCACCGTGCCACCCGAATGATGAAAAGAGTTGATGAGGAATACACTTATGACATAGTATCCAGAAAACATTTGCAGACTTGTGAAGAAAGTTGTGATCCATGGCTTAAAAGGGACAGTGGCAAGATTGATGCAAAATTGGATGAGTGAAAGAAAGCAGAGTAATGGTCAAAGGATATTTTTTGGGCTTGAGGAAGGTTTGCAGTGGAGATCTTCAGAGATTGGTATTGGAACCTTTGCTTCTTTTTGACATGTATTAATGTTGTGGATCTTGGTGTGTAGGGGACAATTTAGGTAGGACAAGTTTGTAGGTAACATGAAATTTGCAAGAACCGTAAACTATGGGGAAGTAAATGTGGAACTACAAAAGGACATTGACAAGTTGTTGCAGTGGGTGGAGAGGTGGCAGATGATGTTAAATACAAGGAAGTGAAAGGTGGTGCACTTTGGTCAGAAGAACACTGAATGACAATATAAAATAAAGGGTGCAATTCTAAAGGGATTGCAAGATCAGAGGGACCTGAGTTTATATGTATACTGATCTTTGAAAATGGAGAGAGCAGCAACTAAAGCATACAGCATTCTTGACTTCATTAATAGGGGCATAGAGTGTAAAAGCAAAAAAGTGCTGTTGAACTTATGCAAGACATTTATTAGACCTCAGCTGGAGTATGAAAACAAGTAACAGTAAGTGCAGTATTAGAACTATGTATAGTAACATTTTTATGATCCAGCGTGTGCAGGAAAGATTGGTGCTTATTAATCAAAGCTTCTGATTCACAGAAGGTTACATTTACTTATGAAATACTGTGTAATATATGTGTAGCGTGGACTTTCAAAGAATAAAATATAAAATAATACGCAGAAATGCAAGAGCAGAATCCTTTTCATTTCTCGTCTCTAACAGTACATTCAAACATAAATTACAGAACAAAATAATCAAATGTAGATCTTAGAATCCTTACAGTGTGGAAACAGGCCATTCAGCCTATTGAGTCCACACCACACCTCCGAAGAGCATCCCACCTGAACCAACCACCTCGCACCCACCCCCATCCCCCGCCCCCCACAATCCTTATAACCCTGCATTTCCCATGGCTGTCTCACCTAGCCTGCACCTCCCTGGTTAATTTAGAATTGTTAATCCACCTCATATGCACATCTTTGAACTGTAGGAGAAAACGGGAGCAAAGCGATCCGACACAGAAAAAATGAGCAAATTTCAACACAGACACCAGAGGGTGGGATCAAATCTGGGCCTCTGGTGCTGTGCTGCAGCAGTGCTAACCACTGAGCCACCTTGCTGAGTAGACATATGCAAGCGGAACAAATTCTCAATATCTCTTAAAACTGTCTCTAAAGATGTGGAAGATATAGGAGGTTCAGCCCTAGTGCAAGCCCTGGCTATTTTATTAGATAAATATGTGAAGTTACTTTGCATTTCAGTAAATTTGATCAGTTTAGAAAAAGCTAAAGCAGTATCAGACCAAGTTATTTTCTCCTCCTTACTTCTGAAATCTTCTTCAGTCCCCTTTTCCCATCTCCTTCAGCTTTTGAGATTTCACAAGACCTTCCATCATTTCAGCATCATTAACGGCATGGCTCACTTCAGCTTCAAGTCAGTTTTGAACTACACTTGCATCACACGTATGCACAATTTGCTGATTAGATAGGTTAAAAGAGTATCATTCACCATATCAATGATTTCGGATGGTATATTTGTTCTCGGTCTTCCCATAAGTCATTCAAAATCTTCTTCACCAGAACAGCCTTCTGCAAGCATTAGTCCAAGTAATAATTTTCTTCAATTCCTCATCAAAGTTGCACTAATCATTGATTTAAAGGAGTTGGTCACATTAAAAATTGAAACTTTTATATATTAAACAGATCAAAAGTACTGTATGATGTCTTTGTGGTTGATTAACGTCCTCATGAAATTTCTTCTGTGACATTGATGGTCAACACTTTCCAGCTCTTGAAGAAATTCAGGAGAATGTAATCGAAATGAAAAATTAAGATTCTCAGCATTGAGGAAAAAGGCCTGATTTTCCCCTTAAACTTTCAAAAGCTAGATGAAAATGTTGCTTGTAGACCCGATGCAGACTCTATTTTCATGCATTAACACCACATTATTAGCTAATCTTGTCTCACTGATAGGTGGGTTGTGATTTTCTCACATACCGGTGAGGAACTGGACACTGCTAATTCCTGGCTTGGAAATCAGAGTGGTGACCAGGTGAATAAAACTTGCAGTTGCTTCTCAAGTTCTCCATGTTCATCATCATTCATCAACATTAAATAGCACTCTCCATTGGCACCTTTCCACTGTTCATCCGCAGATGTTGATATTAGTGAAGCACCAGCCTCACCACAGCACCGTGATCGATCTCGAACTAACTCAGAAAACACTTCAATGGTGCATTACAACAGTTTGAATTGCAGCGACACCTGACATTATACAGCTGCTACCAAGTCCCTCCATGTGCGGGGATACACAACTTGTGCGTCTGCATAAGATGCATCAAAGAACTTTTAGCTTGCTTTGTTAGCACTTTCTAACTTTGTGTTTGCTTGGATGCTTGCAGCATCTCTGCTTAGCCTTGCCTTTCACCCATTGCTACTTCATTCAGAACTTAAAGGCTCACAGTATCTCAGCATGTCTTTCTTTTCTGGGCAATCAGAAAGCCAAACAGGTTTTCATACTTGTCAGTGTTGAGCAATCAAGGGTCAGACATGTTGCTGTACAGCACCATGCTATGTCAGTGTCACACCTACAGCATTTAACAGAGTTTTGTGGCAAGTGGCTTAAACCAAATGACCCTGTCTGAATAGTCCTTAGTTAATTGAAGGGGGACTATAGGAGTTGGTGTGGTAGCCACATTAATTCAAGGGGTTGTCCTATTTCAGTCAACGACTTTGGTCACATCAGTTGGGTGCTTGGTGCAATTAGCGTCTGAGGATCTGTGTCTTTCGAATGGGTTTTTACCACAGTGAGCCCTGCAGGTTAATCCCATCCAGCCCGAATAAGTGAGTCAGGAGCTGTAGATACACCTACCAGGGAGCTGGGTCATGCTCAGACAGGACTGCCCTGATGAGTCAGTCTGAGGGTTGAAACATGGCCTGTCCTAAGGATTTAGACAGGAAAAGTCAACTGGAATTATCAGGGGATAATCTATGCTATGCCAGCAAAATCGGGACAAGTGTCAGTGGTGCAGGCAACCTTCTGTGACTCAACAGGAATAATGACTGTGAATGGCAGGATAATGACAAGTGGTTGTGTATTGGGCTGTGCAGTGATCTTGACTTTACAATTTATGTCAATGATGAGAGGAGCAAAGACATGGTAGCAAAATTTGCAGACTACACCAAATTGGGGAAGAATGCATGTTATGGAGAAGGGACAAGATGTTTGAAGATAGATGTAGGCAGGTTGTGTGAGTGGGCAAAAATCTAGCAGATGGAAAGCAGGAATGGAGCACAGAAGGTTATTGACCACCTTAACATATTGCTGGGAGTTTGCCCTCACTATTGACAGTGCAGGGATGTGGATGGCTATTGCATTCCACACTAGGCACTGTGGTCTCCTTTGACAGTCCTGAGCAAAGATGAACGTGGGTACACTCCACTCCCTGGGCAGCAAGCCTGCCATGTCCCTGTCCATAATCTGGGTCTAACCTTCCCTTACTTGGTCAAGGCCTGTGGAATAATGGACAAGCAACAGACATTGACTGACAGTACCTGGCTTGCTTGCGATGTTTGAAGCGGTTTACTCAAGGAGTTTAGATATAGTGCCCGTAGTGTGAACTCTGAAAGATCCTGGCAGTAGTGAGGACTTCCACATCTCTAACCACACAATTTAACTGGAAGGGTTCAAGAAATCTTGATGCCTATTACATGAAGTGTGCAATGGAAGAGTTCATGAGAAAAGTTGCCATGGCCCAGGGAGGGAAACCCTCCTTAAAAACCCTGAAAATGACATCGCCAAAATGCAAAAATTAATTTCATATTCTGTTGGACACCCTGATCCATAGTCTGAATGGATGAGATTACACTGAGATGCTAAAATTGATAAACTATGTTACCGTTCATTAACTCAGATTCATGAGGGCGTGCTCAACAATCGTTTAATATTGGAATCATTTCACTGTCTTTAGACTTGCCTATTTTTCTAAAATATTCTTTCACTGTGAGTGCAAAAACATGGCGAAACTATTTTTGAAAAACGCCTTTGTCTATCCATGTTTTACTCTGTGTATTGTAACTGTGTAACCTCTTTAGATGACTGAGGAAACTTAAACTTTCCAGATACGGAAATCTTTACTTTATGCAAACTTATAGTATTTGCACATGTAAGCACTGTAATTATATCTTATTCTGTTCGCAATCAATAAAAACAGATTCATTTGAGCAAACATCACCAACACAAGCCAATTTCACCTGCACATTATACATTTGAACATGGGCTAGATTATGTTCAGAAACCAATTATTAAAAAATTCAAAGTGTTTTCTGCAGACTCAGCCATTTTTTGTTCACTATAAATGACTAATCTTCTAATATCATGCCAAAGTGTAAAACATGCAAGTTATCTATTAGAAAATTTGCATGGTTCAGTCAATGTAATGTGCTGATGATTTATTTTGAATTTTCACTGAGCATCAGGCGGGAGATAGGGGGAACTTCTGCTTGAATGAGAACCCTTCATATAAACAGTGACTGGTTGCCTGAACTGTCTGCACCTGGATCACAGTATCCTTTAATTCACGATTAGTGAGTTTATTTGATTCACGATTAGTGGAAACATCAGTAATTTTTTTTTGAGCCCTGCCATCGCACATCATGGATTACCAAGCTTTACTTTCTTTCCCCAAAACCTTCCAAATGTCAACCTTTTCAATATATCTGCAGATGTCAACTTGCTGCTTTAACATCAACACAACTCCTGTGCTTCTTAATTTAGCTCATCCCTGATTTATTGGATGCCATCGTGGAATGATCAAGGACATGTGGCTATGATGAAGTGGGACCACCACTACCTCTGCTGGAAACCTGCATGGTTGTAGGGAGGTGACTGGGAAATCTTGGGATTTCTGAAAGGGTCCTGTTTGATAAACTGATGATTCATGTCCAGGAAATATCAGAAATTCCAGTTAGTAGAGAATTCCACTTAATGGAATGATGCATAACACAAAGGCTGCTGTATAAAAATGTAGTGAGTAAGAAAACCAAAATCAAAGAACAAAGCTAACAAGGATCCCTCTTCTCATCAAAAATAATCCAAAAAATAATCAACTATTATACAAAGATTTTAAAATTATTCTTCAGGGGATTTAGATGTCATCTAAATGGTTGGGCCATCATTTATTGACCAACCCTAGTCACCCTAGACAAGGTGGTGGTTGGCTGCCTTCTTGAACTACTGTGGTCCATATGCTGTAGGTGGACCCATAATGCAGTTTAAGAAAAAAAATTGTGGAATTTTGATGATTGACACTGAAGAAACCACAATATGTTTCCAAGTCAGAATGGCGAGGGCCTTGGGCAGAAACTTGGAGATATGGTGTATCTGAAGCCCTTGTCCATCTAGATGTAAGTGGTCATGGTTTGGAAAGAGCTGTCCAAGGATCATTGGTGAATTTCTACAGTATTTCTTGTAGAGAGTACACACAACTGCTACTGAGCATTAGTGGTGGAGAAAGTAGATGCCTGTGGATATGATGCCAATCAACCTGACTGATATCTCCTGGGTGGTGTCAAGCTTCTTGAGGGTTGTTGAAGCTGCACTCATCTGGTCAAGTGGGGAGAATCCCATCATACTACTGACCTGTGCTTTGTAGATGGCAGACAGGCTTTGGGGAGTGAAGAGATGAGTTACTTGCATCTTAATAAATCTTAATTTCACTGTCAATCTCACAATAAACCAATTTCTACTGCCTTCCAATATTTCCACTCATATATCTGTGTATGTCTTATTGAAAGTAGTATGTTCTCCAAAACTTCCTACCTGAATATACTTTATTATTTTTGTCTCATTTTTCTGTCAGTTTCTTTTGATCATGAGTCCCTGTGTCCACAATTAGAATTGTTATTATATACACAAAGATACAAAGTTGCAATTGAACAAATTAACTGTTGGACAATTATGCAGCAGAATCACATAACCTTTTTTTCACAACTTTTTCACTTATTTCCCATTGCTGTCACTCAGCATCCCTGCCAATTTAGATAAAAAGATGTTTTGTTAAGCAAAGCACTTGTAACTGCAACTCTTTCAGAAATGTATTGATGCAGATAGCGTGTGATAGTAAGTGATATTCCCAGAATGGAGCTACTATGGACTATTAGCCAGTTTATGGGTATGAAGACAGGGAAGAAACCATTGCAAACCATTAATCATCATCTAAGTTCTTGAGTAATTTGTCATCAGAGTATCAACCTCCACACAAGCTCACTGCAAAGGATGTGGAGTGGTGTTGGGGCACAGAACAAGAAGCAGTTTTCACTACAATCAAAATTAGTGTCGAGATACTACAATGGCAATGATGAAGTTATCTTATGTATGATGAGCACAAAGCGTCTATATAGCAAGAACAATCAGTTGGTTTTGCAGTCAGGACATTAACATAAACTGAATGCTACACTCAAGTTGAGAAAGGATGCTTAGCTATTGTCTTTACTTGCAAGCATTTTAATCAATACCTGTTTACGAGAGACAAAATGATAGTGGTGGCTGCTCATAAACCATTTTAAAGTCTCTTCCTCAAACTATTTCTGTCAGATGCAAAGCAGTTGCAAAGAATGTTACTTTATTTTAAGAGATAGAGTCTGGACATAACATACAAACAAGGAAAATAGATGCACATCCTTTCAGGGCTGTCAACCTAATGAAGAAAATTGAGTATGTTAAAAGCAGAGTGTGAAGTCTCCAGCTTCAACGAAAAGCAATAGCCCTGGAAATCATCAACTAGTAGAGGCATTGAATCTGAAAAATAAACATTTTGTTCAAATGAAGCAAACAATGCAACAAGAAACAACTCTCCAAGTGCTACAGGAAGTAATGATGAAACAGTGGCCTGAAAGCATCAAGGATACATTTGTTGTTTTAAGACAGTGTTAAGAATACAGAAGTGAAGTGACAGACCAAGATACCATCTTAGACAAAGCTAATAGAGTTTATGTCCCTAAGGACACGAGAAAAGAGATGCTGAAACACATTTGTGAAAGCCATCAAGGAGTTTAAAGCAAAATATTGTGAATGCTGTAAATTTGTAATAAAAATAGTGAGTGCTGGAGAAACTCAGCAGATCTGGCTGCAGTTGTAGAGAGAGAAACAGAGTTAATTTCAAAGAGGCATCAGACTTTAAACATTAAGTCAGTTTCTTGCTCCACAGATACGGCCAGACCTGTTAAGTTTCTCCAGTATTCTCTATTTTTATTCCAAACCAGCCAATGCTGTGCATGTAACGGATACCAAGTTAAGTATGCTACTGAGCTGTTTATATTGGATGACATCCCAACTACCATTCTCCCACACTGCACTCAGCAAGTAGAACACCCGTTATCCTACACCCAGCTGACAGCCATTTGTTTGGATAATAGCAGTACTTCTGCTCTGCTTAATCAGGAAGTCTTGTCTCCAAGAGTTGCCAGCCAACCTGAAGCCTACAACTCATCAGCGCTTGGTAAATGCCAAAGCAAAATCATTATCTAATATTTCAGCCATCTTTCTATCATTTGCTGTGGTATTAACTTGTTTATCCATTAATACAATTCTATTGCACCCATCCTTTTTTATTGCTATGTCTGGAAAATATCTTATAATTTTGTTCTATGTCATTTAATGATGTTGTCACATAGTTTCTTCTTGTCTTCCTAATTTTTTAACTAAACTCCCAATGCTTTAGCCTTCTCCTTGTCCAGCTGTCTACATACTTAATGGACTGGATTAAACTATCACCACTGATGGATTTGAATGCATGGGGGGGTGACCTTTTAAGTCTGGCGGGCAACCCACTACTATCCCCCAGAAATCAAAAGCAAAATTTCTAAATTTGCAGGTGACACCAAGCTGGGTCATGAAGGATTGTCAATACTGGGGAGAATGGCAAAGAAATTGAAAAAAGGACATTAATAAACCTACAAATAATTGTGAATTAAGTGCAACATTGATAAATGTGAGTTCTGACACTTTGTTAGGAAGAATAGCCAGGCCATTTATTAGTTGGAAGATGTGAGTCTGGGTGGGGTAGAGGAATACACCAGAAAAAGACATACACCTCTCAAGACAGGCCATGCCACAAGTTACTGGATTAGTGGTGCTGGAAGAGCACAGCAGTTCAGGCAGCATTCGAGGAGCAGTAGAATCGACGTTTCGGGCAAAAGTCCTTCATCAGGAATAAAAGCAGAGAGCCTGAAGTGTGAGAGATAAGCTACAGGAGGGTGGGGGTGGGGAGAAAGTAGCATAGAGTACAATAGGTGAGTGGGGGAGGGGATGAAGGTGATAGGTCAGGGAGGAGAGGGTGGAGTGGATAGGTGGAAAAGGACATAGGCAGGTAGGACAAGTCATGGGGACAGTGCTGAGCTGGAAGTTTGGAACTAGGGTGTGGTGGGGGAAGGTGAAATGAGGAAACTGTTGAAGTCCACATTGATAGACAATAGACAATAGACCATAGGTGCAGGAATAGGCCATTCTGCCCTTCGAGCCTGCACCACCATTCAATATGATCATGGCTGATCATCCTTAATCAGTATCCTGTTCCTGCCTTATCTCCATAACCCTTGATTCCACAATCCTTGAGAGCTATATCCAACTCTTTCTTAAATGAATCCAGAGACTGGGCCTCCACTGCCCTCCGGGGCAGAGCATTCCACACAGCCACCACTCTCTGGGTGAAGACGTTTCTCCTCATCTCTGTCCTAAATAGTCTACCCCGTATTTTTAAGCTGTGTCCTCTGGTTTGGCACTCACCCATCAGCAGAAACATGTTTCCTGCCTCCAGAGTGTCCAATCCTTTAATAATCTTATATGTCTCAATCATATCCCCTCTCAGTCTTCTAAACTCAAGGGTATGCCTGTCTCTTTGTTGGCAGCCATGGGCACACGTATGGGCCTCAGCTATGCCTGTCTCTTTGTTGGCAGCCATGGGCCCACGTATGTGCCCCAGCGATTCCTGTCTCGTTGTTAGCTACGTAGAACAGTCGATCTTCTGTAATTACACCGGCACTACTCCCCACCTCTTCCTCCGCTACATTGATGACTGCATTGGCGCCACCTCGTGCTCCCGCGAGGAGGTTGAGCAATTCATCAACTTCACCAACACATTCCACCCTGACCTTAAATTTACCTGGACCATCTCTGACACCTCCCTCCCCTTCCTGGACCTCTCCATCTCCATTAATGACGACCGACTTGACACTGACATTTTTTACAAACCCACCGACTCCCACAGCTACCTGGATTACACCTCTTCCCACCCTACCTCTTGCAAAAATGCCATCCCGTATTCCCAATTCCTCCGCCTCCGCCGTATCTGCTCCCAGGAGGACCAGATCCACCACAGAACACACCAGATGGCCTCTTCTTTAGAGACCACAATTTCCCTTCCCATTGGTTAAAGATGCTCTCCAAAGCATCTCGTCCACATCCTGCACCTCCACCCTCAGACCCCACCCCTCCAACCGTAACAAGGACAGAACGCCCCTGGTGCTCACCTTCCACCCTACAAACCTTCGCATAAACCAAATCATCCGCCGACATTTCCGCCACCTCCAAAAAGACCCCACCACTAGGGATGTATTTCTCTCCCCACCCCTTTCCGCCTTCCGCAAAGACCGTTCCCTCCGTGACTACCCGATCAGGTCCATGCTCCCCTACAGCCCACCCTCCCATCCTGGCACCTTCCCCTGCCACCGCAGGAATTGTAAAACCTGCACCCACACCTCCTCCCTCACCTCTATCCAAGGCCCTAAAGGAGCCTTCCACATCCTGCACATCCACTAATATCATTTATTGTATCCGTTGCTCCCAATGCGGTCTCCTTACATTGGGGAGACTGGACACCTCCGAACAGAGCACTTTAGGGAACATCTCCGGGACACCCGCACCAATCAACCACACCGCCCTGTGGCCCAACATTTCAATTCCCCCTCACACTCTGCCGAGGACATGGAGGTCCTGGGCCTCCTTCACCGCCGCTCCCTCACCACCAGACGCTTGGAGGAAGAACGCCTCATCTTCCGCCTCAGAACATTTCAACCCCAGGGCATCAATGTGGACTTCAACAGTTTCCTCATTTCCCCTTCCCCCACCTCACCCTAGTTCTAAACTTCCAGCTCAGCACTGTCCCCATGACTTGTCCTACCTGCCTATCTTCTTTTCCACCTATCCACTCCACCCTCCTCCCTGACCTATCACCTTCATCCCCTCCCCCGCTCACCTATTATACTCTATGCTACTTTCTCCCCACCCCACCCCTCCTTTAGCTTATCTCTCCACGCTGCAGGCTTTCTGCCTTTATTCCTGATGAAGGGCTTTTGCCCGAAACGTCGATTTTACTGCTCCTTGGATGCTGCCTGAACTGCTGTGCTCTTCCAGCACCACTAATCCAGAATCTGGTTTCCAGCATCTGCAGTCATGATTTTTACTCTTCAGATGGTCAGTGTGGACTTGTTGGGCTGAAGGGTCAGTTTCCATACTGTAGGGAATCTAATCTAGTCATAATCAAGTTCCTCGGTATTCCAGTACAGCCATGAAATTGGATTTTAGCTCATAATGTAGAAAATTGTTCAGGTACTTTGTGTACACAAAAACAGGAGAAATCCAATACAGCCGAATACAACCCTATTAGTCTATTCTTGTTCATTAGCAAGCTATGGATAGGAATGACAGTAGTGCTATCATTTGCAAAGGAATAACATGCTCACTGAGGTTCAGTTTGGTTTCCACCAGGGCCATTCAGTTCCTGACCTCATTACAACTTTAGTTAAAATTTGGACAAAATACTGAGACAGTCTGTGACCATATTCAGCAAGAACTGGAAAATATTCAGGCTTCAACTGATAGGTGGCAAATAACATTCATGCCACACATGTGCCAAATAATGACCACCTCCATTACCTAAACATTGCCCCTTAATGTTCAATGGCCTTGCCATTACTGAATCCCCATTTATCAACATTCTGAAAATTAACATTAACCATATCCAACCATATAATTATGGTAGCTACGTGACTAAGTCAAGGTAAAGGAGTTCTACAGCCAGTAACTGACTACCTCTTTCCCCTATAACTGTACACGATCTATAATGCACACGTCAGGACTGTGATAGAATACTCTCCACATACCTGGATGGGTACAGTTCCAACAATACTCAGCAGCCTGAACACTACCCTGGATAAAGCAACGCACTTGATCAGCATTCCAACCACCGCTTTCAATGTTCAGTCACCCACTGCACAGTGGTAACAATGAGTACAGTCTACAAGATGCAGCACAGTAACTCACCGAGGCTCCTTCAACAGCATTCTCCAAAACTGCAACTTCCATCCGCAGGAAGGATAATGACAGTAGGTACATGGGAATACCAGCACCTGCAAAATTCTTTCCAAACCCACCACACCATCCTGACTTGGAAGTATATCACTATTCCTTCATTGTTGCTGGGTGGACATCATGGAACTCTTCCTTGCTAACACCACTGGGAGAGTGTCTAAACCTGAGGCATCAATTCAGGAAAGTAGCCCACCACTACCTTCCCCAGGGCAATTGGGGATGAACAGTAAAAATGAACTAATGTTTTAAAAACTTATATTGTCTTCATGTTTACAAGGCTGCAGAGGTGGACTAAGTACAAATTATCTTCTGAAGGCACATCTACAGTATTGTAAGTATTCATAGAATACCAATAATAAGAAGCATACAAGAAGTTAATCTCTCCTACCATTTCATTATTTCCTGTTTAGCTACTCATGGTTTATTCCTATTTTCTGGATGAAGAATGGATCTATGCAGCCACTTATCTGGTTTGATGGTGAATCTAGTAAGTAATTTACGATGTGTGTTTCATTACTGCATCTTAACATAAAGTTACATGTTATGCTTCTTTTAATGCTGATTGCAAATAACTAGCAATCAAAATTTTGCCAATTTGGAGAGTGCAACAAAATTGCTTTAAATGAAACAAACTCGATAATTTTCTGACATTACAATCGTTCTTCATGTAAACTATTGAAAATTGAAGCAAATATTACAACTGGTTTTCCCAATAGGTTTTTACTCACCTCCTAGAGTATGGAGTCAGATAGTTGACACTTTAGTTGAAGATTTGAGAAACAGTTGTTCATTTAGAGTCATAGGGTCATAGAGATGTACAGCATGGAAACAGCCCCTTCAGTCCAACCCGTCTATGCCGACCAGATATCCCAACCTAATCTAGTCCCACCTGCCAGCACCTGGCCCATATCCCTCCAAACCCTTCCTATTCATATATCCATCCAGATGCCTTTAAACTGTTGCAATTGTAGTAGCCTCCACCATTTCCTCTGGCAGCTCATTCCATACATGTACCTAGTAACTTATCCAAGTTATTGGAAACCATTTCAAGAAAACTCATCAGTGCTGTGCAGTGTTTGAATTTCCTGGTGTTAAATCTCACCTGAATAATCTTGGAATACTCTTTACACGAGGAAGGATCACCACTCACTTTAGGCACTTGCCATGAGCTTTATGAAGCACATTCAAAACTGGTATTGAAAACTATTTATGTTGTGAACAGAATTTTAGTTATTCAGGCACTGCATAATATGCATGCTGCTGCATTTTGTGGATCATATCTTTTGACACTGCAAAGCTATCAAATTCCATTCACTCAGTTACTGCTACTCCAAGTTGCACAAGCCTAAAGTGATGGGAGGAATCAATGGGAATGATCCTCACAAACATTAGGAGGAAGCTTGTGTCCACCTCCATGGCTGTTTTGATAGCAGGGAAATTTAATCAATTGGGAGGGTGGCACTTGATGACGCTATCAAACTGCCACATTAACCTGCTTAAGTCTATTCAAGAAAGGCCTATGAACAGTTTTCCTTTCATGTATCTGTTGCCAATTGAGGCTCTTGAATAAGCATTTAATACCTGTTGTCCTCAAAGATTCTGCCCATTAACTCAAAAATATTGACTATACTGAGATGTGGGCAATTGACAAATTTATAAGCACATACTGCTGGTTCTTCTTTGGTGTAAGTAGAGCTATCATCCTGTTGATTTTCATTCTTGGTGCTTACAAACAGAAACATACCCTGAGATAAAACGTACCACAGATGAAGAATGGATTCTGCTAAATATTAATGTTTCCACCCTCTGTAGAATTGTCTATGATGATTCAAATTGGCAGCAGCTAATTCTACAACTAAACAAAGATCCAACAGTGAGTCACAATTTTCCTACTTTTCTTCACATTTGTTATTCATCTTGGATACATTAAACACAAAGCAATAATGCTAATCAGTTTATACTGTCTTGCAATCGAATATCTAATTTATAATCTCTAGTACTAATAACAGATGTTTGCTTTTTCATAACCACTTCTCACATGCAGGAAGTAAATCACAGAGCTGTGTAGTACTGTGATTATCAGCAGGAATATGAATGTCAAAAAGGGGGTTGGAAGGTGGAAGTCAAGTAAGAAGAAGAATGTTTGAAGGCAGAGATGGAATTGACATAATGACAATTCTGTGGCAAAGTTGGGAACGGGGGAATAGATTGATTACATTCTTAATGAGGTAGTGGGATAGGACAAAAAGACATACACCACCGTTAAAGGAACAGGGAGTACGCATAGTAATGGTTAGAAAAATTAAGGATCTATCCTTTTTTATTACCTACAAGCTGCCAGATGATGACATCATCCAAAAATCACAGTGCCAGTTTTCACATTTACACACCTAATATACAAATCCCATTAACATCAGTGGAGGAGCCCACCTCCAGCTGGCAAATGCATGGTACAGAGCTTCCCCTCTTTTTATGACAATGGATGGAACCTCACAAGATTAAGGGCATTTTTAGCCCTCAGTTTCATAATGTGTATTTCAAAGGAGGACAGCTCCAGGGAGGAGATAACTACAGACTTCTGAGACTGATGTTGTAACACCTAAAGTGTGTCAGAGAAACCTCAAACAGATTGGACTGCGATCTCTTGTGAATACAAAGGTAATAAGGACTGGCAACTCCTTGCTCAACTGTAAGCATCCACTGTGGATTATGTCCCAAACTGCAGACACAGTTTGTGGGTTTTTTTTACTCTTTGAAGAATATAAAAGGACAGAGTTAAAAGCCAAGTTTAAAGTCTAACAGAGTGAACTACTGGAACCGAGTGATGTTATCATATCTGCCTGGGTTTGAGTGTTATCATGATGTGATTGTCACAGTTGAAGAACAATCCCCTACTTAGCCCTGTGTTACACTGGCTCTGATTTCAGCAAGACACTTCAAAAAAGAGAAATGAACTGCAATTAGCCTTCGAAACAAAGAATCTCAAAAACAACTGTTCAGCTACCAACATCAAAAGTAGCACTAATCTTCAAATGCAACAGTCGTATCATTCCACTCTTTGCAAACAATTCAGAGATCAATTGTGTATCTGTTAATTTAACTTTTATCCTTCAGGCTCGTCTCTTAATTCTAACCTGTGCAATGCATTACTAATTCCTCTCCCATGTGGTATTTAATGAATTAAACAATACACAGAATTGTTATGGTGCAGAAGGAGGCCACTCAAACTATTATGCTTGCACTAACTCTGAGCATTTCAACTTAGTGTGAGTCTCCTGTCTTTTCCCTGTAATGCTGCACATCATTTCTATCTAAATAACCATCCAATACCCTCTTGAATACCTCAATTAAACCTGCCTCTACCATACTTGCATACAGTACATTCAATACCCGAACAACTCATTGTGTGAAATTGTTTTTTTTCACCTCGCATTTGTTTCTTTTGCTAAACTCTCTAAATGTGTGCCCTCTGGTTCTCAATCTATTTATGTGCAGGACAATTTCTCCCTATTGACTCTTGTTAAACATCTTACTGCAACTTCTATCATTCCACCTCTCTCCACCGCCCCCCCCGCTCCCCAATCTTTCCAATAACTGAAGTGCCTCCTTCCTGGGACCTCTTCTGCATTCTCCAATGCATTCACATGCCTCTTATTGTGATTCTCAGAACAATACACAATACTTTACACAATTTGGAGCTGGCATAGTGGTTCAGTGGTTAGCACTGCTGCCTCACAGCGCCAGGGACCCAGGTTTGATTCCACTCCAAGTGACTGTCTGTGTGGAGTTTATATGTTCTCCCACAATTGCGTGGATTTCTTCTGGGTACTCTGTCACTTTCCATAGTCCAAAGATGTGCAGATTAGGTGTATTGGCCATGCTAAATTGCCCTGTAATACCCAGGCATGTGCAGGCTAGGTGGATTAGCCATGGTAAATATGGCATTAGGGGAGTGTGCTGGATTTGGGTAGGTCGCTCTTCATAGGGTTGGTGCATGAAAATGTGTTGCTGGAAAAGCGTAGCAGGTCAGGCAGCATCAAAGGAGCAGGAGAACAGACGTTTCAGGCATAAGCCCTTCCTCCATAAGTCCTTCTCCTTTGATGCTGCTTGACCTGTTGCGCTTTTCCAGCAACACATTTTTAAGCTCTGATCTCCAGCATTTGCAGTCCTCACTTTTTCCTAATAGGGTTGATGCAGACTTGATGGGCCCAGTGGCCTCTTCCTCACTTCTACTCAAGCTGAAATCTAACCAGTGTCTTATATAAGTTCATCATGACTTCCCTGCTCTCATACTCTATGTCACTATTAATAAAGTCTAGAATACTGTATGTTACAGTAACAGCTCCCTCTACCTGTCCTGCCACTTTAATGACATATGTACATGTATACCAGGTCTCTCTGCTCCTGCACATCCTTTAGAATAGTACTACTTATTTTATACTGTCTCTCCAAATTCTTTGCACTGAAGTGTATCACCTCACACTTCTCAGCATTGAACTTCAGTTGTAAAGATTAGGGTGATGCTGGAAAAGCACAGCAGGTCAGGCACATCCAAGAAGCAGGAAAATTGACGTTTTGGGCAAAAGCTCTTCATCAGGAATGAGATTCAACGTCACCTGTAACCCCTACTGCACTATGTGTCAATGTCCTTTTGAAGTTCTGTATACCGTCCTCCCCACAGTTTACAATTCTCCCTAGTTTTGTGATATTCACAAACTTTGAAATTGTCCCTTGCACACCAAGATCTAGAACATTTAAATATACTATAAATATTATTAGTAAATTCACTCTTTTTGTTCATTCAAGAAGACCTGGTCACATTGTCTCCTTTTAAAACATGCCTTTGTTCCATAACCAAATAAGGTTATCATCGAGGAAAGGGGCCTGTTTAAATGAATATTTTTTCAATCGACTGAGGGGGTGAGTGGATGAAGAAAGAAGGGGAGTTGGTTCATCCCTTCTCACCCAAGAGCTTAACAGTTTAGGATATGTCTTCTGGAACTCACCTGGGATTTCATCATAACACTATCTCGAAACATTGCTCCCTTTCTCTATCATTTTTCAAGCCAAGTGTCACTCTTCCTGCTGCTAGAGCCCCTGTTACTGCTGCATGATGCACTTGAGCTGTGTGAAACCACAACAGTGTTCTTTTGAAGTGCTTGGATACACACAGGGATCACAGCTTCCTGTGGCAGGTCAATAATGAACACTGAGCATGCTGCATGTGCAGCAGTGCAGAGTGCTGGCTGCCTCTCATGAATCACTATACATCTATTCTACCGAATCTTGTGTTTAAAAAACATTGTCAGAAATGCTAGTGACAATGAGTATGACATAATTCAAGAAGGAATCAGATGAAAATTTTAAAGGAAGTCTATTAAAATGAAATGAACAAAAAGCCAATAAAGTGATTAGAGTAAGCATCTCTGTTTGAAGAGTTGACCATGGCACTTGCACAGTTTTCTGTGGTTTTTATATTTGATATCTTGTCAGTATTTTCATATTCAAATGTAAATCTTTTGAAGCATTTGCCCTGGCTAATTCAATACTGCATCTAAACTGCAGGCTAAAATACTAAAACTCTATCCTCACACAATAAGCCAAACAATGAAAAACAAAATAAACCTTTCCTTGAATTAATCATCATAAACTGTGTTTACTTGGCACATGGGATATAGCATAGTTTTTGCTGTGTAAGCCATGTCTAACTAAATAAGTTGTTTTTTTTTGAGGAAATCACTAAGATGGTGGATAGGGTATTGTCTATAGGATATTGTACATATCAACTTCCAAAGGATAATTGATAATGTTCTGCACAGAAGATTCAAGATCATTACTTGCCAAGAACTACTTTGATTGGTTTCGATTGAATCTTGTGTGAATGTACGGAGTGATAAGAGTAATTAATGGGATGAATCGTCAAGTTTTTTTTCTTTACTTGATATGCATTTTACTTCCATGTGGAGCAGAGAATATATGTGCCTCAACCTACATCATCTCAGTGCAATCAAGTATAAAGCTCTTACTGTAATAATTTGTCAAACTTTGAATCAGTTAGGTCATTGGTGAGAAAGAACAGAAATTTTAGTTATATCAGCCCAAAAGTATTTGCGAGCTGTCTGGTACCATAAAGAGACTCAGAGGAGCCAAATTAGCCACACCTTTATAGCTTGTGAATATAATTGTAAATCAAGGCTATTAAAAATGCAGAGGAACATATACATAACAGTGTAATGAAATGAATGTATTTTATGTTAGTGTGGAACAGAGCCCATGTTACACTTTTCACAAGTGTAACATGGGCTCTGTTCCACATTGACATAAAATATTTATAGGTAAAAACAATGACTGCAGATGCTGGAAACCAGATTCTGGATTAGTGGTGCTGGAAGAGCACAGCAGTTCAAGCAGCATCCGAGGAACAGTAAAATCGACGTGCAGGGGCTTTTGCCCAAAACGTCGATTTTACTGTTCCTCGGATGCTGCCTGAACTGCTGTGCTCTTCCAGCACCACTAATCCATAAAATATTTATGCAAATCCTTCCTGCTGATTTGAAATTAAGCCACACCAGATTTCTTTTATTCATTTATGGGATATTAGCATTCCTACAAATACCAGTGAAACAATTCTGTGGAGGCCGGTATCCTGTCACCAAGTCATCCTTTATTTACATGTGCACAGTACATGGACTCTGACCAGTTGGCTCTGAGCCCACCCGAGAGTGAGGAGAATCCCTGAGATTCCTGTTTGTATCAGTCAGCCAGGACTCCCGGATTGGGGCTATTAACCTATGCCAATCAGAGAACTCATAATCAATAGAATCATAGAGATGTACAGCATGGAAACGGACCCTTCAGTCTAACCTGTCCATGCCGACCAGATATCCCAACCCAATCTAGACCCACCTGCCAGCACCTGGCCCATATCCCTCCAAACCCTTCCTATTCATAGACCCATCCAAATGCCTCTTAAATGTTGCAATTGTACCAGCCTCCACCACTTCCCCGGCAGCTCATTCCATACGTGTACCACCCTCTGCGTGAAAATGTTCCCCCTTAGGTCTCTTTCATATCTTTCCCCTCTCACCCTAAACCTATGCCCTCTAGTTCGGGACTCCCCCACTCCAGGGAAAAGACTTTGTCTACTTACCCTATCCATGCCCCTCATAATTTTGTAAACCTCTGTAAGGTCACCCCTCAGACTCCAACGCTCCAGGGAAAACAGCTCCAGCCTATTCAGCCTCTCCCTATAACTTAAATCCTCCAACTCTCGCAACATCCTTGTAAATCTTTTCTGAAGCTTTTCAAGTTTCACAACATCTTTCCGATAGGAAGGAGACCAGAATTGCACACAATATTCCAACAGTGGCCTAACCAATATCCTGTACAGCCTCAACATGACCCCCCAACTCCTGTACTCAATACTCTGACCAATAAAGGAAAGCATACCAACTGCCTTCTTCACTATCCTAACTAATAACAAAAAATGCTCTTTTAATTTTGCCAGGGCAGGATCTTTTTCTGACAATAGTTGGATATTGTCAACAATGACTGGAAAGGTGTTCAGAAAGTTTAAAACCAGAATATTTTCTTCCAGGGGAGGCAGTTCAAGACACACATTTGTCACTAGGCCTCCTAGAGATTGTTTCAACATATAATTGGACGCATTGAGAATAAGGGCCCACCGCTGGATTCAACCTGAAGCTTTTTCAACCTGAAGCTCCTTATCTTCTTTAAGTAGCCCTAGCAGGGGTTCATGGTCCATTATTATTACAACTTTACATCCGTAAAGGAAAAGTGAACTTTCTCACATCAGAGATGACCGACAAACCTTCTTCCACATCTGGGCATATTGGCGTTTGGCATCAGCCAAAATCTGGGAAGCACAGACTACCAGGTGATCCTCTCCGCTGGGCAATTTATGAGCCAACGTTATCCTGATACCAAATATGTAGGCATCGCATATCTGCACTATCTCTTGCTTGGGATCATAGAGGGCCAACACCTTGGACAATGATAGCTGCTTTTTAATTTCCCTAAAGGATACACCTGAGACCATTTCCAAGACTGACTCTTTTCCAATAACAGTTGTAAGGGTGTCAGGATGGAGGCCAGGTTACATATGAATTTTCTGTAAAATTTCATTAACCTAAAGTAAGACTTAAGCTCCAGTACAGACATGGGAGCCGGGGGACCTTTGATCGCTCTTACTTTTTCTTCCAATGGGTGTAACCCAGTCTTGTCAACTCTGTAATCCAAGTAGATCACTTGGGCTACCTGGAATTCACATTATTCTCTTCTAAGGCATACACCCACCTGGGAGAAACGTTTAGGCACAATATCCAAGTTTTCCAAGTGCTCTTTATTGGTCTTCCCAGCTATTAGCACATCATCCCGATAAATGGCAACCTTGAGTAGACTTTGTAAAATGTCTTCCTGTGCTGGATAAGGGCACAGACAGTTGATACTCCAAATGGTAGCAAATAGGTACAAAACTTTATAAGCATTAATTGTGGAATATTTCTGGGACTCCTCATCTAGTTGCAATTGCAGATAAGCATGGCTCATATCTAGCTTCGTGAAGGACAGTGCCACGCCATATTTGTGCACAACTCCTCTATGTGAAGGATTGGGTCTTTATCCAGCAGCAAGAAGTGGTTTACCATTTGCTAAAAATCCAACAAAGGTGAACCAACTCATCAGGCTTCACAATCGGTACAACCGATGCTGCCCATTTCGCAAACTGTAATGGTTTGTTGAGTCTTTCACTTTCCGGCCTCCTAATTTCTGCCTGTACTTTTGCACATAAGGTAAATGGCACTGGGAAGGCCTTGCAGAATCGCAGAGTTGTTTCCTGATCAACAAGTTTAATCTAGATAAACTACAGTTTGGTGGGGCAAATCAGGGCAGGATTTACATGTTTAATGGTAAGGACCTGTGGAATGTTGCCGAACAAAGTGACCTTGGATTGCAGGTTCATATTTCCTTCAAGATGGAGTCACAAGTAGACAGGATAGTGAAGAAAGCATCTGGTATGTTTGCCTTTATTGCTCAGTGCGTTGAATTCATGTTGCCGCTTGGCTAGGCCACTTTTGGAATACTGCATTCAATTCTGGTCTCCCAGCCATAGGGAAGACATTTTTAAACTTGAAAGGGTTCAGTAAAGATTGCCTGGGTTGGAGGGTTTGAGCTATAGGAAGAGGCTTTATAGGCTGAAGGGTGACCTTATAGAAGTTTATAAAATCATGCGGAACACAGATAGGGTGAGGATAGGAGTCCAAAACTAGAGGGTTTAAGGTGAGTGGGGAAAGATTTAAAAGGGACCTGAGGGGCAACTTTTTCACACATATGGTATGAAATGAGCTGCCAGAGGATGTGGCGGAGGCTGGTCCAATTACAACATTTAGAAGATATCTGATGGGTATATGAATAGGAAGGTTTAGAGGAACATGGGTCAAATGCTGGTAAATGGGACTAGATTAATTTAGGCTATCTGGTCTGCATGGACAAGTTGGACCAAAGGTCTGTTTCCATGCTGTACATCTCTATGACTCTATGTAAGGTGGACTTGACACCTGTGCTCATTCCTAGACATTCCTGAAAAATGTCCAGGTATTTAATTAGGACTTCAATCAGGCAACCATTTTCCAGTGGAAAAATATTGAGCCAGTCAAAGTGAATCATTCTTAACCAATTCTGTCCCATCAAGTTTGAGCCTGAGCCTTTCACTATGATCAGTGGGAACTGCATTTGTTGCTTCTCATAAGAGATTGGAACTGAAGTTGTGCCCCTAATCTGTAACAGTTTCCCAGTATAGATTCTCAGTCTGCCTGAGATCTTGCGCAAACCTAAGAATTGGATTACAAAGCAAATCTTGTTAAAGAGTGGTTCTGCAACCACTGATACAACTTCATCAGTATCGACTTCCATCAGAATCGGGTAACCATTTAACCAGACATTTATTTTGATTGGTGCTGATTTGGATTTTGTTAAGCAATGTAATTGTTCCAAACCAGAGTTTCCAGGGTATACAGTCTCCTGGATACTAGTCTTTGATTTCACTTACTCAAGTCAGGCCTCATAGGACTCCTTTGCTATCTGTCTGCATACCGGCAGCAACTACAATGGCTTGCTGGCCCTAATCTTGAAAATCATTTTAGCCACTTGGCTCGGTTTGTTTTGGGGTTTTGCTCTGGGCTGACCTCGGGCTCAGGATATGTCCTGTGTGAGGTTCTGTAATAGCCTACACTCAAGTGGTGTTCCCCAAGCTCAGTTGGACAAGTGAGGCTGTCCACTTCCATCGGATACCCTACAGCTCACATGCTTCACTTGCTGCATTTTCGAATGTCGAAGCCAGTTGTCGTGCCTATTGAAGTCCAGTTGGGCTTCAGCTAGTAGGCACCTTTGCATGGTTACATTGTTAATCCCACATACCAAACAGTCTCTCAACGTCTCAATCAGAGTTAACCCAAAATCACATGCTGTGGCAGTCAACTTAACCTTGTCAAAATTCCTGATACAGATTTCCCTAGTTCTTGAACAGCTAAATAAAACTAATATCGTCTCAGAATTAGAGGGGGCTGAGGGTGGCAATATTCCTTAACTAAATAGGTTAACTCTTGAATGGTATTGATATCTTGTACCTCAGGGAAAGTTAGGCTCCTAATAACAAAAAATGCTATACAATATCCTTTCATTGCCACATACTCCATTTTATAATATCTAGATTCTTATTAGGTACAAGTGACAAATTAGGTACAAGTACCTAGATATAAATCTTGGATACAGCAGAGGAATAAAAGTAGATGTATTACTTAGAGAGTTGAAAAGTAATGCAAAAATAGGACATCATTAAAGGGTTGACATTGCAGTAAAGTAGGAAATTTCAAATAGACATTACAGTGTAGCAGCTCAGCGCAGGTCCTCTGCACTTGGTCTGACCGCCCACACCAGACCCCAGTCCAACAGCCATCCCTGCTCTGCTCCAAGCCAGAGACCACTCTGTACCAGCACTCAACTGCTCCAAGGCAAGTGAGCAAACCATCAAAAGAAAAACGCATTGCTTTTCAACTGTCCCAATATCATTTGCATGGAATAAATAATGGCTTCCATGTACTAGGCCAGTCTTCGATGGCAGGATTGAACAATTCAAACTTTTCAAATAAAGGCATGATGTCAGAAATGCTTAACTCAACTCGAAGATGACTGTTGTGAGCAGATTTTCTTTAGGAGTGTACTGTTTTCTCTCATCGTGACTGAAATACTTCCACAGAAGCCGGTGTTCCTTCACCAAGTCACTCTTTATTTACATGTGCACAATACATGAACTCTGACCTGCTAGGTCAGAGCCAGTCTCTTGAGTGAGGAGAATCCCTGACCCTCCTGATTATATCTGTCAGCCAGGGCTCCCTGATTGACCCAGATTTATAGTGCAATCAGGGAACTCATAGTCAATGCGATCCACGTAGCCAACCTCATTCTAATCACTACAACTAGCATTTGTTGTCTGTTTCAAATTACTCTTGAACTGAATGGCTTGATCGGCCATTTCAGAAGGCAGTTAAGGGTCAACGACATTGCTGTTGGTCTGGAGATGCATATCGACCAGACCAAGTAAGGATAGCTCATGTGCTTCCTGGAGCAGATTTTTAAAAATTAACAAATGTATTAATTGAACTCAAATTCCCCCAACTGCTGAGATGAGCTTTGAATTCATGTCTTTAGGGAATTAGCCTGGGCCTCTGGATTTTGGATCCACAGACAGCGCAATATGCTACTATTTCCCACAGTGGGCCACTTTTAAGGTAAATTATTTTGACCTGAATTTTCGCTTCTAAGTGCGGACTCAGCAGAAAGTGCCCCAGAATTTCTAATTTTCAGTCCAGGACAGCTGGATTTTAAGGGAAACCTGCCAGGCAATCCCAGAAACAGTGTGGAAATTGCCAGGTGCAGTTGCCAGCTAGGTAGGAGGTCTGCCTTGGTGCACTGGCAAGTTGTTGAAGGAATGACAAAAAAAATTAAGCAATACTCAGCCCTCCAATCTAAATATCTCGCAACCTATTACAACCTGCAATATTCCCCAATTCCATCCATTCAAACATGTCGAGTCTCCAAACTACCCCCATTGCACTTTCTCCATGGCAACTCTTGACATTCACATTTGACTCATATCGCTGACTTCCTGAAACACCCTGCTGTGTATCCAGTGTAGAATTTGATTATCCTATTGAAGATAGTTTTGAAGAATCTCAATATTATGTTTACTGAGCAAACAAAGACATTTCCACTCTAACTGGCAAAAACTAATTTAACTGTCATAATCGCTTATTTAAAAAAAACAACCAGTGGAATTCACTGTCCCAGTTCAAGGTGCGAATAATCCACCTGCAGTTATTGGTCAAGCTGTGAATTTACAGGCAACCCAGTGATTTAGTGAAAGGCTGTGAAATCAGACATGTAACAATAATCCTGTAACCTTCAGAATGATAGCAACAAATAGGCTGAAATAGCAAGAACTGGTTTTTAAACTCTTTTCTTACAAACATTGAAAGGTCATTGAGTTTTAAATGCCTTGACATTTGATAGCTCTGTTGATAGTTTCTTTTGACACTCTTGAAAATTCCAATGAGCTTAAAATATAATGAGCCATTTTATTTTTTAACTCAATCATGGCATTCATTATTGGCTCAACTGATTTATTGCACATGCCTTATTGCCTTGAGAGGTAGTAATGAACTGTATTCTTCACCCACTGCAATTCATATGGTGTGGATGCATGAACAATGTTGTTAGGGAATGAGTTCTGCATTTTCACTCATCCACAATGAAGGAATGGCATCATAGTTCAATGAGAATTTGCAGAAGGAATGGCATTTCAATGTACCTGTTGCCATTGTCCTTCTGGATGGTAGATGTTGAGGGTTTGGAGGATGCTGTCAAAGAAATTTCGATAAGTTGCTGTCACTGTACATCTGTGGTGGAGAATGTGAATGTTGAGTGTGTTATTTAGTGTCCCAGTTAAGGACTGCTTTACTTTGGATGGTGTGAAGCATCTTGATAGCCAGCACTCATTAAGCCCTCATAAATGAATTCCGACAGACTCCTGACTTTGGATAGTGGACGTAGACTTTGAAGAGTCAAGAGGTAATTTATCTCATGTAGAATTCCCAGGCTTGTACTTTGTCTTGTAGCTATAGGGCTAGTCCAGTTAGATTTCTGGTCAATGCTAACCCCCAGGATATTGTTAATGAGGCATTCATTACTTGTAATTCCATTGAATGATGATGGCTGATGGTTGGACATGCTCCTATTGGAGATGGTAATTTCCTGGTACTACCATGGCACGAAGGTTACTTGCCACATTAGTCCAAGATTAAATGTTGTTCAGGTCTTGTTGCATTTGGATATGGGCTACTTACATATTTGAGGAGTTATGATTGCTGCTATACATTGTCTAATTATCAGTCAACATTCCCATTTCTGACCCTGTGATGGAAGGAAGATGATTTATGAAGTTAGTAATTGGACCTAAGATACAACTGTGGGGAATTGATACATTGACGTCCTGTGGTTGAGATGATTGACCTTCAACAACCAGAACCATTTTTGTGCTCAGTATGATTCCAACCAGCAGAGAGTTTGCCTTTAATTCTCATTGAGTCCAGTTTTGCTAGGACTCATTGATGTCAAATTCGATCAAATGCTCTTTTGATGGCAAGGGCAGTTCCCCTTACTCCTCCTTTTGAAGTTAGCTCTTTTGTTCATTTTTATACTCATGAGGTTAGGAACTGAGTGGGCCTGGTCACCCAAACTGATATCAGTGACAAAGTTATTGTTGATTAAATACGATTTGACAATGAGGATTTGATGGCCCAGTGATAATATCACTGGACCAATAACAAAAAGGCATAGACTAATATCCTGAACGAATCCAATCACAGCAGCTAGTGGAATTTAAACATACAGCTTCCCTCAGAAATGGTGAACATGAAACTATCATTTGTTATTGTTGAAAATCCATCTGGTCAACCAATGTCTTGTTAGAAACAAATTCTGCCATCCTTACCTAGTCTGGCATTGTGTGACTTCAGAGACATAGCAAATGTCATTGACTCTTAGATGCCCTCTGAAATGACCTAATGAGCTATTCAATTCAAAGGCAATTATGGATGGCCTTGCACTTATCCCATGAAAGAAAACCTTTAAAAAGACCTTACATGAGTATTGTTCTATGTTCTATGTTCTATGACTTTGTTGATAATTGAGAATAGATTAATGGAGTGGTAAATGTCTAGGTTGGACTTGTTCTGTTTTTTGTGCATAAGCCGTACTTGTACAATTTTCCATGCTGTCAGAAAGAAGCTGTGTTGTAATTCTACTAGACCAGCTTGTCTACAGACACAGTTAGTTCTGGAGGACAAGAGTTCAATACTACTTCCAACATGTTGTCAAGGCCCATTGCCTTTGCAGTATCTAATGCCTTCAGTTATTTCCTCATGACATTTGGAGGGAAGCAAATTTGCTGAAGACAGGCATCTCTGATGCTGGCGACTTCTGAAGTGCTTAGATATGCTATTCACTTAGTACTGAGATTGTTGGAAATGCTTCAGCCTTGTGCTTTACACTGATGTGCTGGGGCCCCTCATCATTGAGGATAATACTAATTATACAGCTCCCTTTTCTACTGAATTGTTTAATTGTCCACCACTGCTCGAGGGTAGGTGTGGTAGGACTGCAGAAATTAGATCTGATCCCCACTGAAGTTAGGAACTGAGTGGGCCTGGCGCACCCAAACTAATATCAGTAAAAAGGTTATTGTTGTGTAAGTGCCATTTGACAATTGTGGAATCACTTAACTTTATATATCATTTGCGGCTAATGCTGTTTGGCACGCAGATAATCCTGTGCTGTACCTTCACCAATTGACACCTCATTTGTAGATATGCCTGCTGCTGCTTTTGGCATATCCTTCTTCATTCATTGTTAAGCCAAATTTGATCCCCTTGCTTGGTAGTGATGGTAGAGTGGGAAATATACCAGGCCATGAGGTTAGCTATTTTCTAATTTACCTGTTCAGAATGTTACGATACAACTCTAGAGCATTGAGACTTGAACGTGGACCTTCTGTTCAGAGGAGGGGCACTGCCATACATAAGGGTCCAGCAGGCCATGAGGTTACAGATTGTGGTTGAATACAGTTCTCTTGCTGCAACCATTGGCAAAAATGATTTGCGATGCATTCGGTATGGGACTTCCAGATGTAAGCTTCCTTTGCCATTTTTCCAAGCAATGGAGTCACTCTTCACCTTCAGAAAATTTCACATCTTTGTCTCTGCCTTGAAGCCTGTGTTTAAGCAACTATGTAAATACAGCATGGAAACATTCACATTTTTCAATTGGAAACTGAATGCAATCAATCTCCCAGTGGAGAATAATTCATTATTCCTTACATTGAGTGTGAATGTGGTATTGGATACAAACCCAATTTGTAAAAGTTATTTGTTAGACACATTTGCACATTGCTTTGAATCGATTAATTGTTTAAATTACTTTTCTTTAATTCTGAGAACTCATATTCCATAGGTTATTCCAAGTTCAAACAGAATGCAACTAATCTGTGATGCATTTGACCTAGAAAAGTGAGTACTGCATCAAAATAGAAATACTAAAGAAAATTATTTATTAACTTCTTATGTAAATATGCACACGTGTTAACATTGTACATATTATTTTAAGATTTTTTACAGCTACAAGTGAAACATTATCATCTGAGTTTCAGGAAAAAATCTATCCTATCTGTAGAAACAAAAGTTGAGAATTGCTAGAGGGTTTAGAACAACAAGAAAAACTGTGAATATTATAAGCTAAAAAATATATGATGTATTTTCTGATCCTTGACAATTATTGTGATTTTTCTGTTTTTAATGTCCTTGGAATGTCACATTTTGATCACTGATGGAAGATATTGACCAATATTGATAGGAACATAGTGTTGTCCTATTTGAAATGTTCTTCCACATAAGTCTGAATTGTTAATATTTGTCAAAATAAAATTAGAATCCCTTTCATTTTACTTTTCATTTTATCAATTGAATCGGAGCAGGTTGGTTCCAATTTTAAGTCAGGTAAGCTCAATCAATGCCAGGGGCCTGGGTGAACAAAGTGATTGCATGTTTACAGCCCAAACTCCCACCCCTTATTTTAATATCCCAGTCTCAATGCTCATCCAATTCTGTGGAGCTTAGGGTTAACTGGATCTTTACTCGAACAATAGTTACTCAGTAATTGTGTAGGGTTCCAGACCTGAGCTCTCTGACCACTATCTGTGTGTGTATACCAATGAAACAAAGGTTGTTGGTATTTACTGACATGGATACAGCCTTCCTTTCATCAACAACCCTGACATAATCTTACAACATAATGATGAATGGTTCCAACCCACACAGAACCAGAGGCAAGTGGATGGTTTTCTTTTCTTCATTTATTGGTGTGACTCGTCACGCAAGATAATCTAATTGCTTACAATGGGTCTGATATTGCAATTGTTTATATTATTTGTCTTAATCGTCCATATGACTCCTTGGAGTGGATACCTAAAACCTTTGACATCTTTGAAACTAAAGGATCTTCTGTCATTTGTCTCTTAGCATGCATGGATCTACACCTCATTATGATCCACACAATGATAAATCTGTTGTTTTTTATTTTCATTCACAGGATGAGGGTGTCACTGTCGAGGCCAGCATTTATTGCCCATCCCTAATTGCCCAGAGGGCAGTTGAGAATCAACCACATTGCCGTGGGCCTGGAGTCACATGTTAGCCAGACCAGATAAGGATGGCAATTTCCTTCCCTAAAGGACATTAGTGAAACAGATGGGTTTACACAACAACCAACAATGGATTCATGGTCATCATTAGACTCTTAATTCCAGATTTCTTTTACTGAATTCAAGTTCTAACATCTGCCATGGTGGGATTTGAACCCAGGTCCCCAGAACATTAACTGGATCTCTGGATTAACAGTCCAGCAATAATACCATTAGCCATTGCCTCCCCCAGTTGCAACAGGAAACAAGATTCTATCTATTTCTGTCTTTAAGATATTCAAGAACTCTCCTCCTATCACCTTTCAGAGAGTTCCCAAAATTCATGACTCTCAGAGAAAATATGCTCTTCAGAGGGTTGATGTGGACTCAATGGGCCAAATGTCCTGCTTCCACACTGTAGGGATTCTATATATGATTGAGAAAGCAAAAAAAATTCCACCAATCCTGTCAAGGTTCTTGAGAAACTGTTACAGAAAGAGATGCTCTGGTGGAGGAAGAAGCTCTCTTTTACTCAAATATTCAGGCCTTGAAAATGTCTGTAAAGTACTAGTTGAGAAAAATAGTCTGCTAGAATCAACAAGTGATCTTCATCTGAAAAAAAGTTGAGAAGGAGAATATTGATGCTAGGGCTCATTTGATGAAGATTGCCTTTGAAAAACAAACATTTGTTAATTGCAGTGATCAACCTCAAAATGATTATGATCTTTTGAAGGAGGAATTGGAAAAACAATGAAAGGAGTTCAAAACATAAGTCTTCAACATTTAGCCAGTCCAAACTTCAAATAAGATTAAAACAGGTAGGCAGGTGACAGACTCTGAATATCCTGCTGTTGATCAGTATTCTGTCAAATTTGCAGACCAGAATACAAAGCAGGAAATTCATATACATCCTGGTCCAAAAGTTTATACCATTGAAGGTGATGGTGCACTCCTACGTTTTGAAGGATTTCTCAAGATGTCTTACACAGAAACAACATGGAGCTAAAGCAAGTGTGGAGATGATGTCACAACCTATAAAGAGAAAAATTCCTACTCTAGGAGTAGTAGGAACATAATCATTTCTATGTCTCCAGAATTGTCTTCAGAATGCTCTTTGTTGTTCTTTTGTCAACCAATTTCACCCTTGGAGATGGTAGTGAATGGTTCTTTCATTGTCACAGCAGCAGTGATGACATAGCTATGGAACTGTTCATGTAAGCAGGAAGTATTGCGCTTTTTTCAGCTGACGCTTTAACATTTCCCAAGGGAGGCAATGTCGCAAAGATAATGTCATTAGACTAGCAATCCAGAACACCACACTGATGGTCTGGATCCATGGGTTTGAATGCCATCATGGCAAATGGTGAAATTTGAATTTAATTTTAAAAAATACTCAAATAAAAGTTAATCTAATGACAAGTATATAGCCACTGTCTATTATTTTAAAAAATCTGCTTAATGGATGTCCTTTAGTAAAAGAAATCTTTATTTGGTCTGGCCTACTTACAGCTGCAGCCCCTTGGGGTAATTAGAGTTAGGCAATAAATGCAGGTCTATTTACCACAAGTTAACAAAATAAAAGGGTTGAATGCAGAAGAAGTCAAAAATACAAATTTCATTTCATTGTCTTCCTGATGGAGAGTTGGCTTTTGAATGAGCCTCACTGCTGTTACATTCAAGTTTTTGGATATGTCACAGAACAGGAACCAATGTGTTCACCTTTCAAGGAAACCAAAAGGGAGCATATACATCAAGAAATCCAAGAACACCGCTGGGGATTAAGCAGCTGGATGTAAACATTAATACATATTTGTGGGAAGACTGAACATCAGGAGATATGGAGTAAAAGTCTAACTACATTTGTTCTAATAGCAGCTTGTAGGCTGGTGTGTAAGTAACATCATTAGAACATCAGATGTCCTCTCTTACCACCTACTGTAAATAGTTTTAGTTAATGAAGGGTGTTGATGTTACTAATGTGGATAAGGACTACCAGTAACTCAGGCCCCCTCATCTTGTCATTATTCCAGCAGAACTCAGTGCCTATCAGGCAGGTGGACTATAGTTTGGGGTGGCAGGAGACCACTGCTAGGGAATGCATAATAATCCCTAGCAGTCAAATAAATGATGAAAAAGAGGCTCAACAAAACCCTTAATATTAAAATTTATATTTTTCTTAAGCAGAAATGTTGCTGAAATCTTTTTGGTCAAAGTTATTTTGTATTTTTTGCTGCATAACAGGATTGGAAATATTAACATCAGAACTGCTCTCAGTACAACTACTTATCTTGCTAAAGAACAGGATAATGATGTATGGTATGCAGCTTTTCATTACTTCAGCAGACTTGAAAAAGTAATAAGGACCACCTACACATTTGGGCTTTACAAGGTATTAAATATCCTTATATTCTATTTTTACAACCAACAACATAATGTTTTAATTAAATAGTCTGTTTGTAGTTGTGCTCAATAATTTAATCCTTTATGTAGGGATGATTTTAACTTCTGTGTTTAATGGAAATGAAAGCTGGAGAGGTGTTACAGGAAAGCTGAGCAATGATTTGTGTTGTGTACTGCCACCAAAATTTTATGTGACTGCACTGGATCCGAAGAACTGCTCCTCATAAGATGATCAAGACTGTGACTTGGAATGTCTTGTTGTCAGGATTGAAAAATACACCCTCAGAAAAGTGAACATCCAAAGAAATTAATGGTTTGAATTTTTTTTTGGAGAATGATAAAGTGAGCCAGTCAGAGAGAATATAAGAGCAATTAAGAAATTCTCACAATGATTGGGGGGGGAGGGGTTGGGGAGAGGGTAGGGAGATCATTCATGAATGTGTTCGAAATAGGTATCAAATTTGCATTGGCCATTAACTAAAGTGTGAAAACTTTTTGAAGGTAACATTTAAAGGAAGTTTTCAAAGATGTAGACAAAGAGGGAGAAAGAGAATGATAATGTTAGTCAACATTAAGTTGAAAACAGGAGGCTTCAGTCATAGAGGTAAAAACAATGACTGCAGATGCTGGAAACCAGATTCTGGATTAGTGGTGCTGGAAGAGCACAGCAGTTCAGGCGGCATCCAAGGAGCTCTTGTAGAGAGAGGAGGAAAACTTCTTCAAGGCAGGCATCCTTGCAAGAGGATTCGCAGTAGGGTTAAAATCAACAAGGTAAAAACAATGACTGCAGATGCTGGAAACCAGATTCTGGATTAGTGGTGCTGGAAGAGCACAGCAGTTCAGGCAGCAAACAGCATAAGACCACAAAACATAGAGAAATGGACAGAGGAACTGCCTTTCAGCAGATTATCACTTCTATTGGGTCTAAATTCAATATCAAATTGGACAAAGACTAAATGCTAATGAATAAATATGGTTTGCTTTATTAAACAATTCGCCCAATCTGGACATGGACACACTGCGTGGGTAGGGATGGGAGCTGAGATTCTCTCAGAGAATCCAGACCTTCAGGTCTTCCCCAGATGTTTGGAGGTTTACCTCCCAGTTTTTTTCTGGTAGCCAGACGAGTGACAAACTTGATTTCCATCCAGACATGGAATAATGGGGGTCACAGTGGCAAGAAATGGGGATTGCAACTGCTCCTGGAAAACACAGAAGAAGTGTCATTCTCTATGTCATCAGGCATACTTTGCACACTTTAAAAGCTTATTTGTGTCGAAACACACACAAACATGAGCCTCCAAAACCAACAATGACAGTTTCAGTCTGTTACAACATTGGATTACAAATGTGTCCCCACGCTTTATGCCTTCCACCCATGTACAATTAGATATTCAATTAACATATAATTAGCAGGCTAATGGAGGGTCAAAGGATGAATTTTCTTTTAAGACCCTGAGAGGGCAGCCCAAGGGGCATTTGAATCCAGCCTTATTCAAATATTTAAATAGTCGATCCACTTCCTGTGAGGGATTAACTGCCCATTAACACTGGAGATAGGTTGGTTTGAACTGGGTTCAAGCTTCATAAATTGTAACAATGCACCCAGTCATAATACTGTATAGGGCAATTGCCCTGAAAGGGTTTAATCAGTTGCATCGGAATAGCTACACCCACTGAAATGTAAATGACTATCTCTGACGTGCTAGGGAATATAAGGTAGTTTGTGTGTTGTTAGTGGTTAGCCAGTTACACTGACGATAGCATAGACTTAGTTACTATCTCTTAGATGATAATAATGTCTCTTACCTTCTGTTAATATGGTTAACCTGCCTTAAATGAATATAATCTCCTACCATGTTAGCATATGCTAATTCTTATAATCACCCACATGACCCTTCCACCAAAGATTTACTAGTGATTTATCATTTATTATTTAGTACTGGTAAGTAGTTCCCTGTGACTTTCAGACATGGCCATTTTCTTCAAATACTTGCAGTTATACACTAACATTTCCACTCCCATGACTGTTCGATGCTCCCCATTATGACAAGCTGGCTGTCACTCTCTCTTCACTATGAAACAGTGCAAGCTACAGGAGCTGACAGACTCCAATGTGTGTGGGTATCTAAGAAATGTCGTTCGGAGACATATGATGCAGCCTGTGCAGATACATGAGATCCCTATGAGTGCTTATGTAGAAAGTGACCTGGCAGAACTATGCATACCATAAGTGTCCCTGAGCTATAAAGTGAAGTTCTGAACAGTTGAAGTGATACAGGAGTTGTTTTGAGGAAGGGTAACATGTTAAGGCTGGTGGTTTGCTGATGCCAGTGCATGAAGGTTGGAGAAGGGCAGTGCCATTGATCAAGTAGGAATGTTGTGAGTTAGATGACGACCCAGATGGGCAGAGTTCAATTCCAGATCAATAAGTCTGTTATGAGCAGCACCTCTGAAGAGGGAAATATAATTATCATTTCAGATTGGTGACCCAATTTCAAAATGTCATTGATCTGAAAGATGGGCCAGAATCTTAAGTATCCCCACCCTTCCCTCAGAGTAGGCTGAAGGTGGAGTACGTAAATTCTGACGGCACGGGAGAGAAACTGTGCCCATCCCCTCCCTACGACTGCTGGCATTTTACTGGTGGCAGAATATTTATCAGGCAGTCTGCCCTTAAAGCCCTTAAAGTAGGCAATTAATAGCCACCTAATAACATTTTCCCTCTACTGTTCGTATTTTACCAGTGGCAAGCCATACCTATATCATTTTATGGAGTCAGCCAAGTAAATCCTGATATCCTGGCTGTGGATATAGGCTGGAATCCTCTTGTTCAAACACCCTCTGCCAATCGAGGGCCTTCCTCTAACAACTTATCCATCCAGCTCAGCCTCCCAATCTTTGCACATCCACATGACCAAAGTTTTCCTAATGTCCCAGTAAAGTAAACCCATTTATCTAGTCATTTGATGTTCACTGCTGTAACTTGTTGAGGACCAATGACTGTCCCAACAGTAGCCAGTCATTCCAGTGGTACTCCTGAGAATGAAGTATGACAACCTTCTCTGAGGGTCAGAAGTCATGACCTTCGGAATTAATTGCCTATATAAAATACTGTGCTGGCTTCATGAACAGCTAGAACATAGAACATAGAACGAAACAGTGCAGTTTGCTCTCGAAGTTGCGCCACCCTGTGAAACCAATTTGAAGCCCATCCAACCTACACTATTCCATTCTTGTCCATATGCCTATCCAATGACCATTTAAATGCCTATAAAGTTAGCGAGTCTACAATTATTGAAGGCAGAGCATTCCATCCCCCTACTACTCTCTGAGTAAAGAAACTACCTCTCACATTTGTCCTATACCTGTCATCCCTCAATATGAAGCTATGCTCCCTCATGCTTTCCATCACAATCCTTGGAAAAAGGCTCTCACTGTCCACCCGATCTAACACTCTAATTATCGTATATGTCTCAATTAAGTCACCTCTCAACCTTCTTTCTCTCTAACAAAGACAGCCTCAAGTCCCTCAAAACTTCCTCATAAAACCTTCCCTCCATACCAGGCAACATTCTAATAAGTCTCCTTGGAGCACTTTCCAAAGCTTTCTCATCCTCCCTATAATGCAGTGACCTGAACTGCATGCAATACTCCAAGTGTGGCCACACCAGAGTTTTGTACAGCTGCAGCATGACCTCATGGTTCCAAAACTTGATCCCTCTACTCATAGAGGCGAATACACTATATGCCTTCTTAAAGCCCTATCAACCTGAGTGGCAACTTTGAGGTATCTATGTACATGGACACCGAGATCTCTCTGCTCTTCTACACTACCAAGAACCTTACCATTCACACAGTATTCTGCATTCCTGTTACTCCTCCCAAAGTAAATCACCTCACACTTTTCTGCATTAAACACCATTTGCCATCTCGCATCCCAGCTCTGCAGCTTATCTATGTCCTGTGGTGGAGAGTTGTTTTTCAGACTGGAGGCCTGTGAATAGTGGAGTGCCACAAGGATCGGTGCTGGGCCCTCTACTTTTTGTCATTTACATAAATGACTTGGAAGTGAGCATAAGAGGTACAAATAGTAAGTTTGCAGATGACACCAAAATTGGAGGTGTAGTGGAAAGTGAAGAAGGTTACCTCAGATTACAACAGGATCTGGACCAGATGGGCTAATGGGCCAGGAAGTGGCAGATGGAGTTTAATTCAGATAAATGCAAGGTGCTGCATTTTGGGAAAGCAAATCTTAGCAGGACTTATACACTTAATGATAAGGCCTTGGGAGTGTTGCTGAACAAAGAGAGCTTGTAGTACAGGTTCATAACTCCTTGAAAGTGAAGTCACAGGTAGATAGGATAGTGAAGGAGGCGTTTGGTATGCTTTATTTTATTGGTCAGAATATTGAGTACAGGAGTTGGGAGGTCGTGTTGCGGCTGTACAGGGCATTGGTTAGGCCACTGTTGGAATATTGCGTGCAATTCTGGTCTCCTTCCTATCGGAAAGATGTTGTGAAACTTGAAAGGATTCAGAAAAAATTTACGAGGATGTTGCCAGGGTTGGAGGAATTGAGCAATAGGGAGAGGCTGAACAGGCTGGGGCTGTTTTCCCTGGAACATCGGAGACTGAGGGGTGACCTTATAGAAGTTTACAAAATTATGAGGGGCATGGATAGGGTAAATAGACAAAGTCTTTTCCCTGGGGTGGGGGAGTCCAGAATGAGAGGGCATAGGTTTAGGGTGAGAGGGGAAAGATATAAAAGGGGCCTAAGGGGCAACTTTTTCACGTAGAGTGTAGTACGTGTATGGAATGAGCTGCCAGACGATGTGGTGGAGACTGGTAAAATTGAAACATTTAAAAGGCATTTGGATGGGTATATGAATAGGAAGGCTTTGGAGGGATATGGGCTGGCAGGTGGGACTAGATTGGGTTGGGATATCTGGTCGGCATGGACGGGTTGGGCCGAAGGGTCTGTTTCCATGCTGGGCATCTCTATGACTCTGTAACCTTTGGCACTATCAACAACTCCACCAATCTTGGTGTCTTAAATTTGCCAACCCATCCTTCTATGCCCTCATCCAGATTGTTTATAAAAATAACAAACAGCAGTGGACCCAAAATGGATCCTTACAACACGCCACTGGAAATTGAACTCCAGGATAAACATTTCCCATCAACCGCCACCCTCTGTCTTCTTTAAGCTCTCCAATTTCTGATCCAAACCAATAAATTACCCTGAATCCCATGCCCCCATATTTTGTGCAGTAGCCTACCATGGGGAACCTTATCAAATGCCTTACTGATATCCATATATACCACATTAATGGCTTTACCCTCATCCACCTGTTTGGCCACCTACTCAAAGAACTCAATAAGATTTGTGAGGCATGGCCTTCACGAAACTGTGTTGAATATTCTTAATCAACTTATTCCTATCGAGATTATTATAAAACCTATCTCATACAGTCATAGAATCACAGAGATGTACAGCATGGAAACAGACCCTTCGGTCCAACCTGTCCACGCCGACCAGATATCCCAACCCAATCTAGTCCCACCTGCCAGCGCCCGGCCCATATCCCTCCAAACTCTTCCTATTCATATACCCATCCAAATGCCTCTTAAATGTTGCCATTGTACCAGCCTCCACCACATCCTCTGGCAGCTCATTCCATACACATACCACCCTCTGCCTTAAAAAGTTGCCCGTTAGGTCAGTTTTACATCTTTCCCCTCTCACCCTAAACCTATGGACTCCTCGACCCCAGAGAAAAGACTTTGTCTATTCATCCTATCCATGCCCCTCATAATTTTGTAAACCTCTATAAGGTCACCCCTCAGCCTCCAACGCTCCAGGGAAAACAGCCCCAGCCTGTTTGGCGTCTCTCTATAGCTTAAAACCTCCAAGCTTGGCAACATCTTTGTAAATCTTTTCTGAATCCTTCCACGTTTCACAACATCTCTCCGAAAGGAAGGAGACCAGAATTGCACACAATATTCCAACAGCGGCTTAACCAATGTCCTGTACAGCCGCAACATGACCTCCCAACTCCTGTACTCAATACTCTGACCAATAAAGGAAAGCATACCAAACGCCTTCTTCACTATCCTATCTACCTGCGACTCCACTTTCAAGGAGCTATAAACCTGCACTCTAAGGTCTCTTTGTTCAGCAACACTCCCTAGCACCTTACCATTAAGTGTATAAATCCTTCTAAGATTTGCTTTCCCAAAATGCAGCACCTCGCATTTATCTGAATTAAACTCCATCAGCCACTTCTCAGCCCATTGGCCCATCTGGTCCAGATCCTGTTGTAATCTGAGGTAACCCTCTTTGCTGTCCACTACACCTCCAATTTTGGTGTCATCTGCAAACTTACTAACTGTACCTCTTATGCTCACATCCAAATCATTTATGTAAATGACAAAAAGTAGAGGACCCAGCACCGATCTTTGTGGCACTCCACTGGTCACAGGCCTCCAGTCTGAAAAACAACCCTCCATCACCACCCTCTGTCTTCTACCTTTGAGCCAGTTCTGTATCCAAATGGCTAGTTCTCCCTTTATTCCATGAGATCTAACCTTGCTAATCAGTCTCCCATGAGGAACCTTGTTGAACGCCTTACTGAAGTCCATATAGATCACATCTACTGCTCTGCCCTCATCAATCGTCTTTGCTACTTCTTCAAAAAACTCAATCAAGTTTGTGAGACATGATTTCCCATGCACAAGGCTGTGTTGACTATCCCTAATCAATCCTTGTCTTTCCAAATACATGTACATCCTGTCTCTCAGGATTCCCTCCAACAACTTGCCTACCACTGAGGTCAGGCTCACTGGTCTATAGTTCCCTGGCTTGTCCTTACCACCCTTCTTAAACAGTGGCATCACGTTTGCCAACCTCCAGTCTTCCGACACCTCACCTGTGACTATCAATGATACAAATATCTCAGCAAGAGGCCCAGCAATCACTTCTCTAGCTTCCCACAGAGTTCTCGTGTTAACCTGATCAGGTCCTGGGGATTTATCCCCCTTTAACCGTTTCAAGACATCCAGCACTTCCTCCTCTGTAATCTGGACATTTTGCAAGATGTCACCATCTATTTCCCTACAGTCCATATCTTCCATATCCTTTTCCACAATAAATACTGATGCAAAATATTCATTTCGTATCTCCCCCATTTTCTGTAGCTCCACACAAAGGCCGCCTTGCTGATCTTTGAGGGGCCCTATTCTCTCCCTAGTTACCCTTTTGTCCTTAATATATTTGTAAAAACCCTTTAGATTCTCCTTAATTCTATTTTCCAATGCTATCTCATGTCCCTGTTTTGCCCTCCTGATTTCCCTCTTAAGTATACTCCTACTTCCTTTATACTCTTCTAAAGATTCACTCGATCTATCCTATCTATACCTGACATATGCTTCCTTCTTTTTCTTAACCAAACCCTCAATTTCTTTAGACATCCAGCATTCCCTATACCTACCAGCCTTCCCTTTCACCCAGACAGGAATATACTTTCTCTGGATTCCTTTTATCTCATTTCTGAAGGCTTCCCATTTTCCAGCTGCCCCTTTACCTGCAAACATCTGCCTCCAATCAGCTTTCGAAAGTTCTTGCCTAATACTGTCAAAATTGGCCTTTCTCCAATTTAGAACTTCAACTTTTATATCTGATCTATCCTTTTCCATCACTATTTTAAAATGAATAGAATTATGGTTGCTGGCCCCAAAGTGCTCCCCCACTGACACCTCAGTCACCTGCCCTGCCTTATTTACCAAGAGTAGGTCAAGTTTTGCACCTTCTCTAGTAGGTACATCCACATACTGAATCAGAAAATTGTCTTGTACACACTTACCAAATTCCTCTCCATCTAAACCTTCAACATTATCGCAGTCCCAGTCTATGTTTGGAAAGTTAAAATCCCCTACCATAACTACCCTATTATTCTTATAGATAGCGGAGATCTCCTTACAAGTTTGTTTCTCAATTTTCCTCTGATGATTAGGGGGTCTATAATACAATCCCAATAAGGTGATCATCCCTTTCTTATTTCTCAGTTCCACCCAAACTTCCCTGGATGTATTTCTGGGAATATCCTCCCTCAGCTGTAATGCTATCCCTTATCAAAAATGCCACTCCCCCTCCTCTCTTGCCTCCCTTTCTATCCTTCCTGTTACATTTGTATCCTGGAACATTAAGCTGCCAGTCCTATCTCTTATAACCTTTTCAACATTTTACCCACAACCAAAGTAAGGCTCACTGGTTTATAATTACCAGGGTTGTCTCTAATCCCCTTCTTGAACAAGGGGACAACATTGGCAATCCTCCAGTCTTCTGGAGCTATTCCTGTAGACAATGATGACATAAAGATCAAAGCTAAAGGCTCGGCAATCTCCTCCCTGCCTTCCCAAAAAATCCTAGGATAAATCCCATCTGGCCCAGGGGTTTTATCTATTTTCACACTTTCCAGAATTTCTAACACCTCCCCCTTGTGAACCTCAATCCTATCTAGTCTAGTAGCCTGTTTCTCAGTATTCTCCTCGACAACATTATCTTTTTCCAGTGTGAATACTGAGGAAAAATGGTCATTTCACACTTCCCCTATCTCCTCTGACTCCATGCACAACTTCCCACTGCTGGCCTTGATTGGCCCAAATCTTACTCTAGTCATTCTTTTATCCCTTATATACCTATAGAAAGCCTCAGGTTTTTTCCTGATACTATCCGGCAATAACTTCTCATGTCCCGTCCTCGCTCATCCTAGCTCCCCCCTTTGGTCTTTCCTGCCTACCTTGTAACTCTCAATTGCCCTAACTGAGCCTTCACATCTCATCCGAACATAAGCCTCCTCCTTCCTTTTGACAAGAGATTCAACTTCCTTAATAAAACACGGTTCCTGTGCTCGACAACTTCCTCGTTGTCTGACAGCTACATACTTGTCAAGGACACTCAGTAGCTGTTCCTTGAATAAACTCCATGTTTCAATTATGCCCATCTCCTGCAGTTTCCTTCCCCATCATATGCATCCTAAGTCTTGTTTAATCACATCATAATTGCCTTTCCCCCAGCTGTAGCTCTTGCCCTCTGGAGTATACCTATCCCTTTCCATCACTAAAGTAAACATAACCGAGATGTGGTTACTATCACCAAAATGCTCACCTACCTCCAAATCTAACACCTGGCCAGGTTCATTACCCAGTACCAAATCTAATGTGGCCTCACCCCTTGTTGGCCTGTCTACATACTGTGTCAGAAAATCCTTCTGTACACAATGGACAAAAACTGACCCATCTAAAGTACTTGAACTATAGTTTTCCCAGTCAATGTTTGGGCAGGTAAAGTCCCCCATAACAACTACCCTGACACTCTCGCTCTTATCGAGAATCATCTTTGCTATTCTTTCCTCTACATATCTGGAACTATTCGGAGGCCTATAGAAACCTCCCAACAGGGTGACCTGTTGTTTCCTGTTTCTAATCTCAGACCATATTACCTCAGTTGAGGAGTCCTCAAATGTCCTTTCTACAGCTGTAATACTGTCCTTGACTAACAATGCTACAGCACCACCTCTTTTACCATATTCTCTGTGCTTACTGAAACATTTAAATCCCAGAACTTGCAACAACAATTCCTGATCCTGCTTTACATGTCTCTGAAATGGCCACAACATCAAAATCCCAGGTATCAATCCTTGCTGCAGTTCACCCACCTTATTCCGGATGCTCCTGGCATTGAAATAGACACACTTCAAACCAATGTTTTGCTTGCTGGTGCCCTCTTGCGACACTGAAACCTTATTTCGGACCTCCCTACTCTCAACCTCCTCTATAATCAAACTACAGTTTAGGTTCCCACCCGCTGCTGAATGAGTTTAAACCCACCGAAGAGCATTGGTAAATTCCCCCTCCAGCATATTGGTACCCCTCCTGTTTATAGAGGTTCCACCTACCCCAGAAAGAACCCCAGTTATCTAGGAATCCAAAAGCCTCCCTCCTGCACCATCCCTGCAGCCACGTGTTCAACTCCTATGTCTCCCTATTCCTCACCTCGCAAGCACGTGGGATGGGTAACAAATGAGAGGTAATAACTCTGTTTGTCATAGCACTTAGCTTCCACCCTAGCTCCCTGAATTTATGCCTTAAATCCCCATCTCTCTTTGATGGACCCATTGTCTCCACAAACAGTTTTGACCATCCATTCAGTTTCTCTCTTGATATATGCTCCTTGTTCAGCTGAGTATTTTCTGCTTTCATTTTAGACTTCCAACATTTGCTGTCATTTGTTTGTGTATATGTCTGTGTTTAGCCTGCTTACATGAAGTCAGTGTTATGTTAACTTATTTGCATTGGATTTCCATTGGATTTACTGGTCTGAAATTACTAATTAACAAATAACTTGTATCAATATCCTTATTTTGAAGTTTAATTTACTTATTTGTTGTTTCTAGAAATACATTTTCAGTCGAATTGTTCCATTTTATTATCATCAAATGAAATTGATGAATGAAGATTTCAATAATATTCATAATAGCAGTGTTGAAAAGTAAGTATTACAATTTTCTGTTTATTAATAATGAAGTAATTTAGCACGTACTTATTTTATACCAGGTATACAGTTAATTTGCTACCCATTCAAGTCTGACCGTGAGACCATAAGAAATACGACCAGGAGTCGGCCATTCAACCCTGTGAGCCTGCTCTGCCATTCAAAAGGCTCATGACTGATCTGACAATCCTCATGTCCACTTTTCCCACCCTTTTCCCATAAAAGCATTGATTCCCCTACTGATAAAAAACCTATTATCTCCGTCTTGAATATATACAAGGACTCAGCTCCACTGCTTTCTGTGGCAAGGAGTTCGAGAGACTCATAATTCTCCAAGAGAAGAGATTCCTGCTCATCTCTGTCTTAAATTTGCACCCTTTGATATGAGACTATACCCTCTGGTCCTAGACACTCCCATTAGGGAAGTGTCCTCTCAGCACTTAACCTGTCAAGCCCATAAGCATCCCATATGTTTCAATGAGATCTCCTCACATTCTTCTATCCAATGAATAAAGTCCTAAATTGTTTATCTTTTGCCCATTAATCAATCCCTCCATACCAAGGATCAACCCAGTGAAGGTTTTCTAAACTGCCTCCAATGAAATGAACATATTTTCTCAAATAAGGGGACCAAAACCGAGAACAACTAGGATAAGGTATTGAAATAAAAGTAATTTCTACTTGCTATCCAAAAATATTGATTGGAAAGCAGGCGCGTAGCAGGAGGATGGGTGAACATCCTGTGGCATCAGACTTCCATTTCTTTAATCTATATTTGAGAATCTAGGTCATGTATGGAACAAAAGTACCATTAAGTATCAAGGTCACACATAAATTTTATTTTAATTGTTTTTAATTAAGCAAATGGGTCCAATATAAAATTGGCAGTCTCGCTCAGAAAAACAATAAGTGGTCTTAAGGGCACATAAAATGGATAAACCGTGTGCAGCAGAAGGTGATCTTCTGGTAATGCTAGACTGAGATATATTTTGGAGGTTGAAAGAAGCAACTTTATCCTTCAGCTACTCATGATGTTTGAGTGGCTGAGATTGGATCATTTACTGCTTTGCTGTTTGTGAGAACATGCTATGAGCATATAGATTGCTGCATTTCATGTAGTACAATGGTTGTATACTTCAAAAGTACTTCATTGGCTGTAAATTGTTTCAGGGCATTGGATGGTTATAAAAGGAGCTGTGTAAGTGCAAGTCTTCTTTTCTGATCTCTTCAGCAAGTGGTAAGGAAATAGCATCTTAAATCACATAACTCAGGTTTAATGACTGTAGAATTTCCTCTTCAAATAAAATCCAGAAGAAAGGACACTATGACTCTAAAAAATAATTCCAACAAATAAGTATACCCTTTCATTAAACTTATTTCCTGAAATAATTGAAGCAAAGTTTTATTTTGGAATTTTAGATTAGCTTTCAGAACTTTTAAATTTAATGCTTTGGTAATGTCTAAACTGAGCTTTGAAAGCATTTTTGAACTTTACTGCTAATTAACAACCTAGAGTTTATGTTTTGATATATCTCTTCATCATTTTTTTGAGATACAGACCAAACATTTTAGAAGAACCCTTAAGTTATATTCACTAGGGATTCAAAGCATGCCTTCAACGCTTCAAAATCTCTAGTCTTTTTTTTCAATTTTCAGCAAAATTCAGGGTGGCATGCATTTTGAAACAGTGTCTTCTCAACCATGGTAAGAGTATAGTAATGAAAAGCTGCTCAGGCTTGCTAAATAGTCTGCTGCTATTTCCTGATTTGGAAACACTGATCATTTTGCTTCATTCTGACTGGAGCTGGGAGAGGAAAAGCTGAAGCCATTTTCTATTGTTCAGTGCGAAGAGAGTTGAGCAGTGACTTAATTGAGATATATAAGATAATCAGAGGGCTAGGTAGGGTGGACAGTAAGAGCCTTTTTCCTCAGATTCTGATGGCTAGCATGAGGGGACATAGCTTTAAATTAAGAGGTGATAGATATAGGACCGATGTGAAAGATAGTTTCTTTACTCAGAGAATGGTAGGGGCATGGAATGCGCTGTCTGCAACAGTTGTAGACTCACCAACTTTAAAGAGATTTAAATGGTCATTGGATAGGCATGTGGGCGAGAATGGAATAGTGTAGGTTAGATGGGCTTCAGATTGGTTTCACAGATTGGCGGAACATTGAGGGCTGAAGGTCTTGTACTGCACTGTAATGTTCTATGTTCTACAACATCAATTTATAGTACAGAAGAGGCCCTTCAGTCCATTGAGTCTGTACCACCAAAAATACAGTACTACCTACACTCATCCCACTTTTCTGCACTAGGGCCAGAGCCTTGAATGTTATGGAACATCAAGAGCTGATTCAAGTACTGTTTAAAGGTTGTGAGGTTTTTCATCTCAACTACCCTCCCAGTCACTGCATTGCAGACCTCACCACTCTCTCACCTCCTGCCTTTCACTTTAAAATTATGCTCTCTTGATATTGACCCTTCAACTAAGGGCAGCAGTTGATTTCTATTCATTTTGTCCATGTCCCTCAAAACCTTATGCGTCAGAATGGAGTCTAAGACGGCTTGTAATTTTTGTGCGTTATTGTAGACATCACATGACTCTAGCAGACTAGAAAGCTCATGTGTACATGATTGCATTTCAATCCAAATAATCATCACCATTTGAGTTCAATGTTAATGTAGAAGTAATGATTTAAGAAAACTATTTAAAGATGTAGAATCTGATATTAAGATTAGGGGGCAAATTATAACATCTGTTAGATTTGCAGATCACAAAAATATTTGCAGTAAGTGTAAGTACTACAAACATTATTATGAAAGATTAGTAAAAGCAGGACTTTGAAAAGAAAGTGAATATCAGTATAGCAGAAGTGGTGCCTTTTTCAACTCACCAAAGAATATTCCCTTATTCATGAAAGGAAAATAGCTAGTGAGGGTGCAATTATTCATGTACATAGATGTTAAGCATTACAGCTGCAATGAAGAAATAAGAACAAGGCTAGCAATAAAAAAGGTTATATTTGGAGCTGGTTGCTAACCCTAAGCTGAACAAACAACTCAAAAGTGACTTCTAAAGAGTTTGATTTGCACTGTTGTTTTGCATGGATGTGAAACCTTATGAAAAGAGGAGACCAACTTGTAAAATAGTTTTGAAATGTGGCATTGGAGGAGAATGGAAAGGATTGGATGGCCAGCAAAAGTAAAATATGATAAAGTGCTAATGAGAGTCAATGCTCAAGGGTTTGCTGAAAGTAATTAGGAAAAGGCAAAGAGACTAGTCAAGGTAGATCTTAAAACTTCAAGGAAAGGAGGTAGAATAAGAAAGAGAGTATCAGTGCTGAATAGCTTGCAAATTGCAAAAAGTTATCAGAAAATTGAAAGATTAGCACTGGATAGATTGTCAGGGAGCAGATTACAGGGAAGGACCTGCCTTTGGGAAGTGCCACTGTGATAATGATGAGCTCATTGCTCATCATCTTTTAACCTGTTCAAGTATGATGGACTGAATGGCCTAATTCTGCATTGCATCATTAGGAGATAAAATCCATGTAGTGATTCGTCAATTAAATAAACCAGTTCAGTCACATAATTGGAATGTAATTACATAGAGCATAAATATGGAGATCTTTGTACAGCTCGTAAGGGTTAGGATTACGCTCAGTCCCATCTCTAAAATGGTGGGGCAGGTTTGATGGCCTGAATGACCTACTCCTGATCCTATGTTTTTGTATTCTTATGGCAGAGAGTCGGATTTCTTTGAGTTTTCCCCAAAGCCGCCAACCATAAGATTTATCTTAAGGCAAATAAATCAGAAAACCTGTAAACACTTCCAGCATTAGTTGTTAAACACATTATTATTTCGGATTAATCATATTTATCTTATCACAGAATCACTACAATGTGGATGCAGGCCATTCAGCTCATCAAATTGAAGCTGACTGTCTGAACAGCAGCCCGCTCAGACCCACTCCCCTACCATATCCCTGTAACCCTGCATTTCCAATAACTCACCCATCTAGTCCACATATCCAGGACACTCTGTGCAATTTAAGCATGGATAATCCACTTAACCTGCACATCTTTGGATTGTGGGAGGAAACTGGAGCACCCAGAGGAAACACACGCAGACTCAGAGAGACTGTGCAAACTCCACACAGACAGTTGCCCAAGCCTGGAATCGAACACAGTTCCCTGGTGCTATGACAGTAGTGCTAACCACTGAGCCACTGTGCTGCCCACATTGATTGCTTTTCAAGCTAATCTGAATGTTCTTCTCAGTGGTAGAGATGATTAAAGTTAAGAATATGTTCGATAGAGCAGGCCTAAAAAAGATAGTGCACAGATTATGCCTGAAGTTTTGCAGAGTTGTAGAGATGACACAGACACTGTGGAATGGTCAGTGGAGCTTGTGTCCATAAATCCCTCTCCAATTTCCAGCAGAAACTATTTCCTCATAGGAAGAAGGTTCATAGGAAGAAGGTTCATACCTGACCATTTTCCAAATCAGACAGCTCATTTTAAAAAGCAGCTGAGTTGAAAAAAGCATTTTTTAGACAATGGAAGTGACACAATCCTTTGAAGTGACACAATCCTTTGAAGTGACACAATCCTTTGAAGTGACACAATCCTTTGAAGTGATATGTTTTCTAGAATATCTCAGAAAGGTACTTTTTTTGTTGCTGAGGGTAGAGAAAACAGAAAGTTATGTCATAAGAAGTCCATCGGCAGAAATAGGGATTGGAGGGCAGGGGCTTGTGCCTTGAAGAGCATATCCATTCATCCCTTCAGGACAATTCCCTCAGTTGGAATGCCAGGTGGAAGGTAAGAGAGTTTGCCAGGTTTCCTGAGGAAGCGTGAGAAAAGAAGAAATCAATTTGATAAAATGGATATGTCACAGTCACACGTACGGGCCATGGAGAGACAGCAGGGGGAGCAACATGCAGCTAGAGTCAGGATACATGGCACAGCTAACACAGCGCAGCAAGAAGGAGGAAGAGGAAAAGGAATATTTTTTGAGGTAAGGGTCTATCATATTAGAATGTCCTATTTTGACATGATATGGAGGTGCTGGTGATGGACTGGGGTGGACAAAGTTAGAAATCACACACCACCAGGTTATAGTCCAACAGCTTTCGGACTGTGGCTCCTTCATCTGGTGATTGTGGAGTATAAGATCGTATGACACAGAATTTATAGCTAAAAATGTCAAACAGTGATATTTTGAACAAACCTGGATTGCTAAGTCTTTCATCTTTTAGAATGCAGTTATTAATATGTAAATCCCAGAACTTCTTTTAAGTCACCTTCTCAGGATAACTTAAGACTTTATAACAAAAGGTGACACCTCAGCTCAGACATTATATTAAAGGTGTGAGGTTAGAGTCTGTCTGTATCCCAATCTTGAGTCAGACTGGTTCTACTTCTAATGTGGAGTTTAAAAAATATTACATGTATTCATTGTCTATTGACTGCCTGCAGATTGTGTATTTTTTGAGCAAAATAGATGGAACTACAAACATAATTCTGCAGCGCTCTGAAAAGTAGTGCTACCAAATAAGCCTGTTGGACTATAACATGGTGTTGTGTGTTTTCTATTTTGACATGACTGAGATCCAGTGCAGGTAACAGCTGAGAGTCTTCAATCAGCAAGATCTGGAGGCACAGACAACAATCCCCATGTCCTGATCATCACACTTAAAGTTACTGTCACCCTAGGTTGTTATGCAGCCAGCTTCTTCCTAAGTCTTTCACACACTTCTGCCATCTTTTCCAATCTGCTGAGTGACACAGATGCACACTTTGCTCAAATGAAGGAACAAATGAACTTGCTGGCAAGTGCTGTATCAGAGATATGAAGGGGCAGGAATCAGACACACAATGCAAATTTCCTGCAAGTTCAGGGATTGGTTGACTATATACAGATTGCTATAAGGCCACTACCTCATCTCAACAGCTTTGTGAACAGGAAATGTTTCTGTTCACTGATGGTGAAGGTGGTTTATGAGGGCAAAAAGCTGTTCTTGTCCATATGTGAGCACTTTCCAAGACATTGCTGCAAAGCATTCATCCTGATGAAATCATAGCTCCCCCAGCAGTTCCACTACACACTACAGATCTATGCTTGGCTTCTGATGGAATGGGGGTACCTCTTGAGGAGGTGGCTGACAGAGATAGTCTCTGACCGAGCACTATTGACAATAGAGTGGAACCATTTGTGTACCAATCTATTGGTAAAAATTAGATCCAGATGCCTTGACTGTTTTGGAGCAGCACTTCAGTATTCACTTGCAAGGCTACAAAAAGTAGTGTTGTTTTTGTACACATTAAAATATGGTGCAGCAGTGCCACTATCATATGTCATACATACAAAATATTAATTAAAAATCCAGAAGAAAATTCAGGAAAATCCTTTTCATCCATTAAAAGATTGAATTATCTTTCAAATTGAATAGCTGAGGCAAATATTATAGATGCCTTTAAAGTGAGACTAAATAAGTACATGAGCTAGAAAGGAATAGAAAGACATATTGATACAGTCAAATAAAGTTAGTTGGTTTGTGTAGCGCATAAAAGCGAGCTAAGCTAGGCTGACAAATCTGTTCTGTTTTGTAATTTCTGTGTAATTTTATGTCATTTAGCAACTTTATGGTCTCAGAACATATCAAGCACTTTACAACCAATTAAGTACTTTAATAATTAAGAAATTCTATAAGTGCAAGATGAAGTATAATATTGCAGATTTACTATATATTACATGTATTGAAAATAATTTGTTTAGGAAATTATGGTATTTGTTTAATTTATTAGTTGTCAGAATGCAACTTTCTCATAGCATTGTTATTTAGCAATTACTTAACACTCGCTAATTTTTTCATGGCATTATGTACAGAAAGTCAAAATGAAATACTATATTCAGGTCCCAAGGGGTTTGAGGATGGGAAGCAGTTGGCATAATTGGAACCAGGCAAGAGTTTGGGGCAGAGTGTGATGCAAAAATGTGTAGCATGGAGATGGAGTGCAACATGACAGAGACACCACCCTGTTGATTATTCCCTTCTTTTGACTTCAATGGAAGGAAAAGTGTGGTGGTATATACATATACATATAGGGAGGCTGATCCATTTTGTCAACTTAATCATAAAGTCACAAAGGTGCAAATTTCATCTAAAGATTAGCAGAGCTGAGAGCAGAGGTGGGTGAAGCTACAGAAATAGCAAGTCAGCACCTAGGGGTAGAAACCTGAAATAAGAATTTGTCATATATCTTAAATGTTGCAACCAACTCATTAATTTTTTTTAAAAAGTACATGTTAATGTAAGATTGACTAACCATTTTTTTCTGTTCTAACATGATGTCTCCATACGTAAATGTTACTGACTTGCTTCCACCTACTTTGCCATCCAGAACAATATTCCTCAAAACTCTTAATAAACTGTATCTACTTGATCTAAAGGACTTGATGGATCGAGCAACAGATCTTTATTCACAACTGATGAGTAATCCAGCTAACAATACGTAAGTCTTATGAAATTACAAAAAAGTTATTAAAATATTATTTTTAAAATTGCAACAAAAAAGGGCCAAAATCAGAAGGTTACGTTTTACTGCCATATTCCTGCCTGCGCTTAATTTCTTTCCAATTCAGCACCATGTTGGTCACCCTAACCCATTAGATATGATAAAGTACAAATGAGGGAGAAGGGGAAGGGAACACATGGAAGAAAATTTTCCCTTTACTGCTGCTGTTCTTCTACAGAAGAACAGTAGAATTGGCACAGGGTCATTGACAGTAAGTCTTCAAAGTAATTCAGAGGTAGGACAAGCTCAAGTGGTATATTTGATATAGGCGAAAGTGAGTACTATAGATGCTGGAGATTAGTGTCAAGAGTGTGGTGCTGGAAAAGCTGGCAGGTCAGGCAGCATCTAAGGAGAAGAAAATTGGTGTTTCGGGCAAAAGCCCTTCATCAAAAATATTTGATATGCTCTCCACAATGACCTAAGAGTATACAGTATGGCCTCATTCATGGCCAAGGCTGGAAAATATTTTGGCTTTCCATGTGGGACTCTATTAGCTCCATTGACTTTAAGTGCAGCAACAAACATTCCACTGCATTCGTTGTCAATGTAGCTTTAGGATAATGAAATATTGCTAAAAAGTGAGTCATGTTGCTAAAACCATTTGTTCTTGCACTTTTCAACAATCAGATAAATTTATCTCAGAGGAGAAAAGGAAGTAGACTGGTTGGCAAGTTGACTCAGTGGCCAAGGTGTTGACATGGAGAAAGCAACAGGACTTATAGGTTTCTTAAGGTCCCATGTAATTCAAAGATTTTACAAGACTTAGTAAGTTACCACCCAAATTAGTGGTATAATGGACAGTGAAGATTTATCTAAGATTACAAAGAGATCTTGATCAATTGGGCCAATGAGCTGAAGACTGGCAGATTGAGTTTCATTTGATTAAATGTGAGGTATTGCATTTTGGTAAAACAGACAAAGGCAGGACAAATCAATTAGAACTAGGGCCTTGGGTGGTGTTCGAGAATGGAGAGACCTATGGGTTCAAGCACACAATTCTTTGAAGTTTGCATCACCCATAGAAAGTGTGGTTATGTAGACATTTAGCATGCTTGCCTTCTTTGCTCAGAACTTTGAGTATAAAAGTTGGGACATTATGTTAAGGTTGTACAGGACATTGGTGAGGTCTTTTCTGGAGTACTGTGCCCAGTTACAGTTGCCCTGTTATAAGAAGGATGTTATTAAGCTGGAGAGGATTCAGAAGAAATTTCCCAGCAATGGAGGGTTTGAGTTATAAGGATAGGCTGGATAGGCTGGGATTTTTTTCACTGGAGAGTAGAAGGTTGAGGGTTGACTTTATGCAGGTTTATAAAATAATGAAGGGTATATATAAGTTGAATGGCAGGTGTCTTTTCCCTAGGGTGGGGGATTTCAAGACGAGGTGGCATATTTTTAAGATGAAAGGAGAAATATTTTAAAAAGATGAGGGGCAAAGTTTTTACACAGAGAGTGGTTTGTGTGTGGAATGAACTACCAGAGGAAGTGGTGGATGTGGAGGAAGTTACAATATTTAAAAGACATTTAGACCAGTACATGAATAAGAAATTTTGGAGGGATAAATGAAGGCAGGTGGGACTAATTTAGTTTGGGATTATAGTTGGTATGGACTGATTGGACCGAAGGGTCTGTTTACCATGCTGTATGACCCTGATATTATCCTTGATTTTCTTGACAAACCATAGTTTATTTTACTGTTTGTTTAGAATCCTTACTGGAATATATCTTTGAGACATAAACTATTTTTTCAAACATTATTCATTATGCTTGCTGAGATCAGTTTCTTTTATATGAATGTTTGTTACATTTAGTGATCATAAATGAGCCACATTACGAGCTCAACTCATTACAAGCTCAACTAATTCTTAAATGCATAGTAATATAGATTTTAGTGCACTCAGGAATTTTCAGAAGATGTTGCACAATTGTATAATTATGTCCAACAGTTGGCATGTTTGGGTTTTTGCAAGCAAAGCAGTATTATCTGTACATTGCCAATGGTGAATAAGCAAAGGAATATGCTGTTAGATTCAATCACATATCTGCCTACACACTGGCACTGAAATTCATCCACGATGTCGTGCAGTTGGCAGAACTTCTGTTTGAACTGATGGCAGCATTCTGCTCCTAAAAACATGCCACTCACGTAGCCACAGCATGGACAGTGTGAAATGTGTTGCTGAACTTGACATTCCAATTTTTGAGATACTTTGCCTTTCCTAGATAATTTAAGGTAGATTGGACACTTTTCAGATCCAGAAGTGATGCCCTGTGGTCCAAAGGTGGTGCATAATGATCTGATTAGGACAGCCACTTAACAACAGGATAGCTTTAAAGCACTTAATTTCTGTATCAAACATGTAAGCTGAATGAATAGCTAAGCCCTTATTTACAAGATTGTTGCTATGGTCAATCTTACAGAGCATAGAGGTATATTGGCTGGCAGATTTTAATATGGTCTATATCATTCTCTAATTCGATTCAACGATGAAGCAATCCGATAGATTCCCTTTCCTTGATCTGGGGTAATTGAGAAATCTACAAATGGTTTCTCTATGCTAAAAGCAAACCCACTGTCACCAGTCAATATCATGCACAATTGAAATGGACCACAGGCTATCTCATTTAGGTTTAAAATGTGCCTGATCTATCTCACATTATTCTGAAAGAACCAAGCATCTCAAAAATTATGAATGAAAAGTTCAGCACAGCCATTTCCCTCTGTTATTATGCTGTTGCTGCACAACTCATATTTTCCACTAACTAGATACATCATCAGTTCAAAACAATGCATTAATTTAAAAAAAATCAAAGGAAACTGGTTTCTGTGAAAAAATGAATATATTTAAGCCTTTCACCTTTTTCAATACCTAGGAGTTTGGCCAACTTACAGTCATCGCTGCTTTCTCAATTTCAACACTTCAGCAACTAAATCAATTTTCCAACCAACAAGCACCTTTTCCTCTGTGTAACATACTTCCCAATAATTGGCTGATTAAATCAAACAGCGTTTTCTTCATCACAGATGAAGTACAGACAGTGTTCAACAGAGTGCACTAATAGTTACACAAACAACCAATTTCAGATAAACATTTGAGCTCATATTTACATCTTATTTATGTTGCATAGAAATGATATACACAGGGACCTGTTCTCTGCAAACAAAAGGAATATGTTCAAGCTTTGCTCTTTTTTGAATTGCCTATAAGTTGGGAAGCCTTTAGCTCCCTGTTGCTTTCTACATGGCTATGCCTTGGCCAATCAAAGTCAATTTGGTAACCAATCTGCACCTCTTTCTTCTGTGGGATAAATCATTACAAATGTTTGGAATTTACATTCTTGAAATTATCCTGAAGAATGCGAGACAAAAACCTTCAACAATTTGTTTCTCTCTTCAGACAGGTTCACATTTTGTATTATTAAGTAAATGATGATTGAAATGAAAAGGCCAGAAAATGTTCTTTTAAAGTTATGAAGGAGTTACATTTGCTGCAGAGAAGTGGGGCTACTGATCTACATTTAATATAACATGGGAATACTTGATTTTGAACTGTATTGGAGCTTACTGTGAATGGAAGTATTTTCAACAAAAATATTTTTGCATGTCCAGTTTCACACTTTATCTAAGTAAAAGAATAATTCATGACCTAAAATATAAGAATAATTGTAAACAAAAATCTGAGTGTTTTAAAAACATAGTTGTTGGAATTATTTTCTTCATTTTCATTGCATTGAACCCACTACAGGTTATTTTACTATAATGTGATAGTTGTGTTCCTCTGCAACCTCACGCTACAGAAATTCCCACTATGGAAAACCGCTATAGAAAATTGTGCTGTCGAAGATTGCTATACCCATTCAGTAGAAAGTTTGCGTTATCCAAACCACGTCCACAAATCGTCAATTGCATTATGGCCAATTTGCACTGACGAAACACGCAGTATAGCGGAACAATAGACAATAGACAATAGGTGCAGGAGTAGGCCATTCTGCCCTTCGAGCCTGCACCACCATTCAATATGATCATGGCTGATCATCCTTAATCAGTATCCTCTTCCTGCCTTACCTCCATAACCCTCGATTCCACTATCCTTGAGAGCTCTATCCAACTCTTTCTTAAATGAATCCATAGACTGGGCCTCTACTGCCCTCTGGGGCAGAGCATTCCACACAGCCACCACTCTCTGGGTGAAGACGTTTCTCCTCATCTCTGGCCTAAATGGTCTACCCCGTATTTTTAAGCTGTGTCCTCTGGTTCGGCACTCACTCATCAGTGGAAACATGTTTCCTGCCTCCAGAGTGTCCAATCCTTTAATAATCTTATATGTCTCAATCATATCCCCTCTCAGTCTTCTAAACTCAAGGGTACACAAACCCAGTCGCTCCAGTCTTTCAGCGTAAGGTAAGTCCTGCCATTCCAGGAATTGACCTCGTGAACCTACGCTGCACTCCCTCAATAGCCAGAATGTCTTTCCTCAAATTTGGAGACCAGAACTGCACACAGTACTCCAGGTGTGGTCTCACCAGGGCCCTGTATAGCTGTAGAAGAACCTCTTTGCTTTTATACTCAATTCCTGTTGTTATGAAGGCCAGCATGCCATTAGCCTTCTTCACTACCTGCTGTACCTGCATATTTACTTTCATTGACTAGTATACAAGAACACCCAGATCTCTTTGTAATGCCCCTTTACCTAAATTGATTCCATTTAGGTAGTAATCTGCCTTCCTGTTCTTGCCACCAAAGTGGATAATCATACATTTATCTACATTAAACTGCATCTGCCATGCATCTGACCATTCATCTAACCTGTCCAGGTCACCTTGTAATCTCCTGACATCCTCCTCACATTTCACCCTGCCACCTTTGCTAATGTTATTACTAATACCATCTTCTATATCATTAATATATATTGTAAAAAGCTGCGATCCCAGCACTGATCCCTGCAGTACCCCACTGGTCACTGTCTGCCATTCCAAAATGGAACCGTTTATCATTCTCTTTGTTTCCTGTCAGCCAACCAACTTTCAATCCAAGTTAGTACTTTGCCCCCAATACCACATGCCCTAATATTGCTCACTAACCTCCTATGTGGGACTTTATCAAAAGCTTTCTGAAAGTCCAGGTACACTACATCTGCTGGATCTCCCTCGTCCATCTTCAGAGTTACATCCTCAAAAAATTCCAGAAGATTAGTCAAGCATGATTTCCCCGTCATAAATCCATGCTGACTCTGACCTATCCTGTTACTACTATCCAGATGTGTCGTAATTTCATCCTTTATAATAGACTCCACCATCTTTCCCACCACTGAGGTCAGACTATAATTTCCTGTTTTCTCTCTCCCACCTTTCTTAAAAAGTGGTACAACATTAGCCACCCTCCAATCCGCAGGAACTGATCCCGAATCTATCGAACTCTGGAAAATAATCACCAACGTATCCATGATTTCTCGAGCCACCTCCTTCAATACCCTGGGATGTAGACCATCAGGCCCTGGGGACTTATCAATCTTCAGACCTAACAGTCTCTCCAACACCAATTCCTGGCAAATATAAATTCCCTTCAGTTCAGGTCCTTCAGCCACTGTTACCTCAGGGAGATTGCTTGCGTCTTCCCCAGTGAACACAGATCTGAAGTACCAATTAAATTCTTCTGCCATTTCTTTGTTCCCCATAATATATTCGCCTGTTTCTGTCTTCAAGGGTCCAATTTTAGTCTTAACCATTTTTTTGCCTTTCACATACGTAAAAAAGACTTTTACTATCCTCCTTTATATTATTGGCAAGTTTACCTTCGTACCTCATTTTTTCTCTGCATATTTCCTTCTTCGTAATCCTCTGTTGTTCTTTAAATGCCTCCCAGTCCTCCATTTTCCCACTTATCTTTGCTATATTATACTTTTTCTCTTTTAACTTTATATGTTTCTTAACTTCCCTCATCAGCCACAGCCATCCATGCCTCCTCCTAGGATCTTTCTTCCTTTTTGGAATGAACTGATCCTGCAACTTCTGCATCATACACAGAAAAATGTGCCATTGTTCTTCCACTGTCATCCCTGCTAAGGTATTGCACCATTGAACTTTGGCCAGCTCCTCCCTCATAGCTCCATAGTTCCCTTTATTCAACTGAAATATTGTCACTTCCGATTGTACCCTCTCCCTGTCAAATTGCAGATTGAAGCTTATTGTATTATGGTCACTACTTCCCAATGGCTCCTTCACTTCGAGGTCCCTGATCAATTCTGGTTCGTTGCACAATACCAGATCCAGAATGGCCTTCTCCCTGGTCGGCTCCAGCACCAGCTGTTCTAAGAATCCATCTCGGAAGCACTCCACAAAGTCTCTTTCTTGAGGTCCAATACCATCCAGATTCTCCCAGTCTACCTGCATGTTAAAATCCCCCATAACAACTGTAGCCAATCAACTCCTATTTCACTCAACCTTACAGCATGATCCCTTTTTGAGTTTTCTGCTTCATTGATACAGTTGTCTTTCTTGATTTCCCTTGTTCTAACTTTCCCTTCAATTTCCTTCTTAAAGATCCAGTTTGTCCCCTCCGCCCCCCCACTACTTAGTTTAAACGTAGCTGTGATACAGTAGCAAACCTGCCTGCCGGAATGCTGGTCCCCAACCTATTAAGGTGCGAACCATCTCTCTTGTATAATTTATGCTTACCACAAAATATACCCCAGTGATCCAAGAATTTAAACCCTTGCTTCCTGCACTAGTTTCCCAGCCACACGTTCAAGTCCATTATCTCCCTGTTTCTGGCCTCACCTGCCCGAGGAACTGGAAGCAAACTGGAGATAACCACCCTGGACGTCCTGCTTTTCAGCCTTCTTCCTAGTTCTCCGAAGTACCGCTGTAGTATGTTCCTCCTCTTCTTCCCGACATCATTTGTGCCGACATGTACCACCACCTCTGGCTCTTTACCTTCGTCTTTGAGGATTTCCTGCACTCTGTCTGTGATGTCTTTAACCCTGGCACCAGGAAGGCAATACACCATCCTTAAGTCCCGCCTGCTGCCACAAAAACCCCGGTCAGTTCCTCTCACGATGGAGTCCCCTATTACCACAGCTCTGTGCGATGTCCAACTCTTCCGCTCTGCCTCCACACCAACTTTTGATTGACAGACTTGGCCGCCTCGCGGACTGGCAGTGCCATCTGTCTCTACTGTTTCCAAAAGATTCAACTTGTTCCTGACAGGTACTTCCACCCAGGTCTCTTGTACCTGTCTCCTCTCTGCCTTCCTCATTGTTTGCTCTCTTCTGCTCTCTTCTGGTATGGTCAGTGTAATAACCTCGCTGAAGGTCTTGTCCAGAAAGATCTCGTTCTCTCGGATGAGCCTAAGGTCCTCGAGTTCTTTCATCAGTGCTGCAATGTGCTCTGTCAGTAGCTGAACGTGCACACGCTTTCCACACTTATATGAGCCAGACACACCAGAGTCATTGACCTCCCACATCAAGCACGTAGCACACTGAACCAGCTGGGCAGTCATGTCTTCACCCTCTTCAATTGTGGCATAATCACTTCACTTAACCTCCTTGTCAAAGACTCCTGAGCTAAAGCCTCACTCTTCACTCAACAGGAACTTCCTTGGACCCTCTTTTTGGGGCAAGTCTGTGGACTTTTAATTTAGGTTAGAGGAGGAGGGTGGGAGGGAGGCCCTACTTTGTAGGACCCGGGGTCTAGAACACACCCACTCAAATAACAATCACTTACCTTCCTGACTGGCTTTGTGCTCCGACTCCACTTCCACCCAGCACTCGCTGTTCTCTGCTGCAAAGAGCAGAGAACGACCTGTATTATCCATAACACTTAAATCTACTGAAGTTAATGCTAAAAGGAGTACTGGCTGAACTTTAAGCAAGTTCTATGAATTTGAGAAAACAAAAAATTGCATTTTTACAAGGAAGCCTTACCTGTCAGGGGATTCATGTTAGAAATCTAGGTGTAATCATCAGAATGCTACCACAAAATAACAAGTTAATTTTATAGAATTTGAAAATGAACAACTGAAAAAAAAGAAAATATTTCATATTGTTCTCTTTCAGAATTCCAAGTTACGCTAGACGCCATATTTACTGCGAGGCCATTAAAGCTGGCAGTGAAAAAGAATGGAACTTTGCATGGTCACTTTACCAGAATTCATCACAAGATGATGAAGTATTACTGTTTGCTATGGGATGTAGTCGAGAACCATGGATTCTATCCAGGTATTCGCTTTCCAGCGTATAGCAATGGAACAGCCTGTGTGATTTCTTAACATAATTAAATTTGAAAAAGTTTGGATGTTTCTTCCTTGTGCAAATCTTTGGAGAATTGTAATAATTTACCTTTGTCACTTTCCAGTATCATTGGAGTGGGTAATATACTCCTTGCTGGTGAATTTGCTGGGAAGAGCACCTAAACTCCACCAGTTGTTGTTCGTCTGCCTACCTGCCCAGCCCTGCCGCCTCTATAATTCTACATTGGATTGGGCAGCCATAAGAACCTGCCCACCCTTGAGCCAATTGAAGATCTTAACTGAGCAATTAATGATTAATTAAGTGCCTCATCCCACTGCTACAAATATTTTACATGCTGTATGAGAAGCCTAGAAACATTAGCTATAACATTGGACATGTCATAAAAGGAAAACTTCTTTCAGAGCCTACTGGGAGATGTTACATGATGAGAACCACTGGGAACAGAAGCATGTTTCCCCTCAACCTTCGGCTAAAGTGGGAGCACCAGGGACATAGTATCCCCTATATCCAGCCCCATTAAATCCAACTCCTTTTGAGACAATAGTGACCTTATTTCAAAAGTTATATCTCATAATGTTTTTTTTTAAATCCCATTATCAATTCGCATAACCATTCTGTTAGCCTTGTTTATTGAGTAATCCTTTATGATGGCAGTATGGACACAATCAACTTAATTACTCCATTTTTCATCAGACCCTGGATAAATCTCAACTCAGGAAGGAATGTATTATGAACCAAGCCAGACCCCCTCAAAACATTTCAAGAAAGTAGCCCAGACCCTAACTCTGTTTGTTGTTTTATGCAGGTGCAAGTGGATATTCCAGGGATGATTGGGCTAGCCCAACCACTTAGTTTTAAACCAAACAGAATTCATGTGCAAGATTACTGAATGAAACACAAACAAAAGATAACTGGATATAAAATAACTTAAACTATCTGAAAACCCAACAGGTTATCCCAACTTAATGATGCTGTTCCAAATTCCTGCAACAATCCCCATAAACACACCTTGACAAAAAAAGGTAAAATCAAACACAGGGTCCTATGGGAGAGAGAAAGATGGCAGCATGGAACACCCTCTTCCATGTAGCTGTTTCTTGGATCAGCAGCCTCAAACTGACTGACTGACTGACTGACTGACTGACTGACTGACTGACTGACTGACTGACTGACTGACTGACAACTTTCAGTGAACAGTCAGACTGCTAAAGACCAGACCAGATCAAACAAAACCAGAGAAAAGTTGAGCCGGGAGAACTGGCCACTCACCTTTCATTTTTCATTTTTTTTTAAAACTAGAAAGCCTTTTGTCTGAGGCACTATCTATTATCTATAATCAAACTGGCCCTAAAACCCTTCAATCCTAGACTTTTCAGAATCACTGTTTTTACGATCTCTCTGAAAAAAAAGCCAAGAGCAGCATAACTTTGTTACAAATGATAGAACATGAATTAATATTCTGAAGACGGTCACTGCACCAAAAATGTTAAGTCTGCTTTCTCTCCACAGATGGTGCCTTACCTGTTGAGTTTCTCTAGGAATTTCTGTCTTTGTTTATATGAATTCATGTGTCATAGGCATGTGGCAATTGCCCATTAGCTAATTGTCCAGGGAACCAGATGTTTCATGCTAATCTTTGTTCATTGGCTTTGAGCACAATGATAGCATCTATGAAAATAATGTGACTTTGAAAAGTTACAAATCGGAAATTGCTGGAAAAACTCAGCAGGTCTGGCAGCATCTGTGCAGAGAAAGCATCCAGTGACCCTTTCTTCTAAAAATGTCATCACTCAACTTCTGTGGCAGCCACTTGTTAACAATTGCAAAGAGGCATACTATTTAATTTTAATTGCTTTTTCTAAGGCAAAAGTACAGTCTTGAGAAACATCTTAGCATTGCGATAGTAGCAAGTACATAAATACAGAGGAACCTTGATTATCCGAATGAGATGGGTGGGCAGTATTTCATTCGGATAATTGTTTATTCAGGTAACTGATTCAATGCCTTTATTCTGGAACTCTGAAGTTTCTTTGTTCCTCACTGTGCCTGCCTTGTTCCCTCTCTCTGTCTCAGGGTTTGTTTCTGAGCAGACTCACTTGTGTGTAAGGAGTTTGCAGCATTGCTGAAGCCTCCCATACCCCCCTACCCCCAGCAGTTCAATGGGATTGACACAGTGAGCACTTTTTAAGTCCTCTCCCTGTTCAGGAAACGAGGCAGCAGCACACCACACAAGTGCCCCCGCTCCCCCGTCTGACCCAACCAATCCCCTGCCTATCCATCCGCGCCCCCCAGTCCCGCCCCAATCCCCTGTCCGCCCAGCTGCCTTGCTCTCCGTCTGCCCTGACCCCATGCCCCCTCATCAGCCCCAAGTCCGCCCTGCCCCCACAAAACGCCTCCCCACCATCGGGGCAGCTAGACTGCTGCTGCCTTTGGGGGGAGTCTCAAAATAGTACATACACACAAACACACACACACGCAGCCACACCCACAACTTTTTACTGCAACCTTTTGACAAGTTCCACCTTTGCCCTGTACAGGACCAATGTTGGAGAGATTATCTGGGGAAGGGGGGGAGGTTTTGGGGTACACCCTTGTGTAGAACTCTAGGGCAAGTGTGGGGAGAGAGAGAGAGAGAGGGCGGGCGGTCAGTCATTTGGAGATGTTGTCTGGGCTCCCATCGATATCCAGGACTGTTCTTGGCAGCATTTCAGGAAGCCGAGTTCATTTTTAATCACTGTAAACAAAAGATGTGGTCAGTGTTGGAAACACCTCTTTGATGTAATGTTTCTATCGGGACCTCGAGACCTCCTTCAGATAATCTGAAATTCGGATAATCGCGGTTCCTCTGTCTATGTAAAAGATAGAATTTTTGGCAAGTAACTTCATTGTGTAGTAGAAGTTACAAATGTCTGTCAAACATTTGTCCGATCTTCAATTCATACTCTAACTTAGTTTGGTTTTGCATCAATTATAAAGATTTACAATGTTATCCCAAATTAATATAAATGTATATTTATACACATACTTGGTAAAATTACTAAGTAGTCTTGGGATTCCCAATATTCTGGAAGTAAGTTACTCTAAATGTAACTCAACATGACAGGTTGATTCTGATATAACTGCATAATGTTCCATGACAGCATATACAGAGGATTAAATTATGTGGCGAGTAATTATCTATTGAATCTGTCAGCAATAATAGTATCACAAAAGAAAATCATCAAGAGAACTATACAGTTCATCAACTAAGTTACATAAGTCTCCGTGCTTTCAAAGAAAGACAGACAAAAATACTGAAGCATGTGGGAGAGATCAAAGTGTAGTTGCAAGACAGTTACAGAAGATGGAGCACAACTCATTTTGGTAACAGAGTCTATCAAGGTCAAAGCAGCAGAACACTGAAGAAAAGGAGAAATGTCACCAAAAAAAAGGGAGCCATAAAGACTTGCAAATTACTTGGTTTCAGTAAGAACAGAGAAGATGGTAAAAGAGTGGGGGTGTGGCATTGTTGGTCAAGGACAGTATTACAGTTGCAGAAGGATGTTTGGAGACTCGTCAACTGAGGTAGTATGGGCTGAGGTTAGAACCAGGAAAGGAGAGGTCACCCTGTTGGGAGTTTTCTATAGACCTGCAAATAGTTCCAGAGATGTAGAGAAAAGGATAGCAAAGATGATTCTCGAAAGGAGACAGACAGACAGGATAGTTGTCATGGGGGACTTCAACTTTCAAAATATTGACTGGGAACACTTTAGTATGAGTACTATAGATGGGTCAATTTTTGTCCAGTGTGTGCAGGAGGGCTTCCTGACACAGTATGTAGACAGGCCAACAAGGGACAAAGTCACATTAGATTTGGTACTGGGTTATAAGCCCGGCCAGGTGTTAGACGTGGAAGTAGGTGAGCACTTTGGTGATAGCGATCACAATTCTGTTATGTTTACTTTAGTGATAGAAAGGGATAGGACTATAGCACTGGGCAAGAGTTACAACTGGGGGAAAGGCAACTACGATGCAATTAGGCAAGATTTAGGAAGCATAGGATGGGAAAGGAAACTGCAGGGGATGGGCACATTAGAAATGTGGAACTTATTCAAGGAAAAGCTCCTGGGTGTCCGAGATAAGTATGTACCTGTCAGGCAGGGAGGAAGCTGGAGAGCGCAGGAGCTGTGGTTTACGAAGGAAGTGGAATCTCTGGTCAAGAAGAAGAAGAAGGCTTATGTTAGGATGAGATGTGAAGGCTCAGTTAGGGCACTTGAGGGTTACAAGGTAGCCAGGAAACACCTAAAGGGAGAGCTCAGAAGAGCCAGGAGGAGACATGAGAAGTTGTTGGCGGATAGGATCAGGGTAAACCATAAGGCTTTCTATAAGTATTTAAGGAATAAAAGAATGATGAGAGTAAGATTAGGACCAATCAAGGAAGTTGTGTATGAAGTCAGAGGAGATAGGGGAAGCACTTAATGAATATTTTTCGTCAGTATTCACTCTAGAAAATGACAATGTTGTCGAGAATACTGAGATACAAGCTACTAGCCTAGGTGTGATTGAGGTTCACAAGGAAGAGGTATTAGAAATCCTGCAGAGTGTGAGAATAGATAAGTGACCTGGGCCGGATGGGATTTATCCTAGGATCCTCTGGGAAGCCAGGGAGGAAATTGCCAAGCCTTTGGCATTGATCTTTAAATCATCATTGTCTGCAGCAATAGTGCCAGAAGACTGGGGGATAGCAAATGTGATTTCCCTGTTCAAGAAGGGGAGTAGAGACAACCCAGGTAATTATAGATCAGTGAGCCTTACTTTAGTTGTTGGTAAAGTGTTGGAAAAATTTTTAAGAGATAGGATTTATAATCATCTAGAAAAGAATAATTTGATTAGGGATAGTCAGCATAGTTTTGTGAAGGGTAGCCGTGCTTCACAAACCTTATTGAGTTCTTTGAGAAGGTGACCTAACAGGTAGATGAGAGTAAACCAGTTGATGTGGTGTATATGGATTTCAGCAAGGCATTCGATAAGGTTCCCCATAGTAGGCTATTGTACAAAATGCGGAGGAATGGGATTGTGGGAGATATAGCAGTTTGGATCAGTAATTAGCTTGCTGAAAGAAGACAGAGGGTGGTGGTTGATGGGAAATGTTTATCCTGGAGACTAGTTACCAGTGGTGTGCTGCAAGAGTCGGTATTGGGTCCACTGCTGTTCGTCATTTTTATAAATGACCTGGATGAGGGCGTAGAAGGGTGGGTTAGTAAATTTGCAGACAACACTAAGGTCGGTGGAGTTGTGGATAGTGATGAAGGATGTTGTAGGTTACAGAAAGACATAGATAAGCTGCAGGACTGGGCTGAGAGGTGGCAAATGGAGTTTAATGCAGATAAGTGTGAGGTGATTCACTTTGGTCAGAGTAAGCGGAATGCAAAGTACTGGGCTAATGGTAAGATTCTTGCTAGTGTAGATGAGCAGAGAGATCTCGGTGTTCAGGTACACAGATCCTTGAAAGTTGCCACCCAGGTTGACAGGGCTGTTAAGAAGGCATACTGTGTTTTAACATTTATTAATAGAGGGATCGAGTTCCAGAACCATGAGGTTATGCTACAGCTGTACAAAACTCTGGTGCGGCTGCACTTGGAGTATTGTGTACAGTTCTGGTCATCGCATTGTAAGAAGGATGTGGAAGCTTTGGAAAGGGTGCAGAGGAGATTTACTAGAATGTTGCCTGGTATGGAGGGAGGGTCTTACGAGGAAAGACTTGAGGCTGTTTTCGTTAGAGAGAAGAAGGTTGAGACGTGACTTAATAGAGATATATAAGATAATCAGAGGGTTAGATAGGGTGGACAGGGAAAGCCTTTTTCCAAGTATGGTGACGGTGAGCACGAGGGGCATAGCTTTAAATTGGTGGGTGACAGATATAGGACAGATGTCAGAGGTAGTTTCTTTACTCAGAGAGTAGTAAGGGTATGGAATGCTTTGCCTGCAACGGTAGTAGATTCGCCAACTTTAAGTACATTTAAGTCGTCATTGGACAAGCATATGGATGTACATGGAATATGTTAGATGGGCTTCAGATTGGTGTGACAGGTCGGCGCAACATCAAGGGCTGAAGGGCCTGTCCTGTGCTGTAATGTTCTATGTTCTATGTTCTAAATTGTTTATTTGAAAAATTTGAAAAGCATTGAGGTTGGGAAGGGTAAAGAACATAATCTGGATGGGGACTTCAATACCCATCGCCACGAATTTCTCACCTTTACAGACTGAGCTTGCTGGGTCCTAAAGGGCATTTCTGCCACACTGGGCTTGTGGCAGGTATTAATGGTGTGATGGTCTCGTGGTATTATCACTGAACTGTTAATCCAGAGATCCAGATAACATTCTGGGGATCCGGGTTTGAATCCTGCCACAGCAGATGGTGGATTTGAATTCAATTAATATCTGGAATTATGATTTGGAGATGCTGGTGTTGGACTGGGGTGTACAAAGTTAAAAATCACATGACACCAGGTTATAGTCCAACAGGTTTAATTGGAAGCACGCTAGCTTTCGGAGCAACGCTCCTTCACCAGGTAATTGTGGAGGGCTCGATCGTAACACAGAATTTATTGCAAAAATTTACAGTGTGATGTAACTAAAATTATACATTGAAAAATTGATTGTCTGTTAAGCCTTTCATCTGTTAGAATATAGTGATAGTTTCACTTCTTTCATGTGTAAATCACAAAACCTTTTTTTAAAAAAGTTGCATTCTCGGGTTAGCTGTTAACAATGGTGATAGCTAGACAATATGTCGAAGGTGTTGGCCTCCTGTGTTCTCTGTCTATGCCATGATGTTTAGATTGATTCTAATTTAAAAAGTGAGATAATGGAGTTTTACATAAATTCATGCAGTTTTTGAGCTCAGAGTTCTACATGAATGCATGCAGTTTTTGAGCAAAGTACAATGTAACCCTGAAAGTACAAATTCACCCCACAAAATATATGTGTGCATGTGGGTCTTTGTCTGTGTGTGTGTGTGAGACTGTCTGGGTTGGGGGTTGTGAGTGTGAGAAAGTGTATGTGTGTGTGTAGTGAGTGTAGAGTGTCTTAAGTCTGTGAGGGGCTGCATGTGTGAGTGTGGGAGTGTGTGTGCCTGTAAGGGTGTGGTGGGTGTCTGTGTGCGCGTCTGTGTGCATGTGTGTCCGTGTGTATGTATGTGTATAGGAGTGCCTGTATGTGTGTGAGTGTGTGTGTGTAGGAGTATCTGTGTGGGTGTATAGTGCAATGGTGGTCACCTGTAATGTGACATGAACCCAAGGTCCCGGTTGAGGCCCTCCCTATGGGTACCGAACTCAGCTATCAGCCTCTGCTCGGCCACTTTTCTCTGCTGCCTGTCCCAAAGTCCACTTTGGAGGATGGTCACCCGAAGGTCTAAGGTTGAATGTCCTGGACCACTGAAGTGTTCCCCAACTGGGAGGGAACCCTCCTGTCTGTTGATTGTTGTGCGGTGCCCATTCATCCGTTGTCGTAGCCTTTGCTCAGTTTCCCCAATGTACCATGCCTCAGGGCATCCTTGCCTGCAACTCATAAGATAGACAACGTTGGCTGAGTCACATGAGTACCTGCCATCTACAAGGTGGGAGGTGTCCCCACGCGTAATGGTGGTATCTATGTCCACACTCTGACACGTCTTGCAGCATCTACCGTGACATAAATTCTGTGTTAGGATTAAGCCCTCCACTATCACCTGATGAAGGAGCATTGCTCCGAAAGCTAGTGTGCTTCCAATTAAACCTGTTGGACTATAACCTGGTGTTGTGTGATTTTTATCTGTAATTAAGAGTCCATTGATGACCAATTGTTGGAAAAAGCCCATCTGGCTGTCCTTTAGGGAAGGAAACTGCCATCCTTACTTGGTCTGACCTACATGTGACTCCAGACCTACAGAAATGTGATTGACTTTTAATTGCCTTCGGGACAGTTAGGGATGGGCAATAAATGCTATCTAGCCAGAGATTCCTATATCCCATGAGTGAATAAAAAAAAGCAACAAAAGACAGCAAAAGGTCTACTCACAGACGTATCTGTCTATGACGTCATCAGTAGGATTGACCATCCCGCTATCTTGTTGAGTTATAGTCCAGTCTTCGAATTGATGATACCTCCGTTGTGTGCACTATCACAATGCTAAATGAGATCAGATCTACCATCTCAAAAATGAAAATTTATGAGGTGCTAAAATAGAAGTTGATGGAAAAACTCAGCAGTTCTGAGGAAGGGTCATTGAACTCTAAATGTTAACTTTGACTTCTCTTCACAGATGCTGCCAGAACTGAGCTTTACTAGCAACTTCTATCTTTGTTTCTGATTTACAGCTTGGCAGTTCTTTCAGTTTTTATTTATGAGGTACTGTTAGCCATCAGCACTGCAACAGAACTGTATTGAACCACAATCTGTAACATTATGGTTGAAATGTTCAGAGATCAACACTGTTTCAATCAAAAATACAGGAGGTCATGCCAGGAGCAGCACCAGGCATGGAATAGGTATGACTAAATGAGTCCATAGTCAGCATATCAGATCTAAGCATCGCAGTCCTATACATCCAATCATAAATGATGATGGACAATTAAACAACTAACAGAAGATAGAGGGTCCATAAATATCTCCATCGTCAACAATGAGACAGCCCAACACATAGAACATAGAACATTACAGCACAGTACAGGTCCTTCGGTTCTTGATGTTGCGCTTACCTGTGAAACACATCTGAATCCCGTCTAATCTACACTATTCCATTATCATCCATATATTTATCCAATGACCATTTAAATGCCCTCAGAGTTGGCAAGTCACCAGCCCAAAGGACAAAGAAGAAATATTTGCAACACCAAATAGTAAGATGTGCTGAGTCAATGTTCTAGTATAGACCCAACCCTGGCATTTACCCAACAATATGGCAAAAGGCCCAGTTATGTCTTGCCCACAAAATGCAGGAAAAATCCAATCCAGCCAATTGTCACTCTATTAACTGAGTCTCAATCACCAGCAAATGAAGTATGATGTCATCACAGCATTATCAAGCAGTACCTACAAAAGAATGTCATGCTCACTGACACTCAGCTTGCATTCCATGACCTCATGGTAGCCTTGGTCCAAACATGAACAAAAGAGCTGAACTCCAGAAGAGGATTGAGAGTGACTGTCTTTGACATTAATACAACATGTGGTCATGTATGGCATGAAAGAGTTCTAGCAAATGTTGGAGTCAAAAGAATTCAGGGATTGCTCTCTGCTGGTTGGAATCATACCTGGCACAAAGGAAGATGATTATAGTGATTAGAGATCAGTTATCTGAGCTCCAGGACATCTCTGCAGGAGTTCCTCAGGGTTGTGTCCATCATCAGCTGCTTCATCAATGACCTTTCATCCACCATAGACCAGAAGTGGGGATGTTCACTTATGATTGCACAGTCTTCAGCACATTCATAAGAGTTCAGATACTGAAGTAGTCATGTCCATATGCAATAAGCAAGACAACATCCAGGCTTGGGCTGACAAGTAGCAAGTAACAGTCGTACCACACAAATGCTAGGTGATGACCATCTAAAGAATGGGAGAATCTAATTATTCCCTTTGAATTTCAACATCAACATGACTCAAATGTCTTGACACCATTTAGGATAAAACAGCCTATTTAATTGGCAGTTAATCCACCAACTTCAATACTCACTCCACCTGCAATGCACAGTGATAGCTGTGCTTACCATCTCCAGGATGCGTAACAGCAACTCATTCAGGCTTCTTCGATAGCACCTTCCAAGTCCATGACCTCGATCACCTGAAGGAGAGGCAGTAGATGCATGCAAATGCTAACTCTTGCAAGTTCCCTCCAAGTCAGACATCATCCTGATTTGAAAATATATTGGTATTCCTTCACTGTTGCTGATCAAAATTCTGGGACTCCTGCCCTAACAGCACTTTTTATGTCCCTACACCCCAATTAATGCAGCAGTTCAAAAACACAGCTTACCACTATCTTCTCCAGGGCAATTAAGGATGGGCAAAAATGATCAATGCCCTTATCTTAATAACAAATTTTAAGAATTTTTTATGAATTGATATTTAAACTTATTTTGCATTATATTGTATTCCACAGAATTTTAATATTATCATGACATATTTGGGAATTACTGGCCTTCAATATCAGTGAGTAAAGCCACAGGAAAAATATATCTTAAAGAGATTCTATAAACCTTTGAAATTTTGTAAATTTGCATAATGACAAGTTAGGTATTTTATTATTGCTCTACCTTTGTATGTGCCAGGATGGTGTCAGGGCCTTTACACAGCTCAAGTCATAAGTCACTTAATTGGAGTTAGACTTAGGTTTATCGTCACATGTACACAAGTACAGGGCACAAGAGTATAGTGAAAAGTGTACAATGTCACCACACACGGTGCCATCTTAGTGCAGAGACCAAGGTACAAAATCTTAGTTACAGAAGTAGAGAAATAAAGAAATAAGTTAAAACACTCAGCACTACAGTTTTCTTAGCATAGAAGTAGGAAAGTAAAGAAATAAAGTTAAAATGTCAAACATTACAGTCCTTTCCTGAGCCACGGGCCTGCGAAAACTGGGCTTTCTCAAGAGAGCTTACTCTCCCCTGTGCTGGACGTGCTTTCCCTCATGCTGGGCATGCTCTTCCTTGTGATGGGTTAAGACCCGTTAGGCATGATAGGCTTTGACCCCAATTGCTGCATCACTGCTGACCACTGCTTAAGATTAGATTTGATTGCCTCACCAAGAATAGAAAACATAATTATCAATGTTACTTTATTTTCACAGATATTTACACTATACTCTGGATGAGTTAATAGTCTCTGAGAAGCATTCATATACAGTTTATCAGTCGGTGGCAGAAAATCCAATTGGTTGGGCTTTAGCATGGAACTTCTTAAGAGCAAACTGGAATAGTATTAATACTAAGTAAGTCAACAAGTTTTATCTGTCACTTGCTTTTGATTCATTTATACATAATTTTAACAAATGCAACTGAATTTTCCTATTTACAGATTGCATCAATTACTAACAGTCATCATTCACATGTAAAAAATCTTCTTCAGAATTCTGTTTTCACATTGATTCAGCAGGAAAAAATTCCAATTTTGGTTTCGGCAATGCTTATTACTGTACTCTATTGACTCAATGGTGGATATTCACTGACAAGTGCAGAATTAGAATTTTGATATCAAAACTTAGAAATATAGATAGATGGGGCGGCACGGTGGCTCAGTGGTTAGCACTGCTGCCTCACAGCGCCAGGGACCCGGGTTCAATTCTCACCCTGGGTGACTGTCTGTGTGGAGTTTGCACATTCTCCCCGTGTCTGCGTGGGCTTCCTCCGGGTGCTCCGGTTTCTTTCCACAGTCCAAAGATGTGCAGGTCAGGTGAATTGGCCATGCTAAATTGCCCATTGTGTTAGGTGCAATAGTCAGGGGGAATGGGTCTGGGTGGGTTACTCTTCAGAGGATCAGTGTGGACTTGTTGGGCCGAAGGGCCTGTTTCCACACTGTAAGTAATCTAATCTAATCATGTGCAGCACCAGAGGAGGTCATTCAACCCATTGTATTTCTGTCAGCCAAGAAAGACCTACCCAGCATAAATCCACTTTCTAGATCTTTGTCTGTAGACATATCGGCTATGGCTCTTCAAATGCATATTCAGGAAAATTTAAATGTAATGAGGGATTCGGCCTCTAGTCTCCTTTCAAGCAATAACCTCCAGACCACTAGCACTCAATGGGCAATAGAATTTCGCAAATCCCTCAAATTTTTCTCGGTTGCTTTAAATATATGTCACATCATACTTAAGGAATTTAAAGAGCTGAGAAGAAAGGGCTGCACACTGTTTCCAAGGGAATACATTCATTAATCCTTTGAAGTCTTCACAGCTCTAACTTCGAAACATTGTGACATATTTCCATTTCTAACATTAACCAGCTTAGGTGCCTCTGAGAAAGCTTGTTCATGTAATGTTGAATTGTCAACAAGTTTGTGCTAAACAGTCAAGACCAGTGGGCACTAAGTTAACTTTGTCCAAACTAGTTACATGTAACACAACAGTAGATTGAAATTTTCGCCCCTTGTGTCCTAAAGGGATGCAAATCCCCGTCTTAATGGTGAACAGCTGATATCTACAGTAACTTAAATTACACTTTTTGAGTCTGGAGCATGTCCGAGAGTGCTTCACACAAATGAATAATACAAAATGAGACAAATGACCAGTTTTGATTTAATGAAATTGCGTAAGAAGAAAACATGCTGGTCAAAGTTTCAGCAAGTCTCCCTGCACCCCTTCAAATAGTGTATGGGAACTTTTCTGCCCGTTTAGCAACATCTCAATGTCTGTTCCAGAATGCAGCACTTCCAACAATACAATAATCCCTCAGTATTACTTTGAAGCATGAGTCTACATTATGTATTAAAGTCCTGGGTGAGATTTGGAGGCACAACCTTCTGATTCCAGTGCAAGAATATTACAAAGTGAGGCAAGATGAACTAATAATATTCTTTACATACAATTTTTATTATATTTATATTTCAAATTACCTTTGTTCTTATTTTAGCTCTACTTATTACTTTGAACTGATGACTTTACTTGATACAGTTAGTGAAGGGCTCCTAACTGATTTTGGATTACAAGAGGTATGAACATTTACTATAAGCTTTGCAAATATATATGCTGTCCTCTTGCTACTATTGAATACTATATTTTAAGATAGCTTAAATGGCTCTTAAAAGAACAATTAATAACAAAGCCAAAATCTGACAGTTTTATTTAATTTATTGTTGTCACGTGTACCTAAGTGCAGTGAAAAGTTTTGTTTAGCTTGCAGTACAGGTATATCATAGCATACAAGGACATACAGATTATAGGGTGTTTAGACAGAGTGCGCATACAAGGAACGGCTATACAGGAGGTGCACAAAGCAAGATCAACATTAAATTTCAAATTAGAGATGTCATATTGAAAATTGAGGTATGAACTCTCTAAACTGTGGAGAGTTCGCAAAGAACCACCCAGTGTCGTCATCACCTTAAATCCAGTAAAATGTTAACCTAAGCATAGCAAGATTGTGCAGTACTGGAGGGGGCTACAGATGAAGGGAGGGATGGACCTCTTAATGAATTTAAACATCAGGATGTATTTATTACTCAGAGAGTGGTAAGGGTATGGACTACCCTGCCTGCCAATGTAGTTAACTCAGCCACATTAGGGAGATTTTAACAATCCTTGGATAAGCATATGGATGATGATGGGATAGTGTAGGGGATTGGGCTTAGATTGGTTCACAGGTCAGTGCAACACCGAGGGCTGAAGGGCCTGGTTTGCGCTGTATTGTTCTGTGCTCCCTATGTTCCCTATTGGGAAACAAGTCGGCAAAAATACAGGTGTTGAGCAACTGGGACAATCCTGCAGAGGACCAAGCAATGCTGTTTTAGAGGATCAAGCATTTTACAGAGGGAGTGGTGGATGGGAGATGACCAGAAGAGTAGTAAAATAGATATACTTGAAGGTGAGATAGGCTTGGAGTGAGGGTTTCAGGAACAGATGAATAGAGCTGGGCAGAACCCTTAAGGTAGGAAAACCATTGTCTTTGCCAAGATGGCCCAGTGTACAGCAGGGTGGAAAAATCCACTTCATACCAACTAACGTATATTTTCTCAAGAAATCCAAAACAAAACAGTAATCATTAATATTCTATTATTTGTACAATATCTTTATGGCCAGTATTCCTAAATTCGTATTTTTCTTTTATAGTTTGAATTATTCCTGAACAGTACCACTGATGAAGAAGAATGGGCACATACCGTTCAACAGCTCATCATTGACTCACGGGATCTTTTGAACTGGAATAAGAAAATTCATACTGAAGTTCACAATTGGTTGAGTGAACACATACCTGCAAACTGAATCAGTACTAAAATTCAGGAACATGTTAAAGGTCCATAGAGTCAAAACAAGACTATCGTTTTCTCATGAATCAATCCTAAGTACCTAATTTGTAATATGTCCTTCATGTTTTCTTTCTCCAAAAGTCTGTTTAACTCACTTGTACTGATGGCTTCAATCACCTTTCATGTTAGGTTATTGCACAATTCTAGTGTTAGTTGAAAGCAGAAGATGCGCTTAACTTTTCTTCCAGATATAAAAGCTAAATTTTAACATGTTCACCAGCATATACAACTTCACTTTAATAAACAAAAACAAACTGGCTAGAACGTTATTTGGCAAGATGTTAGGGCCCTGGAGAGGTAGGAATAGAGATGGTTTGGGGATGGTTTTGTACATGGAATGTGGCTGCATTAGGTCAGCTTCTCGATGTCTTCCCACCTTCAACCAATGTCACCAGATGCAGACAGCAGGAAACATCAGTAGTTGACAGATCACCAGCAGTTAGTTGATTCAAGTTGTTGAACAACCAACTGACAACCATTTTGCTGCATTTTCCAACTGCTTGGAGCTATCTGTGCAACAGTTGGGGAATTTGAGGAAGTTATCAGACATGGAAGAGGAATGTTCATGGGGGCAATGTGGCAGTTTTGTGATCACAACACAGGCTCTCCATTCAAGGTATATAATATCAAAGGCTAAGCTTAATGGAGATGCCTGAGTACAAATGCCATATGCTGGAGGGGTTGATGCCAATGGGAAGTGATGGACATCCAGCGCCTGTAACTTTAAAGATGATGTACTCACAAGATATTGCTTGTGATTCATTCCTGATACCATGTGGCCTCCCTCAATTGGCATCCCTTTGCTGCAAAAAGGCTATATGCTGTACGAGCTGGCCTATATATCTGGTTCACAATCAATGGGGCCCGTCAAGCTTAGGCAGTAGTTCCTTTGGGACCTTGGCTAAATTTCCTCACATGCAACAAGTCATTGACTGTCTGCATATGCCCATCAAAGCTGCCTCAGAATCTCTGAACAGGAAAGTGTTCCAATCCCTCAAAGGATTTGTGACCATTGTGGCAGATTATGCATGTTCCAAATGCGTCAGTTGTTCTGGTCACCATGCCTTTGTTGTGGATTCTAGGGGACAAGGATTATTCCCTGAAGTAATGGCTTCTGACCCCTGTGTACAACCCCAAAACAAGAGCAGAGGACATGTAGAACTTCTACTGTATGACTACAAGGGCCACCATCAAGTAGATCATTGGCCTTTTGAAGGGTTTAAATGCCTTTGTAGATGCGGAAGAGATACCTGATTCAACCACAAGGACATTCTGTACATTGTAGAACCTGGTACTCAACTGGGAGTAGGGCTAGGCACAGAGTGAGCCCCATCCTTACAAGAGGAGGGCAATAAGAATATGGGCCAACTGATGGGCCTGGCACATAGGTCAATAACATACATAGCAGGGTGATTTATGACTCTCCAATCACCAGGCACTTCACATGGGGACAAGAACAAGTGGCTCCCAAGCCAACCACTTCTCTCCCAGAGAAAGCCTGGCTAACCTTTCATCATAGACACTAGCATCTCTCTGTAACACGTGGTCCTATATGTGAGTCCTATCAACATAGACACTCATGATGCCCTTAATATTACATACCATCCAAATATTTGATTCCATATCTGGTCACTATAAACTGTTGTCTAAAATTAAAAACATAAGCCTTTATACATTGAATGTCAAGCTCTTTAACTCTCATTGAACATGAAGTGCTACTGTATTTCACAAATTATTCTCATCCAGTGAAATCACAAGTGCAAATTCCCCATCCAGTTTTGCATTTGTTCGCAATCATTTCTATGAGTATTACTGCTGCATCCGATGCAGATGTGAATGCTGCCTGCTGCCTTTCTTGCTCCACTGCGTTAGTTAGCAATAGTTTATAACTTCAGGGGCCTGACAACATTACAGTTCGCCTGTACCATGTCAGTCATCTTACAACATCCTCTTCACTATTTACACAGCTACCTCCAGGTATGCTTTCTGGATAAGACAAGCTGCTTTCTCTTCTCAACTCAGGACCTGAATATTAGAGTGACCCCAAAAGTTGAAAACCTAACTTCTTTACTGTCACACAGAATTTGTTTTGCTGCTCACCCATATTAACATTGTCTATGATTAAAGGAGCAGGACTATACACAGTATCTTAGATGTGTTGATCAACGCCTTAAATTGCAACAAAATTACCTCTTTTAATTGTGTAATGTCCAGAACCTTGCCATTTTATCTGCAGTTGTGCACTCTACTTATTGTTTCTTAGATTTAGAAATCCAAAGCACTTTTTCTCGACAGCACTCTCAATTTTTTTTTTAGATTAGATTACTTACAGTGTGGAAACAGGCCCTTCGGCCCAACAAGTCCACACTGCCCCGCCGAAGCGTAACCCACCCATACCCCTACATCTACATCTACATCTACCCCTTATCTAACACTACGGGCAATTTAGTATGGCCAATCCACCTAACCTGCACATCTTTGGACTGTGGGAGGAAACCGGAGCACCCGGAGGAAACCCACGCAGACACGGGGAGAACGTGCAAACTCCACACAGTCAGTCGCCTGAGGCGGGAATTGAACCCGGGTCTCTGGCGCTGTGAGGCAGCAGTGATAACCACTGTGCCGCCCACACACATCTTTAGATTCTTGGTCTTCTATAAAACAAGTCAAAATGTAATTGGATCTACTAATTGGATGTACAGATTAAAATCATTCTGACTCAGACAAAAGCATTCCTTAATCCCATCATCCCATGTTCTCGACACCCCCAGGACTCTCTTCCCATTCCTACTTCAAGATTCCAAACCTACCTTTTCTGGCAAGGTCTAGCAGTTAGCCTCATGAGGCTGCCTGCGGTCCCAGTGTTGATAGCGACCCCAGTGGCAATACTGGGACTAGAGCTGCCAGCTAATCAGAGGTGGCACTGTTTCTCAAGTGTGTGATTGAAGCTCTGCCTGCAGCCAATTAAAGCACCATTCAGTGTTAAGTAGCTGCAAGACAGAAAGCATCAGTAGGGGCAAAGATCTGGTCTTCTCTGTTTTTATTTAAATCCAATGTTCTATCCAACAATGTATATATTCCATGGTTTATTGCCTTATAATTTAATCATCAAAAATAGAACAGTGTTGAAAGTTTTCTTAAAATCTGAGTAAATGCTTTCAACATATTTATGTTGGCCACTGTGCCGTTAATTTCTTATAAAGATTCCAATAGGTCAGATAAAGAATATCTCTGCTTTCAGAATCATTACCAAGTGTCCTTTATTAAATCGTACTCTTCCAAGTTTCCAGCAATCAGAGATTATATTTTTCTTTCTTCTCTTATTTTAATTGAAGAATTAAACAAATGCTGTCCACTTTATAAATGCATTTATTTGTTGCACTGCTTATTGGAAGAAACTATATTCTAGAAATAACAATATTAGTAAGTAAACACTTATTTTGACATGACCACAGAATTGCCACAAATCTCATCTATCCGGAGCTGGTAGCCTCTGTTTGGACAACAGATCTTCATTATTTGACTGCACCCAGGGTGGCAGAAGCTGCTGCCTATACTCTACCCACCCAACACTCAAGATCAAAAATGGATCACGCAGTGCTTGCGTGAAATGGTGGGCAGAATGTTGCAAAAAAGCTACATTGGCAGCAAGGTCAGGGATATGCCTCTCAGCAAATTCCCTCTCTCCAATCTCCATAGTGCTGCGTTCCTCGATCATGCACTGAGTGCCTTAGAATCTCTCCAACCTCCCCCAAAAACCTCCAAGCATCCTTGACTGGGTTTAATTTCTGAATTCCCACTTAACGAGCATCGCACCCACCTTCCTGTTCAATTAAATGCTCAACCTGCCATCAGGCCCACCAAGAAGTTATTAAATTCCCTGTGGTTTGAAAACAATGTACCTTTTCCTGCTATTTACTTGTATGTTGTCTCGTTCCTTCACTGCTATTACTGTATCCCCTTGTTCCTAAAACTGGCAGAGCTTTGCATGTAACAAGTAGCCTAGGGATAATTTTAGCATTTGCCAACTGTATAAATGGGGAGTTATCAGATTGACCACTGTCATACACCTCTCCTGATTTATGTGCCCTTTGAAATCTAAAAAGAAGAAAACTAATATGGCAGCTGATCTATGTCACCTTGTTTACACATTCAACAAAAAAAAACTTACCTGTCTTATCAAAAATATTTCTGATCCGTTACTTCTAATTTTCTGATGAGCTGTGTTCCACTTGGGATATCTACCAGTGGTGTGAAGTCTCATAGAATCAGTTATGTTTTCCTCCTATTCCTGAAAAAATGAAAAAGTGTTGAATACCTTTCCTGTTTGTTCGATCATTTCGTGTTTTGTTTACCAAATGTATAATGAAAATCTTTATCTTGAGGTACGTTTGATGCTTCATCTGCCAAGTTTCTTTCACTTGTTTTTGCATGGTTTTATAGTATACTTATACTGTATAATGTGTTGAACAAGCACCAAGAAACATCTTTATTATATTTTCATAATCAAAGACACTGTTTCTTCTTGAAATTCTGTACAGGCAGTGATTTTAAAAGTATATTTATTTAGCACCCACAGTTTATACTGTTGATGAATGGTTTTCCAACCTTGGGAACCAATAATAGGTACAGTATCTATTGGAAAAAACTACTACAATTAAAATATTTTAAAAAAATAAAATCTTACTGATGAGCTATTCAATTTATAAAGTGTCATTTTTGTGCACAAAAGAGCCAATGCTTATTTACAAAATAAAGCTAGGAAGATTGAATGGGTAACAGGAATAAATTCTGACAGTGAATGTCGTAAGTATTGTTATCAACTTTAGTACATAACTCATCTATGTATTAGCTTTTCTATTTAAGCTTGAATTTTCCTACAAGCATTTCTATTGCCCTTTTTGTAAACAGAATCTTGTACTCAGCCCAGCACATTCATCTTCAAATTCCAGTGAACTTCTCCGATGAAACCCATTCCCTTTGATCGGATACAGCGCTGACTCTACTGTTCATTATCAGCTTATTAATGAAAATCCTGTTTTTGTTTTAGGATTATTGTTCTGTTTTTAAAAGGCTGTCTGTCAGACTGTGGTTACTGTGAGATGTACATCAGTGAGAGCTCAGGGAAACAAATTTTAAAAATAAGCTAATGTTGAAAATAGACAAAGGAAGTAATGGCATTGAATATTACCTGTTTCATCTCTAAGACTAAAGATCAGTACCAGAAAAATGATCTGGTGAAAGTTAGCAAGGCAACACAATAACTGCTCTCCCTTTTCTTTCCTGGGATACTCTGGGTGTTAATAGACTATACACCATTGGGCTGGTTTTAACTACAGCCTGTAGACTTGCAGTGTAGGAACTAAAAGTGCACATCCCACATATTCCCATCCTACACTCTTCTCCTGGGCCCATTAAAATCCACATGGCTAGTTATTCCCTACACAGTGAGACTGGCGGTCAATCGATACCACAGGGAACAATACCCCAAAGGTGGCTTGTCCTGAGACTTTCAGTGGAGTGAGGGACTGCCTGTTGATGCTAAGTTCCAGTGCAATGATGAACCAGTGGAATCATCAGCAAGGCAGAAGAACAGTCAGCAGGACAAGATCTGGCAGAATATCCAGGAGATATGGGCACCCAGGCAAGGTCAGTGGAGGAGTCCATCCAAGTGATGAAATCTGTGATTCCTCACAGCATCTGTGGATACAGAAACAGAGTTAAAGCTTCAAGTAGAGTATAACTCTTGAAGACTACTTTTTCTTTTTATTGTACAAAGCTAACAGACTACCAAACGGGCATAATGGAATTTTTTGTCATTAAATTTATTAAATCAGAAAATTATGAAAACCCTGACCTTGAGGCTGAACTTTAGAAAATTATTTACAGTCAGATGATTAAATATTTAGGCAGAAATAAAGATTGGAAGGTTTGGAATGAAAGTTAATTTATTACCTTTATTTCTAAGCATATGATGCGCAGTATGAGAGTTGCAAAGAATCACACAATGTGCAAGGTTAACTAAACTTAGAAAGAAAATGCAACTGCTGAAGAACTAGATTAGGGCATAGACAGCATGTCACACAAGTGGCCTGAACGCCAGAACATCCCAGAGGCATGCACAACTGCCCAATGTCTCAGGCTACCTCAAAAGGAGGGATTATATGATTTTATATTCATATCACAAAAAGATAAGCACATAACTGGAAATTTATAGTAGATATTTGAGCCCAGATATTCCTGTTAAAATAATCATGAGGCTGAGCTGATTGACCTCCATTAATCAGAACTATTTTCCTTTGTGCTTGTTATGACTCAACCAGTGGAGACCTTTGCCCCTGACTTCCATTGACTTCAACTTTTCTAGGTGGCCTGAATGTCACAATCAGTCAAATGCTGTGTTGATCTCAAGGGTAGTCTTTCTCACCTCATCACCAGAATTCATACTTTTTGTCCACATTTGGACAAAGGCTATAAAAAAGTCTGAAGGTGAGTGGTCTTGGCAGAAGCTATTCTGAGCATCAGGGAGCAGGCTATTACTCAGTAAGTGACATTTGATAGCACAATCCACCTGTCCATCAACCATCAATTTTCTGATGGTTGAGATTAGACTAATATTGTGGTAATTATCTGGATTAAATTTATTCTGTTTTGTGAGCTCAGAAGTAACTGGGTAACTTTCCACATTGACAGCTAGATACCAGCTTTGCAGTTATACTGAAACAGCTTGGCTGGAAATATTTCGGCTTCTGGAGGACAAGTTATCAGTATTACAGGATGTTATCAGGACCCTTAACCTACTCAGACCACACCCGATATGCTCAGGTATTTCTAGATGTCTCAAGGATTGAATTGAAATGGCTGAACCTGACATCTGTAATGCTGGGAAGACTGAGATGGATCATCCACAGTACCCCTGGCTGAAGGTGGTTGTGAATGCTTTAGTCTTGTCTTTGGCACTCCACCAAGATCCACAATGGGGATATGCATGCAGCCTCCTCTCCCAATAATTGTTTAATTCTCCAACAGCAATCATTATGACAGAATACTGATCAGATTCATTCAGATAGGTTTGAATGGTAGAAAACAGGTCAGCTTTTCTGAGAACAAACCCATGAAAACTGGTGGTCTGTTGAAGATAGTGAGCGTCGTGTTCAGAGGGTGTAATTAGAATGGAGGAGAGTGTTCATGGTCTGAAGTTTTCAATTGAGTTCTGAAGGCTGTAAAATGCTTAAGCAGAAAATGAAATTCTGTTCCTTCAATTTGCTTTTGGCTTCTCTGAAATACTGCAGTAGAGTAGGGTAGAAATGTCAACATGAAAGCAAATAATGATTGAAATTGTTCTCAGCCTACCAGTGTTATGCAAAGAAAGTTCACAGCATTAACTGGACAGTGGTTTGTTGAACGTGCAGTGTAGCTACCAAACTGGTGACAGACAAATGGATGCCTCTTGCACATCCCAGATTTTAATTGCTAGTCTATATCTTTAACTGTCTAGTCCTAAAAACTCTTAAATTTCTGCTCTGAGCCTCTCTTTATATATATTATTATATGGCCATTAAAATTTGCCTCTATTATTAATCGTTTTGGTTACCAGTCCTAAAATCTCCTTATGTGACTCAATGTCAAACCTAGTTTGTTAACACTGCTGTACTATACCTTGGAAGGCATCATATAAATGCAATTTGTTGTGAGATTGTTGTTATTCCTGGGACTCTGTAGGCAGTGTGGGAGAAGGTTAGTTTGTGTCATAAGAGAACAACCTCAGGAAAGACCAAACTATCAATTTTAAAAGTTGTGGATAATTCAGCAGGTAGCATTGGTGATTTGGTGATTGAACTGAACTTACTTGCGATATATTACCTCAGAAAGATCAGCTGCTTTTTTCCTCTAATTGTTTCTGCAACTTTGAAACTTTCCCAAAGGTTCATTTAGAGCATAGAAAAAATCTATTCAACCTATCAAGTCAAAAGTGCAACATCCAAACAGAAATTTGAATCCTTGATTTTCTGAATCGTGATGCCCTACTGACTGAGCTATCAAGGTTAAATTGAACTGAAATTTTCTTTGAATTTCTTCAAGATATTCCTCCATTGTTATTAGCATATACTCATCTTCTTTCTGAAATCTCCAGTTAAACACTGCTCTTTACCAGTGAGAACCTACAGACTCTGAGTAACAGGTCACTTGCCAAATCGAATTGTCCAGGAATAACTTCACAAAGAATCAACTCTGTCACTCTGAGTTTAACCAATTGACCTTCCAGGAACTCAAGAGTTGGAAATAAGTCAATCAATAGCCAAGAAAACAGGCTTACAGAAATCGTCTCTGTAACAGATAGAATCAAATGCCAATGTTTGTCTCCTTGATATATTACTGCACAGAACCAAACTGCTATGTGAATATATTTTAAAAATTATGAATAAAGTATATTATGAAATAAAAAATAATCTGTGTAGTAAAAAGCTGATTCAGAACTTGTGCATTTGATTTTTGTTGAGAAACGTAGTGGTATTTTCTAACTTTCTGAAGATAATATGTTTTGATGGATCCCTTGAAGTTTAATTGCAGACTAATGGGGGATTGCGGCCGCACACTATCTTATTATCATCTCAGTGTTTGGGAGAATAGGATGTTTAGTTTGAGAAGGAATGACAACTAACCTTTAAATGAAGGAGTACAAAAGGCCAACCTGATGTTATAAGAAACTGCTCATGGCCATTGGCCAAGATATATAATTAAGATATATCAACCAGGGGAGCAGGGAATTGATTGAGAAAGAGGATCCAGGTGAACGAGCCACCATCTTTAAGGGAGAAGATCAGGAGTTCCCAACATGAGGTGAAGGGAAGAACAAAGACTGTTACCATGAAAGCCTATCACCAAAGACTGTTGAACACCAGGGACAAACACTCCATCACTCCAAAACTGGAGGGGTCTGCCACCCTGCTCCTCCAATCTACAGAATGGCTTTGGGATCTGCAAAATGTTCTCAAGTATGATGGGTCACATGGTTTCTTTCTTTGTCTAATTAAATAATGCATCACATCTAAACTGCTGCTTCTTAACAAACCATCTGAAAATTGCTTATAAATGGTCAACTGTCTATATTAGGTAACTGTGACCATGGACTTGCATAATCTAACAACACTATGACTGTGCCTTTAATCTTAAGTACTTTTACTTCAATATAGAAATTATTGTAAATGGGAGCTGTTTATGTCACTTCATAAATTCTGTCTGAGAGAATGCTAAGTGCTCCTTTTTACTGCTCAAGATCAATAAAAATGTTTGAAAGAGTTGGTGTTTTCTTACCCTCAGTGTGTGTACCAAATAAACAATTCTAACAGCAAGGTTTTCGTGAATATAAAAATGAAAAGGATTGTTTCATTCACAAATTCTAAACCCAAATTTGGTACATTACTTCACTCATCCACATTTCATACAGACTGTCAACTACACAACAATTGGCTATAGATGGAGGTAATATGCAGTTACACTTTACTTTGAAGTGTGAAGCATTCTTAGTAAGCTGTAAGGCTTCTTGTAGTCATATTTCCAGGATATTAGTTCTCAGATGAGCTTGAAGTTGGAAGAGATTCGGAGTCTTTCACTCTGTTAGGGTTTTCCATTTGCTGTTTATTACCTAGACTACTTGGTTGACTTGCAGCTAGCTTGATGGCTTTCTGATGTCACCTCCATCTCTATAAGATAAATTCTTGCTGATTTTAATATAGACAGCAGAATGGCTTCCTTGTCATAAGAATTCCACATGTCCAAAGTCCTTTTATCCAAAAAATGTGTTGATTGTATACCCGATACTGTGCCATTAATACCTCAGGAATTGAAGATAATTAGGGTCTTTGTGTTTGAATGACCCATTCAATTTGATAATACACTTTTTAATCAGTTTCAGGAAAGGGCATTGATTCAACATCAGTCTGAAATCTTCCTTTTGTCCTTGCTTGAGAGAGGGAAGTGGTCCTAACCTTAAGCTGTTGCTGGCACTTTTGAAGAAAAAGAGAGTGAGGCTTGTAGATGTGGAGCTTCACCATTTTCTTCCGCCATCTTAGTGGATCTTCTCCTGCTGTTTCTATCTCGAGAGACTGGGTGGCAGCTACTGGAAGCTGCTGTCCACTCCAGGCTTGCTGAAGATCTTATAATTACTGTCTTCGAATTTGAAACAATGCCTTCAGCCATGCCAAGAAAATAATCTGTGGGGAAGGTCAGAAAGATAACAAAATTTTATTGAAGGAAATCCAACATAATTAAGCTTATTCTTATGGCCTCAAAGTATCACATGGAGGTTTCCCAAGGAGGTTGTCATGCCTCCATAAAAAGCTTTAAGGTCACCAAATGTACATTACATAAGCAAAGTTTTCATGCTACTCTGGCAGAGTAGAATCCTGCCAGTAAGCTAACAATTATAGCCCTACCCCACCAAAGAAAAGATATTTCTCAGAATATGTCCTTGCATACTTACAGTTCAGTCTGAGAATGTGGCAGCTGTAAAGGATGGATCCCCTGTGTGGCAGCTCTGTCATTCCTAATTATGCAACACATTTCTGATATGAGAAATTCAGGTGATGCTTTAAGTGTATTTGTCTGATTAAATTTGTATCACGAACATGATAAGGAGATAATTCATACAGACTAATGGTTATAATCACGTAGGCCATATTTCTTTAATGTGCAGTCTTGGACAATTCTCAAAAAAGGGCCTCAATTCCAAAAGTTTTACTCTACCCTGATGAAGAAAAATCAGTGGCTAACTCTGCCCTCTTTGCACAAGATGTTAGGTTTTTTGCATAGTTAATTTCTCGAGCTAAAATGGCAATATTCCAACTTTGAGTTCCTGTGAGTAGATTCTGCCCAAAATATAGGATGATCCCCTGATTCTTCATGTTCCTTTTTCTGTTGCTAACTCTTTGTTCCAGATGACATTTCCACCTCCCCGAATTCCTGTGGAGCCCTTTTTTATAACTATCAATATCTCAACTTTACCCCAGAGCCCAGGGCTTTGTTGGTCATACGCTGTCCTCATGTAGAGGCAAAGAACATCACCCCTCTTGGAGCTCCAAGTTCTCTCTCAGAAATCACCCCCTTCAATCTTGAATTTCTCCCTTTCATTACTATGAATCCCTTAGTGACCCAATCCCATGAACTACATCCCAGACTTGAGTTTCCCACTCTCCTCAGGACCCCTCAGTCTGGCCACTGATAAAGCCAATGACCATTTACTGCCTCAATCTCTCGAACTAATTGTAGCCCAGACTTCCTGGACTGACTTGACAGGACAACTGACTCATCGTTGCCAAATCCCTGGATTGATTTCACAACAATAAGCTGTGCTTTTCCAACACCACACTCTCAATCTCCAGCATCTGCAGTCCTTATTTTCTTCCACTTGACTTAGTGATTATGTCAAGACTGTTCACAGTTGACGTGTGAGATTGACCATGGCTCTGTTCCCAGACAGCTGAGTTATTTTTCAATACTTTATCATTTTAATTTGAATATGGATGGTTGGAAGATGCTTTCTGAAAGGAAGAAAGCGACATGGCTTTTATTGCTGTTTTATGGTGCAGGCTGAAGTAAACTTAGGCTAACACATCAGAGAATGTTTTGAAATAAAATGTACGCAGGTACGGCAAATAATTAGGAAAGCTAATTGAATACAAAAGTAGAGAGGTTATGTTTTAATTATAAAGGACATTGGTGAGACTACATCTGGTGTACTGCACATAGTATTGATCTCCTTACTGAATTGGAGGCAGTTCAGGAAAGGTTTAGTAGACCAATACTGGAATTGGCAGGTTGACTTCAGGGGAAAGGTTCGACAGGCTAATCTTATACCTAATGGAGTTTAAAAGAGCAAGAGGCAAAACAATTGAAACACATAAAATCCACAAGGGCCTTGATAAGGTAGATGTGGAGGGGATACTTTCTTCTGTCGAAAAGTCTAGAACAAGAAGTCACTGTTTAAAAATAAACAGTTCCCATTTAAAACAGATATTATTCTCTCTGAGTGTCGCATGTGTTTGGAATTCTCTCCCTGGAAAGATGGTGGTAGTCCTTTAATATTTTTAAGGTAAAGATAGATAGATTCTTGGTTAGCAAGGGGATGAAAGTTTATCAGTCATAGGGGAGAATGTAGATTTGAAGTTACAAAACAGATCAGACATGGTTTGGTTGATTACTCCTGATTTGTATGCTGACATTTCCTTAGATTTCCACTTATAGAGTCACAGAGATGTACAGCATGGAAACAGACCCTTCGGTCCAACCCGTCCATGCTGACCAGATACCCCAACCCAATCTAGTCCCACCTGCCAGCACTCGGCCCATATCCCTCCAAACCCTTCCTATTCATATACCCATCCAAATGCCTCTTAAATGTTGCAATTGTACCAGCCTCCACCACATCTTTCCGATAGGAAGGAGACCAGAATTGCATGCAAAATTCCAAAAGTGGCCTAACCAATGTCCTGTACAGCCACAACATGACCTCCCAACTCCTGTACTCAATACTCTGACCAATAAAGGAAAGCATATCAAACGCCTTCTTCACTATCCTATCTACCTGCGACTCCACTTTCAAGGAGCTATGAACCTGCACTCCAAGGTCTCTTTGTTCAGCAACACTCCCTAGGACTTTACTATTAAGTGTATAAATCCTTCTAAGATTTGCTTTCCCAAAATGCAGCACCTTGCATTTATCTGAATTAAACCCCATCTGTCACTTCTCAGCCCATTGGCCCATCTGGTCCAGATCCTGTTGTAATCTGAGGTAACCCTCTTTGCTGTCCATTACACCTCCAATTTTGGTGTCATCTGCAAACTTACTAACTGTACCCCTTATGCTCGCATCCAAATCATTTATGTAAATGACAAAAAGTAGAGGACGCAGCACCGATCCTTGTGGCACTCAACTGGTCACAGGCCTCCAGTCTGAAAAACAACCCTCCACCACCACCTTCTGTCTTCTACCTTTCAGCCTGTTCTGTATCCAAATGGCTAGTTCTCCCATTATTCCATGAGATCTAACCTTGCTAATCAGTCTCCCATGGGGAACCTTGTCGGACGCCTTACTGAAGTCCATATATCACATCTACTGCGCTGGATGGGCTCCCTGTGGCTCTGTGTTTAAGCAGCCTTGAATTGTGTATTCTGATGACATATCAGTTCATCTCAGTTGATGTGAGATTTTCATGGCTTCCACACTTGCTATATCTGTGTCTTGGAGCATGCTCATGTTTGTTCTTGCAGCTTCCCACTTGATTTGCAAAATCCTTCTGAGACAACATTGATGATATTGCTCTCAGGTATTGTTATGTACAGGAGCCATGTACAGTCCTGCTCAGGAACATTGGGATTTCCTATGTAGGCCACACATCGAATGCAGACAGTCCCCTGGCAGAAGTCATTGTGAATGTAGTCATTACTACAATTCCCTGAGGTCAAGATCAGGAGCTTTCTCCTGATGAAAACATCAATATTAGGTCCAGATTCAGATTTCTGACTGGTATGCATTAGATGAGTGGAAAGATTAAGGCAGCTACCTTTTAAATAATATATAGCAGGCTATATATTGGAAACACAGATAGAAACCTGCTATATTTTGTGGAGGAGTTTGTGTCGGTGCATCTTACATAATCATAATGATAAATCACTGTCAAAACTAAAATGGCTCCCATGGGCTCCCTTCTGATATGTTCACAATATTCAGCACCATATTGTTTAATCAGGCAGTTTGTGCTTTTTTTTCTAAGAATTTGATGAACATTCACACCAAACAACATGAAAACTTAAAAATAACAGACAACGATTGAATCACATTTGTTTGAGCAAAATGCAAATTTAGGTCCCATGAGAGAAACCTTAATAAAATAATTTCCTTAGAGAAATCCAGTGGTATCCAAGTAACAGAATTTGCTCTCACCTCCAAACAATACAACTACAGCTACTTAAGATTTCAACTCTATTATTTTCTGTCTATTGAATATCAATTATAGTCTAAGAATTTGAATGTTGAACAATGGTATTGTTCCGCCTTGTTTGTTAGAAGCAGCTCTCAGCTTAGTTGAACGATTTTTAAATCACAGACTTCATTGCTAGGACAGTTTCCATGTACCACTGTTTACTGAGATTACAAGAATGTCTATTCCATGACGAGACTGTGAGATTTAAAAGAAGAAGATAAATCTAGAATGCAATATTATCAAAATAATAGGTACAATTCAAATAGAGAAGAAAAATTGGGGGAGAGTGAACAGGGCAATGGAAACCTTCAAAATAATGGAAAGGGGCCAAAGGATTAGGCACCAATAGGCATGCAGTTAGGAGTACTCAAGAAGAAATGTCAATTTTCAGTTGGGTTTGGTTGAAGCCCATATAATTGTAACTTGTTCAGACATACAGACAGCCAAATTATTAAAATAGATTTCAAAGGATGTTGAACAGAGGCAACATGATTACTATACAACAGTCATGCTGACAGCAATACCAGTGCTCACTAATGAGGTCAGGATTCAGTAATGTTAGTATCAAAAGCAACTTCCATCACCTTAAAAATTATTGGCATAAGCATATTCATTTGGAGAGTAAATGTGGCCAGATTTCCTGGAGATGGGGTGAACATGAGGAAACAAAAGGATGAAAGCAAAATTCTGGAGCTGCTAGAAAACTGAAATCAAACTGAAAATGGTTGAAATACTTTGCTGCTGTGGCAGCATCTATGAGAAGAGAAACAAAGTTAACATCTCGATTTGCATATAACTCTTCTTCATAACTGAAGGAAAAGAAGCTTCAAACAATCAAACGTCAAACAATCATTGGCCAAAGTGTTGCTATGAAGAAAGTAACAGGAATCTATACGTTTACCAAGTAATTCAAAGAAAGCTGCAAAGGCTGAACAGATTTCATTTATTGGCAGAGAAGAGGTCCCTGTATATAAATGTGTTATTTCTAACAAGTGTAAATGGTGCAAGCTTGTCAGATTATATCAAATTGATTGTTAGTACAATTATTAGCATACTCTATATTATTCAACAAATGCAGTCCAATTGCAGAATCATAGCATTTTGAGTTGGTAAGTGCAGGTTAGATGATCATATTTTGGTCTGTATTTTACTATTACAAACAAACAAAGGAACATTCTGTTCAATTTGATCAGTCAGCTATGGGACATATTCTCTACTTAATTGGTCTTACATCAATAATGAAATTCATTAGTGATGTTGCTCAATTGTATCATGGCAAATAATCTTGTGGACTGTTAACGGCATCCTGTTAGTGCGACATACCACACAGGTAGCCACTGTATGGCAGAAGTGTGAGATTGACAAATGAGCCAAAGTTACTCTCTTTTCAGCTGAAAAAGTAACCAATTTATCTCAATTATCCTGGAAAAACAAAGTATTCTCAAGAACTTGAACAACAAGTTCACAAAGCAATTTCCACGAATGGGATGCTTCAGCCAGTCATTGAATCATATAGCATGGAAACAGACCCTTTGGTCCAAATAGTCCATGCTGACCATGTTCCCAAACTAAACTAGTGCCACTTGCCTGTGCTTGGTCCACATCCCTCCAAACCTTTCCTGTTCATGTATTTATCCAAATATTTTTTAAATGTTTTAACTGTACCTGCATCTGACACTTCCTCAGGCATTTCATTCCACATACAAACCACTCTCTGTATAAAAAAGTTGCCTCTCATGTCCTTTTTAAATCTTCCTCCTCTCTCCTTATAAATGTACCCCCTTGTTTTGAATTCCCTCACCCTCGAGAAAAGATATTTGTCATTCACCTTATCTCTGATGCTCATGACTTTATAAACTTCAATAAGGTCACCCCTCAACCTCCTATGCTCCAGTGAAAGAAGTCCCAATCTGTCTAGTCTATTTTTATATCTCAAACCCTCCATTCCTGGCAACATTCTGGAAAAACCTTTCTGAACCCTTTCTAGTTTAATAATATCCTTCCTGCAACAGGGTGACCAGAACTGCATACAGTGCTCCAGAAGAGGTCTCACCAACGGCCTGTACAACCTCAACATATGGAGAGATAAAATAGAAATTTCAGCTCAAATTATAGTATGGCTACTGTGTAGAAGGTGACCATTTGAATCAATCACATCTGCCAGGTCCCTGAAGGAACAATTCACCTCGTGCCACTTCCCCTCCACTGAAGAGACATACTAGACTCAAAAATGCAAACTCTATCTCTATTTTTAAATTTCAGATCTAAAGTATGTTGCTGTTATTCATCAACTACAACCCTGTTCAAGCCTTTCAATTTAACTTATCTCAGACCATTCTGAATTTCATTACGTTGCACACACAACCTTCCCAATACAGAGCTTTTTGTTTTCAGTCACAAACTGTCATTGCCACTTTGCATTATTTCAGTGCAAATAGTTAAGTCTAACAGCACTTTCTTTACCAGATGTTCTTAAATCATACCAACATTTAAATGATGGTTTTATCTTAGGAGTGTAGCCAAAATTCAATTCTCCCACTCTCACTGTGCTTCTAAATGTAGTCCATCAGAATTACAAGGAAATGAAATTTGAAGTCACAATGCAAGCAAAATGCATATTGGGTTCCAAATATTTCCATTCCTGCATTTTCCCTGCACATATGGGAAATCTATTTCTTAAACAATTGTACTAATGTAGTGATTATTTGCTGTATGAGGAATCCAGAAACTTTGATAATGTTCAAAGACACAATTTCCGATCTCACCACAGTAATTTGCAACTTGGTATCAACAAAGTGACTATGAAACCATTGAACTGTAAAAGCCCAACTGCTTCACTATTGTCCTTGAGGGAAGAAAAGCAAGTATCCCTATCCATTATGGTTTACATAACACCAGCTATCAACAAGTCATACCAAGCCACTTGTGAGTGATCAATGCCCACATTCCAGAATGACTACAGCAGATATACAAACACTACACCACCATTTACAAAAAAAACAAAAATTACTGCACATTATACTTTTCATATTCAGAATTTCAAGCCCTCGCCACTTAAGTAACTTTGAGTCATAGAATCATAGAGATGTAAAGCTGAAACCATTAGCTCATAGAAACGTTCTGTCTACCATACAATTGAACAAAGTGGTGCCTGAATCTCATTGCTGATGCAATACCAGAAGTGTAGGCTAAACAGTCCAGCAATTGGCTGATTGAATCAAATATGTTCAGTTGGTTGCTTGTCACAGACAGAGTACAGATTGTACCAGTCCTCAGTCACAAAACACAAAACAAAAGTTTTACTGTTGGATTTATTTCTGTGATTTTGCCGCATTCGCTAAACAATCCTGAGGGCACTAATATCTACACTAGGAGCCAATTTATCCACATACTTTTCTCCTGAATAAATTGTGGTGGTCATTTGCAATTTGACATTTTGTATTTATCATGATAATTACAAAATAAAAGGCTTCAGCAGCATGTTTCTTTCTTCAGCCATATAAAAGGGAGGTTTGGGAAAGAGATTAAATGACAAAGATGTCACAGAACAAAAAGCAAAGGAAGAAGTACTTCTGTAGCAAAGAGCCACAATTTTTTTCCAGCATGAGTGAAAATAGTAGAATAATGAATACCTCTGCCCAAAAGCAAAATCATGAAAAACAAGATTCAAGCATGATGAAAAACATTTTAAATGGTGACCAAGTTATTGTCTGAAATTGCTGAACTGAATGTAAAGTGTATAAGTGGAATATAAGGTACTGTTTCTAGAGTTTGCATTCAACTACATGTTGGAACACTGCAGCAGGTGGAGAAGAGAAATCTGAATTTGAGACCAAGATGGAGACTGAAAATAGCAGGCAACAAGAAGGCACAGTGGCTGAGTGGTTAGCAATGCTGCCTCACAACACAAAGGATCTGGGCTTGATCCCAGCGTTGGGTAACTATCTGTGTAGAGGTTGCATGCTCTTCCCGTGTCTGTGTGGGTTTTTTTGGGAGCTCCAGTTTCCTTCTACTGTTGTGCAGGTTAGGTGGATTTGCCATGCTGAATTGTTCCATAGTATCCCTGGGTATGAAGGCTGGGTAAACTAGCCATGGTAAATACAGGGATGGGTATGGGTTTGGGAGGGATTTTATTCAGAGGGTCAGTAAAGACTTGATGGATCGAATTACCTCTTTGCACACTATAGGATTCTATGACCCTATGATAAAGCTCAGGGTTGTTCTTTAAGATTAAGCAGAAGTGGTCCACAAAGCAGTTATCCAAGCTGTTGATCATCTTTGTCTCTTCACTCTAACTGTTACCACTCCCTTTCCCATTTATTCCAACACTTCTTTGTAATTTAGTGTCTCTTGTCATCTATTCTATTTCAGTCTTCCTCCTTTGTTCATCCTCACCCTCCAATTTCAACAGACTATAATCCATCACAGATTTACCACCTTCAGTTCAGGAGAAAATCATATTTAATTCAAAATGTTAATTGGCTTTCTCTCTTCTCAAATGTTGCCAAAACTCCTGAGTATTTCCTAACTATAGGATCTCTTATAATGGCAACAATTTACTCTCAATTTTTGAATTTACAGATTGTGACTGATAATGGTCCTATTGTTCTGGCTAAGTTTGAGATTGACATCACTGTGTAATAATTGTACATTAACTGAACAGCAATTTGGATGATTTCAATTTTTTATTCTATCCTGCTGAGTGTTGTCGAACAAAGGAACCTAGGGATGGAAGCGCTTAGTTCCTTGAAAGTGCAGTCACAGGTAGACAGGGTGGTGTAGAAGGCGCTTGCCTTCATTGATAAGAACATTGAGTATAGGAGTTGGGATGTCACATTGCAGCTGCACAGGACGTTGGTGAGATGCTGATTGCCCTTTTATAAACTTCAGAGGGTGCAGAAATGAGTTACAAGGATGTTGCTGGATCTGGAGAGTTTGAGTTATAGGGAGCAGCTGACTAGGCTAGAACATCTTTCCTTTGAGTGTTGGAAGCTGAGGGATGACCTTATAGGGATTTATAAAATCATGAGGAACATACATAGGGTGAATAGCCAAGGACCTTTTTGTAGGATGGGAGAATCCAAAACTACAGAGCATATAAGGTGAGAGGGGAAAGGTTTCAAAAGGATCTCAGGGGTAACTTTTCCACATACAGGGTGGTGCAAATATGGAACGAACTGCCAGAGAAATGGTGGAGGTGGATACAATTTCAACATTTAAATGCGTCTGGATGGGTATATAGAGAGGAAGGATTAAGAGGGATAAGGGCCAAATGCTGGCAAATTGGACTGGATCAGTTGAGGATATATGGTTGGTGCAGATGGGTTAGACTGAAGGGTCTGTTTGCGTGATGTATGACTCGATTTCAATAAAGGCACTGCCATATGAAATTAATGGCTTTGAATTGCCAATATAGCATGGCACAGTTACAAATCTATGTGGGCACACACAGAAAAAGTAGAATAAGTCAAATTTCACAATTGCCACTCATAATAAGTGGAACTAAGAGCGCATGTGACCAAATTTATCTATAAACATACCCTATATACAAGAAAGTCACGTGAAACCAGTGATGCAATAAAAATGTGAAAATGTCTTTATTTTTGAAACCTCACAATGGCCTACTGCTGCCTTTGATGAGTCCACCACGATCTCAGTGTCAGCCGAAATGTCATGCTGCAGTGTGAAATCTCAAAGCATCTTGAAGACCTTTGCAGATTCAGTGAATGTAGCAGGCCACTTCAATGGGACACAACTGTAGCGGGGCCAGATAGAATGGAAAGAAAGGTTTGTGTGAAAAAATATAAATGGACAGTGAGCTACTTTTAAAGAGGAGACAGTTCAGGTACAGTCAAAGCATATTTTCTCAAATGGGAAAAGTAGGTTAAAGACATCCAGAATTGCCTGGATGACAAAGGAGATAGAAATTAAGATAAAGAAGACAAGTTGTATTTATGATAGATGTCAGGTCATTGAAAAGGTGTAAAAATCTATTAGAAAAACAAAGAGGAATTATGAGAGAAGATTGGCAGCCAATCCCAAAGTTTTCAATGGGCATACAAATGTTAAAAAAAGTGGGAAAAAGAAGAGTAGGGCCAATTAGGGAACAGAAGGTGGAGGCTAAGGGTGTGGCTGAGGCATTAAATTAACATTTTGCATTTGTCTTTACCAAGACTACTCAGGCCATGGTGTCAGAGGAGGAAACTCAATCACTGGAAGGATTCAAAACTGATAAGGCGGCAACGTCAGAAAATAGCAAGGCACTGGAACTGAATGACAAATGTCCAAGTAACTTGAAGGAAGTGAGAGTGGATATAGCAAGTAGGCTGCTACAAACTTTTAGTCTTCCCTAGACTTAGAGAGGTGGCAGAAAACTGGAGAATTGCAAACACTGCACCTTTGTTCAAGAAAGGTTGTAAAGATGACACCAACAATTAGACCAGTCAGTTTAACTTCAGTGGTGACAGAGATTCTAGAAATAATTAATTGGGATAGAGCCAGTAGTCATGTAAAAAAAAAGCGAGTTGATTAGAAATATATGCTGGCTCTTCCAAAAGGGGAAATCATGTTTTAATAACTTGCTGGAGTTTTTTGAAGAGGTAACAGAAAGGCTCATTGAGGATTATGCTGTTGATAAAGTGTACATGGTTTTACAGAAAGCTTTTGAAATAGTGTCACACAACAGACTTGTGAGAAAAGCTACAGCTCATGGAATAAAAGACACGGTAGCAAGGTTGGCTGAATGACAGGAAACAGAGAAACAGGAAGAGACTCTTTTCTGACTGGAGGAAGGTTGGTTGTGGAGTTTTCCAGGCGTCAGTATTAAGACCCTTGCTTCTCCAGACATGCAAAAATATTCTAAACCTTGATTTGCAAGGGATCATTTCAAAGTTTGCAGACAATATGAAACTTGGAAACATGATAAACTGTAAGGAGGATAATGTAGAACTTAAAAAAAGAGTTGGTGGACTAGGCAGATAAAATTCAATGCAAAGTATTGCGAGGTGAGGTAGGAAGAACATAAACAGACTGTATGACATTAGGGGTACAAATTTAAAGAGGCTGCAGAAGCAGAGCAACCTGTGTGTACATGTCTACAGATATGTGTACAGATCATTGAAGGTGATGCAGAGAGCAGTTAGTAAAGCATATAGTATAGTATCCTGGACTGTATTAATATAGACATGCAGCAAAAGAGCAAGAGATGATGTTGAACTTGTGTATAATACTCGTTAAACCTCAGCCAGCATCATCTTCCTTCACAACAATATGTGATTAAGTTTACACCTGCCAAAAATCCACAGCCTGGGGGTTCCTTGTGATGAGTAACAATCACTAGAGTGCAATAGTAATTCAGAAAATTAATACTATAATCTATCAGACTTACCATTTTACGAGATGCAGTCCCTTGACCAAATAGATGACCAACATAGGAGAGGCAATGGCCGAGTGGTATTATCAGTGGACTGTTAACCCAGAGACCCAGGTCATGCCCTTGGGACCTGGTTGGAATCCCACCACAGTAGATAGTGGAATTTGAAATAATTAAATATCTGGAATTAAGAGTTTAATGATGACCATGAATCAATTGTTGGGAAAATACCATCTGGATCACGAATATCTTTTAGGGAAGGAAACTGCCATCCTTACCTGGTCTGGCCTACATGTCACTCCAGACCCACAGCAATGTGGTTGACTCTTAACTGCCTCTGGGCAGTTAGTGGTGGACAATAACTGCTGGCCTAGCCCTCAAGTGCCCTAACATTTCACAAATAAGTTCAAAAACAATTCTTGGAAATTGAATAAGTTACCTAATTACAACGAGAAGGCCCTTTTATCTAAAACAAGATAATAATGAGGGATAGTCCACTATCGATTAAAAGACCATTCCATTTCACTTTCTAATTACGCAATATCAAAAAAATTCTTTATGAATATCTCAACATAACTAAGTGTTGCAGATCCATTAGGGGAGAGACATTGATTTCAGACAGTTTTACTTCAGACTTGTTCTGAAACTAACAGGTCTCCCACACTCAGGTATCAAGATAGTTGTAGTGTTGGGCTTAAAACTGGTATCAGAACAAGTTTCAGAACAAGTCTGAAGTAAAACTGTCTGAAATCAATGTCTCTCCCCTAATGGATCTACGAATCAGACCTTCAAGGGTGAATGGCTAAGGGTTAATTGGACATGACTGAATAAGTGGAAAAATACATAAAACAGCCAACCTGGTGAAAAAAAACCAGCCTGTTTAAGCTTGGAGGGAACTGCATGACCTTTGCTAGGTGGGAAACAGAATGTTGTGCAGTAACATGGGGCCACCTGGAAGTGTTTTTCAACCTGTCTTCTGCTCATTAGAATGCCTGGAAAAGTACTGAAAGTACTATGAAATGATGATACAGCACATAACATTAGCTTCAGAATAATATTCTATATCGGGGACTTTGCCCCTCACATTGAACTTTCCCCATCGAGCTGGGGTTTTGGAGATGAGCACCGTGGAATCTGAGATACAGCTCTAACTGTTACTATTGCCAAAGTTCTCAACATGCGAACGGCACTATGAGACACACCTAGTTAAATATATCACAGTAGTTTAGCCTAAACATTCAGCTTTAATGTACACCAGGTTGTTTCATTCATTTGTGAGATGTGGGTGTCGGTGCCTGGGCCAGCATTTATTGCTTGGCATTAATGTCTCTTGAGCTGTGTATTGCCTTCTTGAACTGCTGCAGTCCAGGAGCTGTAAGTCGACTTACAATGCTGTTAGGGAGAGTATTCCAGGATTTTGACCCTGCGACAGTGAAAGAACATCGATATATCTCCAAGTTAGAATGGTGAGAAGGAAGAGAGGAGGGATAATGGGATCTTTTTCAGAATGGCAGCCGGTGTCTAATGGAGTTCCGCAGGGATTGGTGTTGGGACCACAACTATTCACCTTATACATTAAAGGTCTGGACAAGGGAATTGATTGGATTGTTGTTAGGTTCACAGATGGCACAAAGACAGGTGGAGGGACAGGTTGTGTTGAGGAAGCAGGAAAGCTGCAGAAAAACATGGACAGACTAGGATAGCGGACAAAGAAATAGTAGATGGAATTCTATTTTGAAAAGTGTGAGGTCATGTACTTTCATAGGAAGAACAGAAGGCATAGACTATTTTCTAAATGGGAAAGGCCTACGGAAATCTGAAGCACAAAGGGAGTTCGGAGTCTGAGTTCAGGATTTTCTTCAAGTTCAGTTGGGAGTTAGGATTTAAACCAACAATTGTTAATTCAAATATATCTAAAGCATTTTAACCCAATAAACTAACTATATATTGAAGCGCATGTGCATTCTTGTAATCATTTTGATCAGACCTTAAAAAACCCGTGAGGTACTTTCAGCTTAACAATGCAATAATATTACTTTGTTATTCGATGGATATCCTTCTTTTATTCTGTAGTTTTATATTAAATAGAAATTGAAGTTTGGATTGTCTTGCAGAAATAAGAACCAGTTATAATTTATTTTTGGAATATTATTTATCTTTGTGATTTTTACTATTTATATAACCATCAAAATTCTTACAATATTAAATGATGTCCACTTAAAATTTAGAATGTCCTATCTAAATTCCATATCAAACAAACATTCAGCAAACCCAACTTTTATTCCATATGGTGAGGGAATATTTTCTGGGGAGCTTTACGCAGATCCTAATCGTATTCAGCCAAATCACCATTTAGATCTTTTAAAATGTATTGTTGACTAACAGGAAGGAAACATCACCCTTGACTGGCTTTCTTCCTTTGGATGGAGGGAAAGAGCTTGTTGGACTATGTTGGCCGAGAATACTGTTCTGGAGTCCAACTCCTTCTCACTGAAGTTACTGGAAATTTAGTTTCAAGAAAAGCCTGATTGAAATAGCTCTAAGTGAAAAGTTACTACTGTAAAAACACCACAAACAAGAGTTTCTGGTTATCGGAATTTGACTCATTGCGATTTCACTGCATTATGATGTGATCAATAATGAAATTAGAATTTAAAGATTGTTGTGGCTCAATGTTTAGACCAGACAATCATTTCTCAGTAGACAACAAAAATACAAACACTGATATATTCACTTCACTCTTTTGCATAATTAGATATAATGGGATAGAGTTTCTACAGTTTCTTTTCCTAACTGCTTATGGTAACTTCTGCAGACATGTAAAACGCCAAATTGATAAATTGCCTTTAAGGTGGCCAGTGAAAACTGCAAGAATATTACAACCTTGACCAATTGTCTGCAAACAAACATGAAAACAGAAAAGTTGCCAATTACAGTACTTACAATTATGCAAATTTAGCATTTCTCCATCAACTATATTAGTATGACATTAGCATAAATGGAAACTATTTAGTTTATCTAGCTGTGTACAAAATTTATTCACTGTACACCAGTAAGCACTTTGAAAAGCTTCTTTGACAAATTGGGACACAAATAATATAAAACAGCTTATCTAAAAAGCTTAGTCTTCTGCTGTAGCTCCTCATAATAACTGCTTTGAGTGATAGTTGAAAATCTACCGCATCTGCTGACGACATTTAGAACAAATGAGGATTGAGAACTGAGAGGTCAGCAAAAGTAAGGGCTGATTGATGCAAAAAAAAGGGTCAAGTGTGGATAGTAAGATGTAAGTGCATACAACTTAAGTGTGGCACAGACTTTCCTTTGAAGATAAATATTAGATTGAACATTTAGTATGATATACCCCAATATAACTAGGGCTTCAGGACATTCTTTTCTTTGTTTTTTGTTGCACAATGTTCTGTAATTTTATCACTTTTGGTTCTCAACCTTTCAAAGTTCTATTTATAAATGGAGATCTTTGTCAGATATACTTTTAAGTTTACTGTCTTGTATAAGTGAACTTTGCATTTCTTACAAACAAAAATATATCTTTACATCCAATACTTCGTCTTATGGTAGCATGAGCCAGGTTTATAACAGTGAAACCCTATGTATGGGAAATTGATACTACAATAAACACGTATTCCCATGTGTGTGTCTCCTGTCTTCTGAAAGCTAGACTGATGAAAATTGTAGAGAAACCAGGCTAATTATGAGCTAACAATCAAATTTATTTTGAAAGCATAATACTGCAGATGTTGGAAATCTGAAACGAAAGAAGAAAGTGCTGGAAATACATAGCAGGTCAGACTGTAACGTGGAGAAAGAAACACCATTTTATTGATCAGTAGGGGAATCAAGGATCGCGGGGAAAGGGCAAGAAAGTGGACATGAGGAAGGTGCGATTAGGCATGCTTCTATTTTCTCATCTTTCATGGGATGAGGGCTTTGCTAGCAAGGACAGCATTTATTGCTCCTCCTTAAATGTCTATGTGGGGCTTAAGAATCTGGAGTCACATGTGAGTCAAACCATATAAGGATGACAACTTCCTTTCCTAAAGGACATTAGTAGACCAGATGGTTTTTTTCTGCCAATTGAAAATGGATTCATCATTAGACTCTTGATTCCAGTTCTTCTACATGCAAATTCTGCCATCTACTGTGGTGGATTCAAACCCAGGCTTCGTTTCAGGTCATTCATCTTTTCATCTGTTTCCTATTTGTTGGAATGGTTATAATAACTTCCATTATCTTAAGATATAGTGGTTACTAGTAGTCGTCAACAGCCAGTTACCATAGGTCTCATCCCCATCTCTGGTACGTGGATGTTAGTGAGCTAAAATTAACTAGACTATGGGAAAGAACTGGGATAGTGGTAATGTCATGGAACAATAATTTAGAACCTAAGCTAATGTCCCTGGGACATGGGTTGAATTCCATTGTCTTAATTCAATTATAATCTGGTCTAATGTAACAACTGTCAATTTTGTAAAAAGTCACTTGGCTGACTATTGTCCTTTAGGTGAAAAAAAATCCTGCCAGCCTTACCTGGTCTGGCTGACGTGTATCTCCAGACCCACAGCAATGTAGTTGAATCTTAATAGTCTTCCAGGCAATTAGCGATGGACAATAAATGCTGGCATACTCAGTAATGCCCACATATCATGAATGAATTTTTAAAAACTAAATAAAAGTAATATTTAATATAAAGTCGACCAACATCTTTCCATTGAAAATAATTCTTTAAAAACTCCCAGAAGATGACAGGTCACAAGTTCTTTTCAACCTTTATGTGAAAGAGGTAAGCCAGAGGTCCATGAGAAGTTCAAGATCTTCCTCACTTCCACATTCTGAAGAAGAATCACTGGATTCGAAATGTTAAATCTTCTTTTTCTCCGTAGGAACTTCTGAACCTGCTGCGTTCCTGCAGCAATTTCTGTGTTTGGTCTTGCTTTTGATTCCATGCAGGATTATCTCATTGGGGTTTTGTGAGACAATACAGTGCAATTGCTGTTCTGTACAAACACTGTTCCAATTGCCAACTTCACAGAACGTGATGCCTTGGGGCTAATGTAGCTTCTTTCCTACCACCTATTATAATATTGTATTTTCTGAACACGGGAATTAACTTAATCTTTTATCTTTCGTCCTGTTAAATTCTGTTTCACTTAATGTTCTTTCATTCAACTTTCAATACCTCCTAATGGTGCCATAATTTTGGATTGTTAGACTTGATTGTATTATCTTGCCACCCAGTGCTATGATGTTATAGACTATATTCTGAGAGTTAAGTTCCCCTTCTGCAGGAAGGAAAATGCAGGCATCTATCATTGGGAGAAAGCTCGTTCCGAAGAATAGGTGATAGGAAGGTTAAAAATCACACAACACCAGGTTATAGTCCAACAGGTTTAATTGGAAGCACTAGTGTTCTGTGCACCGCTCCTTCATCAGATGTTTGTGGAGGACACAATTGTAAGACACAGAATTTATAGCAAAAGCTTACAGTGTGATGTAACTGAAATTATACATTGAAAAATGCCTTGATTGTTTGTGGAGTCTTTCATCTGTTCGAATACCATGATAGCTTCACTTCTTTCATGTGTAAATCACAAAATTATTTTTTAAAAGTTACATTCTCAGGTTAGCTGTAACAATTGGTATTAGCCAGACAATATGTTGAAGGTGTTAGCCCCCTGTGTTCTCTGTCTGTGCCATAATGTTTAGAGTAATTCTAATCTAAAAAGTGAGATAATAGAGTTTTACATGAATTCATGCAGTGTTTGAGCAAAGTACAATGTAACTCTACAAGTATAAATTCACCCCACATATATGTGTGCATGTGTGTGCGTGTGTCTGTCAGTCTGGGATGGGGGTTGTGAGTGTGAGAGAGAGTGTATATGTGTGTGTATGTGAGTGTAGAATGTCTAATCTGTGTGGGGGTGCATGTGTGAGTGTGTGTGTGTCTGGAGTGGGGGATTGTGTGCGTATGTGTGTGTCTGGGGTGGGTGGGTGAGCTGAGAGAGTGTATATGTGTGTGTGTGTGAATGTAGACTATCTAAGTCTGTGAGAGGCTGCATGTGAGAGTGTGGAAGTGTGTGTATCTGTAAAGGTGTGTATGCGTGTCTGTGTATACATGTGTCCGTGTGCATGTGCGTGTATAGGAGTGCCTGGAAGTGTGTGTCTGTGTGTGTGCATAGTGCAATGGTGGTCACCTGTAGTGTGACATGAACCCAAGGTCCCAGTTGAGGCTCTCCCTACGGGTACCGAACTTAGCTATCGGCCTCTGCTCGGCCACTTTTCACTGCTGCCTGTCCTGAAGTCCGCCTTGGAGGATGGTCACCCGAAGGTCCAAGGTCGAATGTCCTGGACCACTGAAGTGTTCGCCAACTGAGGTGGGGGGTGGGGGAAAAGACGCCTGCCTGTTGATTGTTGTGCGGTGCCCATTCATCCGTTGTCGTAGCCTTTGCTCGGTTTCCCCAATGTACCATGCCTCAGGGCATCCTTGTCTGCAACGTATAAGATAGACAACATTGGCTGAGTCAGATGAGTACCTGCCATGTACAAGGTGGGTGGTGTCCCCACATGTAATGGTGGTATCTATGACCACACTCTGACACATCTTGCAGCACCTACCACGACAGGGTTATATGGAGTTGTCCTGAAAGCCGGGCAGTTTGCTACAAATAATGATCTGTTTGAGGTTTGGCGGTTGTTTAAAGGCAAGCAGTGGAGGTGTAGGGAAGGCCTTGGAGAGGTGCTTATCCTCATTGATACTATGTTGCAGGTCACAAAGAACATGGCAAAGTTTTTCAGCTCCTAGGAAGTACTGGCCAACGAAGGGTACCCTGTTGGTTGCAGCACGTGTCTGTCTCCTGACGAGGTCATTACAGTTACTTGCTGTAGTATGTTGGAACTGGCAGTCGATGAGTTGAGCATTGTACCCCGTTCTTATGAGGGCATTCCTGAGTACTTCCAGATGCCCGTCACATTCCTGCTCACCTGAGCAGATCCAGTGTACGCATAGGGCTTGTCCATAGGGGATGGCTGTTTTAATATGTTTTGGGTGGAAGCTGGAGAAGTGTAGCATTGTGAGGTTGTCTGTGGGTTTGCGGTAGAGTGTGGTGCTGAGGTATCCATCCTTGATGGAGATGCATGTACAAGAATGAGACAATAGAGCGTAGCAGAGGCTGACAGCTAAGTTCTGTACTCATAGGGAAGGCCAACCGAGGCCTTGGGTTCTTGTGACACTATAGGTGACCACTATTGCACAATACATACACACACAGACACTCATACACATGTATACACAGACACACACACACACACCCTTACACACATGCATCCTCTCACAGACTTCGACCACTCTACACTCACGTACACACATATACACTCTCTCTCACAGACACTCACAGACACCCGCCCCAGACACACACTCCCACATGCACCCCCTCACAGACTTAGACACTCTACACTCACATACGCTCTCTCTCACACTCCAAACCAGACAGACACATATACATATACATTTGTGGGGTGAATTTGTACTTGCAGAGTTACATTGTACTTTGCTCAAAAACTGCATGAATTCATGTAAAACTCTGTTATCTTACTTGTTAGATTAGAATTACTCTACACATTATGGTATAGACAGAGAACACAGGCAGCTAATACCTTCAACATATTAGAGGTAAAAACAATGACTGCAGATGCTGGAAACCAGATTCTGGACTAGTGGTGCTGGAAGAGCACAGCAGTTCAGGCAGCATCCAAGTAGCTTCAACATGTTGTCTGGCAAATACCAATTGTTACAGGTAACCTGAGAATGCAACTTTTTAAAAAACGTTTTGTGATTTACACATGAAAGAAGTGAAGCTATCATGGTATTCGAACAGATGACTCAACAAACAATCGTGGTATTTTTCAGTGTATAATTTCAGTTACATCAAACTGTAAACCTTTGCTATAAATTCTGTGTCTTACAATTGTGTCCTCCACAAACACCTGATGAAGGAGCAGCGCTCAGAAAGCTAATGTGCTTCCAATTAAACCTGTTGGACTATAACCTGGTGTTGTGTGATTTTTAACTTTGTACACCCTAATCCAACACCGGCATCTCCAAATCATAACAGGAGGGTGTTCACATTCATTCTTTTGTCTAAACAGTTGTCAAAAAGTAAAAATGTAAAGCGAAAAGTAACTTTAAAAATCCGATTGAGATCTTGACAAAAATATCATTGATCAGCTAATAATTTTGCTGAGTAAAATAAAACAAAAATATTTCACACAATTGAATTATCAAGCGGAGACAATAGTTTTTTTACCCCCATTTTCTAACCATTATCCAATTATGATTGTTTATTAACTGATCTTTTCCTCGCCCGAGGTACACTTTCCAATTAATTTTCACGTTAAATCATCCCCTAGAGACTTGATAAGATTACTTCCTCTGTTTTCGGAGTCTCCGAAGTGCTGCTTTCAATTAGAAAAATAATGTTCTATTTACTTATGCAAATTTAGTTTATAATCAGAATTAGGAGTAAAAATTTGTTTATAAACTTATTATCGGAACACGAAACGTTTGTCGGGCTAAATAAAGTGGGAACTAGCTGAATTAGGTTTGCAGCGGACCAGTATGAAGACAATCAGGCTGGATAACCTGCTTGTACATTGTAACTATTGATTGAACAGTGAACTAACTGCACCTGTTTCCTATTCGTGGTTAGGTGCGGTTTTTATTCGCATTGGTTATGTGAATGTGATTGACAGGCAGAATTAAATATAATTACTGGATTAGGGTGAAGGCGAATGGTTCAGAATTCAATTATTCTATTCAAATAATTAATGAATGGAAAGAACCTGCATGCATAGGTTAAATTCTCATTTTTTAAATTATGCTATTTCTAACCATGTTGGAGTTGATAGTAGTGATCATTGCAATTACACCACGTTCGGATTGTGTAGAGTTTGGAGTCGTGTGTAAAGGTTTATTGCTTAATCACAAACGCTTTCTGCGGATAAGCGGTATCTCGAATGCGTGAGTCCTGTCTTGCTGATTGTGGAAACGTTAAATTGGATATAGGAATCGTCCGTGAATAGTTGCAGATTAAAGCTTCCATGCTTTAATTTTTTTCTTAAAGTTTTTGAATTATGACTCAAGCTCCAAATGAATACCTACAAAAGCATGCATTTATTCGAGAAAATTAGAGACAACGTTTCCTTTTTTAAGCGAGCCTCAACAGCTGGATTGGTCTGTGCAACTCCCCTCTAATAACAAGATTTTGTTTGAACACATAGACCTTTTTTTTTCGAAGAACAGATTTAATTCTAGGTGAATTTAATGCAACTTGTATTGTATATTTAAAAACTAACATCTAAATGCTAATCCAGGTTGTGGATCTCATTTATAATATTTATAATTTTATTCTTCTCCACCCATTACTTATTCTAGATGCAAATGCAGCAATACTTTTTATTACCCCTTGATCAGTTCTAGCATTGAAATAAAACGGAATAAAGGAGAGCCAATGCTGGTGATCTGAAATAAGAAGAAAGTGCTGGAGAAACTCTTCAGATCTACTCTGAAGGAGAGTCACTTGACTTGAAAAGTTAACTGTGCAGATGCTGCCAGACCTGAGTTTCTTAAGATATGGGTTGATTTTATCTTTTGAGTCATTGAACATTTATTTGTGTTTTTTTAATGGATTTCTACAGTAAATATTAAAGACTGACAAAGTATAGCTAGTCAGTTTAAGCTGACTTGAGAAAGTGTTTTTTTGAAAATAAACTAGTTTATCATTGTATACACTAACAATATAATACAGAATCTTATTTAAATATTAGCATTTTGCAGTGAAACTTTTGAACTAATAACTGTGAATTGTCACTTTTTTTTTCTCCATTTCTGGTTTACTTCCTTGGTGTGTTCCTATGCTCTTGGGACTGAAGAGTTAAACTTCCAACTGTTCTGTTTCTTTGTGTTCAGTCATGTTGTCTCATAGGAAATTGACCTATGAACTACTGTGGAAGAACTGAATGTTATCTAACATGTTAACTAGAAAATAATACTAAGTTTTTTTTTATGAGGAATCTTGTAAAACAATACTGATTTATAACAAGCAGCTTCAATGGCATTGTAATGCCTGCGGCACTTTGAGAGTGGGCACATTAGCTTATTTTACCCCAAAAATAAGTCTCTGGATTTGAATATATTCAGAGAACAGTCCCCTTCATTGAAGTGAGTTGAAAACCCATTGAAAAGTCTCCATAAGTGGAGACTTTTAAGGGGAATTCAAAATCAGTAGTACTCCTTCATTCAGAAAAGCAATGACAGCCAGCCATAACTGATTCAGGAAGGCATACTAATACTAACAACGTGCAGAATGACTTGTCTGCAGACTATATTTGGAACAATCCTAATTTTTTTTTGGCTTTTTAATTGCTATTGACCAAGGACTCTTGAGAAAATGCAACTCTGCAGGGTTGCATTAATGCATCCAGACTTAAAGGTTCTTAAGTGGTTTTTGTTTAAACAAGGGATAATTGTATACTTTTTTTTGTTAATCTTTACTCTTGCTGCAGTGAGGTGCTTCTAACAAACTGGTTATTTTCTTGGTACCTGGGAACCTGGCAGTTTTTTTTATATACTGAGCTCTACATGTGCCATTATTACTACCTTTTGTATTTAAAAGAAAATTTGTGACCAGTGAAGCATTGGGATTGGTTCACTCCTAATTGGATTGGAGCAAGTGAAACACTTCAGCATACAATTGAAGTACCAATTAAAAGATCATTGCTTGGCTGCTTAAAATTCCCTGTTAACTCTTTTAAAATCCTAGGTGTCTGAGGCATGGAACAGATCCTTAAAGGGAGCACTTGTAACCAAGAAAAGATGACATCAAATATTCCAAGTTTCACTGTGAGCACCAGAAAGGAACCATCACAAGATGGGAATGGATCAGAAACACAAGATCAAAAGAAAATGGTATGAAGAAAGCTGGTTGTAAAAACCTGTGTGTGTGATGCACACATCATGCTTATGTATGGAGTTTTGAATACAGTATCAAAGTGGAAAATATTTTGAAATTCTGGATTACCAGTTCTTATGACTCTTAATGATAACCTTTTCTGTTTCTATTTATTAGGATTTTGGTAATTTGGAGATGGGAACTATAGATTCCTTTTGACTAATTAGTTTAAGCATTAATTTGTACACCTTAACTAGAGCATACTGAGCAAGGGTCATATCTCAGCTTCATTTGTCACTGGAATTTGTTCTGATTTTTGTTTTTTTTTTGCCTTTTTTAACTGTTTCCGATTTGGTGAGAATAAGACTTTGCAGGATGAGGAGCACCAGGCAGGTCCAAGTTCACCTATATCCTTGCAGCTGAAGCTGCATAAGACCAGTATAATTATCTAAGTCAAAGTTTTTCTTTTTCTTTTTCTTTCCCCTCAAACTAGTAAATATTAAGTTGTTTTTAATTCCAAGTTAATGAGAATGTAGGTGTGGAATTCAGGAAAAAGAACTGAGGCAATTGTGCAGTTTGACATCCGAAATGGGGAGGTATTTGAGGCAGTGTTGGCTTAGAGACCAATCCCCTGGCCTAGATGAACTGCATTCAAGATTGCTGGGGAAGTGAAGCAGGAAATTGTAGAGGCTCTGAGACAAATTTATAATTCTTCTGGCCTTGATGGAGGAGGGGTCAAGTGCCAGAAGTATGCTAGTGTGGTTCTACTTTTCCAGAAGGATGATCGAGATGAACCAGGAAATTAGACTGGGAGTCTACTATCTGAAGGAGAGTGTTAATATCCATTTAGAAAAGAAAAACATGGGTTAATTGGGTTAGTTAGTATGACTTTGTCAGAGGGAAGTTGGGTCTAACAAATTTGTAAGCAGTTTTTTAAAATATCAAAATTTGTGGATGAGGGAAGTTCAGTTGATGTGAATTTTAGCAAAGCTTTTGACCAGGTCCCTCATGGAAGACTGAGAAGGTTAAAATCCATGGAGTTGAGGGGACTTTGAGATGGATCAGGGTAATGGTGGTAGACTTCATTTGTTTGAATGACTGGAGGCTTGTGTCCAGTTGTGTGCAAGAAGCATCAGTACTGAGATGCTTATCATTTATGTATATAAAACAATATACAGCTGAAAATGTGGGGTGAATGTTCTGCAAATTTGCAGAAACCAAGATTTGTGGAGTGGTTAATACAGATGATTATTGGAGGACGATATGGATTGGTTGGGCAGACCTGATCAGTACAAGGTAATGCACTTTGGAAGAAGAAACAAGATGAGGGACTATTTAATGAATGGCAGGACACTGGATAGTTTGGAGGAACCGAGATCTTGTGATTATTCATACATTCCTGAAGTCAGCTGAGCACATGATTGGGATAGTTAATGAGGCACACGGGCACTTGCTTTCATGAGTCGTGGCATGAGCATAAGACCAAGGAGGTAATATTGGAGTTCTACACAGTATTAGATGACCACTTGAGTACTGTGTGCAGTTTTGGTCACCCTCACTCCAGCAAGGATGTAGTAAGAGCGAAGGGGGTACTGAGGTGGTTTGCCACGAAGTTGCTGGAGCTGAAGAAATTGAGACCTAAGGAGGGAGTATATGGGCTTGGATTGTATTCTTTACAGCAGAGAAGATGGAAAGAAAAAATGATTTGAGATGTATAACATTGACGGTTTAGTCAGGCTGAATAGAGAGCAGCTGTTCTCCTTTATTCACACAACCATCATAAGAGGCCATAGTCTTAGGATAAGGGCAGAAGATTCAGGGAATTGAGGTGGTGGGAATCTGAAATGCACTGCCTTGGGAAGGTGGTGAAGGCTGGAAACCTTAAGCTTTTTTGTTTTTTTTTTAAAAAATGAACACTTTAAATGACATAACATTTAAGGATGGAGGATTAATGCACTTAGTTGTCATTGCAGACTATGGCCCTTTTCTGCACTGCGTGAATCTATGCTAACAATGACACATTACAACTTCTAGCCATTTGATACATTTGCACTGGAATGAAAAATGTAACTTTACTGCAAATACTTGCTCTCAAAGGGCATCAAAATAAACACTAACTTCACGTCCATGGTATAATGCAGGACCATTTTACCAAATTGCATTTAGGAGGAAGATCAAGTTCATGTAGTTAGAATTTCTTTCTCCTTCCATGAAGTAGAATGGTTGGTAATCCTGTGTACTTTTTTCTAGGCTAAGTTTGTAACTATTGTATTCAGACTGCTTCAATGCTTGAAGAATGGACATCAATAACTAATAGGATCAAAAAATTCTATTGGCTATGTTTTGAAATGTGGAAGTTTTATTTTAAAATCTTTTCTACTTTTCAGAAGCAAACAGAGCGCCAGCTAAAATGCTTAGCATTTCAGAACCCTGGTCCACTGCTAGCTGACTTCAATCCTGAGACCAGATTACAGACTAAGGAGATTCGCAGGACAAAGTTAAGGCAGCTGGTCTTCGAAAGCAAGTAAAACCCATCTACGTGATTTTCATACTTTATTTTATTCTGACTACTGTGACTCTCTCCCTTGAATTTTGTTTAATGCTAAGTTTTGTTAAACTTGTGAACTAAGAGCACTTTTTTATTTCTGCCATCATCCCAAACAAAATTAAATTGTGTTTTAGCAGTTATATCAGACTGCAACAGAACATTGATCTTTAGCTTAACAAGTAATTTTCTTTTGCAGATAAATTGACTTGATTTGCATTCAAATCTGGAAAATAAAAACTCCTTAATTCCAGAGCAGTCAAGTATTCCATATTCTGAGAAGCAATGATAGTATCTCCCTGTTTCCAGCTTTGAATATGCAATGGGTCATGTACGAATAGTTTAGTTGCATATCCAATCCTGTAATTCTAAAACTTGTTGATTACAACTCCTAATAGGTGAGATATTGAGCAGAAGTGCACAAGACTTAAAGCAACATTGTTGCAAGCTGGGAACACAACCTTCCTATTATCACTTTTGGAAGGAGTAACTCAAGCCTTGATTGACACAACTTGACTGAGCATTGCCATAAATAACTGATAAGGCCCCAAAATTGCTCAAATGGCACATTCATAGTGTCTGTCATTTTATTGTCTAAATAATTGTAGTGAAGACATGCAATCTCCGTTAAACCACAGTTTGGATACTTTTGAGCCACTTCTCCATTAATCTTCCATCACAAATGGAACGTTTGTGCTGTCTTACGACCTGTAATCTATCACCTTGAATGGAAGATGGATCTTTTCATTTTCTAATAGTTCAGTAAACCTTTTTCAAAAAATCAATGCAGGTGCTGAAATTCTGAATAATCAAAATGCTGGGGAGAGCAACTCAGCAGGTTAGGTGGAATCTATGATGAGAAACTGACAATGTTTAACAGTAGACCTTCATAAGACAAGGTTTTAAGAGGTGGGTGAGATGAGAACAAAAACAAAATCTGAAGTTGAAAACCAAATTGTCATTCCCTTTGACCTCAAAAGAAGAAACTTCTGTCAAAGAGGCAAGAAAAGAAACAAACAAAACCTGCTTAGAAGAGGTATGTTTCTAACTGAAGGGAGCAGAGAGATGACCAGAGCCACACTAACATCTTCCAATGAAAGGATCAAGAGTGGGTGAGTGATCAGGATAGGAAATTTCAAGATGCATAAAATGGTCTGAGATGGGGAGGATTTCTGACTGCTAGTGGAGAATATAGCTCATGCTGAACACTCAATGCATTAAGGTGAGAACATACAGGTATAAAGCGGAGTCTCTTTGAGGCTATTAGTGTTGGTGGAATAAATACATAGGAAGAAGTTAGGCCAGAGAAAGGAAATGGAAAATGGATCCAGACGTTTTTAGGACTAGTGAGTTGTGAAACTTTTTGTAATGCTTGAAAGTCGTCATCTTAAAGCTTTGGGTGAGTTAAGTTGGTGCTGCAATTGAGAAAGCAGTGAGTTTTGTAACCTGTTTAAATCAAATCTTCTTCTCTGCTCACAATGGAACCTATATCTGTCAGTCGATTTAACTGAACTTCAGATCATCTGAACAAGATCGCAAGGTCCTGATGCATGGCTAACTGTTATCCAGCATCCATTATTTAACATTTGATTAACGGAAAGAAATACACTCCACCCATGTTCTTTGGATAATTTCCTCTGTATACAGGAGGCCAATTACAGATCACTGTTCTAGCATGCATGACTGTGTTTTTGTTTTTAAATGGTGGTTTTGTTTTTAATTCTTTTCAGACCTGAAACTGTCTTTCTGCAGAGAAAGAGAAAAGCACATGTTGTCTAATTGAGTTATCTTTCCAAAATGTTTTTTTTTAATATTGTTTATTTTCTTGCACCTGTCCTAAATTAACAATTTCCCAGTCTCTCTGCAAACACAGATTGGATACAGATTTCAGTTAACTAGTTTCCCACAATTTTATTTTGAAAGAATACGATGATTTAAACTGAGGACTTATGTGAAACCAAATTTAGGTGGCTTGTTCGTTGAAGTTCTCTACATAAGCAGAGTAGGTCATTTTAGCCTCTGAGCTTGCCCATCATTCAGCGCAATGTGGCTTTTACCATCTATCCCCATAACTGGTACTGATAATCATAAATATGTCAATTTCACCTTGTACATAAAATATAAAAGATTGAGTTTCCACATTCCTCTGTGGTCGTGAATTCCAAAGGTTCACAACCCTCAGCAAAAATTTGTTCTCTTGGACTCCAATGGCATCCCCTTTGTGTGTGCTTCGTGGTTCTCCGTACCCTCCCCCCAACTAGGGGAACATCATTGCCTGCATCTACCTGGTTTGTCCATCTAAATATTCTCCAGATATACAAAGTGCAGTGATTAAATTGAAATCTACAGAATACAGCCCCAGTTTGCCCAATCTGTCATATTAAGACATTTCTGCTTTACTAGGAATAAGTTTGGCAAACAGTCTGTAATTCCTTCATGGCAATGTTATCTAACTGCACACTACACTCTACTCAACATATGGTTTATCCAAACTCTTTACAGTAGAAGTAAGACTTCATTAGTTGTGTGTTGCTGGAAAAGCACAGCAGGTCAGGCAGTATCCGAGGAGCAAGAAAATCAACATTTCAGGCCGGAGCCCTTGGTCAGGAAACCATTTTGGTTTTTTTCCCTGCTTCTCGGATGCTGCCTGACCTCTTGTGCTTTTCCAGCAACACACTCCACTCTGATCTCCAGCAACTGCAGACCTCACTGTCTCCTAGTAAGACTTCATTATTCCTGTCTTCCTTACGCTGCAATTAAAGCTACTATTCCAGTAGCCTTTATTAATTGCATGTTGCATCTGCACATTTGCCTTTTGTATCAATGAGGATACCCAGATCCCTTTTGCACTGTACACTTTTTATCCAACCTCAGACCACTTAAGAAATACTCTGCACATTTGTCCCTCCTACCAAAGTGAATAAGCCTCACCATTTTTTTTTCTCTCCCATCATATTCTAACTGCCATATTGTCATTTAAGCCTGTCCAAAACCATTGGCTTCCTGACAGCACATATTCCTACTTCACTGCAAATTTAAGTATTGAAATGTAGTCCCCCACCTTAATCATTATACATAATGACCAGCTGAGGCTCAAGTACTGCTCCCTGCAGTTTGGGATGAAGACCATATGTCCCAAGAAGTAATAAATTTTCGGCCTTTTTTAAATTTCTCCATTACATTCTTGCTAATTTGCATCAACTGTTCACTTGGATCTCTACTTCTGGGAGTTTTCTAGTATCTTCCTCATGAAAACAGAATTGCTTCTGACTTTTTTCAATTTTCCTCACCTTTACCTGTAATGGACTTTGTTATTTAGCCAAATAACTTTTTTCCTTTTTAACGTACCTATAGAAAAACTGACAAGCTACTATCTAGATTTTTGTCTTCTTGTCCCTTTCCTTATACATTTCTTGGTCCTCTTTTTGTATTCTTCTGACTCGTCAGAATCCTCTGACAATTTTGTGCCTGCCTTTTAATTGTCTATAATCCTACATTTTCTTTGGCCATTACTGAACTTTGCCTTTTTTTGCACCTTGAAGAATATATGGTTGCTGTAAGTCAGTCTTTTAAAAACATTATCATGTAAGCAAACCTTTTAATGTATTTTTCTACCTCAGCCAATTTGTGCCTTGTGTTTTCATAATTTCCCTTTATTCAAATTTAACACCCTTTCTTCAGAATGAAGTACCTCCCATTTGAAAATAAAATATTACACCATCATACTGTGATCACTCCAGGCTCACTTACAATAGGATTTATTAATTAACCTGTTTTTCTCTAAATAATACTAGATCTAAAATAATACATTTCTCCCAGACTCCTTAACATTCTGCTGTAGAAAACCAGCCTAACACATTCACCCCAGAAACATTCATAAGCTTTAGTGCTCAACTGGTTTATCTAGTTTATATGCAGATTGAAGTCCCTCACTGTCCATACTAAACATGTCTGTCATCTGATTCATACCATGCTCCAGCAATTAGTTCTAGTCTGGTCAAAAAGTAACCAATCTCTGCTGCTTTAATTCTACTCAAACTGCTTCCACATGTCTGATCGCCCTTACTAATGTACTGATCCCATCCCTTTATCAGCATAACTCCACCTCTTTTTTTTTTCTCTCTCTCTCTCTCTCTCTCTCTCTCTCTCTCTCTCTCTCTCTCTCTCTCTCTGTCCTTCCAAATGTCCAAATTCCTTGCTATTCTGTTCCCAGGTGTGGAACAGGAGCAAACTTAAGTACTTTGGCTGCTTGGTTACTTGCTGCTAGTTTGCCTGGTTCAGGCTGGCTGACAACTGGTTCTAATGGATTCTAGGTAAAGGTGTCATCATTGATATGGATTTCAATCGTGTGACTACAGGATTAGCACTTGCATAATGCTCTAATCCATTTTGGATTGAAGAAGTCATTATGTTGAAGAACTAGCAAGGAAAAGAAGTTGCTGGTTGAAGTAATGTGTGTAGTGGGGCACTATATAAATCAGGAAGTACTTCAGGATCGTAATAACAGTATGACAAGGGTGATTTTTAACATGGTTATAAACATAAACTGGCTTAATCAAACTGGTGACTGTAGTCTCCAGGGAGGGCTCACCGTATTGGAGAGTGGTTCCCCAACATTGTGCTTGGAGCAATGTCAGGGTGCAGACTATTTCTGGATTTGGTATATTGAGGTGAGATTAATGAATGATCTCCAATTAAAGATCCTTTAAGAAAGATGAATCATAATATACTGGGTTTTTCATTTCCATTTGAGGGCAAGAAACTGGAGTCCTGCACTAGCATTCTGGAGTTAAAGGTAATTACATAGGCATTAGGACAGATAGCCTGAGTGGACTGGGCAGGAAGTCTAAATAATAGTATAATTGAGCAGTGGCAGATGTTTGGAGATATTCTATTCCTTCTAACTAAAATCTTTCAAAGAAATGAAGATGAAGGGGGGAGAGAAACATTTGTGGCTAAGCAAGGAAGTTACAGCTAACAAAGGCAAAAAACTAAAACGTACCATATTGCAAAGACCAGCAGCAGGCTGAAAGTTTAAGGTACCTTTTTGTAAAAGATCGGCATTCACTCATTTAAAATGAAGATAAAGAAGTAAGGTTTTTTAAAAGAAAATTCAGTGCAAAATGTAAGACTGATTTTAGTAAAAGCTTAAATAAATAATACTGAAGAGTAACGAATGTGGATGTTCATCCATTGGAGGATGAGACTGGAGAACGAAGTGTGGAACGCAATCCACATTTTGCCACAACTACCAACCATAACAAGTAATGCAGAGATTATAGGAAGAGGAATTTAGAACAATTATTATGGATAGGGAAGTGCTGGAGAAGTGATTGGGACTAAAGACACAAGTCCTCAGGGCCTGGCAGTCTGTGCCCTTGGGTCTTAGTGACAGCAGAGGCAGTGGATCCACTGGTTATCAATCAAAGCTATCTGAGTGAGAAAGGTTCCATGTAAAATACTAATGTAATTATTCAAAAAGGAGGGAGAAAGTAGGAAACTATGGGCCAGTTAGTTTGAAACCTAAGGCAATATTTCAAGACATTGATTGCATTTTGATTTTCCAATTATCATGGTTTTGTGAAAGGTAAATCATGTTTGACTAATTTTACTAGAGTTTTTTTTGAAGTAAGCAAAGTGGATAATGGGGGTTCCTTAGATACATCTGGACTTTGAGAAGGCATTTGACATCTTAACATGTTGGAAACAAACGTTATCATATGGGATTAGGGGAAATTCTTCTTCAATAGAAGATTAGCTAATCCAGAGCATAAAGCGGAGATCTTTGGCAAGTAGGATGCTGGGGGGGGGGGGGGGGGGGGGGTGATGGAACCATTTATAATCTTTGAAGGACTTTGCAGGGATAGAGAGATTTAGCCAAACTTGCAGATGACACCTAAATAATTGGGGAAAGTAGGTTGCTATAAAGAAATAGATATGGATAAATCAGGTGAATTGGCCAAAACTTGGCAGATGGAGATTAATATGGATAAGTGAGGTTATCCACTTTGGTCAGAAGAATGAAAAGGTAACTATTATCTGAAACTTCAGAATGCTTCAGTTCATAAAGATTTGGACTTCCTTGTGCATTAATCACAGGAAACTAACATGCAGATACAGCTGGTAATAAGGAACTTGAAATAGAAATGTTATTTATTGCTAAAGGAATAGAGGAGAAAAGTATGAAAGTGTTGCTGCAACTGTAAAAAGCATTAGTATTGAATGCTAATTGGGTTCCCCTTGAGGCGAGATGCAGTTGCATCAGAGGCAGTCAGAAGAGCTTCATTAGATTGACTCTTTTTCACAGGTTAGGAGTTTATCTTATGAGAAATTTGGCCTAAACTAATCATCTTTAGAACTCCGAATGAGAGGCAATCTAATGGAGCTATACAATATACTAAAGGGGATTGACAAAGCAGAGCCTGTTTCTTCCTGAGAAAATAGTCCCTAGTACGAGAAGTTGGCTTTGGAATAAGGGGAAGCAGACTTAACAGATTCAGAGTGCAGTGAATGCTGAGAATTTTTTAAAAAATTTGGCAATGGTTTGAATGGTTGTGGGGAGCATGCAAGAAAATAGATTTGGGGCTGAAATGAGATCAGCCATGATCCTATTGAATAGTAGAGCAGCTCAAGTGGAGGAATTTCCTGCCTCCTGCTCCTAGTTCTTGTGGGAAGTTGATACTTAAGTTGGCAATTGAGTTTTGATCTTGTCTGCTTTCTGTACGAGGATAATGTGGCTAGAAATTCCATCGCCTTTTAGGTGGCCCATCCTTAAACAATGAGTGAGATACTCTTGTATTAAATCCACAAATCATGAAAACTTTTAAAAACCCATTGATTACAGCAGGCACCATGAATTTATCATAGCCCACAAACTATTGCATAAATGATCTCAAGCCACTAAACGGAATGCTTTGTCTTAAGTTACTATCACCTGTGCTATCTAGCAAATAATTATTAATATGGTCTGTAGTCCAAATGACACTACTCATGATTTGCATCATCTAACTTTTTTTTTGTTTTGCAAGGTATAGCCTGAAAGCTCCTATGTCATGTGTATATTAGGTCTGATGCTCTTCAAAACACAAGCTATATTCTTGCTGTGATCTGTCTGTGCTGTAAGGCCATAAGATCTAGGGAGGAGTAGTAGGCCACTGCACCTGTGCTACCATTCAGTAAGATTGTAGTTGATCTGACCACCTACAACTCTCCTCTACACTCTCTCTTGCTTTGTCCATGACTCGATTCCCTTGCTGACTTAAAAAAATTAAGACTTTTTTTTTTAAAAGCAATCCTCCACAGTCAAGATTCACTACCATCCTGAAGAAATTTCTCATCCCCCTCAACTGGCAATCCCTTACTTTTGAGATTATACTTAGTCTTAGATCTTCTCAGAAGGGGAAATGAACTTTTCAGTTTTAAGTCCCTGAATCTTCTTTCAATAAGATTGTCATGCATCATTTAACTTCAGTGAGTAAAGGCTCAATTGCGTGACACCCAGGATCAATATAGTGAACTTCGTCTGGTGTGTTTCTCCAGAGCTGCTAATCTTCCATCCAATAAGACTTTGTACTATGACGCTCCATTTGCTTTCGCTATTAAGTCTAGCATCCAAATTCATTGCTTTGATTTGTATGCACAAGGATGCCCAAATCCATCTGTAGCTTTCTGCAGTTTTTCTCCCCGATTTGAGGTATTCAGGCCCGCTACTCTTTCCGCCAAAGTGCATGACCTCTCATTTTTCTATCTGGAGATTTTTTTGCTTGCCTATATTCCTCTGGGAATTGTTACCCTCGGTACTTTGAGATGAGAAAAATAGTTATCTTGGCTATAGTCATTCACTTTCCTCCAAGTAACTATAAATAATTACAGCCCCAGCACTGATCCTTGTTGCACTTCACTACCATCCTGAAAATGAACCATTTTTAAATTCCAACTTTATCTTCTGTTCGCCAGTTGATTAATGGCTCAAATACTACCTTGAACATCAGGGGCTGTTCTTTTTTATTAAATTACTTCAAGTAAGCTGCACATCAATTTTTTAAAAATCAGAAAGATTGCTTGTTGGTTACCCTCTATCTATCCTGTCCATTACCAGCTCAAAGAATTCTAATATTTTATTGGCACTATTTTCCCCCTCATGAAGCCATGATTCTAACCTTATCCCAAGACTTTTTAATCACCCTCTGAAGGGAATTATTGGCAGTGTTCCAATTGTGATTTTTTTTTTTCCCCCAGAATCTGAAGTCCTGTTAGTTAACTGTGTGTGTAGTTTCTCTCCGCTCGCTCCCTCTCTTGCTATCAATTGGATACTATCCTTTAATCATCTTGATTAACATAGATGGGTTTTGTTTTTAGAATCCTTCTGAGATGTACCTTTTGAATCATACACTATTTTCTGAAACATCTGTTTCTCTTTTTTTATTTGTCTGCAAAACCATTCTGCCATTCCACTAGAGTGAGCTCTGCCCTCCCTCACTCATGGTGCTGAAGTGGCTCCAATCAGAGCTCTGGAAGGGAATGATTTAAAGCTAAATCTCTAAACAATTTTACTAGTTTCTGGATTGAAGTCTTGAGGAAAGGTTTGCTTCCTTTCTGTGCTGGTTTTCTTTTTTAATCTTTTTCATTTTCTCTTTTTAACCAATTAAATTCAAAGGATGTAAAGACTTTCAGATCCAACATTTTCATAAGGTCCTAGGTGCAACAACAATGCATCTAAAGTAGTATTAATTCTCTTCAGTTTGAGACAAAACTAATACAATTTGAAGGATCTTCATCAGATGTGCCACACTAGTAATTGTTATGGAAATACTGATTGCTGAATATATAAAAGGATTAACATGCTATTTATGGAATTTCTAATATTCTTAAGTTTTTTCTCAACTAGCAACATATGGCAGAGAAAATATGACAACACTGGGAAGCTGCTATTCAGCGGAATAGATCTTTGTGATTGTCTAGATGAAGACTGCCCAGGCTGTTTCTACCCCTGCTCCAAATGCAGTTCTTGGAAATGTGGCTCTATATGTCGTTGTAACCGCAAGTGGATTTATGATGGAATTGAAACTGAAGGAAGTGATATTGTGCAAAAATTTCCTGAATTGTGGTAGAACTGAATTTCTACAAGTCTAAGTTGTATATGATTAAAGTGAACACTTTTATTTTCTTTTTTGTGAACAACAGTGTGTTACATCTTCTGTTTAATTTATTGTGCATCATCTGACAAATATAAATAACTTGGCAAGTGTTTGTGTAATTCTGAAATGTAGAAATGATTGTACCTGTCACTTTTTTGATTCAGTAAAATACAGAATACACGGAGTGCAATTTTGATTAAACATTAATGCACTTGTGCTTTTAGGCCAATTTCTCTTTAACAGGATCCAAGGCAATTTGGAGGTGGGAGTTAGGTGAAGTAGTTCTGAGAATTTTCTCACCTTTTTTCTGATCTCAGGTTAACAGCAAATCTGTCAACTGGGGCATAGCAAATGAAGCTGTTTACACATCTTTTTTAAATGGAGGTATGAAAAGAAGGGTACAAAATGAACAACAAAAAAAATCTGACCACTTGCTCGTTTCATGCAAACTGTTTTTGTTTTTAAAATGCCACACCACAGGGTGGTACGTGTATGGAATGAGCTGCCAATGGAAGTGGTGGAGGTTGCCACAATTGCAACATTTCAGAAGCATTTGGATAGGTATGTGAATAGGAAGGGTTTTGAGGAATATGGGCTAGGTGCTGGCAGGTAGGACTAGATTGGGTTGGGATATCTGGTTGGCATTGATGGGTTGGACCAAAGGATTTGTTTCCATGCTATTCTCATTTTTGCACAATTTCCTGGTCTGTAAAGACTACATAATTAAAGTTGATGTGAGTCTTTTATGACTTTTAGTTAATATCTTATCTTTAAAGCCTCAGAAGACATCACTAGATCATTTGCTAACCAGATTTGTCACCCCTGTATGTAGGGGAATGGTCAAGACAGCTTATGGGTTATAGGACCATCATGCAGGGGAAAAAAAGTTTCTGAAGCTTGAGCCAATGAAGCATGTGTAAGATTGTAAAATGTGGCATTGCCTGAAGTTGATGCATGCAGGTCTGGAAATGATTTAGGGTTGAAGTCAGTGATTTGAAATGGTGAAAACTTAAATTTGAGGTATTGTTTATGTAATGTTCTAAGTACTGCAGCAATGGAACAAGTGGGATATAGTTTGAGTTTGGATAGGCAGATTTTGAATGACTGACCATATGGATGACTGAAAAGTATGTGAATAGTTGATACTGAAGAGTTACTATGAAGGTTTCAGCAGGAGCTGAGTTGTGAACAAGCAGATTGAGCAATATTGAAGAATGGGAGGTGGTGATCTTTAGTGCCAAATGTGCTGTACGAGGGTGGGTAGACTGGGACCTTTCTATTTGTCCTACACTTTTCAGAAGAGAAAGAAAATGGAAAACCATTGTCCAGAGCTATTTCTTTCTTGGCAGTTTTTTTTTTGTCAAAGTATCTGCAATCTACCAAGGATCCAACTTCCCATTGGACAAACTACAGTATGTAGTCAGGTGTTCAGATCAAATGACCAAGGTGATGAACAACTTAGTTGACATTCCCAAGGTAAAGGGTTAGAGCTGGTAATTGGGGGATGGAGTTTGTCCCAAGTACCAAAGACCCTGATTTAAGTTTTTTTTTCCTTTTGGAAGAAATTTCTGCTTGTCAAAGGATGTCAAACAAGTCTGGAAATCTGAAAGGTTGAGAGGTATTGATTTTTATAGCTGGATGTAATTGTTCACTGCTGTACAACTTTGTCTTTATTTTGAAGCTGCCAAGGGTCCGAACACATTTGAGCAATAGAGTCAAAGACCAATCCTTGTGGATTTCTGACAAATCTCGATGCAGGGTTGTGAAGTAATGACATTGTAGTCAAAACATTAGCTCCAAATAGATTTCATTTGTTTTTAAAAAAAACCTAGGCAAATCAAGTGAAGGTCTACCACCTGGAAAATGGAGCGGTTTTGGAGGATGACTATGTTGCCAACTGTGTCAAAGGCTTCAATCTAGAATGAGGAGGGCTAGTTCACCTTTGCCACAGCAATGTGTTTATGACGTTGATAAGAACTACTTTACGAAGGACAAAAACCTTTTTTTTTAAGATTTAAAAACAAATGTAGAGTTCTGGAGATAATATTGGATCTTGTAGGTAACATTTTTTTCAAAGACAAAAGAAATGGTTAAACAGGTTAAAGTTAAGATACAGAATTTATAGCAAAAGATTAGTGATACAATGAACAAACCTAAATTAAGTCTTTCATCTTTTAGAATGGACTTGCTGGTGCTGGTTTTGGTTCTCTAATACGTAAATCCAAGAACTACTTTTAAGTCACCACCTCAAGATAATTAAGGTTTTATAACAGAAGGTGACATCTCAGCTTAGACAATGCCTTTAAAGGTGTGAGTCAGACCAATCTTGAGACAGACTTGTTCTATTTCCAAAATGGAATTTACAAATATTATATGGATTCACTGCCTGTGTTGACTGCTTGCAGGTTCTGCATTTCTTGAGCGAAATAGAATGTATCTGCAAATACAAATTCACCCCATAAACATTTGTGTGCTCGTGCAGGACTGTGAGAGAAGTGTTTAAGCTGAAAGTGAGTGATGGGGCATGTGCGGGAGGTGTATGTATATATGAGAGCTTGTGTATGAGGGAGGGTCTGCGTGAATGTGTGTGTGTGTGTGTGTGTATATATAGTGCAGTGGGGTCACCTGTAGTGTGATATGAACCCAAGGTCCCAGTGAGGCCATCTTCATGTGTGCCAAACATCAATAGCCAACTTTGGTAGCCATGAGGATAGCCTCAACTGGGACCTTGGGTCCATGTCACACTACAGGTGATTTCTCTCATTCTCACTTGTGCTCTCTTGCACATGGACACACTCACATGCACACTGTCTCACTCTCGCGTGCTCTCCTGCATGTGTGCACACATGTAAGTTTACAGGGTGAACTTGTATTTGCAGATACATTCTATTTTGCGCAAAAAATGCAGAACCTGCAGTAGGCAATGAATCTACATAATATTTGTAAATTCCACTTTGGAAATAGAACTAGTCTGACTTTCAACTTTTTTAAGGCGTTGTCTGAGCTGAGATGTCACCTTTTGTGACTTAAGGTTTTATGACATTCTCAAGATAATTTAAAAGAAGTTCTAGGATTTACATATTAAAGAACTGAAACCAGTAAATTCTTTCTAAAAGATGAAATATTTAACAATCTAGGTTTGTTCAATGTATCACTATAATCTCTTGCTATAAATCCTGTGACTTATAGTCCTACTTCCCAATCACCTGCTGAAGAAGCAGCGCTTGGAAAGCTAGTGCTTCCAAATAAACCTATTGGACTATAACCTGGTGTTGTGCGATTTTTAACTTTGTCCACCCCTGTCCAATACTGGCTCCTCCAAATCAAGATTAAACAGGTTAGGCCTTTATTCATTAAATTTAGAAGAAAGAAAGGTGATTGTGTTGAAACATACAGTATTCCAAGGTGATGTTTAATGGATGGCCCCACTAGAGGGGAAATCTCAAAGGAAGGGACACTATTACAGAATAAGAGGGACTCACATTAAAACTGAAGTGCAAAGGAATCTCTTCTCCTAGAGGCTAGTGAATGTCTAGAGTTCTTCATTCCAGAAAGTTGTGGAAGATAGATAACTGTATTTAAAGAAGGGAGAGAGATTTCTTTGAAACACTAGGAATTGAGGCTGCCAGAAAAGAGTCCAGGTCTGTGGCAGATCACCTGTGAATTCAGGCGGACTTGAGAGGTTAAATGTCAAGATTAGAGTGGTGCTGGAAAAGCACAGCAGGTCAGGCAGTGTCTGAGAAGCAGGAAAAATCAATATTTGGGGCAAAAGCCCTTCATCAGGAATTCAGCCTGACCTGTACTTTTCCAGTACCACTCTAATCTTGACTCTGATCTCCAGCATCGATAATACCCAGCTCTGCCTAGTTGCGAGGTTAAATGGTCTACTCTTGCCTTTTCTTACATCGTTTATGAAAGGGAAGTTGAACATGGATGGTAGTTTACCAGGATGGAAAAATTGGGATTTTTGTTTTGAGACCAGGTGGATAATATCTGCAGATTTGGGACTCTTCACATCAGGTGGTCAGGAGGGGTGATAGAGGAAAGTAGAGAAGTTGGTGAATGATCTTCACATGCAGTGGTTCTCGATGATTTAATATCTTCAATGTTGACTATCAATGAGATAAAATTCTTGTCATATCTGCAAACATCAAATATTGCTACCAGTACTAATTATATTAGTGTAAAACTACCAAAAATATATCTCATAAATGATTTTTGCAAATCAACATCAGACTACTAATGAACACTATTTAAATAATTACCACAATTGTGGACTAAAGCCAATGCATTGACTGTGAATCAGAACTCCAAAGTTCTGTGGGCACCTTTATTTGTAACTTAGTTCACCTTAGGAAGAATATATTGGTCTTGTGTGGAGTACAATGTATGTTTACAAGAGAACTTCAGGGATTAAGTTATGAGGAGAGATTACAAACATTGGACCTGCTTTCACTGGAATTTAGAAGGTTAAGGGCTGATCTGATCACGAAAAAACAGGGTAGATAAAGATAAACTATTTCCACTGGTTGAAGGTTCTAGAACTAGGGGCATAGTATAAAAGTAAGGTCAGACTGTAAAGGAGAGATGTTAGGAAGCTCGTCTATACTTGAAGGGTGGTTGAGTTTTGGGACTCTTCCACAAGTGGCAGTCGATACTCAATCAGTTGTTAATTTTAAATCTGAGATTTTATTTGTTAAATAAAGCTATTTAGAGTTTTGGGCCAAAGGCAACAATATAGAGTCAGGTCACAGATTGGACATTATCTCATTGAATGGCGGAACAGGCTTGACAGGCTGAAGGTCTATGCTTCCTATGAGTAAAAGAAAATTAAAGAAACTTTACAAAGAATTGGAAACATGTAAACAACATTTTAAAGCACTCTAAAGTTCCTGTGCACATTTAAGCTGGTTTGTCATCTCTATATTGATCTGAAATATAAAATATTAACTTCCTTACAGGAGCATAAGAATTTATAGGGAACATAGAACAATACAGCACAGAACAGGCCCTTCAGCCCTCGATATTGCACTGACTTGTGAACCAATCTAAGCCCATCCCCCGACACTATCCCATCATCATCCATGTGCTTATCCAAGGATTGTTTAAATCTCCCTAATGTGACTGAGTTAACTACATTGACAGGCAGGGTAGTCCATACCCTTACCACTCTGAGTAAAGAACCTGCCTCTGACATCTGTCTTAAATCTATCATCACTCAATTTGTAGCTATGCCCCTTGTACAAGCTGACATCATCATTCCTAGGAAAAAGGCTTCCACTGTCTATCTAATCCTCTGATCATCTTGTATGTCTCTATCAAATTCCTTCTTAGCTTTCTTCTTTCCAATGAGAACAGACCCAAGTCTCTCAGCCTTTCCTCATAAGACCTCCCCTCCAGACCAGACAACATCCTGGTAAATCTCCTCTGCACCTTTTCCAATGCTTCCACGTCATTCCTGTAATGGGGCAACCAGAACTGTACACAATATTCCAAATGTGGGCCGCACTAGCATTTTTAATAGTTGCAGAATGACATAATGGCTACGGAACTCAATCCCTCTACCAATAAAACCTAACACACCATATGCCTTCTTAACAGCACTATCAACCTGGGTCGCAACTTTCAGGGATCTATATACATGGACTCCAAAATCCCTCGGCACATCCACATTACCAAGAATCTTTCCACTGACCCAGTATTCTGCTTTCATGTTATTCTTTCCAAAGTGAACCACCTCACATTTATCTGCATTGAACTCCATTTGTTACCTCAGCCCAATTCTGCAGTTTATCCAAGTCCCCCTGCAACCTATAACATTTTTCCAAACTGCCCACTACTCCATCGACTTTAGTGCCATCTGCAAACTTAGTAACCAATTCACCGATGCCTGTGTCCAAATCACATAAAAATGACAAACAGCAGTTGTCCCAAAACAGATCCTTGTGGCACACCACTAGTAACTGGACTCCAGATTGAATATTTTCCATCAACCACCACTCGCTGCCTTCTTACAGAAAGCCAGTTTCTAATCCAAACTGCTAAATCACAACATTCACAAAATATCAATTTGGCCTTAATTGGAGTTTTATGTCTGATTCTGTGCACACATTTTGTGAATGTCCAGAAAAGATTTATGAGGATGGTTTCAGGAATAAAGGACTTCAGCTACATAGCTTGATCTAGAGATATTAAGCGTAGCATAGTAGTTAGCACAACTGCCTCACAACGCCAGGGACCTGTGTTCAATTCCACCCTTCAGTGACATTATGTGGAGTTTGTATAGACTCCCTGTGTCTGCATGGGTTTCTGTCACAATCCAAAGATATGCAGATTGAGTGGATTGGCTATGCTAAATTGTCCTGCAATGTCCAGGTATAGGTGGGTTAGCCATGGTGTTCAAAATCTAAAGAGGCTGGGCTGGTTAGGTAAGCCTCTAATGGCAAATGCTTGTGAAGCAGAGGGCATTATATTGGCCAGCCCAGTTTTTACCTGGAAGAGCACAGCAGTTCAGGCAGCATCCGAGGAGCAGCAGAGCTGTGCTCTTCCAGCACCACTAATCCAAAATCTGGTTTCCAGCATCTGTAGTCATTGTTTTTACCCAGTTTTTACCCTGGTCTAGGATAGTATAGCTTCGTAACTAGTACTGAGTACATTTACTTTGGTAATGCATTGGCAGCAACCTGTGCTCATTCCTTTCCATCTGCATCAGAAAGCAGTCCTTTACATTTTTCTACCCCACCTCACCTCATTGTCCCCTTAAAAAAGCTGAACGTAGTGATGATATTTTATGTGCTGAAATCACCACATATTGTGAATGCCTGTATGCGACAGCATCACCCCAATAAATGGTTATGCCACTCCTATACATGCAAAGATGTCTGGTATTAGTGTTCTCTGGTCCTGGTCACCCTAGCGGACACCCAACTTAGGGTATTTAGCAAAAGAACAAAATATACTATCATGGATCGAAGATTGGGAACCATACAGAAAATAGAGTCAGTATATGTAGTTCTTTTCAGGCTGGCAAGTGGTAACTAGTGGGATACAACAGAGATCAATACTACAGCCTCAACAACTTACAAACCACATTAATCATTTGGCTGAATGGACTGATTGTGTTGAAGCCAAATTTAGCTGATAGTACAAAGAGAGATAGAAAAACAAATTATTAGTTGGAATTGGGTATATTCAAGGCTAAGTCAAATCAACTTTTAGTCATTAAGCAAATTAAGGGTAATAGTGTACAAACTGGGAAGTTTAGTTAATGTCACAATTAGGTCAAGCACAATCCTATTTGGTAAGAAGCGTATTTGACATTTTTTATAATCTTAGACGTAAAGAAAAAATATAAACATGTTTTGAGTAAAAACGTGGTTAGGATCTGGAATACACTGTCCAAGAGTGGAGAGGGGGCAGATTCAATCACGGTTTTTGAAAGGAAATTGATTGCCGGGCTAAGGTAAGGGGTGGGGCACTGAGTGAGTTATTCTTGCAAATAGGTGGCACGATCAGGAAGGGCCAAATAATCTCCGTGCTCATCCCCACTCTGTGATCTCTCCCTGACACGGACCATACCCGCTCTGTGATCTCTCCCTGACACGGGCCGTACCCGCTCTGTGATCTCTCCCTGACACGGGCTGTACCTGCTCTGTGATCTGTACCTGACGGGCTGTACCCCGCTCTGTGATCTCTCCCTGACACGGGATGTAGACAATAGACAATAGGTGCAGGAGTAGGCCATTCAGCCCTTTGAGCCTGCACCACCATTCATGGCTGATCATTCCTAATCAGTATCCTCTTCCTGCCTTATCTCCATAACCCTTGATTCCACTATCTTTGAGAGCTCTATCCAACTCTTTCTTAAATGAATCCAGAAACTGGGCCTCCACTGCCCTCTGGGGCAGAGCATTCCGCTCTGTGATCTCACCCTGACACGGGCTGTACTCCTCTCTGTGATCTCTCCCTGACACAGGCTGTACCCCGCTCTGTGATCTATACCTGACACGGGCTGTACCCGCTCTGTGATCTCTCCCTGACACACGCTGTACCCCGCTCTGTGATCTCTCCCTGACACGGGCTGCACCCTGCCCTGTGATCTCTCCCTGAAACGGGCTGTACCCCGCTCTATAATCTCTCCGTGACAAGGGCTGTACCACGCTCTGTGATCTCTCGCTGACTCAGGATGTACACCGCTCTGTGATCTCTCCCTGACAGGCTGTACCCTGCTCTGTGATCTGTACTCGACACGGGCTGTACCCCGCTCTGTGATCTGTACCTGACACAGGCTGTACCCTGCTGTGATCTCTGCCTGACACGGCCTGTATCAGGATCTGTTGTGTGTACCTGACACGGGCTGTACCTGCTCTGTGATCTATACTTGACACGGGCTGTACCCTGCTCTGTTGTCTGTACCTGACACGGGCTGTACCCTGCTCTGTGATCTGTACCTGACACGGGCTGTACCCCGCTCTGTGATCTGTACCTGACACGGCTGTACCCGCTCTGTGATCTCTCCCTGACACAGGCTGTACCCTGCTCTGTGATCTGTACCTGACATGGGCTGTACCCCGCTCTATAATCTCTCCCTGACACGGGCTGCACCCTGCCCTGTGATCTCTCCCTGACACGTGGTGTACCTGGCTCTGTGACTGCTCCCTGACACAGGCTGTACCCCGCTCTGTGATCTCTCCCTGAAACGGGCTGTACCCCGCTCTGTGATCTCTCCCTGAAACGGGCTGTACCACGCTCTGTGATCTCTCACTGACTCGGAATGTACCCGGTCTGTGATCTGTACCTGACACGGGCTGTACCCCGCTGTGATCTCTGCCTGACACGAGCTGTACCCGGCTCTGTTGTGTGTACCTGACATGGGCGGTATCCGCTCTGTGATCTCTCCCTGACACGGGCTGTACCCCGCTCTGTGATCTCTCCCTGACCCTGACGGTACCCCGCTCTGCGATCTCTTCCTGACACGTGCTGTACCCGCTCTGTGATCGCTCCCCGACACGGGCTGTACCCCGTTCTGTGTTCTCTCCCTGACAAGGGCTGTACCCCGCTCTGTTATCTCTCAGTGACACGGGATGTAGCCGGTCTATGATCTGTACCTGACATGGGCTGAACGCGCTCTGAGACCTCTCCCTAACACGGGCTGTACCCACTCTGTGATCTGTCCCTAACACGGGCTGTACCCCGCTCTGTGATCTGTACCTGACACGGGCATTACCCCCCTCTGTGATCTGAACTTAACACGGGCTCTACCCCGCTCTGTTGTCTGTACTTGATGCGGGCTGTAACCTGCTCTGTGATCTCTCCCTGACATGGGCTGTACCCAGTTCTGTGATCTCTCCCTGACACGGGCTGTACTCGCTCTGCGTTCTGTACCTGACACGGGCTGTACCCAGCTCTGTTGTCTGTACCTGACACGGGGTGTACCCCGCTCTGTGATCGCTTCCTGACACCGGCTGTACCCTGCTCTGTGATCTCTCCCTGACACACAGGCTGTACCCCGCTCTGTGATCTCTCCCTGACACGGGCTGTACCCTGCTCTGTGATGTCTCCTTGACACGGGCTGTCCCGCTCTGTGATCTGTACCTGACACGGGCTGTCCCGCTCTGTGATCTCTCCCTGACACGTGCTCTACACAGCTCCGTGATCTCTCCCTGACACAGGCTGTACCCGCTCTGTGATTTCTCCCTTACACGGGGTGTACACCACTCTGTGATCTCTCCCTGACACGGGGTGTACCCCACTCTGTGATCTCTCCCTGACACTGACTGTACCACGTTCTGTGACCTGTCCCTGACACGGGCTGTAACCCACTATGTGATTTGTACCTGACACGGGCTGTACCCCGCTCTGTCATCAGTACCTGGCACCGGCTGTACCCCGCTCTGTGAAGTGTACCTGACACGGGCTGTACCCCGCTCTGTGATCTCTCCCTGACAGGGGCTCTACCCCGCTCTGTGATGTGTACCTGACACGAGCTGTACCCTGCTTAAAGATCTCTCCCTGACATGGGTTGTACCCAACTCTCTGATCGGTACCTGACACGGGCTGTACCCTACTCTGTGATCTCTCAGTGACACGGGCTGTACCCACTCTGTGATTTCTCCCTGACACGAGCTGTACCCGGACTGTGATCTGTACCTGACATGGGCTGTACCCCGCTCTGTGATCTCTCCTTGACACGGGCTTACCCGCTCTGTGATCTGTATGTGACATGGGCTGTACCCAGCTCTGTTGTCTGTACCTGACACGGGGTGTACCCCGCTCTGTGATCGCTTCCTGACACCGGTTGTACCCCGCTCTGTGATCTCTCCCTGACACACAAGCTGTACCCCGCTCTGTGATCTCTCCCTGACACGTGCTCTACACAGCACCGTGATCTCTCCCTGACATGGGCTGTACCCCGCTCTGTGATCTCTCCCTGACACGGGGTGTACCCCCCTCTGTGATCTCTCCCTGACACTGACTGTACCACGTTCTGTGACCTGTCCCTGACACGGGCTGTAACCCGCTATGTGATGTGTACCTGACACGGGCTGTACCCCGCTCTGTCATCAGTACCTGGCACCGGCTGTACCCCGCTCTGTGAAGTGTACCTGACACGGGCTGTACCCCACTCTGTGATCTCTCCCTGACAGGAGCTCTACCCCACTCTGTGATGTGTACCTGACACGAGCTGTACCCTGCTCAGAGATCTCTCCCTGACATGGGTTGTACCCAACTCTCTGATCGGTACCTGAAACGGGCTGTACCCTGCTCTGTGATCTCTCAGTGACACGGGCTGTACCCGCTCTGTGATCTCTCCCTGACACGGGCAGTAACCGTGCTCAGTGATCTCTCTCTGACACGGGCTGTACCCTGCTCTGTGATCGCTCCCTGACACGGGCTCTACCCGGCTCTGGGATCACTCCCTGACATGGGCTGTACCCGCTCAGTCATCTCTCCCTGACACGGTCTGTACCCCGCTCTGAGACCTCTCCCTGACACGGTCTGTACCCCGCTCTGTGATCTCTCCCTGACACGGTCTGTACCCAGCTTTCTGATCTGTCCCTCACACGGGCTCTACCCCGCTCTTTGATCTCTCCCTGACACGGGCTGTACCCTGCTCAGAGATCTCTCCCTGACATGGGCTGTACCCAACTCTCTGATCAGTAACTGACACGGGCTGTACCCGCTCTGTGATCTCTCCTTGACACGGGCTGTCCCGCTCTGTGATCTCTCCCTGACACGTGCTCTACACAGCTCCGTGATCTCTCCCTGACACGTGCTCTACACAGCACCGTGATCTCTCCCTGACATGGGCTGTACCCCGCTCTGTGATCTCTCCCTGACACGGGGTGTACCCCCCTCTGTGATCTCTCCCTGACACTGACTGTACCACGTTCTGTGACCTGTCCCTGACACGGGCTGTAACCCGCTATGTGATGTGTACCTGACACGGGCTGTACCCCGCTCTGTCATCAGTACCTGGCACCGGCTGTACCCCGCTCTGTGAAGTGTACCTGACACGGGCTGTACCCCAGTCTGTGATCTCTCCCTGACAGGGGCTCTACCCCGCTCTGTGATGTGTACCTGACACGGGCTCTACCCTGCTCAGAGATCTCTCCCTGACATGGGCTGTACCCAACTCTCTGATCAGTACCTGACACGGGCTGTACACCACTCTGTGATCTGTACCTGACACGGGCTGTACCCCGCTGTGTTGTCTGTACCTGGCACAGCTGTACCCCGCTCTGGGATCTCTCTGTAAAACGGGCTGTACCCCACTCTCTGATCACTCCCTGACAGACGCAGTGCCCCGTTCTTTGATCTCTCCCTGACACAGGCTCTACCCCGCTCTGTGATATGTACCTGAGACGGGCTGTAGCCAGCACAGTGATCTCTCCCTGACCTGACACAGGGTGTCCCCCGCTCTGTGATCTCTCCCTGACACGGGCTGTACCCCGCTCTATGACTTGTACCTGACAGAGAGAGGGGCCCGGGTTTCCTTCGCCACTGAGCAGTCACGTGACCGCTCCGCGTCCGCCTCCTCCCGCTCGAGCATTGAGCAACTGTCACCGCTCACGTGACGCCTGAGCACGGACCGGAACCGGAAATGGGTTGCGGTGTCCCGTGTTGTGTCCGGTCTTTGGGCCCTGGACAACAGTGAGAGGCTAATGGACAACGTGTGTTTTAGCAAGGAGTCACCAGAGAGATAAAGAGAAGGTGATCGGTGAGAGATACCAACGCGAGCGAGTGGCCGCACAGGGAGAGTGACCCACAGCCGGGTGTATGCTCCCGGCCAAATGGCTGCAATTGTTAAAGAAACCGGAAGGTAAACGCAGATAAAGGAGAAAGGTTTAACACATTCGTAACTTCAATGTTTTATCTTAAAAAGGCCTGCTCTTTATATTTTAAAACCTGTTCTGATGAGCTGCAAAACAAATCTTGTGGTCGAGTGAACAACAACTGCTTGCGTTTGTCTCGCCCCGGATGGAGGTTTCGGCAGAGGGTGGGTGACTGGCAGATGGTCTCTCCGTCCTGGGATGGGCACTTCACCTGGGTGTTGAACTGGATGTTCAGGTTGTGAACTGGTTTAGTCTGAAACAAGTCATCGAGCTGGAAGGCGGATTATAAAATTATTGGGCGCGAAAGGATGTTCTCTCAATATATGACCGAGAAATTGTACATTATTTAGATGTTACACACACACACACACACACACACACACATTCAGTGAGGGAGGGGTTAGTGAAATCAGAATAAGTGATGGCAGGGCAGAGTAGGATATTGTCAATTAATGCATGGGCCTGATTTAGTTTCAATTTCCGGCAGATTATTACTTTGGTCTTTCTTTTTAATGGAAGATGAGAACTGTAGACTTCTGAGAGGAGATTCTGATCAAGAAATGTGGGCTCCCACAGAACTTTGAGGAAGGCAAACCTCACCTCTTTTTCACAGCAGTCTGTTGCAGTATTCTGACGTTTAAAGTTCTGGACCAGTGCTTTGACACTTGTCAAAGCGTTAAGTACATAACCTAAATGTCTTATCAGGGTACTGGGAGAGTTGGGTGCCAGTTAAGTAGACCAGATGGATTCAGTGTCAGCTGTTGTGGGGGAGTAAGATGTCAGTGGATAAGTGGCAAGGAGGCTCATTAAGGTAGGTTGATGTGATCAGGAGAGATTGTCTGTCTGGCAAGAGGTGAGGAGGTTGGTATTTCTATAGGGAAGATGCTGTTAAACTTGAAAGGGTTCAGAAAAGATTAACAAGGATTTTTCTGGGATTGGAGTGTTTCAGATATAGAGTGAAGCTGAATACCCTGATGTTTTTTTTTCTCTGGGCTCTTTTCCTCCCAATACCCTGGGGCTTTTTTTTGAGACTGAGGAATGGGCTTACAGGTTTATCAAATCCTGAGGGGTATAGATAGGGTGAATAGCCAAGGGTAGTGGAATCCAAAACTAAAGAACATGGCTTTAAGGTGAAAGAAGAAAGATATGAGACTCTAGGGGCAACTTTTTCATGTAGAGGCTGGTGCATGTATGGAATGAGCTGCCATAGAACATAATGGGGATAAGTACAATTTATGACATTTAAAAGGCATCTGGATGGGTATGTGAATAGGGAAGTTTTAGAGGGATATGGGCCAATTGCTGGCAAATGGGCCTAGATTAATTGAGGATTCCTAGTTGACACGGGTATGTTGTACTGAAGGGTCTGTTTCTGTGCTGTATACCTCTGCGAATCTTTGGACTTCAGGTTTAGTAAGGTGAGGGTGGGTTGAGTCATGTTAGGTCCGATGACAGGTTATGGGATCAGGTCCAGTAGCGACAGTTTTCGGCTTGGGTTGGTCATAATAGTGGGTCTGATTGGGATGTGTTGGGTACATTGTAAGGGAAGGGTTTTGGGAATCAGGAACAGGAGAGGTATTCAGAGTCCAGGGCGGTGTTGTAGGCTGCGGAGAGTTGCCGTTTTCCTAGCAGGATATATCAGGTCTTGGGGACATCAAGTCAATGCCTGGGGCTGAGTGTATTCTGGGAAATGTGTATGAAGTAAGTATGGGGTCATTTTAATACTTGCGCAGGAGTTGGACTTTGTAGTTAACAGTTTAACCTTTCCTGAGTAACTGTTTTTCTTTAATTTTGTCCGTACCATCCAATTTTTATGGACACTTTGAGGGCTGTAGACTTTAAGGAATAGCCCAGAGGAAAATTCAATTTCCTGGAAAATTCCTTCAGAACCTCTATTCTTCAGGGCCCCCTAACTCTGATTTGTGCTGGCATAATGACAGTCTGTCGGACCAGCAGGAAAGCTGTCCCCATGCGAAGGGAAGATGATGTTAACAGCAACCATAGGAGAAGGGAATGAAGGAAAGATCATTTGGTGCAGTTGTCAAGAGTTCTATATGTACTGTGACAGTGCAGAAATATTCATGGAAATCTCTGTATACAAGCAGACGTTTGCAAGCTCCACCAAGTAAGGGCTATTTTATTGAGCTGAATAATGAAAGTAGAACTTGTAGGGGAATCGTTTTCCTGTTGAAAAAGAAGGTGAGGTAATATTACTTGATCATAATCTCCAAGGATGCCATGGTGACTTAGGGTAGGAATGTTTTAATGCAAACAAGGAACAAGGGTAGATCTGAGTCCTTTGAGCATGCTCTGCCATTCGGTAAGATAATGGCTGATCTGATTTTCACCTCAATCTGACATTCCTGCATATTCCTGATAATCCTTTGCCCCCTTGATAATTAAGAATCTGTCTAGCTCAGTCTTAAAATATTTAAAAGATACTCCATCCAATTAACTTTTCAGGAAGGGAATTCCAAAGACCTAGAACCCTCCTGCGAGGAACATGTTTCCTCATCTCTATCTTCATCTTTTAACGTAAAGGTGCCCCTTACTTTTAAACTATGTCCCCTTTTGATGTTATATAGTACTGCATTTGATAAGCAGACAAGTAAACCATGAGGTAAAAATCTGTTCCAACAAATTGTTAAAACAGTGACTAGTGATTTTTATAAATAAAAAGATGCATCAGTACATTTTAAGAAAGCAGTATTGCTCAAGTATCATAGAAGTGTACAGGAGGCCATTTGACTTACTATGCTTGTGCTAACACTTTGTGCTTAGTCCCACATCGATTCTTCTTTGTAATCCAGTGTTATTGCAATTAAATTAAAATGACAAAACTTCAATGTTTGAAATTTTATGGAATGAAAACAAAGTATCAGTATTGATGTATTAGTAAGAGCTCTTGTTTGTTACCTTGATCTTTGGTAAATGGGAAATGTTGGTATCCTTACTGGTTTGATAAACTTCAAGTCTGATGTAATCTGAATTCACTTTTTTGACTTTTGAAGTTTGTAATTACTTATTTTAATGAAGTCGGTTAAATCCCTTGCTAGTTTTGGATACGATATACCAAAGCATGTCTCTTAAGGCATAAGATTAAACTCTAGGACGCCAGCTCACAGATTCAGCTGCATTTTTGTTAATAGAGCTCAATTTAATACTTCTAAGCATGGTGTTACAACATGATTTGAACACGTTATTTAAATAATCTTCCACATAAGTGCAAAGACAAACAAAAACAGAAATTGCTGGCGAAACACTATTGGTCTGGCAGCATCTGTGGAGAGAAAGCAGAGTTAACATGTTCGAACCTGTTCTAAAGAAAGGTCACTGGACCTGAAACGTTAAGATTTTTCTCCACCGATGCTGTCAGACCGACAGTGTTTTTCCAACAATTTCTGTTTTTGTTTCTGATCTCCAGCATCCACGGTTCTTTGGGATTTTGTTTGTTTTTCCTGAAATTAAATAACACTGTTTCTACAGAATGTTTAAAGTGCTTTACAACCAGCACCACTCTGTTTGAATTGTAGTCGTGTTATGTAGAGAAACGTCACAGCCAAATTATAGTCAGGAAGATCCACAAACAGCAAATACTGAGCTAGATACTAATATTGATTGGCGAGAATTACTGGCTTCTCTTTGAATATTGCTGGTCAGCAACAATATGTCTGTCTGATCAGAGACTTCAGTTTAGTGGATTATCAAAAAATAGCATCTCAGGATATGGGGTGCCCCTCAAAATGCACTTTTTAAAGAAATTTATTTCCCTTTTACTGAACTGAAGTCTTAGTTTTAATTTTGTTTAGATCTACCTTTAGAACTTATGTAGAAACTGAATAAAGTTAATCATCCAATTTGTTTTTTCTTCAGCATAAAGCAAGCTGTAATTTTAATCAATGGAATCAATGATGGTAAATTCCCCCGCCTGCTGTCTCGCATTCTTCAGAAACTTCATTTGAAGGTACTTAATTAAAAAATAGAAATGTTTTCTTTATGGCAGCAGGCTATCACACTGAAACAACTAAATGTTATTACTGTCATGGTATGATTAGATTAGTTTTGATTACATACAGTATGGAAACAGGTCATTCAGCCCAACATGTCCACACCGAACCGCCGAAGAGTAACCCACCCAGACCCATTCCCCTACATTTACCCTGAACATTATGGACAATTTAGCACGACCAATTCGCATGACCTGCACATCTTTGGATTGTGGGAGGACACCGGAGCACCTGGAGGAAACCCTGGCAGACAAGGGGAGAATGTGCAAACTCCACACAGTCACCCGAGGCAGGAATCGAACCCTGGAGCTTTGAGGCAGCAGTGCTAACCGCTGAGCCACTGTGCCGCCCCCAGAATATGAACTGACAATGTTTTAAAAAGTATTTAGTTCCTATTACAAATAGATTGCTTTTATGTGCTGCCTGTTTTGATTTAAGTAACATAATTCAATCCATCTAACGCAATGGTGCTTTATGGAAAAAAAACAGATTTTTCTAAATAAAATCCAAAAGAACTGCAGGTGTTGTAAATCAGAAAATTTTGCAAAAGCTCAGCAGGTCTGGCAACATCTGTGGAGAAAAATCAGTTAGCATTTCAAATTGAGTGACTCTTCCTCAGAACAGAGTACTGTTGTTCAGATGTGTCATTACCCACCTCTGAAGCAGATGGGATTTGAACCCTGGCCTCTGAGCCCCTTCCATGAGCCTTGTAAGTATTTCAATCAACCTGCTCTAACATTACAATAACACACCTTGAGAACAGATGAGACTTGAGCCTGGATCTTCTGGACAAGAAGTAAGAACACTTTAGATTCCAGCAGTGCTGTGGTGGGATTTTCATCCCTGCCTGCAGGTGATTAGCCTAGACCATTCCTATTGCATTATAATCTCTCTGGCTCATGGGCCTTATCATCTTGGAATAACTGCCTGAAACTGAATTTTGATCTTGCATCAATTACCATTTGCATCACTTGCTTGGTGAACTATTTCATCATTTTACTCCTGAAAGGTCCTCTCTAATTTTTGCACCTTGTCTGACTTCTGAGTTCCTCAAATTGCAGAAATGTTTCTACCTATTCTAACAATTTTCCTTAACATTTTGAAAACTAATTTTGCTAATTCCTCACCTTCTGACTTCCAGAGAATAGAATCTAATCTTGTTTAATATCATCTTATAGCTAAGTTATATAGTCTACAGTTAAGGAGGAAACTGGCATCTCTGCTGTATATATGAATGCAGAATGTATGATATCTTCATGGTGTCAGAGTCAAGGTGACCGTGAGCAGCTGCTGAGTTCTTTGACAGGTTGGGTAGACTGCCAGCATAATGATTCCAACAGTGTGCGACGTGAAAAAGATCATATTTTGCTGGCTGATTTTTGGCAACTGGTATCCTGGGGAGCTAGGAGGAGGCTTGCGAGCAGGACCTCAAAGTAATCTGATTACCTCAAGTGACTTGAGTTGCTGGGTACAAAAAAGGAGGTTAGAAGTAGTGGATGAATTCCTAGAGTTCTGGTAGGGGCGATAGAGCTTAGATTCCTGGGTACCTGGATAAGTTCTATAGGAAACTAAACTTGTAGCATCTCAACCAACAGATCTAGTGTCCTTGTGGGTAGTATGCTTGTAATGTTTGGCTGGATTTAAACTACTTTGACAGGGAGGGAACATTAGAGCAAGGCGTATAAGCGATTGGAAGAGACAGTATGCGATTATAATATCTCCGAATATTGTACTATGCTGGAGAAAATGGATGCTCTTGAGCTGGTCTTTAGTTGGAGCTAATAAATAATAGATGAATTATTATACAAGTGGATTATTGTACCAATCATTTGAATTTACATGCAGGAAGAAGTTTGCAAGATAATTGGAGAAGCTCAAGAACTGTAGTTATGGGGAACTTTATGATTACTGTATTCTATATTAGGATATCTAGTGTAAAGAACAAAATAGGGGAGGAGTTTCTTTCGTGAGTTCAGGGGAATTGTCTTAATCAGTGATGTTTTAGACCCAACGAGGAAGGATGGATTGCTGGATCTGGTTCTGTGGAATGAAGTCAGTTAAATGGACCAAATGTCATTAAGTGAACATTTGGGGTGAGGGGTTGAAATAATTATTCTGTTAAAGGGTTTGGGTTAGTGGAAAAATTAAGGGCCATCCCATTGTGGAAAATAAATCGAGTAAGAGCCAACTTCAAGGAAACTAGATGGATTTGATGTTCATCAGAACCAAGCTTGCTAGGCAAATCTCAAACAGAAAAATAGGCGCTATAAGATATTTTTGAAGTGCATTCTTAAAGAAATTCAAATTAGTATAAACAAAATCAGAGCTTCTTGGATAACAAAAGAGGTGAAGATTAAGACAAAGCAAAAAAAAAAGGAAAAGGCAGGTGTCAGGCTGATTAAACAAGTGAAAACAGGGCAAATGTAAGAAGTTCGGGGGGAGTATGAAAAAATGAGAAGTGAAAAGAGACAATATAAGGAGAAATTATCTAACAGTTGGCTTTAGGCCAAACCTCCTATCCTCTCTTGTCAGTCATATTGGATTCTACCATTGTTGATCCTCCCAGTGTAACCTTTTAACCCCTCTGTTATCCTTGAACTTCTTTGCTACTCCATTACCTTCTTAAAAATTCATTCGAGGGATATGGTTGTGTTTGGCACAGCGTATAATTCTCATTCCCAGTTGCCCTTAAGAAGATGTGTATCCTCCATGAACTTCTGCAGTCCACTTGCTATAGGTAGCCACACCATGCTGATAAGGAAGAAATTCCGGGATTTTGACACTGAAGAGATGGTATACACCACCAGAACAAATCCAGCCTGGCCAATTCCCACCCCATTGCTCCTTTAAGTTATCAGTAACGCGATGGCAGGTGTCATCAACAGTGCTATCAATCAGCACCTGCTCACTAACGAGGTAAAAACAATGACTGCAGATGCTGAAAATCAAATACTGGATTAGTGGTGCTGGAAGAGCACAGCAGTTCAGGCAGCATCCAACGAGCAGCGAAATCTGGGTTCCACTGGGGTTACACAGCTCCTGATCTCATTACAGCCTTAGTTCAAACATGGGCAAAGGAGCTGAATTCCAGGGATGAGGTGAGATCGCCCTTTGTCCATGTTGCATTTGACCAAGTGTAGCATCAAGGAGCCCTAGCAAAATGAACCAGTGGGAATCAGGTAGACCTTTGCTAGTTAGAATTATCGGAATATAATTGTGCTTGCTGGAGGTCAGCTATCTTCACTCTAGAATATCAGTGCAAGAACCCCTCAGGACCACCATCATAGTTGCTTCATCAACAACTTTCTGTTATCATAATGTCAGAAGTGGGGATGTTTGCTGATGGTCATATAATGTTCAGCACAGTTTACAACACTTCAGATACTGAAACAATCTAGGGCAGTCTCTCTCCCCTCATTTTGGTTTGAATTGAAGTTAACTTTATAAAAGTATTCTTGCAACTCAATAAGGTGCCATTCAAAACTAATTCTGTACAATTTATTAGTATATTTTTACAGTGTTGATTTAAACCTCTTGCTTTCGATCCTTTTTGTTGTGGTTTTAGGATGAACATTCATTTAATGAAGAAGAGAAAGAAAAGCTACAAGGTGCACTCTCTCTGGAAAAACAAGATCTCCGTTTGGTGCTTGAAACCGTATCTTTCATCTTGGAACAGGTGAAATTATAGGAAATCATATTTTATAAATATTTGGATTTGTTCATCTTTTCTTGGTTTTGATTAATGTTTTCGAGGACTAACAAAAGCATTTCACTGAATAATCTTGCATTTTATAAAAGTTCTCAAAAGAATAAACCATTCACCTTGTATATTATGATTCTAAAATAGTGGAGTTCAGTTTGTGTAAATTATCATGGAATCCCTACAGTGTGGAAACAGGCCCTTCGGCCCAACAAGTTCCCACTGACCCTCCGAAGAGTAACCCACCCACACCTATTCCCCCTTTCCTATATTTACCCCTGACTAATGCACCTAACCTAGACATCCCTGGACACTATGGGAAACTTAGCACATCACTTCACCTAACCCGCACCTCTTTAGTCTGTGGGAAGAAATCGGAGCACCCAGAGAATGCACGCAGACACGGAGAGAACGTGTAAACTCCACATAAACAGTCGTCTGAGGCTGCAATCAAATTCGGGTCCCTGGTACTGTGAGGAGCAGTGCTAACCACCAAGCCACTCTGCTGCCAACATGTCAGCGCATGTTGGTTTGGTCAGTGATTACTGTTTGATCTGTGAAATAATTCCAATGAAGGATCTGTTGCACATCTAAAGTTCCGTAAATTAGGACAGTAGCATTTCAGACATTTTCTAAGCTCTCCTGAAAATTGGTGATTTAAAATTAATGATTCCTTGCAAAGTTTCCGTGTTTTAACTGCTAGCCACGAACTTTCTCAAATGTTTTTCTTTCTGTACCACCTGCTAATGAGTAAGTGGCAGTAAGGTAAAGCAGGTTAACGTATGGCGAGAGGAATAGTGCAAAAAGAAGGTTTTCTTACGGCTGGGTCACTGGAACTAATTTCTATAGGAAACACCTGTCAAAGATCTGGTTTCACCACAACAACTCTGTGACCAATGTCCCGAAGCTACCTGAGGACTTCAGCCTCTCTTAAACTCATGTAGATTATGTTATGGACTAAGCCAGACCACTCAAAATATTCTTAAGCAGGCAGCTCCAGACCGAAGCTTTGCAATTTGTATTGGTAAGTGTACAGTGAAAATTACTCTGATTAAGTTAGCTAGGTTGACTACTAGATTTTAAAACAGACAAAAATGTTTTCACAAAATTGCATAATGAAACACAAAGAACAGAATAAAGAACCCCTACAGAACTCAACCTATCCAACTACACTTAATTATGCGGTTCCAAATATACACAGCAGTCCCAATCAGCAAACTCCCTTTTAAAAACTAGTATAAATGGAACACATGTCTACAGGTTGAAGTTGAAGGGCAGAGTGAGAGAGTTTCCACACAGCTCTCTGTTGAACTTCCCAGTTTAAGACTGAAGTAAAACTGCTCAGCCCAGCTAAAGAGCTGGCCTCTTCCCTGTTCATTATACATGGCACTTCTAAAACATGACCACTTTGGCCTGAAGTCTCAAAATCCTTTTCTCCTCTGTACCAAAACAGACTGACTGACTGGAGCCCAGCCCAATTTATCGCCCCTCTGAGAAAAATCAAGGACAAAGTCTCCTTGAGCCAAGGAACAGCTTTTAGGGGAAAAAAAGGGCAAGCTTTGTGACACCTTCGCCCCCTTTAAAAAAAAACAATACCAAAAAATGGCTTCATTTTTAACCCTTCAAAAACCAGTTAATATGTAAACGCACATATACACTCTATACTAACTATAAACATGCAAACACGCACAACCACGTGCAAATTCAGACCACAGTAAACCCACCACCGACCGCCTCCGTATCTCATTTGAGTCTCCATAATGCACCAGCTATCGTGTTTTTGTGACCTGCCGTATGCCCAATTGTCAAATTGAATGGCTGCAACAACAAGCTCCATCTAAACAATGGCATTTTTATCCTTAAACTTTTCCACAAATGTCAATGGGTTGTGATCCGTGTATACGATTGTCGCAGATGCATTGTTGGTAATATAAACTGAAATATTGTAAGATCAACGCCAAGCTTAATGTCCCTTTTTCCACCGCTGAATATTTCTGTTGATGAACGTTCAACTTCCTGAAAAAATACCTGATGGGGCTTTCTATTCCCATGTCGTCATCCTGCAAGAGTGCTGCAACAGCACCCACATCACTGGCATCGATAGCTACCTTGCAAGGCTTTGTGTAATCTGGTGTGGCTAATACTGGGAAAGTGGTTAACATAGTTTTTAGGTTGTCAAATGCCTTTTGACAGTCCGCTGTCCATTGAAGCATCTTGCCCTTTTTAACAATTCAGTGAGTGGAGCAGCCACACTGCTAAAGTTCGGCACAAACTTGCGATAAAATCGACTCAACCCCAGGAACTGTAGGATTGCTTTTATCATCGGTGTGAGAAATTCCCCAATTACTTTCGTTTTCGCATCCCATGAGGCCATTTGTCCATGTCCAATAATGTGGCCCAGGAAGGTGACTTGTCTTTGGAAAATTCACTTTTTGCTAGGTTTGTCACCAAGCCTGCCTTCCCAAGTCGATCAAACAAGTCTGATAAACACTGTAAATGTACCTTCCTTGAGTGACTAAAAATCACCAAATCGTAAATGTACATCACATGGTTGGATAATCTGGCAATGACCTTATTAGTCAGTCTCTGAAATGTGGCTGGAGCGTTTTTCATACCAAATGGTGAGACTTTGAACTGATTTAGTCCATTTAGCGTTATGAAAGCCGAAAGCGCCTTTGCGCACTCTTTTTCCAGCACAGACCTCCAACCATGGAATTGGAAATGCATCAGTCTTTGTAACAGCGTTGACTTTAATAGTCCACATTAACCTGGGTACCATCTGACTTTGGCACCATGACTATCAGTGAGCTCCCGTCACTGTAACTCCCTTCAATTCTGCCATCTTGGAGTATGCGCTCTATCTCCTTCTGAACCTGTGCCAACTTTAGAAGGTTATGCCTATAAGGATGTTGCTTAATTGGAACAGCATCTCCTATATCTACATTGTGCACAATTAGGTTAGTGCTTCCCAGTTTATTTCCACATATCTCCCCGTGTGATAGTAATAACTCTTTAAGGTCTTTGATTTTCTTATGGAAAGTAACTCAATAATTTATCCCAATTTTTGACAACTTCCTCATTGTCCAATTTGATTTGAGGAATGTCCAATTCAGAATCCTCTGAACCTGGTTCTTCCTTCTGTGCTGTAATCATTAATACCTTCTCCTCTTGTTTACATTCTCTATCAAAATACCTTTTGAGCATATTCTGACACTGAGAGATTTCTTCCTGTCTGAAGTCCTTATCAAGTAGTTTACCTCACTCAATTTCTTCTCCATTTGATAAGGTCCACTAAACCTTGCTTTTAAAGGCTCACTTGTTACTGGAAATAACACCAATACCTTCTCTCCAATTGCAAAATTACAAATTTGTGATTTCTTATCTGTCTTGTTACTGTGATACGTTTAAATGCTGTCGAGCCAACTCTCCAGCTCTATTTAATCGTTCTCTAAAATTTGACACATAGTCCAAATGGGTGATCTCTGAATTCCGACTAATTAATTTCTTCTTAATCAATTTTAATGGTCCTCTTTCTTCATTCCCAAATATTAATTCAAATGGACTGAATTTGGTTGATTCATTCGGTGCATCTCTGATCGCAATATGTACAAACGGAATTCCCTTATCCCAATCGTCTGGATAATCCTGACCATAAACCCTCAACACGGTCTTCAGAGTCTGATACCACCTTTCCAACGCTCCCTGCGATTCTGGATAGTTCGCAGTAGATCTGAATGACTTTATCCCCAAATTATTCATAACCACTTCGAATAGTTTGGATGGTAAGGCTGATCCTTGATCTGACTGGATTTCTATTGGTAGTCTGTATCTAGTGGGGGGAAAAAAAATGAAGTAATTCTCCCTCAACAAACCTTTTTATCTGTGAGCTACAGGGAGAGGCTGAACAGGCTGGGGCTGTTTTCCCTGGAGCATCGGAGGCTGAGGGGTGACCTGATAGAGGTTTACAGAATTATGAGGGGCATGGATCGGGTAAATAGGCAAAATCTTTTCCCTGGGGTCTGGGAGTCCAGAACTAGAGGGCATAGGTTTAGGGTGAGAGGGGAAAAATATAAGAGAGACCTAAGGGGCAACGTTTTCACGCACAGGTACGTGTATGGAACGAGCTGCCAGAGGATGTGGTGGAGGCTGGTACAATTGCAACATTTAAGAGGCATTTAGATGAGTATATGAATAGGAAGGGTTTGGAGGGATATGGGCCGGCTGCTGGCAGTTGGGACTAAATTGGGTTGGGATATCTGGTCAGCATGGATGGGTTGGACCAAAGGGTCTGTTTCCATGCAGTCCATCTCTATGACTCTGATGTTGCATATTGGGATTGCATCTGGAAATCTAGTTGACTCATCCATTATTGTTAATAAATACTTATTCCTGCTTTTTGTTTGAGGTAGGGAACCTACTCAATCAGTCAAGACTCTTGGGAAATGTTCCTCAAATGCTGCTATTAAAGGTGTGGGTTTTATTACTGCTGATTAGCTGACATGTCTGGCAAAATTCAATTACATCTTTCTTTAGTCCAGGCAAGTTAAAATGTCTTTGTATCTTAGCCTGATTTTTTTTCTCACCCCTAAATGACCTCCCAGTGGTAACTCATGCACCACTTGCAGCACCTCCTTTCTATACTCTATTGGCAAAACAATTTGATGAATCTCTGCCTGTTTCTCATCTGCTTGAATGTGTGATGGTCTCCATTTCATCATTAAGCCATCATTTATTAAGTAATAACACATAAGAATACATTCACTTTCTTTATTTGTAAATACCTTTTGATATAACTGTTTAAACTCTATCTTTCTGTCGTAATTCAATCAGCTTAATGGAGCTAAAGATACCTCATGTTTACCTATTTGCTCCTTATCTGTTCCACTTATCTGATCAAAGAAAGTTTTAGATAACTTTGTCAGCTTCCTTACCTGTGCCTTTTTATATCTCCTGCTTCAACTTGTGCGCCTGTGATCTTATGATCACACAATCAGGGAAAATGCCTGGATAAAGGTCCTTCATTTTTTTTTTCAATTGTCTGCGTCTTCACTGGATTTGCCTACCGATGAATCAGCTATATCATTTGCAAGGACAAATTGTATTCCTGGAACTGAGTTTGTTCAGTATTCCTACTACAAATTTTCCACTCTTCTCTGGACTCTCTAGCCTCACTTTACATGTCTAAGCTCTTTTTATCTCACCATGAATTATTGTAATAAGTACCTTCTCTGGCAATAGTCCCTCAGGAGTGAATGACCCCTCATCCCTCAGAATCACAGACTGAGAGGATCCTGTGTTCCTTAATATTGTAACCTCCTTACCTACTGCTCCTGGCCTATGTAAATAAACTATACCCTTGCATGTATATTTTTTTTAAGCAGATCAGGCGCTTCCTCCTTAATTAACCTCTGATCATCTTATACACTGAGGCAGTTGTCTAACTTTCCTTGTGCTTTTTGTTACTAGTCCAACAAAACTTCCAAGCTTGTTTGGTTTCCCTACATCTGGCTTTCTCCTAGCCCACCAACACTGATTTTGTGTGGTCCACTTTATTACAATGAAAACGCCGGAGCTTTTTAACATCTTTGTCCCCCTCAAGTGTTTCTTTTTTACCCTGTGGTAACTTATCCTTATGATCTTCACTGAGATCTACCTTTCCCTTTCCACATGAGGAATCCTGTTTGCCTCAGTTTCTATCCCTCATGCATTGAAGCCAAATTGTGTTTTATGGAGCAGCTCATAATCACTTCAGCTGCTAACCTTGCTGTTTTAACTCTGCTGTTCCACATGAGTTTGCATGAACTTTTGAATTCCTCCAAAATAATTACCTCCCTAAGGGCAATAGGTTTGTTTGACTTTTTTTTAAAGTTCTTATCCATCTGTTGAAATTACATTGTTTGATCCTTCCAAACTCAATACAGGTTTGACCAGGGTTCCTCCTTAGGTTCCTGAAACGTTGTCTATAGGCTTCTGGTATAAGCTCATCTGCACTTAAACTGGCTTTTTTCACCTCCTCATACTACCCACATACCTCCTCTGATAGGGATGTGAATACCTCACTAGCCCTACCTCCAAGTTTTGATTGGATCAGCAAAACCCACATTGCCACTGGCATTTGTTTAGCCACCTTTTCAAATGAAATTAAACAGCTTCCACATTCTTCTCATCAAATTTAAGCAATGCTTGAGCATACTGAACCAGTTTCTCACTAGGCTTCTGCCTATCAGGGGTTTGCTCATCCTCACTCTCTTTTGCACTAAGCCTACTCTCAGTCTTTATCTCCAGCCTTTTATGCTGACTTTCCTTTAAGTGTCAGTTTTTGAAATTCGAAAGCTGTTCTCTTTTTGTCTGTCTGCTGCTCTTTTTCTTTGTTCTGCTGCTCCCTCTTTCCCCTCTCTTCTGCTTTTAATCATAACACAAACTGTTTCATTTCTGCTGCCTTTTCCTTATCTCTTGCCTCTAACTCAAGCTACTTCATTTGCAATTGAATTCTTGCCATCCCTATAGATTCTGATGGTTTCTCCAGCAAGTTTGAATGCTGAGCTACTGCTGTAATTATCTCTCCTTTCCTCACAGCAACAGGCAGTTCCAATTCCAGCTTGTCCGCTAAGTCTTGCAACTTGGTCTTATTTTTTGCAAAACTTCCAAAGTCACAGCATCCACATCCAGAAAACTTCTGGCGACTGAAAGAGCCATTCCTATCCCAAGCTTTGTCTACCCAACCAAACTAACACCCGAAATAAAGACACTAGCACCTACCACTTGCTGTTTAAAATCCCGCAAAGTGCTCCACATCTATTATCAATGAAGCCAGACCACTCAAAATATTCTTAATCAGGCAACCCCAGGCCATAACTTTGCAATTTGTTTTGGTAAGAGTATAGTAAAAATTGCCCAGAGTAAGATATCTAGTAGACAACCTAGCTTTTAAAACAGACAAAAATGTATTCACAAAATTACACAATGAAACACAAAGAACAGACTAAAGAACCCCTACAGAACTCAGTCTATCCAAACTAGACTTAAGTATGTTGTTCCGAATATACACAACAGTCCCAATAAGCAAATTCCCTTTTAAAATCCAGTGTAAATGGAACACCTTGCTTACAGGTTGAAGTTGAAAGGCAGACGAGAGAGAGGTTTCTCACAGCTCCCTGTTGAACCTCCCAGTGTAAAAATAAAGTAAAATTGCTCAGCCCAGCTAAAGAACTGACCACTCCCCTTTCATTATACAGGTCAATTCTAAAACATATGACCACTTTGACCTGAAGTCTCATCTGTTTAGATATAAACAAAAGGCCTCTCAAAATTCTTTTCATCTCTGTACCAAACCAGACTGATAGGAGCCCAGCCTGGCTTATTGCCCCTCTGGAAAAAAAAATTAAGGACAGAGTCTCCTTGACAAGGAACAGCTTTTAGTAAATAAAAAGCTTTGTCACAATTACACATTTGCTGAGATTCATGACTTTGCCTGAACTGAATTTGGATTATGCACCCAAGTTCCCAAAGTGCGTTAATAACATTAACAGCAGTACTGCTCCAACAATTTGCTTCAGCTTCCAGCATTTTTCTCCTTGAAGTGTATTCTTAATAATTCTGAAAATGAGGGCAAATTTCAAAAGCTTTGTTCAGGTTTAATTTACCTTGAGTTTGTGTCCAAGGGGAAAAATGTCACATGCCTGTTGTAACTTTAATATTCTGAAATTTACACAACAATATTATGGTGAGATTTGGATAAGCCTTTGTTCATGCTGATGCTTAGTTTTCAAAAGCAAATACCCAGGATGCTCAAAGCAAATATTTTTCACCTTTGCTTTTCTAGCAGGAAAAAGCAACAACTTTTTTTTTTAGTCATTAAGTCAGCAAAGAAACGAGACTCTCCCTGCTTGGCGCACTTTCCCACGTTTCCAGAGCACTCCATGTAAATATTATGTTTGTATTTCTGCAAATAATTTTGAACGCTCTAGGACTGAAACTGCCAGAAACCACACAAGTATTCTCAATCTGTGTAATTACTGCTGATGCCAGAATATCCTGGGAATTATCCATAAATTCTCAGCAAATAACATTCGAGATTCATTACTGCATTACTCCTCTGGTGAAATGTATCAAATCCAAGCCCATTTGGAAACATGAGGCCTCTTAAAGCAAGCATTTTAATGAATTAAGTAAAAATCACAACTCAGTCAATATATTTCATCATAGTGTGTTATGGATTTTTTTCTGTTTTAAATCTGCAGTTGGAATATTACTGAGGTAAAAAAGGCAGATGGAAATATCTTGTCTGATTTGTGGTGGTTGAGTCACATTGAAAGCTATACTTACTTGGGTTGGTGGTGGTATTATAAAGTATGGATAGTTGAATTGATAATAGACGCATCGCCTCTTTCTACACTGTAAATGTCTACTTGGCTTATTGTTCCCATAACGGCCAACAAAGATCTGACACATCCCATTTTCCAGCTTAACTCTACATCCTCCAGTACTATGGACTAAAAGTGAAAACATACTTAGAGTTTAAAGGTTCTAAGAGTCTCTGACCCTCAAGCACCTTTTTTTAGGCAGTGAGTTCCAGGTTCCAAACACCCTCTGAGTGAAAGAAATTGTCCGTAAGTTTCCTTTGAATCTTCTATCTCATAACTTAAATCTACACGCCCAGATTACTGACCTTCTAATGGAAAAAGTAGTTTCCTATCTATATCCCTCATAATCTTAAATATCTCTATCATGTCCTCTCTAAAACCTTAGTGGTCCAAGGAAAGCAACCTCAAACAATCTAGTCTCTCCTAGCTCAGACTGTGCACCTAGGCATCATTCTGGTAAATCTTGGTAAATAGTAAGGGGAAAGTTGACAAAAATGTAATTTCAAGACTGGACTGTGTAAATCTATATTTTCCAACCAGAAATATTTGTAGATGTGGTGGGTGGAAGGGTGAGAAGAAGGTGTAGGTTCTCCAGGTGTGGTCTCACCAATGCTTTATAATTGAAGCGTGACCTCCCTACTTATGTATTCAGTTCCCCTTGCAATATGCTGCATCTACATGCTAACATTTTATGAATCATGTACTAGAGCACCAGATTCTTCTGCATCTTGGAGCTCTGGAATTTCTCACCATTTAAATAATTTTTTAAAATTTTTCTTAACAAAATGGGCAATTTCATGTTTTTCCACATAATTTTCAATTTGTTAAATCTTTGCCCAAGTACTTAATCTTAGTTGCAACTTAGTTTTAGACCTGTCTTTATGTCATCAGTTGCAGGTAACCATGCCTTCAGTCCTTCCATCTAAATCATTCATATACGTTGTAAAATGTGAAACCTCAGCAATGATCCCTGTTGCATACTACCTTACGTCTTACAAACCAGAAAATTATCAATGTATGCCTACTCTAGCATAGATAGCTAACAGAAATAGTGTGCTATCCCTATACCATTTATTTTCTGGAATAGTCTTTAATGTGGCACTTCAAATACCTTCTGGAAATCTAAGTACACTGGTTCCCCTGTGCCCACAAAATGTGCCACTTCCTCAAAAAAATATAATAAATGGTTAAATATGATTTCCTTTTCACAGGCCTAATTACCTTGAACTTTAAGTGCCCTGCTATATTCACTTTAATCACAGTTTCCAGTATCTTCTCTTTGGTTATTAAGCATGTTGGATTGTCATTTCCTGTTTTCTGTCTCCCTACTTTTTGAGTAAAAGAATTGTGTTTGCTATTTTCCATTCTAATTGTATCTTCCCTGAAACTTAGAAATTTTGGAAAATTAAAACTCGTGTTAAATATCACTAGCCACTTATTTTAAGTGACTACAATGGATTAGAAATTAGGATGCACTCTATCAGGACCTGGGGACTTGTCAGCGTGCATCTCCAGCAATTTGCTCAGTACCACTTTTCTAAATACTATTACTTTTGTTTGATCCTATCTTCTATTTGCTGCTTTACAACTATTTTTGGGATGTTACTTGCATCCTTCATGATAAAGACAAATTCAGAATGCCTGTTCATATCATCTACCTTCACCTTATTTTGCATTATTAATTCCTTAGACTCTCATTGTATAGGGTAAAAACAATGACTGCAGATGCTGGAAACCAGATTCTGGATTAGTGGTGCTGGAAGAGCACAGCTGTTCAGGCAGCATCCGAGGAGCAGCTTTATTCCTGATGAAGTGCTTTTGCCCGAAACGTCGATTTTACTGCTCCTCGGATGCTGCCTGAACTGCTGTGCTCTTCCAGCACCACTAATCCAGAATTTCATTGTATAGGATCAGCATTCACTTTAACATTTTCCTTTTTACATATCTATGGAAACTCTTGCTATTTTTGTATATTTCAGCTAGCTTTCTATGCTAACTTTCTTTTCTCCTTAGTCAATCTTTGGAACGAATATAAAAAACAGCAATCTTCTGGTTTGCCATTCACCTTTGCATAGTTATCTGCATTTTCTTTAGATGTGACACATTCGACTGTTGCCATACTCGCTACTTGCATTCACCCAGTGCAGAATGGAATGTGTATGTATTACTCGTCATTCCTTAGTGATCTTGTTGGTCAACTGATGTCATGTACCATACTCTAATGACACTGTTTCCAAGAGAAAAATCTCACCTCCTTCAAAATTTTGTTTTGACTAGGAGCCAGTGCCCAGAACTGACATTCATGGTGATTCCCAAAAGAGCTGCTCCATTATTTTATACATTCATGTCATTTCATTAATTAATACTTGGTGTAAGTGCATTTTGTTGCAATTGGATGCATTGGTTGTATTAATCTAGATATTTTGCTGGCATCAGTGTGATGAGTAACTTGTAATGAGTGGAAAGTTAGAACGGCATCTGTAAATTAAAGAATCATGTCTATACTGAATTATAAGAAGTGTACTAGCTATATTTTCTAACAGCTATTTATTTGAAAAATTCTCGTGTAGAATTAGCTATAACACAGAAGGGAGGTCACTTGAATCCATGCAAGTTCTCCATCCTGTTGCTCACCATTATCCCCTTAGTCCTCCAATTTTATTTCCTTCAAGTACTGATCCACTTTACTTTTGAAATCATGAATTATCTCTGCAGTTGACTCCTGATTTGACTCTGTTTTGAATTTTCACTGTACTTCTATGTCTCTTATCAGGCAGCCTATTACAACATGAAACCCACTGCTCTTCAACAACAACTAGAAAATATTCACCTGAGTCAAGAGAAGGCTGAGGCCTTTGCCCAGGCCTGGACAAATATGGGCCAAGATATTGTTGAAAAATTGAGGCAAAGTACTTTTGCTCCTAAAAAGGTAATAGAAGTTGAGAAGATCAAAATTAAATATTGGGATTTCCATGGGAAAGGGAAGAATTTGTGTGTAAATATCACAAAAAAAATACAAATGTGCTTCAGATGCAGTGAATTGCTTTGAAATACAGTTACCACTCCTGTTTATTGCACCCATGAAGCAGATGAGCAAATAAACAGTTTACTAATATTTGACAATGATGGAGAGAGATTTGGCCATGATCCTTGGATCTGTTTTTCTATCTCTCTTCAAATGGTATCACATAATCTTCAATGTCTGTCTAAATCAATGGGATATGACGATGGATGCCCCAACTTTATATTTGTTTTTGAAGATGGAAATGTCCTTCGGCATTATTCAAGGGTATTTTGGTGTGAGCCTTTCATCTGAACCTACCTGATTCACAGAAGAATGCTGTCAGTTAATCTATAATAAAATCTATGGTGTCATGCCTTAAAACTGCTAGTTATTTGTTTTACTTTTTCTACTACACAACAAATTCTTGTGATTTTCTCTTAGAATTAATCATAAAAAGCCAAGAATTCTGAAAAATATAACATATTTTAGTTGCGGACAAAAGAATATTTGTAATTTCACATCACTTGTCTCCAAACATCTGGCACTGTTCTGTCAAAGCATTTAAAAGATTCTCTGTTGAGTGTCCAAATCACTCCTCTGCATTTTCTTAGCAAATATTGTAAATGAAAGTTTACTGGGGGTGAATTTGGTGTTCTGTAATTGTGCAAGATGGGTGTGAATAAACAACAACCTGTTTTACATGACACACTAATTTCTTTTGATTTGCCACAAATAATATTATCTCATTGAGCTCATGAGAAATCTGGATAATGTTAATTTGCTAATTCCCTATACACTGAAATATAAACTCCTTCATACACAGAACAAATGCCGCTCGTAAATTTTCTGTGGTATTGCACATGCTGGGTTGAGGCCAATTGTTTTAACTCAAACAGGATTGTAATACAGGGCAGGAAAGTTTGACTAAGGTGGGAGATATAGAGGAGGCAGAAACAGAAATTTGTATTACTATTCCAGTATCAAACATCTGTTCTGCATTAACATTTTAAATTTGATCATATTTACAGCTTGACAAAATTGGGTTCTGTCTTAACCTTGAAATGGGACATTCAACACAAGCCAAAGTGAAGTCTCCTCTTGCTGTTCTTGAGCTTGGAATCAACAGTGATGACTCTGAGGTAAGCGAAACAAATCCAATAAAGAAATGGTAATCTTAAATGCTTGAAATACTAATTCAGTATTTTGCAATATAAAACTGTAATAATTCAGTGTTGTGTGTTGGGCATCAATCTCTCCTGCAAAGATAGTCTTTGCACATTTCACTCTTGTTGTTTAAATACTCTTAATTGTTCACCACTTGTCACTGCTTTCTGTCCCTGAATTCATTTTGTATCTTCACCATCATTGTTCCTTTAATAGAAACATAAAAGCAGGAGGGGGCCATTCAGTTAGATCATGGCTAATCATCTACATCAATGTCTGTACTATTTCCATACTTTCTGATGTCATTAGTTGCCGGCAACCTATTGACTTTAGTTTTGAACGTGTTTAATGAATTAAGCTTCCAAAGCCCTCTGCGCTGGAGAATTCCAAAGATTTGCGCCACTCTTGAATGAATAAATTTCTCCTCGTCATAGCCTTAAATGGCCAATTCCTTATTCTGGGATTATGAACTCTAGGTCTAGACTCACCAGTACAAGGAACCATCTTATCTGAATCTATCCTGTCATGCCTTGCAACAATTTTTAGTTTCAGTAAGATCCCCATCATTCTTCAAAGTTCAGAAGAATGCAGACTGAAGTTCCTCGATCTGTCCTGAAAAGACAGTTCTGTCATCACAGAAATTAATCTGGTGAACTACTGTTGTACTCCATCTATAGCTAGTACATTCTTCCTTTGATAAGGAGATCAGAATTGTGCAGTTTTCCAGGTGGAGGCTTGCTAAGTCTTGAATCCTCATGCATGAATCATAAAAAGCTAGCATACAAGTTCAGAAGGAAATAAGGAATGGCAATGAGCTGTTAGCTTTTATTTCAAAGGGAATGGAGTATAAAGATAGGGAGGTTTTGTGAAGCTGTACAAGGCACTCATCAGATCACACCTAGAATGCCGTAAATAACTTTGGTTCACATATCTAAGAAGCTGGAGGCATTGGAGGCAGTTTAGAGAAGGTTCGCTTGGTTGATTCCGGTTATGGAAGGGTTTTCTTATGAGAAGTTGTACAGGTTGAGTCTGCACTCATTGAAGTTTAGAAGAACGAGAGTTCACCTCATCGAAACATCAAAGATAGTGAAGGATTCAGTGATGGTAAAGCCATTGAATGTCTTGCTAATGATTGACTTATAGTCTACAGTACTCCTCAAATTATACCACATCAAGATGGATAGCAGCAAGGCCAAGGCAGCCACCAGATCAGCACCCTACCCACCAGAAGCATTCCCTTCCTTCACCACTGGTACACAGTGGAGTCAACATTTATTAAATGTCAGAACATTAGAATATAAGAAATAGGAGAAGGAAAGACCATTTTAAAAGGTGATTTCAATTTACTGCTTTCCTGCTTTTTGTATTTGTGAAAATGCTTTGTGACTCACTGTTTGGGCAGTCTGCTAACACTTGAGCTCTATGCTGGATATGTCTAGTGAAGAATGCTGTGATTAGTCATAGTTCCACTGTGCAGCAACAGAGGTGAAGTTCCTGCCACAGAGATCATCAGCCCTCATGATTTTGAACAGTTTGCTCAAATCTTCTCTCAACCTTTTTCTCTTAAGGAGAATGACAGAAATGATTTCTCTTAGGTTGGCAGGGCCAAGAACCTTTGGGTTGTTATGTCTTGGAAAAATAGCATCGACTTGTCTTTTTGTGTTCAGCATCCCAGACTGGTATTACCGATGTTTTGTTTGATAACCTTCATTTATTTTCATTGACCTGTTTCCTTCCAATGGGGCATTGAGGCTGCTCTTGTTTCATTGTATTTTGAATATATACTAGTACACATTCAGCCATGTATTGTACACTGTTGCATTTCAAATGTTTGTTGTTTCTAATTTTTTTTTCCATAAGTAGTGAATCTATAAAAAAAACTCCTGCTCCATCAATGCCTTCTAATATCTGGCACTTTACATGCTAGGATTTTGTCAACTCCAAATATGTGGCACATAATATTTAGTTAAATACATATCTCACACCATTAAATTGGACTTCATCCAACTACCTGCATCAAACATGATTTTGCTATTTAATAACCATAACACTGACAGAGTGGGCATTGAAAGGATATCTAGGGAACAGTTTAAGACAGAAATGAGGATGACTTATTTTCTGAGGGCTGAGAGACTTAGGAGCTCTCTTTCCAAGAGATCAGTCAAGGCAGGGTTATTGAATTTTCGAAGTTTGGTGTAAATGTGGAATTGAGATTTTATTCCGATTAGCCATAATTGAGGGACTGAATGTCTGATTCCTACACCAAATTCATATGTTCATGTGGAACACTGCTTTCTGTAGGATCTGCATTTAATAGTTTGTCGAGCTTTATTTAAATCTAAAGATTGAATTATGTTTTCACCTACTTGCTGCTAAACTTGACTAATGTTTACCTGTGGCCTCATTTGTTTCCTTTGGTCCAGATTCATTCTGTAATTACTTATTTCAAACTTCACTCCTCATGAAGTTTGTGACAACATTCAAATTCACCTTACCTTGTGGATGCATGATTACTTTCTGCCTGTGCATCTCAAAGCTTGGTTTACAGTAACAAACTTCTTTCATTTTGTAGACATTTATTTGGATGATTATTTTATCTAATTTTACTGATTAGCATACTTAACGTTTTCAGGACAAATGGTTTTTCTTTGACCGTTAGATATATCTAAATTCTCAAACAAACGTATTGTTGCACTTTCGGGAAAATTCTGAGTATGTCACTTACTTTGGACTGGACTTACTGATTTTAGTGTTTTGGTTCTGTGTAAATATGTATTGGCATAACCTTTATACTTGTTGTAGCTTAAAGTGAAAATTTCTCTTGTCCATTTATCAGATCTTTCTCCATTTGAGCTGAATTCATAAATACTGTCATCTCTCACTCATGTTCAGATTGCTTTTCTGGTCTCTGAACTTTATTCTTTGTTCACCTGCCATTTGACTTGTGGTGGGTTTGTTTGTAATACTGTATACGTATAGTCATTTTTTTCCCTTATGACATATTTCAGTACCATCCATGAACAGCTGCTCCACTTGCAGTACTCTGAATTCTAGCTGGCATTGCATGGGTTCTGCAGTTGCTTCAGCTTGTGGATTGTAGTTTGCCTTCAGTGGGTGTTATGGCAAACAACAGTTTTATTCAAACATACAAGAGGAAAGGACATCTTGATTATCCAAAGAACTCCTCAAAAATGGACTTTTCAACCCACATTTATAATTCTCAACTCTGTTTAAAGGAGGTTTGAAAGGAAAGATTTTTAAAGAGGGTGGTGAGTGCCTGGAATCAGATGCCAGAGGTGGTAGTGGAGGCGGTACCAGAGTAATGGTTAAGGTTTGATAGGTATATGAATAGGCAGGGAACAGAGGTATATGTACTGGGTAGAGGTAAAAGGTTTTTAGTTTAGAAAGGAATTGGATAAAACATTAGCAGAATATGACTTTGAAAAATCTCCCAGACTCAGAATATTTCAAGGAGGTTTGAAATATTCTGGTCATAATTTTTCGAACCTCCTTGAAATATTCTTAGTTCTTAACAAAACCTTCTTGAAATATTCAGAGTCTGGGAGATTATTCTGTTAACTGGAATTCTGTCTGGGCCATCAGCCTGAGATCCATAGTCTCCATCTTTGACCTTTTTCGCTCACAATCTGTGAATATTGATCAGTTTGGAAGTCTGGCCCTAAAGGTATGTTTGGCATATAATTTTCTGTGGTCTGGAATATTCTTGAAATGTTTCAACTAATACCTTCAGTTTTCTTTACATTCTAATTCATCATGCACAAACTTTATGAACCTCCTCAAAATATTCTTAGTCTGGGAGGTTTTTCAAAGTCATATTCTGTTAATGTTTTTATCCAATTCCTTATTTTAGTCTTTACTGCTAATAATTCTTTAATATTCTCATCTGCCATATCTATATTCTCACTTCACTATTTGGAAAATGTGGACCACCCATGTCTTCAACTCAAACAATTTGATTCATGTGTTCATTCCTGAGTAGTCATTCTCTCTCGTACACTTTATTTTTTATTGCAAATGGTATTTTTGCTTCCTTTCATATTATCTGCTGGATATCTTTCATCATCTCCCTTTTCATTAACTCATTTTTCCTCCATTATGTTTTCATGTTGGGCCTGTCTTTATTATTTATTTATTTATTCAATTAGTTTTGATTATTTTAATTTTTATCCAACCCAAAATTCTGTAGTCTTCAGCAACTTTTCCATTTAGCACATTAACTTCATTTTTTTATATATCTTGTATTGAAAGATTTCTCACTGTTGAACTGCTGACCAATTAAGCATTCTGTCCAGTTAACTCCTGGCCAATGTCTAGACATTTTTAACCAACCTTTTCAGAAATGTTATTAAACACTACTGGAGCAGGTGTGGACTTGAACGTAGGTCTCCTGGCTCAGATATAGGGACAGTGTCACTGTGCTACCGGAACACCATGGCAGATTTCTATGCTAACTGAATTTTGCTATTTCTATTACAGTGCATTATTGTTGACCTTTCATCAGTTTTTATTGTTTTTAAACAATAAACTTAACTGACTTTCTGATAGGTATTTTCCAATTGTTATCCCATCCCATCAGCTATTTGTTGTATTTATTGACCCTAGCCAGTTAATACTATGGTAGTTTTCAAATAAAGTATAATTGAAGGTTGAGCTATGTGGACTGATTTAATGTAAGAGCACCCTCTTCTGGTCATTGTGTATAAATTAAACTGATTTTCTATACAGCAGATGCTCATGCTATCCATGATTGACTTGTTTGCAGAGTTATCACTGTCTGGCGATGATTGTTGATTCACGGGTTCCTTCAGCCAAGCAATTTTTTGAGAAGCTTCCAGTGTTGTACATGTGTTGCTTGGGTTGATAAGTAGCAAGGGTTGAGAGTGTGGTGCTGGAAAAGCACAGCAGATTGGCTAGCATCTGAGGAGCAGAAGAATCAATGTTTCGGTCATAAGCCATTCATGACAAAGGGCTTATGCCTGAAATATTGGTTCTCCTCCTCAGATGTTGCCTCTGCTTTTCCAGCAACACATTGTCTCAACTCTGATCTCCAGCAACTGCAGTCTTCACTTTCTTCTAGTTGATAAATAGCAAGTAAAATTTGAACCACACAAATACCAGGCAATGGCCATCTCTGATAAAAGAATCTCACCACTGTGTCTCTTGATGTTCAATGGCATTGCCATCATTGAATTCTCACCTATCAAAACGATCAGGGTTATCATTGACTAGAGACTAGACTGAATCAATTATGTAAGTATTGTGGTGATGAGCAGGTCAGAATCTAGGAGTAATTTAGTGAGCATCTTGCATCCTGACTCCTCAAAATCTGGCCACCATCAGCACAGCGCAAGTCAGAAGTGTGAAGGAATGCTGTTCTATTTGCCTGAATAAGTGGGTCTCCAACAACACTAAAGGAGCTTTACACCATCCTGGACAAAGTAGCAGCTTGATCGGCACCCATCCATTGGCATTCATTCCCTTTAACACTGACGTATAGAGCCATCAGTGTGTGTAAACTACAAATGTACTGCAGTAATTCACCAAGGTTTCTCTGACAGCACCTTCCAAACTTGTGGCCTCTACATCTAGGAGGACAAGGGCAGCAAATGTATTAGCACTCTATTACAGTGTCCTGACTGGGAACTATATCACCATTCCTTCACTGACACTGGATCGAAACCTTCTAACTCCATCCCAACACTGAGTGATCAACACCCCAAGGTCTATGGCAGCTTGAGAATCTCTTCACCACTTTCCCAAGAGCAATTAGGGACAGATGATAAACGCTGACTCGGCCAGCAATGTCCACATCCCATGTATGAGTAAAAAATTAAAGTGAGTGGGCTAGTGTTCAAAAGACCAACGTGTCAGTGGGTGCTATCAGATGCCTGGAGGAGACATGATTGAGTATTTTCTTTTTGGTGGGTATGTGAACTGGCTAGAGATGTTTTCACTGTTGGCAATGTCCTTAAGGATCCTGAAAATCCAGTTGTCAAGTGGGCAGTGAAATGTTTGACTGAAGCTGCACCAGAAGTATATAGGACAGCCAAAGAATTCACTTAACCTCTCCAGGCAAAGGACTCTTGGCTGTGGTATATCATGATCACGCTTGAAGAGCAATGCAAACCCAAACTATTGGAGATTGCAGGAACTATTATTTCATAATGAGGAATCGGTTACCCAGTGAAGTCATTGGAGAGCTTTGAAAGTTCTGTCCATTCATTGAAATTGGAATATTTCAAGAGAGCATTGTAGGGTAGTTTTACAGTAAGTTGATATTGGCAAACCATGTTTATAAGTTAACTGTGAAAAATTGCAATGCCTGTGGACTTGACGACTCTGAACTCAAGTTATATTCTGTCAGGCACCTGCTGAAGTAAGTAATCTACAGAATTGGAAAAGCGAGAAATTATCATGATCTCCAAAATCATCAGGGCCACAGATAGGGTAAATAGATGAGGTATTTTCCCTGGGGTGAGGGAGTCCAGAATTCGAGGTCATAGGTTTCGAGTGAGAGGGGAAAGATTTAAAAGGGACCCAAGGGGCAACTACTTCATGCAAAGGGTGGTGCATATATGGAATGAGCTGATGGAGGCTGCGACAATTGTAACATTAAAAGGCATCTCGATATATGAATAGGAAGGGTTGAGAGAGATATGTGCCAATTGCTCACAAATGGGACTAGATTAGTTTAGGATATCCAGTTAGCATGGGGGAGTTGGATGGAAGGGTCTGTTTCCATGCATCTCTATGACTCTAAAACTCTATCTGCTGCTTCTCTATTATCTAAATTCTCCCATTCATTTCTTTTTGAGTAAGCATAAGATTCCAATGACGGCATTCAGTAGTAAGAGTGAACCACAAGAGTTACAGCACAGAAAAATGCCATTCTGGCAATTGTGTTTGAGTTGGTTGAATAAATTAACTGCCAGTTTTAATCCCTCACTGCAGAAACTGATCTGTAATATCACAAGTTACAGTGGTCAGGTTGATTTATAGTTTTGGATGGTCAGGTCTGGTCTGATGGAAAGGGGTTCAGATACAGTGAGGTTTGGGGTCAGGTCAGGGGTCTTGGAAGGTGGGGGTGTAACTGGTCTGGGGGTGGTGTAGTTGGCATGTGAGGTGAGTACTGGTCAGTTTAACAGTTTGTTCGGAGTCGGACTATGTATGTGTTTGTCTAACCTTTCCTGAGTAACCATTTTACCTAAATTCATTGAAACCCTCTGAAGACTCCAATTTAAATAGCGGTTTTGGAAAGTTCCAGACAAAGAGGAGTTGCCTAACAGAAAGTTCAATTTTCTGGGCAATTCCACTGGCGTCTGCTGTGATGGAACTTCAGCAGGGTTCCCATGTTCAACTTCTGTTTTACTCTGGAGTAACTGCTGGACTTTTCTACTGGCCAGACTGTGTCCAAGGAAATTAGGCTAGCATGTGAGGCCTCTCCATATGGAGAAGATAATTTTATCTTTCATGTTCGATAACTATATGAGAAGAGGTGGGATTGCCTTTGTCTTTTGCCCTCGTAGTGCTGGTGAGTGAAGTTATGTTCAGAATGAGAAATTGCTTTGAAGTTTTGGTATGAGAATACTTCTCTTCCCTCTTAATGAAAAGGTTACAGTATGTTAGCATTTCAAACCATCTAAACATTCCTTGTTCTCTTTGTTCACAAATTAGCATTAATAACTGGTTTCCTATTCCTAAAAGGATTTCTGCTTTCCTGATTCAGACTTTCAAGAACTGAGAGGCACAAGTCTGGAGTGTAATGGAATACTGTCCACTTGCCTGCAGCTCCAGAAGTACTCAGGAAGCTTGACACTGTTCATGCCAAAACAACCCACCTGATTGGCAACACATCCACTCCATCCACCACTGATGCTCAGTAACAGCAGTGTGTATTATCTATAAGATGCATTGCATAAATTGGCCAATGATCCCTAGATAGTTCCTTTGAAACCCACAATGACTTGCATCTAGAAGGTCAAGGTAACAGATACAGGGGAGTACCATTATCTGCAAGTTTTCTTCAAAGACACTCGCCACCCTGACTTGAAAATATATCACTGTTCCTTCACTGTTGCTGGGTTAAAATCCTGGAATTCCTTTCCAAATGCCTTTGTGGATCAACCTATAGAGCACGTGGACTGCAGTGGTTCAAGAAGGCAGTTTGCTACCATTTTATCAAGGGTTACTAGGGATGGGCAATAAATGCTGGCTAGCCAGCAAAGCCCATGTCCCACAAGTGAATTAAGAAAAAAAACTGTGGAAAGACCTTGACCGGAGTTTGAAAAGTTGCTTTGCTACTAAAGACTGATTTTTGACCTTGATGTATATGTGAAGGCTCCATTGTGCGAGCTACTTTGACTTGGATTTTAATTGGTTTCTGGCATGACTTGTGATGGAGTAACTAGTGGTACTCAACTGGCATCTTAAATATCCAATTCATCAGACCAGTGGAGGCCCCTGGTTTACAGACATCTCACTAAATCCAATATCTGTGGCCACCCTTGTGTTATAGTTGCACTTCCTTGCCACATGGGATCCACTAGAGTTTTTCTACCAGTGTTATCTTCTAAGACTGACAGCTCATCTGCACTTAAAAAGAAATGCCTTTTTCTTTTGGATTCTGCCTGTGATATTGCTGATAATCTAGGCATTCCATCAACGTTGCAATGCATTTCTAAAGGTGTGAGTTTAATGTTGTATTTCTAAGCTGATTTGAGTTGCAGCTGTAGTGGATACTAGAGACTTTGGATAGAATAGCAAACAATGGCTTATGATCATTTTCTGTTATTAATGTGATTATTATGAATTAAGCTTCACAAGAAAGAATTAAGCAAACATTCACTTTGGTAACGTGTGCAAGAGGCAAATGCAATTAGTCTCTCCCTTATCTAATAAATGAAAAATTACAGCTGTCATATCTCCTTGGACAAAGTCACTGTGCAGATGACATGAAGATTTGTTGCAAAGTGAATTAGTTTTAACTTATTTGTGTTATTTTAGTTACATTCTGTTTCATCTGTGCTTTGTGTAGCCCTTTAATTCTGTTATTTTGCAGCACACCTAGCAACCACTTCTTACTGGTTTTGAATCTTTGTTTCATAATTGGTCATGCTAAATTGCCCATAGTGTTCAAAGATGTCTCGGTTAGGTGCATTAGTCAGGGGTAAATGTAGAGTATTATGGTAGTGGAATGGGTCTGGGGGTTACTCTTTGGAGGGTCGGTGTGGACTTGTTGGGCTGAAGGGACTGTTTCCACACGGTAGGCGTTCTATGATTCTGGTATTGTCATTTGTGTTTTAAGATCAAGCTTTGTTTGGATTACAAAGGGACCATCATTTTTTTTTTAGATTAGATTACTTACAGTGTGGAAACAGGCCCTTCGGCCCAACAAGTCCACACCGCCCCGCCGAAGCGTAACCCACCGATACCCTACATCTACCCCTTAGCTAACACTAAGGGCAATTTAGCATGGCCAATTCACCTGACCTGCACATCTTTGGACTGTGGGAGGAAACCAGAGCACCCGGAGGAAACCCACGCAGACACGGGGAGAACGTGCAAACTCCACACATTCAGTCGCCTGAGGTGGGAATTGAACCCGGGTCTCTGGCGCTGTGAGGCAGCAGTGCTAACCACTGTGCTATTAGACAATAAACACTGTTATTGGTTTAAAATTGAAAAATGAGTGTTTTGAGTGCTGATTGCATCTGAAAGCAATGACCTAGCTTTTCTCATTTAGTCAAAATAAAGTTTTTTAAAAAAAATGAGCTTAATGTCCTTAAAATTATGAATCGATTTTTTAAAAATTGAATGTCTGTTGCCTACTATGACTACCTTATGACTGCACTATATGACTACTCTGCTTGGAGTAGTCAAGCATTAGCATCATCGTAAGACAGATTTATATTGGTGTTCAAGTTGTGAGGATGTTGTTTTAGAAAGATCTGTGAACTCCAAATGGAGACTCTCAATGACAAAACACTGTTAATGCCTTTCTTCCAAAAGTCGCCATTTGGGCCAGTAGTGAGCAAATGTTTGCTTTGTTTTGCAGATTTGCGTTTTCTGGATCAATTATATAGGGTTCCAATAAAGGAATGCACTTCACCTCCTTTATATCATGTTTGCCCTTGGTTCTGCAGCTAACAACACTAAATATAAATGAGCCTGAAGGGAGTAACCTTATAGCTTTTGCATCCTGGGAACAATTCTTGCAGTGGATTTATCCAAAATATTTCCAGTGTTTCATTCAGTTTCCTTTCATATCACCCCCTAATACTTGATGAGAAATAGCCATATAAAATTTATCTGAGCATGTTTTTGTGATGAATGACTTATCAGTCATGCACTTGTAAAATATTTTCATCATAGTTTCAAAGCTTTACATTTCAATATGACCTTATTCTGCACTCAACCTTATTTACTTGGTGTTCTATGCCGAGCTTCTAGGTTGTGAAGAAGCTCAAGTAAACTTTCACTTTACATTTAACGAGGACTTCTCCATTCTTTCTTGAGTATAATTCATCAAGTATAGTAGCAGATATTTCGGGGAGAGGATCAAATTCTGCCATCGGGCATATTTGGAAGTGAGGTGCAGTTAGTGGATGGGTAGAACCCTGCTGTCCAGCTCTGCCCCGTTCAAGTCTAGGGTGGGAAGTCCAGTGGATGGCCTTCTTACTTCTAGGCCAATTAAGGACTCACCTAAGCAATAATACCCATTTAAAGGCCTCTTCCAGCTTCACAGTGTCCACTCAGTGACAGATGAGGCAGTCACTATGCATGTGGCTTGTAAGACAAATTTTGTAAAATGTGCTTGCAGACTTGAGGTGGTTAGGGGAGAAACCAGCGTCCTGATTGTCCTTATCAAGGACTGTGCCTTTTGAGAGCTGCTTTGGAGACCCCAACAGCGAACCACTACTACCTCCTTGCTTTAATCAGCCATACCAATGAAGCAGTGATGAAAAAGCATGATTGGATTAATTGGTCCATTAATTCAGCCACTGATTGCCATGACAAAGATTGATAAATATGCTGTATATGTTGCAGGAATTAAAATGTAATTGTAATGACTAAAGTCAAACTTTTTCATGGTATATTATGGTCCCTTTGTAGTATGAAGAGTAAACGCAATGATCCCTTATTGGTCTTTCTTTACTTAGCCTATAATTAAATCAGCTGTATAAAAGTTTAATGAGACAGCCATTTCCTATTGTGTTCTTTTAGTTTTGCGCCTTTTGTAAGCTAAACATCTGCAATGAACATATGAATAAAGAGCAGCCTGTTGGGCTCCTGGAACCTAATTGATTGTTAATATGCAGTGTGCAGTAAGGATTGGTGCTGAGTCCACTGCCTTTTGTCATTTTTATATGGATGAGTTGGATGTGAATATAGGAGGCATGGTTAGTAAGTTTGCAGATGACACTGAAATTGGGCTGTGGACAGCGAAGAAGGTTCCCTCCATACAATGGGACCTTGGACAGATGGGCCAATGAGCTGAGGAGTGGCAGATGGAGTTGAATCCAGATAAATGTGAGGTGCTATATTTCAGTCGGGCAAATCGGGGAAGACATCTAAACTTAATGGTAAGGTCCAAAGGAGTGATGCCAAACAAAAAAACCTGGAGTGCAAGTTCGTAGTTCCTTGAAAGTGGACTAACCGGTAGACAGGGTAGGGAAGAAGGTGCTTGGTACACTTGTCCTATTGATCAGTGCATTGAGTATTGGAGTTGGGAGGTGACGATGCGACTGTACAGGACATTGATTAGGCCACTGTTGGTCTCCCTGCTATCAGAAGGATGTTGTGAAACTTGAAAGGGTTCTGAAAAAAAAATTACGAGGATGTTGCCAGGATTTGAGCTATAAGGAGAGGCTGAATAGGCTGGGGCTATTTACCCTGGAGCATCAGAGGCTGAGGGTTGACCTTACAGAAGTTTATAAAATCATGACGACAGGCACAGGTTGTTGCTGAATAGTTAGGTCATTTCCCTAGGGTAAGGGAGTCCAGAACTAGAAGGCATAGGCTTAATAAGAATTTAAAAGGGACCTAAGTGGCAACTTTTTCATGCAGAGGGTAGTGCGTGTCTGGAATGAGCTGCCAGAGGAAGTGGTGGAGGCTAGTACAGTTACAACACTATAAAGGCATTTGAATGGGTACGTGAATAGGAAGGGTTTAGAGGAATATGGGCCAAATGCTGGCAAATAGGAATAGGTTAATGTAGGAATTGGTCAGCATGGGCGACTCAGACCGAAGGATCTATTTGCATGTTCTACATCATTGTCTCTCTGTAGAGTTGATTCTTCTACATTCCCACCAACCCTCTAACTTTTCAACCCTTGCTTTTCAGAAATCCATCTTGAATTGAAGAGGGTACTAAACTATAGCCAGAATTTAATAACTTTTTGACCTATGATGCAGTTTAGCCCCACTGAAAATGCGCTTTGTTTTCCTTATTGAATACAAGCTGATGTTCTTGACGTTTTAAACACTTGTTGGCAGTATTAACTGAAAAATGCTTCTTTCAGACTTAGTGTTTCCTGCTTTACGGTTGAAGGGACTCTTACGCTGCAGTAGGTTGTAGAATTGAATTATCTTATTAATGTTAGTTTTTGTAAGCGAATGAAATTACTTTAGATTCATTCATGCTGATGAGTAGTTATGCTGTCCTGTGTTGATATGGGGGAGCTCCATGATTTACAAATGTTGACTAATGCATGTGATCCTATATGGGATTGTAATGTTTAAAAAAACATTTCCTGTACTACCAACAGCTGCTTCCCATTATCCTGCATAGTGTTCTGACTTGTGAATGGACTCAGAACGGAACCAGTTCACAACCTGGGGATTGTCTGTTTTCAGTACAAAGCATTTTACTGATTTCTGACCCCCTCCCCGCTCCAAAAGAAACATGAAGGAATTGAATGCACACTGAAGCTGCCCATATTTGTTGCTGACAGAAGCTATCATTGAACATGTCCTTAACCAATACTACTCTGAGGTTGTCTTTATTTAATAAATTGTTGTTGTATCTTCTGCTGATAAACGTATTTTTTAAATTGACAAAATGTGAGTTAAATGTAAATAAATACTGATGCTGTGGGTGGGACAGTGAAAGATTTCCCCTAACTTGACGCAGGTTTTCTTTTGTATCCTAGACTCTTCATTAATGACATAATGTGGTGGCTAATTGGAATGTTCCTGTAGTATTTGGTGATTTTGAAAAAACATCATTTAAGCAACCTCTTGTGCGTGTTATGCCATCGTAAATTATATACACTTGTTGACAGATTGATTAACTGCCCATTTTCGATTTATTTTTATGGTTAAATGAGCAAGCTCAGCTGCCATTATTTTTCTCTCTCAAAAATCGATCACAGGCTCTCTTCAATAAGAAGTTGTGAATAATGCCACAGTTTCCCACACAGCCAAGTAATGAGACAATCATGCAGCCAAAGTTCAAATTATTTTTGGACCAGTGTTAACATTTCATGTGGTCTGGAGATATAAAGTGAGCTTAAAAGGAATCTGTGTTGTGACCTCTGTTGGGGGTTTCCTATTGCTTGTCTCTGAGTAACGTGAAAGATCTGAAGAACACCTTTTGATAACTTAAAACTTTAAAAGTATATGATGTTTGAATGTAAACTAATAAATCCAGTGAAGATATCATCAGACATTTTGTACACTGAAATGTTTGCCCTTCCAGATGTCAGATATGTCAACTGTTTAGATTAAATTATTTTCTAAAGGGAACAACAAGCACTGGGGTATGCCTGCAACTTCTGCTGCATAAACATACTTCTTGGTCACTGAGTAGTGAGCCAGGCTGACACCCATGTTGCCTCTTTGGCTTCTATTTCAACAGACATTCCCTGAGGGAGTTGGATCGGTTTCACTTAAGGGTTAAATTATCAGTTGCATTGTAAAAGCAAATTGGAATCATAAATGTGCAAGGCAGGCTAGGATGGTAGTGCAGCATCAGCAATATAGAGTTGACTTCACATGAAATACAGACTATGCCTGTGAAAATCAGTCGGAAAACAGTAGATAGTATAATGTGTTGAAGTTGTTAGTAGGAAGCTTGGGCATATTCCTTTAGTTTTATACTCTGATGCTAAAACTAGCTTTCCCTGCATATAGATTAAATAAACATTGTAATGATTTTGAGTCCTTATCAATTTATCAAGTCATCCAATAATATTCCCCAATTAACAGGCCATCAGTGAACTTTCCACAGAAGTCCTGTTTGCTAGAAGTTACTGACCATTCTAAGGTTAACCTCTTTCATTCTGGGCAGTGTCACCAGGAGGAATTGATGGAACTCCATCAACTAGAGGTCACATGCAGCTGAGCAATCCCTGCCAGTAATGAGACTTCATGTGGCAATTTAGTGCGATAAACCTCTTCACCAAGCTCCTTGTTCTCTTTGCTATTGTGAGCTTGTGGTAGTTTTTAAAAAAATTTGAACAAAAAGCTTGAAATGCTATCAGGTATTGAGATATCATAATCAAGAAAGACACCCTGTGCAGCAATATTTATTTTGTAACATTCGGTAACAATAAATTATACAGATTAAATGAATCTAGATATATCACCTGTTCTTCATGGTTCTGTTTGAAATGAAATAATCTATTACTTTCTGTCCAATCTCGTTTCACCATGTGTTTGTTTAGACTTTAAGAACGATTGAAAAAATATGCATTTGAAGAGGACATTTCCAGTGTACTTCACAAGAGGGTGCTGTTGTTACATCACTAAGTTTTTGCAAATCAGCTCTGATAAAAGTAAAATGCACAGATCATTTACCTAGTGACTGACACCAGTGATCTGACAGGTTATCCATAGCAAACTGAAATTTGAATGGAAAATCAGTTTGAAGTGGGTCTGTGCAGATGGAAGAATAACAAATAATTTAGTTTGTATTTAGTGATACTAAAAGTTTAAACATCTGAAAAATCTTTACCTTTTTACTCATAAAGGAGCATATTACAGTTGGACCACATTGTCAATTAATTCTGAAAGTCTGCAATCTTATAGCAATTTTGTTTAATTAAGTTCTTTCTATACTTGTATGGCTTGAGTGATTTCACTTTAGGAATGAAGTATAGTTCAGCTCCCATGTAAAGTAAAACTGAAGCCAAACATTTTATATTGGAAGTTCCATTCAGTGCTACCAACCATGTAACGATTAAAAGTTGATAAGTTAAATTAGAGTTTGTTGGGGATTGAACTTGTCTTTTGATCTCTGAAATACAATATTGTGACTCATTCAATTTTTTAAAAATTCATAGATATTGTCTTTTTTTCCTTTGATTATATTTCCTGTGGTTATGATCATGGAAGTCTTGAATGTTGGGAAGTGGAGTATTTGTGTGGGAATAAAGTATGGGATGGAAATTGGACTAATCTAGTGGGGAATGCCAAAGGGATAACTGGAGTTTGACTTAAAAATGAGTTGAAATGCTGGGTGTCTCTTCTGTTGTCTGGCAAATGGATGTAACACAGCTTTCGAGTGCAACTAATAACCTAAGTCTTCTATTAGAATAAGCCCAGAGGGAGGGAGTCAGTGGCAGATTAGTTCTTTCTAACAATACATTTGCATTATTACTGTCAAAAGAAAAATCACAGATGCAGTTAAGTGTCTATCTTTCCTTTTATAATTTTCCTACATTTTAGGATTTATCCTTTTCCATTGCAGGTCAGGGAGTGATGGTAAATGGAGCATAGCAAGATGTGCAATGAGTGGTAAATCCAGCTGTCAAACAGAATTTAGAACTTCAGTTTATTATCCGCTTGGCCACAGATCTCTGAAGGTGCTGGGCAGATTAATAGGTTATCAAAGAATGTGTATGAGATATTTGCCTTTATTAGTTGAGGCAGAGGTTATAAGAGCAGGGAGGTTATATTGGAGCTGTACAGGACTTTGGTCAGGCCACAGTCAGAGTGCAGTTTTGGTGGTCACCACGCTACAGGAAGGATGTGATTGTGAGAGGGGTTTGGAGGAAATTTACCAGCATGTTGCCTTGGATGGAGCTGTGAAGAGAGGCTGCATAAGTTCAGATTGTTTTCTTTGGAATAGAGAAGATTGTGGGAGGACATAATAGAGGTTTGTAAAATGGAGTATGCGCAGGACAAGTTGAATGGAAAACAGATGTTCCCCTTATTTGAAGGATCAAGAACATGAAAGCACACTTTTAAGGTGAAAAGCAGGAGATCAGAAGGGACTTGTTGTTTGTTTCCCCCACAGAGTGGTGGAGGCCTGCAGTGTACTGTCAGAAGTCGAGACTGGTCACTTTATAACCTTTTTAAATGCATTTAGTTGAGTGCTTGACATGGCATGACATGCACGGCTGTGGAACTAGTGTGGATTGTGATATGTTTTTGGCAGCACAGACGCGATGGGCCAAAGGGCCTCTTCTGTATGATTCTGTTATTAAGCCTGACTGAGTTTTCAGTTTTGGGATCATTTGCAATAGAAACCTTCCCATTCGACAATTGAAAACCTGGTATACTTGGAAGGAGTATCTTAGAGTTGGTTCAAATAAGTATCCATCAGGTCAGAAGACCAGCAGTGTGTTTTCCTTCCTCACCTAACAGGCCTTTTGATACTGATGCTAGAAGACGTTCAGCAGAAGCAGAAGGATTCACTGAGCAAATTTATGGAATGCCCTCCGAGCTGATCAGGATCAATAAAGTGAGGGTATCGAGATTAAGCGTATAGATTTAACAAGGCCACGGATTGGAAGGATTCCTCTGCTTCTCTTGGAACAGTGCCGTGGACTTTTTCATGTTCACCTTGGTCACAGCATCAGTGTCCCAGGTTCGATTCCAGCCTCCGACAACTGACTCTGTGGAGTTTGCACATGCTCCCCGTGACTGCGTGGGTTTCCTCCGGGTGCTCTGATTTCCTCCCACAGTCCAAAGATGTGCAGCTCGGGTGAATTGGCCATGTTAAATTGCCCATAGTGTTAGATGCATTAGTCAGAGGGAAATGGGTCTGGGTGAATTGCGCTTCGACGGGTCGGTGTGGACTTGTTTGGCCGAAGGGCCTGTTTCCACACTGTAGGGAATCTAATGTAATCAAAAACCAAAAGATACAGGAGCTGTGTGACAGGATGCCAATTTTTTCATATTAGTTGATCAAATCTATTACAAGTGAGAGTTTCAATTTTGTATCTGCACATGCCTTTTTTTATTCACTTTGTGGAATGTGGACATCACTGACCAGCATTTATTGTCCGTCTCTTGTTACCCTTGTGAATGTGGTGGTGAGCTGCCTTGAAACTGTTGCCGTCCACCTGCTGTGGGTTGACCCACAAATTATCTTGCTGTCAGTAGAAACTATTCATGTGACAGACATCCTAGAAGTACCATCACCTCTGAGTTTAAAGCTTGCTGTCAATATACTGGCTTATCAGGATAAAATTTTAGCAAAGTAGGTTTTTCTGCTAGGACAAAAAAACAGTTGCCTGCTGTTAGGAGATCACCAACTGTAATACCATGTACCATTTTAATGTTACACAGTTGCTCAGCTGTTCATGAGGCAGACACCCACCGAATGCAGTGTATAGTGTAGGTGCACCCTTCATTGCAATAGCTTTAATCTCAGGTGTTCGAATGTGGTCAGATTGGTGGTTAGTAGACAAAATCTTAGTGTCAAATGTGAAGAAATGCAAAGCTTTGACAGCGTGAACAGAAGCACATGGTAGGGTAACAACTGAAGAGAAAACAAAGGTTGCTACCGATCGGTGAACAGAATAAAATGATGGGAATAGTAGACAAGTACTGTCTTGAAAAATCAAGACTATTAGCACATCTGTCCTTTGTTTGGATTTGTGTAATCCTATCATGACGCAAGTGTTAATAGCTAAACTGTCTCTAAATTGTAATCAGATTACACCTGAATATGTTTGCTCTTCACTATCACATCTCCGTATGGGCTCAATCAGAAATTCATTTTCGTCAGGATCTTTACCTTGCAGATTCAGCTCAATTAAGCAGAGTCAACTTGATTTTATGGAAGGGAAATAATGTTTGGCGTACAAACACATACAAACTGAGAACATAAGCAGGCATTTACTCCCTTGAACCAGCTGTGCTGTTTGGTGAGATTTGAAAATTTGTTGGGTTTTTTTTGAGAATGTACTGAGCATGGTGGATAAGAGGGAGCTGGTAGATTTGCTGTTTTTGGATTTCCAAAAGCTCATTTGATAAGAACCACATAATAGGTTACTACACGAGGTAAGACCTTGTGATGCTCTACTTAGCATCATGGATACTCCATTGCTAATAAGAAACAGAATAGATGTTATTTTCAGATTTGGCAAACTATAACTAGTGTGCTGCCACAGAGATCAGTGATTGGGCCTCAACTGTTTAGAATTGCATTTATGATTTGAATGAAGGGACCACTGTAGTGTAGCCATGTTTGTTGACAATACAAAGATAAGTGGAAAGCAAACTGAGGTGCAGAATCTGCAATGAGATATGGATAGGATGTGAATGTAGAAGAATTTGATACATGGACCATCATGTGGGAAATTACAAAGTTGTCAACTACAATAGGGTTAGAAAAACAAACTAAAACACTCAGCAGGTCTGGCAGCATCTGTGGAGAAAAAGCAGAGTTAATGTTTCTGGTCCGGTCACCCTTGAAAAACAGAATACTGTTTAAATGTGGAGACTACAAAATGGTGCAGTTTAGAGGTATCTGGGTGCCATCCCATATGAAACTCCATAAACATTATCATACACACAGTACTTAAAAAGGCGATTGGAATGTAAAGGGGATGGAGCCTCTACGTCAGGATGTCTTGCTATAATTGGATAGACTGTTAGTCTGAACACAACTATAATACAGAAAAGGTTTTCGTTTCCTTATTTAAAGAGGTGTATACTTGTATTAGAGGTAGTTCAGAAAATGTCACTGATTCCTGGGATGAGAATATTGAGGAATGGTTGAACAGGTTGGGCCTGTACTCATTGATTAGCAGAATGAGAGGCTATCTTACTGAAACGCCTGATTATGATGGGGCTTGAGAGATGTTCAGAGGATCTTTCCCCACATGCAGCAGTCTAGTTTCAGCACGGGTCTCACTTAAGTCAAATCCAGAAGAATTTATTTTGTTCTTTGGTTGTTAATCTTTGGAGTTCTGTACCCAAGATAGCTGAGTTATTGTGTAAACCCTGAACTTAAGGAATAACCAGTTGTGTGTAAAGGTTGCTCCATGACTTCGCCACAGTCATTTTCTTTCATAATCTTATGCATATGTTGACCCCTGACTCTCGCTCAGTCTTGCTTTCTCGCTCTCCACTGAAGTAAACCTGCTGTTGGTCCAAATCTACTTGATAGAATCATACAATAGTAAACCATTTAAGGGCAACTGTTCAACTCCTTTTTGTCTATGCACATCTTTTTGGCTGCTTTTGTCCTATCTTTTGGGGGGAGCAGCCTTTGCACTGCAACTCTGAGATAACAAGATGATCAGAGGGTTTTAGTCTCTCCCAAAATGTTACTCATGTAAATGTTCTATGTTTTGTGACTAAAGGTTCAAACTTAGAAACTCATTAAATTGGGTTTCAATTGTGTATTCCAGGTTGTGACAGACTTTTGAACTTTAAGGCAAATGCAGGTAATGGGAAACAGACTGAAATGTTGAATTGAAACCAAGATTGAGTTATAGACTCAGATGTATAGCATGGAAATAGACCCGTTGGTCTGACTTGTTCGTGCCAACCAAATATCCTAAATTAATCTAGTCCCATTTTCCAGCATTTGGCCTATATCCCCCTCAAACCTTCCTATTCATGGACCCATCCAGATGCCTTTTAAATATTTCAATTGTACCTGCCTCCATCACTTCCTCTAACAGGTCATTCCATATACACACCATCGTCTGTGTGAAAAAGCTGCCCTTTTGGGTCCCTTTATATCATTCCCCTTTCACCCTAAACCTATGCTCTCTCATTGGATTCCCCTACTCTGGGGAAGGAAAACCTGATTTAATTTTATCGAATATTATTTTATTGAATGGCAGAATGGGTTTGAGGGGATGTCTGGCCTATTTCTTATTTTCTAATGTTCAAATAATGCAGTCCCTTGAATTAGCTAACTTAAAGAATCCTACTACACTCAAAAAAAAATGCTAGCTCCTTTTCTCAGCATCTGTGTCTGTACTTTAGCCATTTGGGAAGCCTTTATTCATCCAGTAAATAATCAAAGGAAGACTTGCATTTATATGATGCCTTTCATGACTTCAGGATCATGTTTTGCAGCCAATGCTTCTTGATAGTTCCCAACTTACAATTTTCTTCAATTGAAATATTTATAATAGTTATTTGAAAGCAATTCTACCTGGGGATATCACAGGAAAACATCCGTTCCTTATTCTTCAATCTCTCCCTGAATTAATTCCAGTTCTCTGCAGGGACTTGGAAGTACAACTGTGATTGAATTGCTAACAATGGCCTCTTTGTATCAGTTGCATTATCTTGTACATAGTTAAAAATCACACAACACCAGGTTATAGTCCAACAGATTTAATTGGAAGCACTAGTTTTCAGAGCAACGTTCCTTCATCAGGTGATCACCTGATGAAGGAGCGTTGCTCCGAAAGCTAGTGTGCTTCCAATTAAATCTGTTGGACTATAACCGGGTGTTGTGATTTTTAACTTTTGTACACCTTAGTCCAACACTGGCATCTCCAAATCATATCTTGTGCATGTAACACTCTTATGTGATTCGTGATACTAGCTGCTGTGTCCAGTTGATTATCCAATGTTACTGTGCTACCTTAGTAAACAATAATGTCACAGGAAGTTGAATTCTTTAGCAAAATCTGTTGATTCTGAGCAAAATGTTTATTTCTATTAATTTACTAATACCTAAGCAACTAATTGCTTTATTTAAATAGGTAAGTGTCTCCCACTGATTCTACACATCACAAAGTTAGATTTTCAACTTATTTGTTTTCACTGCTGGAGGTGGTTAATGGATGAAGTAGCATGATGAAATTTCATCCTTGACGTCACCATTAGATGCAGTTAATTACTTTAATTGCATGAAATAGGAAGTGAGAGATTTCATTATTAACACTCCAAACTAAATCATTTAAGGTTCTGTATTTGAGTCAATGACATGGCATTACTGTTTAAAAGGATTCTTTTGAAATGTACTACAAGCTTAATTGTAATCCCTAACAATGCAATTAACTTTTGTAATGATTCTGGTTGTGATGTATTGGGTTCATGAAACTCTTACTCTTTTGTGAGATTGTAGTTTTGCTTTACAATCTGAACAGTGTTGATTTGTTATCCAGCTGGTGCATATAAATCTTTGTTTTGGAGCATTGTGCACAAGGGGGGACAAAGTGGATGGATGCGTCAAGCAGAATGATTTGATGTGAAAGGGTATTCAGCCCATCAAATCCACATCAACCCTCTGAAGAGCATTTCACCAAGGTCCTCGTCCTCATCCTCGTCCTATGAGTAATTGAACTAGCCAACCCATCCCTACACATTATGGGCAATCTACCTAACCTGCACACTTTTAGACTGATGAGAGGAAACCAGTGCACCCAGAGGAAACTGGCACAGACATGGGGAGAGCGTGCAAACTCCAAACAAGCACTTGCCCAAGGGTGGAATCGAATCTAGGTCCCTAGCGCTGTTAGACAACAGTGCTACGAAGCACCGTATCGCCCAAAACTGGCATCATTTATATATATCTGCAAGATGTCTTAATACCAGCATGATAGTCCTGTAAATGAAGTTTTGTGGTGCAAACCATTGTCTAGTTCAGAAGTGAATGCAAAGAATTTTCTGTATATATTACAAGACAGTTATTGTACAACTGATCCAAAATACCTTTTGAGATGGTGATGGCTGTGTGTACCTTCAACTATCACCCCTTTTTACTAGCCAAGTTTCTCATTTGAATTATAGAATGGTTGCAGCACAGAAACGAGCTATTTGTCCCATCATGGCAAAAGTGAGGTTTGCAGATGCTGGAGTTCAGAGTCTAGGTTAGTGATGCTGGAAAAGCCCAGCAGGTCAGGCAGCATCCGAGGAGAAGGAAAATGGACAGTTTCGGGCAAAAGCCAGTCATCAGGAATGAAAGCCCTCCAAGGGCTTTTGCCCGAAACGTCGATTTATTTTTTTTTTTTTCCCTGCTCCTTGGATGCTGCCTGACCTGCTGTGCTTTTCCAGCACCACTCTAATCTAGACTATTTGACCCATCATGTTCATCCTGTCTGCATCCACCATTCTTTTTTTTCTAAAGCTCTGCAAATGTTTTCACTTCAGCTGCTTTTTATAGCCATGATCGCATCTGACTTCGCCAGTCCGTTAGGCAGTGCATTCTGATCCTAATTACTAACTGCAAGAATGTTATTGCTGTGTCGTCATTAGTTCCTTTGTTAATCATTTTAAATCACTGTCCTCTAATTCCTGATCTTCCCACCAATGGAAGCAGTTTCCCTCTGTTTACTGTTTCTGGATCCTGATTTTTAGCATTTCCTCTCAAAACCTCCCTCGCCCTCTCCTCTACCGAAAACAACAATAGTTTGTGCAAACTAACCGTGCAATTGAGCCCTCTTTCCTAAACTTTTTCCATAAATCTTTTCTAACCCCTCTCCAAAGCCTTCATATTCTTTGTAAAGTGCAGTTGCCAGAATGGAGTGCATTCTTCTGGCTGAGGCCAGATTTGTGTTTTATGAAGGGTCCTCATTATTTTAATTCCTTAAGTATGCTGTTCCATTTTTTTCCTCTTCAATTTTATTCTCCTATCCAATTTTCCTCTTTAACCCTCCCTTTCATTACTACTGTTCCTCTCCATTTTACTGCCACCACCTGGGATGACAAACCAAATGTGAAACTTCTGAAAATTTCTACGTAGATTCTGAAACAATTGGGTAAGCTTCAGAAAGTCATGTGCATGAGAAATCATATCTCGTGAACTTGATTTGAGTTTTTTGAAGAAGCAAAAAAGAGGATTGATGAGGGCAGAGCGGTGGGCATGATCTATATGGACTTCAGTATAGCATTCAACAAGGTTCCCCATGGGAGACTGGTTGGCCAGGTTAGATCTCGTGGAATACAAGGAGAACTAACTGTTTGGATACAGAACTGGCTCATGGGTAGAAGACAGGGTGATGGTGGTGGAGAATTGTTTTACAGGCTGGAGACTTGTGACCAGTGGAGTGCCATAAGGATCGATGCTGCGTCCACTACTTTTCGTCATTTATATAAATGATTTGGATGTGAACATAGGAGGTATATTTACTAAGTTTGCAGATGACACCAGAATTGGAGGTGTAGTGGTCAGCAATGAAGGTTACCTCCGATTATAGCGGGATCTTGATCAGATGGGCCAATGGGCTGCAGAGTGGCAGATGGAGTTTAATTTAGATAAGTGTGAGGTGCTGCATTTTGGAAAAGCAAGTCGGGGCAGGTCTTATACGTATAATGGTAAGATCCTAGCGAGTGTTGTTGAACAAAGAGACCTTAGAGTGCGGGTTCAGAGTTCCTTGAAAGTGGAGTCACAGGTAGATAGGATAGTGAAGAAGGCGTTTGGTATGCTTTCCTTTTATTGGCTAGAGCATTGAGTATAGGAGTTGGGAGGTCATGTTGCGGCTGTACAAGACATCGGTTAGGTCACTGTTGGAATATTGTGTGCATTTCTAGTCTCCTTCCTATCAGAAGGATGTTGGGAAACTTGAATGGGTTCAGAAAAGATTTATAAGGATGTTGCCAAGGTTGGAGGATTTGAGCTATAGGGAGAGGCTGAACAGGCTGGGGCTATTTTCCCTGGAGCGTTGGAGGCTGAGGGGTGACCTTATAGAGGTTTATAAAATCATGAGAGGCATGGGTAGAATAAATAGACTAGGCCTCTTCTCTGGGTTGGGGGAGTCCAGAACTATAGGGCATAGGTTTAGGGTGAGGGGTGGAAGATATGAAAGAGACCCAAGAGGCAACCTTTTTCACACTGAGGGTGGTACATTTATGGAATGAATTGCCACACGGACTGGTGGAGCCTGATACAATTGCAATATTTAAAAGGTACCTAGATGTGTATGTGAATAGGAAGAGTTTGGAGGGATATGGGCCAGGTGCTGGCAAGTGTACCTAGATTAGGTTGGGATGTCTGGGCTGGCATGGGCAAGTTAGACCGAAGGATCTGGTTCTGTGCTGTACATCTCTATGACTCTAAGTCTTAATCTTTTCATGATCACAGAGTATCTTGCTTCAGTTTTATAATTTGTTTGCTTTGGCTTCTGTTACCTTTAACTGAGTGAGGGAAATTGCTCCAAGAAAGAGACCAAATGCTGTACTATTTCTTCAAACCGTGTTCTATCCTCCAGGCTCCATGACAATCCAGTGAAATTTGAACATTATTGGTAGAATGTTATTAAGCCCAACTAACCATAAATGGTGCCCGACTAACCATAAATGGTGAGGTATATTTCTGTAGCCCTAGCATATTGCACTCCATGGATTACTTCTACAACTATTTCTACAACTATCAGCCTGAATATTCTGAGTGGAAAGCACTGTCAGATTACCATCTGTTCACCTTGTTTTAACATTACTAACGAGCTCTGTATATTTAGCTGGGAATTTCAAACCGAGCTCTTTCAGAAATGATGTGTGTACTTGAAATCAAAACTTCCCAAATTCTGTAGGAAAGTAGAAATTCAACTGTGCTGCCTTTTACAACAGTCAGTGTGCCATGCTGAGATTTAAATGTCCAGCGACATGGCTAGACACCATGACAGGTTCTGTAAATATCTGAGATACATGTGGGTTAGGATATTAGGGAAGGGTGACATAGGTAAGTGATTGTGATCTTGTGGCAGACTGGGTGGTGGTTAGGTCAGACTTACCAACACATCCCTTCCATAACTAAGGCGGCAGAGTGGGAGTCAGTGCTGACGCAAGGCGGTATCAAATCTAATCAAATCAGGTTGGAGCTGAGAATGTGTCAATGATCACCTCAAGGGGTTAAAGGGAGATGTAGTTCAGTGAGTGAATGTGTGGGGATATGCAGCTTAATACTTAACCAGAAGTTAGACCAGGTTTTTAGTTGTCTAACTGTTCTTGGGTAACTACGAATTTACAGGAAGTAGAGCACTCCGGATGAAGAGGTTTTTTGGCTTTCGGAATTGGAAGACTTTCCTATCAAAATCTTCACTATCCTTCGCATTTCCAGTGGAGTCTTCTACATCAGGGATTCCAGTGCATAGCTTCTGCCACAGACTGGAATTGTGTTCCAGCTATCAGAATATCCGGTCCATCATCCCTATTCCTAACTACATTCAAGTGGAGCGAGTGAACATAGCATTAACTACTTTTGCATGGATTACAACATGAAATATTTTTGGATATATTTTTCCAATAAAAAGCTGCAATTCACTTAATGTTCACATGCGTCTCAATTAGGATGACTATTTTACCTTTGGAGGTAAAGATCAAAAATGAGGTATCCAAACTTGGCTTCTAACATCTCCATTGTACATTAATTCACAGTAATCCCAACAAAAATAATGATGGATGTGTTCTGTTTCACAAATCTAGTAAAGTGGTAGTTCTAATAAGACAATTAATAACCTGCGGCAAGTTGTGTGCCTATGGTATTTTGTTTTCTTTAAGTTTTTCAGATTTTTAAAAACTACTCACTGGAGTAAAATCACATGGCCAGTGCAATCATTTCGCTGCCAAATCATTTTATGATGTTTTCTAACTTTAAAACTTAATTTAATTAGTAAATGGAATTCAACCATATACAATCTGAGATCAAATATGAATACACAAAGAAGTTATTTCAGTATTTATCTGTCAGCCCTTGGCCTATTGATGACATTCAGAGGAAAAAGTGAATTCCAGCCTGTTCTGGGTTCAACGTTAAAGAAACTATTTTGTGAATGTTTGTGCTGTTAGACTTCTGTTCCCACAGTAATACTGTAAAGTCGATCTTGTCTTTCACAGTGTTGATCAGTGAAGCCTGCATACCAGAAAGGTTAACTGTGGTGTCCCAGCAATAATGAGACTCCTCATTACATTAAGCCTACTTTTTATTTCAGGAAAAATTTAAATTGAGTAGAACTAAACAGGTCAAAGTACAATTGCAATGATTTATTACTGGAAAGTGAAGGAGCCTCTATATTAAGTAATATTGTAAATTTTGATATAACAAAAATCATTGCAATCATTGATTCAACATAACCAATCTTTTTGTTCATTAAACACTTTTTTTTAGATTTGAGAATTCTTGTAACATAGCTGTACAAGTGGCATTAAATTTTGAAGTTAGACTATATTTCCTGTCTTCTATCAGTTAGTTAAACAATGAATTGACTTCATTGTTCCAGTGTTTTCAACAAATTTTAAATGTGGGGAACTGCTCCTTTTGACCAAAATGAATTGCCCCTAACCCACATTCATACAACCAGTTCAAAAAAACAGACTGATATGTTTTGCACCTTTTTAACCTTTACTACTGTAACCTCTGTTTATGAGCCTCAAAAAGTACTTTCCATTAAGGTTCATTGAATTTAATCTTTGTTCTTCCCAGATAGGTCATCACTGAATGAGTGACATTTATTTACAAAGATATTGCTGTTTTATCCACTTTATTTTGCAAACCCAGGTATGCGGTATAATTGGAAAATTGTAACATTTCTTATATGCTGAACTGTATACTTTTAAAAATGACTCTATTAACTCTTATGCGCATCGAGTGTGTGGTGATGGTAAAGCACAGCAGGTCAGGCAGCATCCAAGGAGCAGGAAAATCAACATTTCAAGCAAAAGCCATTCTGAAAATCTGATCAAAGTAACAGTCCCAAAATACTTGAGCAGCTCCTTTTTAGACTTTTGGGATAGGAATACTTTAATTATTATACTGGCTATGCAAAGCCATTTTAATACAAAATAAGTGTTTCTTAAGTACAGCATACTTCTCATGATAAATTCAATTCATTTATTTTATCAATTGTTATACCTTAATTTCTCACTGTTTATTATTACTAATAAAATTCTAAACAATGCAATTTTAAAATAAACTGTAGTTAAACATTTTGCTTGAGCAGTGTATATGCATTTTTAGATTTTTAATACATGCTAACAATGGCCACTTTGATTTGCAAATGCTTATGCAAAATTTTCATTTAAATCTTTCTATACCAATTTTTATTTGACCTATCACAGTCTTATGCAGTACAAAACACTGGTCTGATAAAATACACAAATAGTCTTGCATTAAAATTGTATTGTTTAGGATTTTATTACTAACAATAAACAGTGAGGAATGAAGGTATAAGAAGTGATAAAATAATTTAAATGAATTGAATTTAACATGGGAAGTATGCTGTAGTTAGGAGACACTTCTATTTTTTGTTTAAAATGCAGGGCTTTGCATTACCAGTATAGTAATTAAAGTTTCCTATCCCAAAAATCTAAAAGGACTGCTGAAGTATTTTGGGACTGTTAGTTTGATCAGATTTTCAGAATTTTTGAATTAGCAGTGTACTTTGCTTAAATTGGAAGTACAGTATGGAAATGCAACTCTGGTTGGTTGATAGTTCACTAGTTGTGGTATTGTCCATAGGTCATATGAGGTTGAGCTAGATATTAAATCCAGTAGTTTATTGGTGATGCAACCCAAGTTAGCAATATTATGTGTGCGTACTGTGCTGCAAAATTTAAATTTAGTTGGGTTGATTTAACCAATTTAAAGCCTAAGTCTTGAGAACTTTACAAACAAAAGGAACAGACTGAAAATCCACTACAGTCTAGTACATATTCTTTCTCCCCTTCCTGTTTCTACTGCTTCCCCACTTTCATATAACCTGATTACTTTTTAAAACCTTATAAGTGGAATGTTTTTTTTCTCATTCTACTTGAGGCGAACAAAATTACTCTGTTGGCTTGCACTCAACATGAAATAAGAGTGAACCTCAGTTAAATGTGCAACATTCTTGTGCACCCTGTTCATAAACCTACACTACTATTTGACTGCAAGTTGTTAAGTCTCTTGGCTTTTCCCATCTTGAAAATGAAGCCCCACTGATGTCAGGCACTTCAACATGCTTATTATCTGTTATTTGTAAATTAGTCCAACAAGTAGTCCTGGTTTTTAAAAAAAAGTGCTTTCTAATTAGGATTCTCAAAGTGTGCTGTGATTGCTTCAGCAGTGATTCATGATTCCATGTAAATCTGTGTCTAAATCATGTGCTCTTCTGCTGACGTTTGGTTGATTAGGACTGTGGAGTGGCCAATAACTTTTTGAAACTTTCTCATTCAGAAGGCAGACCAGGATAAATTTAATTTCCAAACCCCTCATGTCAACACCTTCTGAGTGGGATTTAAGTTTAATGCTCAAGCATTTTTAGGCGTCATGACTTCAGTTGCAAGTCATGGTTCAGTCTTGGTTTTATCATTTACCTTCATGAGTTTTCTTTTGAATTTCAAATTCAATTTGCTGTCTTCTCTGTCAAAAGTTGTTATTGGGTTGTGGTTCTGTGTAAAACCGTTCTTTTGATACCTCAGGTTCTGATCAATAATACTCTAAGCATTTTGACTTTGGAGGACACCACAGTTGAATGCAATCTTGTCCCTATCCAGTGACTTTTGAAAAAGTAGAACTGGAGCTTAATCAGGAAACAGATTTTACTTTTATTCCTTACACCAACATAGGACAGATCATGTGCTGGAGTGTTCCAACTGCTGAACTAGAATAAGCTGACCAAATAGCGCATACACAGCTGCTTCCAGAGAAAATCTTTTATAAAAATGACCGTTCAATTACAGAAGCACTACAGGCCATCTTCTAATAGAAAAGAATGCAAGAAATTTTATATGTCTTGGAAGTGAACTTATTGTCAGTACACTATAATAACCTGCATGTCGATGCACTAGATAAAAGGTTTGTTTCACTTAGTGGTTCAGGTCCACTATTCAACACAGGTGTGTGAATAATACTGAAGATAGGGTGTGGTCCATAGCCCAAGGCATCCTATTTTAACAGGAGTGTTGAGTTGCACATCTAACCTGTTTAAAACCTTCAGGCAGGTTTTTTTTTTGGAAATAGATGGTGGGAACACTGTAGCTGTGCAAAAAAATTACCAGAAAGCAAAAGCTATTCTGGGCATTGTATTTTTTAAATTTTGTCTTTCAAGTCACATTCTGCATTATTTCTGAATTTGTTGATATTTAAGAATGATTATTGATTACAAAATTTGCAAATGTCTCACCTTTGTGATCTACAGGAACATACAGCAACTTGCTCAGAACTGTATGATACCTCAAAGGTTTCAGTTGTCACTGAAAAGTGTCATAGACCTCATCTTTAAAACTAAAAATATGAAGTGAATACATTGCACAAATACCAAACATGCCAATTTGAATTTTTACTGTCATTTATCTGATTACTTAGAGACTAAAGTAAAAAGGGATTGATGCTGTTCGAAATCTTTTATAAAGTGATCCGAGATTTGTCAGAAAATTCAGTCATGTTGGCATCGCAGCTGAACCCAATCTGATCTCAACTAATCTATGTTCACTTAAGGGCTGTCTCAGTACCGTGGTAATGTCTCTGCCTCTGAGCCAGGAGGCCTGAATTCATGTCCCTCCTCCTCCTCCAAAGGTGTGTAATAATGTATCTGCACAAGTTGATTAGAAAATATGTGTGCACTTATCTGCAGGGGCCCTAAAAGTATATTTTTACAAAAAAGGAGCAAAAATTGTCTATTTTGTCCCTCAAATCAGCTCTGCTGTTCAATATCATCATGGCTGATCTATCTCAAGTACACTTTCCCACCCTAATTCCCTTATCCTTTGATTGCATTAATGTCTAAAAGTCTGTGGATCTCCGCCTTAAATCTGTGTGCAATAATTCCCAATGTCTAGGAAGAGATTTCCAAAAGTTCAGAACAATCTGACTTATCCCAGTGCTCAATGACCAAATCATTTTCCTTACCAACTTTTCCTAGTCTCTTATTAAAAAAATTCTGCATTTGTTTCATTACAACCAAAATGTACATGTTCACCTTGGTTCGCATTAATTTCATCTACTTTCTTTTTCACTTAGTTAATGGCCTGGATTTTCATCCTCTGAAGGTAGTTGGTGTCAGAAAAATTCCCTACTTTGCACACACACCTTGGGGAGGGAAAAAGTAGCTCAAAAGTCACATTCTTCATAACCGAGGTGAGTGCAGACTACAATCTGGCTAACAGGCCCAAAGAATTGGCAAGCATTCACAGGCTGCCGGTACCAAAGATGGTTGATTAAGAGGAGCAGCTCAGTGCTATGGAGCTTGGTCTGAGTCATTGTGAGAAAAGTAAGGCCTGCGTTGCATGCATCTTATGCCCTTCACCTACCCCTCTGCCAAACAGTGCCACTTTCATGCGCATTTAACCATTATGCAATGTATAGAAACCAGTAACCCTATAGTGAAAATAGAATATCAAATTTTTTTTTTAAACTCTCATGTCTTTAATTTAGTCTTCCATTTTCTTTTTAAAAAACAACTTTCTGGGCTCTCAGTCAAGCCACTTCATGCATTTTTTGGCTTGGCTTCTGGAAATCCATTTGTCTGTTGAAACAACTGAGTCCGAGGCCATGGGAGTTTGGTGAAGGGTCATAATTTGGAGTGGGACTTGAGGGAGACCTTTTTGAACAATTTCATTAAGCAGCCTGTGGTTCACAATACCTGTGTGGTGCTGTGAACCACAACTCTACACAGAGATGGTCTGACTCCAGGAACATTCCAGATGACGAAACATGAATGTCTCTACAATGGACATAGCCAAGTCTGAAATGCAGGGGGTAGGTCTGTGAATGAATTAGCCAGTGCACTTAAACGCTTTTGAAAGTCTGAAACCCAGGAATGTAATCAGGAATCCCAAAATCAGGAACCACCCAACAGTTTACAGGGCACCCAAGTCATTCTGACTTAGTACGAATGCAGGGCAATCTGTCTCCTCTCAGCTGTTTCGTGCCATCCTCTTGGCTTACTTTGCTATTTAGGAGAAAGTGAGGACTGCAGATGCTGGAGATCAGAGCTGAAAATGTGTTGCTGGAAAAGCGCAGCAGGTCAAGCAGCATCCAAGGAGCAGGAGAATCAACGTTTCGGGCATAAGCCCTTCTTCAGGAATCTGCCTGACCTGCGCTTTTTACTTTGCTGACAATACCATGCTAAATAGCAAAGTTAAATGCCATATTCTTGGTTTCCTCAAGTAATTCAATTGGGAAGAGTCGTCATGCTGTACTCAAAACTTCAACTCTGTTTCTGTCTGCGTAGATACTGCCAAATCTGCTGACTTTCTCTGACATAGAATTTTGTTTCAGATTTGTAGCATCCACAGCATGCAGTATTTTCCTTTTATCCCCCCTCCAACTCATTGGGTCAGTACATTGCAATCCCCAATAGTTTTATTTCTCTTCCCTAAGCCAATGAATCAAGACCGTTTGTTACCGTTGAAATTCCTGAATCAGCTGAGGTCAATGTTGCTGTTTAATTATCCACAAAACCTTTGGATCTTAACCTGATGTTCAAAAGCTAAAACTTGTGATGAACAACACTAGATAGCATTTGTGAACAGAAAGACTGGGTGAGTTTTCCTTTAACCGCAGGACGTTTTTCAGTTTCAAAATTATTTCAATTTTGTTCAAGAAAACTTGCCACATTTACAATCTAATCAACATTAAACTTGGCAGAAAATAAGATGCTTACAACTAATGATAGTAATCATAAATAGGTCATTAGTATTTATGTTAAATTGTTAGCTGATTGGTAGCATGAACTTGTACTTTCAGCTTAAACTACATAGTAAACCATATGGTGAGACCAAGTGAAATGCTCCCTTGTGAAGTTTGAAATTTAAATTTAGCAAATTTTTTTTGAGAAATTACCTTTTTTTATTATTTGATTCAGTAGTGCTTCCAGTGTGTCTTTTCTGCATACAGTGTATCCTGGGAAGTCTGCTCTGAAACTGGAATATTTATGCCAATGTGCCCTTGTAGATCAAGGAACTTGTAAAGGAGGTGTTCATCACTTTGCTCTGCTTTGAAAAAAATAATTGCTGTGCAGCGTTATGAGGAAGCAGATGCAAATTTTGTATTTTAAATCCCTCACTTAAAAAGATAGTGTTGACACCTGCTATTAGTATCTGCAAATTTATGGTTTAGGGAGTTGAAGGATAGTGCATGCTCACATCCTGCAGATGTAGTGGTACACTTATTTTTATAGTTCATTTGTTTATGTTTCTATCATGCTGTCATCCAGTGATGAAGAGTTCATTCTGGAATACATTGCAGTAGCATCAGCAGTACAGCACTTCAATAGTCCAATGAGCTTACTTTTAATTTTGTAGGCCTGGCATAAGCATTCATGGCCTAATGTGGGCTGAGAGAATACCCAGGTAATGGTTACACCTAATGCAAGAATCTTTCGCTTTGTCATTCTACTTTGAAAGAGCAATGCTGTGCCAATCTTTTTGATGTCACTATTCCCATTATTTGCATTTTCAGTGGCACTGTTGTGTACTAAGCATCCAGTGGCAGGTAGAAGATGCACATAAATGAATCACTGTTATTGCTGGAACATAGTAAATTGCCAAGAGTAGCTAACAGCAGGAGTAGTATATGAACAGTTAGTTGAAATTTTACAATACAAAAGTGCCTAAAAATATCATTCCTTTACAAATAATAAATGTGGGTGTTAGTTCTTTGGAGCAAATTGACTCGAGACCAACAAATATGTAAACACCTAACTTTAATTAACAACAGAACATGTAATTCCATACAGACAGCTTTAGAAAAATGATTTTATATTCTGGGTACAAGATTTAGTGTTTTGATTTGGAATTTCCACCTCTGAGGCAGCAGCAACAAATGTTCAACCTTGATGAATTTTTAACAAAAACTTAGACAAATAGAAAGAAAAATAAGTGAAATTGGAACTTAAAGGACCAGATTGCCATATGTGAGGCACCCCTGATGCATGTAAAACTGCTGCTTGTCAGTGGTGTGTGACTGTTCTGGTCTCCATTGTAATATATCACGTCGTTGGCCTCCATTTTAACACCACCACCACCCCCCTCCCCACTCAGAATATTTCTGTCAGCTACTGATGTAAGTGACAACTCCCAGGTAGATTCAAAAGTCCTAATGTAACTTGTCCTGCTTTTGCACTGGTTATTTTCTGTGTTCATTAGTTTGTTGGTATTGATTAATTGAACATTTGACAATCATGAAACTCTTTCAGGTCAGGCATGGCATGGATGATCATTGAAAGAACTTAGCAATAACAGTGGTCTTTTTAACCCCTTGAACTCAGAGGCATTCCATTTGAACATGCTAGAGCAATTCCCCATGCAGGCACCTTTATTCCCTGACCTCTAATAATTTGGCCAACAAAAATCTGTTAGCATTTAAAGCTCCAGTTGACCTTGTATCTGTAGCCTCTGAGGGAGTGTCTTGCAGTTACACAAATGCAAGTTAGACCCTACTGAGATCTGGATGCTACACCTTGAGAAGGATGTTTTGGTCCTGGGGGAGTTTATCGCAGGTTTAGAAAGATTAAATGGGATTTCAGGGGTTAAATTATGAGGAGAGATTAGACAAATCAGGCCTTTATTCTCTAGAGTTTAGAAGCTATCTAATAATGGTTTTCAGGATATTAACAGGAAAGGCTGGGTAGATTAAGATAAACAATTTCTACTGGTTGAAGATCCTAGAATTGGGTGTAAGAATTATTGTAAGAATAAATTTTATTGTGAGACTAACTTTTATTAAGCAAGAGTATCTAGGGAATGGTGGCCCAAGACTGGGATGTGGAGTTGGGCCAGAGATCAGCTGCTATTTTGCTGAATGGCAGAGCAAGTTTGACAGGCTGAATGGCCTACTCCTGTTCCTATCTTCCTAGCTTTGATCCTTCATCAGAGTTAAAGAACTGTACAACCTCCTAGCTCAGAAGGATACTATCATGCCTGTTCTGTCTTTGAACAAAGCATCTGATTAGTTTTACACTCTTCAGCGTTTTTCGTTTACCCAAGTTATTATCATGTATGACAAAAAACTAAAGATCCAGTGCAGACCCTAGACATTCACCATTTGCCATATTTCCAGTAATTCACTTCCCAATGAATTACTGAAGTGTCACAAGGTTACCTCTAATTCCATACTCTTTCTTCTACTATTTTGTGTGGAACATATCAAATCCTTTGAGAATCCACATAGACAGCCTGAGTTGCCACTCCATTCATCTATCACATTAGTAATCGAATCAAAAATGTCACTAAAGTTAGTTGGGCATGAGCTACCTTTGATAGATTCATGTTGACCATCTTTGATCAACTTCTCGGTTCTAACTGCTCAGTTTGTCTCTGAGCTCCGATGCCTTACCAGAATTGAACCTTTCATTACTTCCTATTTTTCCTTTACACTGCAGATGATAAGACAATATTTTTTAGCTTTAATCTCAGATGGACGCACATTGCTGCAATTTTAATGTTTCCATACTCATTATCTCTTTTTGAGAAGTATGGTATTTTGCTCTAAGCCTGCATTAAGAACAACTGAGAGGTTGTGTCCCTTTATTCCTGACTCAAAACTATAGCATTTGCTTTGTTACAATGTTAAAGAATCTGAATCTATATTTTAAAATGTGACACTGTACCATGAACCTTTCATATCTATAGATGGCTAAATTTTGACCTCTGCTCTTTGTAATATCCCAAATATTCCAGGCTGCTAGTCTCTGTGAATTGTCCAAAGGGATCTCGGTGAATTCTCAGTTGATTAATATTACGTTTTGTTCCATTGTTGCCCATTGTACATACTTGCCTTCACAACAACTTTCATTTGCTTTAGTACATTAAGTGCTTTGTATCACAAGAACCACTACTAAGCATAATTTACATCGAACCAAGTCGGGAATTAATAAGCCAGGTCACTAAAGGTTTGATCAGTGGTAGGTTTTATAGTTCATCCCAAAGGAGGTAAGAAGGAAGAAGGTGGCAGATCTAGACTTGACTTCTTGGTGACTGAAGTTATTATTAGTGAAATGATGAAATAAGGAATGCTCAATTGGCCAGAATTGAAGGAGTGCAAAGGAGATTGTAGGGTTGAAGGGGATTACAAAACTATTAACATTTGAAATGGGAGTAGATGTAAATTGTTGGCCTCTCAAGCCTGCTCCACAATTCAATATGGTTCTGGTTGATCTGTTTGTATTTCAAATTCTGCATTCCCATCTACCCTCAATAACCCAGGAAACTCCTGCCTAACAAGAATGTATCCACCTGTCTTTAAAACTATTCAATGATCCCTCCTTCACTACCTTCTGAGGCAGTGTTCCAAAGTCTTATAACCCTCCTGAGGAAAAAAAGTTCTATTTAGCTCTGACCTGAAAAGACAACCAGGAGCAAGTGAGGACTGCAAATAGAGTCACAGATGTACAGCACGGAAACAGACCCCTTGGTCCAACCCGTCCATGCCGACCAGATAACCCAATCCAATATGGTCCCACCTGCCAGCACCCGGCGTATGTCCTTCCAAACCCTTTCTATTCGTATACCCATCCAAATGCCTCTTAAATGTTGTAATTGTAGATCAGAGTCAAAAAGTGTGCCGCTGGAAAAAGCGCAACCAGTTAGGCATTGAACCAAGGATCAGTAAACATTCCTGATAAAGGGCTTATGCTCAAAATGTCGACTGTCCTGTTCCTTGGATGCTGCCTGACTGACTGTTTGTCTAGTGCCACACGTTTTGACTCTGAAAACACAGCCCCCCTATTTTCAGAGTGCCCTGTGTTCTGCACTGACCCATGATAAACATACATGCATGCCCACCTTGTCAAGTTGATTCAGAATCACATACACTTCAATCAAGTCACCCTTTGTGTTCTAAACCCCCAGTAGAAATAAGTCCAGCCTGCCAACCTAGCCACCTAAACTAACCACCTCATTCCAGCTATCAATCTAGTAAACCACCTTTGAACTGCTTCCAACGCATTGCCATCCTTTCTTAAATAAGGAGACAAAAACTGCACACTGTATTGAAGATGTGGTTTCGCTCTTACCAGTTCCTCTTAGAAAAAGGAATAGCATCCCATTAGTGTTTTTGACTGCGCACTGCACCTGCATCCTAATGTTTAGTGTTTCGTGCATCAGTATACTCTGGTTCCTCCGCACCTCAAATTCCGCAGTTATTCTCCATTTATGTGGAGGTGCCAATGTTGGACTGGGGTGGACAAAATTGAAAATCTCAACACCAACTGGTGTAGCGAGACCAGCAGGTTTATTTGGAAGTGCAAGCTTTCAGGGTGCTGCTTCTTAGTCAGGTAGCTAATGAGGTAGGGTCATAGGATATAGAATTTATAGTAAAATATCAAAGTGTCATACAACTGATGCAATGTATTGAATAAACCTAGATTGCTGTTAAGTCTTTAATCACTTAGAATGGGTTGCAGGTTTCAGTTTATTAATATGTAAATTCCAGAACACTTTTCAAGTCACATACCCAAGATAACTTAAAGTTTCATAAAATAAAGTGACAGCTCAGCTCAGACAATGCATTAAAGGTGTGAGGTTAGAATCAAACTGTATTCCAAACTTGAGTCAGACTGGTTCTATTTCTGAAGTAGGAATTTATAAAATGTCACATGGGCTGACTGCCTATAGATTATATTTTGTTCAAAAAACACAATGTATCTGCAAATGCAAATTCACTCCTTTAGGGGTGTGTGTGTGTGTGTGAGAAATTGTATGTGCACTTGGTGTGTGTGCGAGTGTGACAGAGTATATGCCTGTGAGAGAGGGTTTGTGCAAGAGTGAGTGGCTAGTGTAGTGCAGTCACCTGTAGTGTGACATGAACCCAAGATCCAGTTTGAGGCCATCCTCATGGGTACTGAACTTGGCTATCAGCCTCAACTTGGCAACTCTACGTTGTTGCTTATTCCGAAGTCTACCTTTAGATGACGGTCACCCAAAGATCCAAGGCCAAATATCCTTGAATGCTGAAGTGTTCACCAGCTGGGAGGGAACATCCCTGAATGGGTGACTGTTGCGCATGATGTGACTTAGTGTTCTGGGATTTACATATTAATGAATCAAAACCTGCAACCCATTCTAAGTGATTAAAAACTTAACCGCAATCTAGGTTGTTCAATACGTTGCATCAGTTGTATGATACTTTGATATTTTACTACAAATTCTGTGTCCTATGATCCTGCCCCACTAGTTGCCTGACAAAAGAGCAGCCCTTCAAAAACTTCCAAAAACTTGGACTACAACCTGGTGTTGTGATTTTTAACATTCACCATTTAATTCATTCTCTGTTTTCTGTCAGGGAGGGACAAGGCAGTGATTTAAAAACAGGGATGAGCAATTTGAAGTTGAGGCGTTGCTTGATCATGAAGCAGTGTAATTCAACTGAGAAATATAAATGTGTGGACATTACCTACTACTAGTTAAGATCGAGCAACAGAGTTGAAATTACCTCAAATTTTTTGAGAGTAGCTTGTGGCAGGCTGGTGAAACGTGTGTTGCATTAATCAAGAGTAGAGTATTTCAGCAGCAACTGAGAAGAAATTGAAGTTGGACAATTTTACTGAACGGAAAATGGGTGATCATAATGATGTGGATGTGTACTTGGAAGCTGGTTTTGAGATCAAGTGCAACAACAAGGTTGCAAACTATCTAATTCAGCCTCTCTAACTTGCCAGAAAAAGGATGGAGGCAACATTAAGCTAGCAGATTTTTTTTTAGGGGGAATCACAGACAATGGTTTCTATCTTCACAATTAAAGCTAAATATTAGACTGACTGTTTAAAGCACAGAAATGGACTTTATTACCCATTGTATTGATGCAGGCTCTCTGAAAACAGTCTTACTACCCACCCTGCACTTTTCTTAGTCGTACATTGAAAGATATACAGCACTCAAACAGACACTTGGTCCAGCTCATCCCTACAGACCAGATATCTTGTATAAATCTAGTTCTATTTGCCAGCATTTGGGTTCATATCCCTCTAAAGCTTTACTATTCATACATCCATCCAGATGCCTTTTTAAATATTGGAATCATAGTCGTAGAGATGTACAGCATGGCAACAGACCCTTTGGTCCAGCCCGTCTGTGCCGACCAGATATCCCAACCTAATCTAGTCTCACCTGCCAGTACCTGGCCCATATCCTTCCAAACCCTTTCTATTCATATACCCATCCAAATCCCTCTTAAATGTTGCACTTGTACCAGCCTCCACCACATCCTCTGGCAGCACATTCCATACACATACCACCCTTTGTGTGAAAAGGTTGTCCCTTAGGTCTCTTTTATATCTTTCCCCTCTCGCCTTAAACCTATGCCCTCTAGTTCTGGATTCCCTGACCCCAGGGAAAGGACTTTGTCTATTTATCCTATCTATGCCCCTCATAATTTTGTAAACCTCTATAAGGTCACCCCTCAGCCTCCGACGCTCCAGGGAAAACAGCCCCAGCCTGTTCAGCCTCTCCTTTGTAGCTCAGATCCTCCACCCCTGGCAAATGTATCAACTTCCACCACTACTTCTGGCAGCTCATTCCATATATGCATCACATCTGTGAAAAAGTTGCAACTTAAAACCATTTTAAATCTTTCCCTTAAACCTGTGCCTTCTAATTTTGGACTCCCCCATCCCAGGGAAAAGATCTTGTGTATTTACTCTATCCATGACCCTCCTGATTTAAAAACCTTTATAAGGTTACCCTCAGCCTCTGACACTCCAGGGAAACAGCCCCAGTCTATTCAGCCTCTCCCTATAGCTCAAAGCTTCCAACCCTGGCAACATTATCGTAAATCTTTTCTGATCCCTTTCAAGTTTCACCACATCCTTCCTATAGGAGGGAGACCAGAATTGCACACAGTACTCCAAATGTCCTGACAATGTCCTGTACAGCAACAACATGTCCTCCCAACTTCTATACTCAGTGCGCAGACCAATAAAGGCCAGATTGCCAAAAGTTGACGTGGCCTCAATCTGTTGGTAAGAGCTACAAGATGGTGAATGAGCTTTTTCTTAAGAGAAATCCTGCTGTATGATACAATAGTAGTTAAATGCAGCTGAATTAACAAAGTAGAATTAATGCAAAGGTGATGTAACAGGGTATGAGAAGTTATGTTGTTTTGATTCATTTTCCTTAAATTCAATGCTTTGCCCTGTCCATCTTAACATATCAGTTGAGAATCTAAAGGAACAGATGCAATTCCATATACCACAATTCTATGCTGTACATATAGAAGCGAAGAATTCTGGGCTACAAGATAAAAGCTTTATTTGAAAGCTGCTATTTTTCTTAATTTTCCTGCACATAAAGTGGTTTTCATTGATATGTTATCTCTGCATAGTGTATTGGAATCTTGATTTTCAGGAGAACAGATGGCTTTAGCAATTATTGGCACTGGTTATGTAAACTTTTGTGTGCAATTAAATTTAATCAAATCTTCTTATTTAATGGTTGAAAGATTGTACAAATGGTTTAAAATTCTGCCAGGAACCTCGGGCTTTGGAGTTAGTCTTGATGTATCAAATGTAATAACAACAGAAATATTGTTACAAGCACATTGTGAATGTAATGATGTTGAGCACCAGCAGGCAGCAAGGTGATAAAGAGCTTTCAACTGTTAAAATCATTGCCTTAACACTTCTAAAGATGGCTTTACAGACTTCAATTATGTTGAAATTTCAAAAGTTCAACAATCATAATATAATCTGTAGCCTGAAGGGCATCACATTATTCTCATTATATTTCACCTTAATCATATGTTTATCCCTTTTTTCTCTCTGTTTTATATTGTGGATAGACCCAGTAGAGCACTGTATGGACTTGTTTTGAGCTCTTATGATGTAAGAAATGGTCATTCTTCAGAAATGTTTAGACTTGTAGTAATGAATAAAAACAGGTGCAGCTGTGTAAAGCAAAACATAGTTTCCAGGTGTAAACTTGTGTTCTCCCCATGGTCACTTTAGTGATGGTGGACGAGAAGGTTTAATCAGATGGAGGATGGCTGGTGGGGAACCACACCACCTTCCTTCCTTCCTCTATCTTGATCAAGTTTTTTGGTGAGAAGGCCAATGGACAGTGTGTTCTGCCCTGTCACTAATTAATTGCCATTCAAAGTACCTCCTCCTGCTGTTATTAACTCTCTCTGGTTGGCCTGGGGTTTACTCTGTACTGCACATACCTGCAAAACCTGGCGTATTTGTTTACTAGTTTATATGCAATGAAGCAGGAATGCCTTTTCCAAAGACTTGAAAGTGGAGGGCCCATTGAGAGGCATCCTCCAGTTATTGCTCCTCACCTCAGCATTTTGCTTGCATTGCAAGAGTGACTGCACCTCAAAATTACTTCATTATCTATGAATTTCTTTTGATGCATCTGTATGTCTTGATAAGTGCAATTGAGAACTTTGAAAATATTTTTTGTTATAAATATATCATTAACTAAGTTGAAGAAATGCTGCTTGAGCATTTTTAAAAGTATTCTTTTGCTAAAGGCAAGAGCCTGCTGGACCTAGTTAAAAAAATAACCTCCTTGCCCTTCATTCACTTCACTTGCCAGGATTGCAATTCTGCAGTAATGTTTACTGATCTTGCTGTGCCTTTTGGGTCATAAATGAGTAAACAATCAAATGGACTTCAAGAATGTTTAGTTAATCATCTAAAAGGAGTTATCTTCTCTTAACTTAATCAGGTAAGTGAGTGTGTATGTAAAGTTAGCTCCAAAGACCTTAGTCATTCCCTCTCCCTGTCTCTCTATTCTGTCATCATTTATGACACATCCCATTTTTACTAGCTAGGGAAGGAAATGGGCTATAAGTAATACAGGCAAGAACCACAAATGCACAGACCCAATAGAGATTAGTGTCAGGTTTGAATATCATTTTTATGGTTTCAGAAGCTCCCATAATGTGGGAGCAATTTAGTTTATGGAGTAGATATAAATGTTTGAAGAATGAATAAAGTGTAAGTATCATGATCTAAAGTTATTTAAATTCCTAGCCCTCTAAACCTGCTGTAGCTTGGGAAAAAAAGTATTGTCACTTGTTCCTACAGTTTCAGTAACTAAGTTTTTGGAAGACCTGTTATTGTAGCAAAAACCATTATGAATCAGTGGCTGAGTTTCAGTAGCTTTTGTATTGCTTAGTGTTAAGTTCACATTTTGACAATTTTAAATGGATTCTTAAAAGCTTAGCTCTCTTTGTAATTATTGAATAAAAGTTGTTTATCTCTTTGACAGATTGACCATTTGAGGGAATTTAAAATTTTGAATGTGTTTCATAAGTGAGTTTGTTTTCTGCATTGTGTGTATTAACCCATTAGGTTGTGACATAATTAATTCTTTTCGCCTCCATATGGGTCCTCTTGTCTAACCAACGTAGATACTGAGTAGGCAACTACGGAAATGCTGTGGGGATATAAGGCATTAGAGGGCCTTGAGAGCATGAGGGGATAGAAGGATGGGTGGGGAACCTTGATATTTTATGGAGGGCATCTAACCACCCTGTCTCTACACTTGTTTGCATCCATGGCTGTAGTGCATCAGGATCAGCATGTCTACCTCAATCCCATGAGATGTTGCCTTTCATAAGGCGGACTTGTCAAATTGGAAAGTTTTCCAACTTGAGCTGCTGCTTCAATAGCTAAAATCTGGCTCTTAGTTCTCCTTAGCAGGCAGGAGGAGGAGGAAAGAAAATAGTCTTTTTTTGTGTGGAATGCAAATATTGCAGTAAATATTACCTGGCTGTTTAGGATTTTAAAATATAAGGATCATTATACTTGAACGTTTTGAGAGCTGTAATGAAATTGGTTAGTAATTCTCATTGTTCAAAAGAGAAATATCTGCTTTAAAATGTGCTGTTCAAGGGAGAAGCTTCCTCTTAAGGTGGTTGTCTTTCAGTAGGTATTTGTGAGCAATTCATTGCATGTGGTCCAGAGGCTATTTTCTTATTAAAATAAACTAAGTAATACTTTAGTATGCAGCAGATTGTTATTTTGGCAGAATTGCACCATTTATTTGTTCTGTACTTTTATAAGTTTAGATTTAACTTTTAAGTGAATACAGAAGTAGTATACATGAACATTTTGGTATTAGGCCATCAGGATTGGAGTCTCGTATTCACGTTGAATTTATAAAAGTCAAAAATATATAGATGTTCTTGTTGTTGGAGTGAGGCAGACCTGTTTGAACAAATACTGCTTTTAGTAGTGCTGGATGAATATGCTGATAATCTATCTAGTATCTAATTGTAAGAGACATTAAAACCTACATTTAAATCTACTTGGCAGCAAACTAGTTGTTAGACCACACACTGTTTTCAATTCAAGATCTTTTGTCATGAATAAAGCTGGAGGTTTGTTCATGGGGCCAACCCACAAAACTAGCTTTCAAGAGCATAAACCCCTTTGGTGTGGATTAACTAGTAAACCATAATTTCTTTCATGGCCTCTTTCATCTCTCTCTCTCCCTCCCTCTCTCTCTCTCTCTCCCTCTCTCTCTCTCTCTCTCTCTCTCTCTCTCTCTCTCTCTTCCCGCGCCCCCCCCCCATTGTAATTAACTTTAATTGAGCTTTTATTTTTTTAACCCTTCAATGCTTATATTAAGTATACAGGTTGCCTATGTATTCAGCATAGTGATGGATACTTTTTCATACTATAATTCAGATTTATTTTGCAAGATTTATTCCTTGGACTTGTTTCCCTTGGTTCCATTTCTTTATCGATTATCATAGATAAGATTCACGATTAGGGTAGTGACCACAAAGACCAACTTGTGACCTGTAACCTAAAATGGTTCTCTTTGTTTTTTCCTTAATTTCACTCCATGTTTTCTACCCTTTCCAGAAAGTAGTACTTGGGAGCAATTCAACAATGCTTCAGACCTCTGTTGCCTAGCTGAAGTAATCATTATTGTGTAATTCTGAATCACAATGGCAATAAATCAAGGTTCATCTCTAGGTACTACTTATGACTGATTATCAAACTAAAGTTGCTATTAAATGATACAGTTGACTGGAAGCTTGGTAGGTAGGTTCTCAGAAGAGAGCACTGATGAGTTTTATGGAGAGAATGTCAGCTTGGAGCCTCTGCAGATCAAGGTTTAGCTGCCATTGATGAAGTGATTAAAACAATAAGTAGTAAGCAGATGTTTGGCTCTGAGAAACATCACAGTCAAGCCTGATCCTGCCCTTGCTAATTATCCACACATAGACAACTTTTTAAATAATAGAGATTAAGTTTGGGAGGCAAGAGACACGTATTTTTGCAACTTGTCTGGTTTAACTTGTCTGTCTGCACCTTACCTTTTATTGAGATCAGTTGCTGTTCCCCAGAACCCCTTGTTGAAAGCAGCTAACCTGAGGGAATGAAGCTGGGACCTGTATGTGTGGCTTCGCTCCACACCAGTGAGCAACTAGAAGACGACTTTCCATCTTTCAACCAAATTTGATTTGTATGCTCCTTGGGAGGTACAAGTTGCCTTTCTTGGATGCTGCCTGAACTGCTGTGCTCTTCCAGCACCACTAATCCAGAATCTGGTTTCTAGCATCTGCAGTCATTGTTTTTACCTTTCAAAAATAGACTTTCTATGTTTTTTACTTTGTATGTTGGTAAGAAATGACAAATCAGCTATTTCTTTAAGTTTTAGGAAATCTATCTGAAAAATCCTTTTGTCATCTTTATCGACTCAAACTAATTATAGCAGAACCTGCTTGGCTAGCATCACTCCCCTGTCTCTTCCTCCTAACCCTGCATGTTTTTTCTCTTTAGATAATTGTCCAATTGCATTTGAAAAACCATCGTTGAAACTGCCTCTGTTACACACTCAAATGTCACATCCCAGGTTCTAATCATTTGATGTTTTTAACAGTTCTCCCTCATTTTTCCGGAGTTTATGTGGACTTATTTGACCGAATAGGTTGTTTCCACATTCTAGGGATTCTAATCATGTCTATGTAAGGTCGCTGAACACTTCAACTAAGTGCTAGTCTCCAGCCTTTCCCTATAATTGTGCACATTATTTCTATATAAATAACCATCCAGTGCTCTCTCCTATGCCTCAACTGAGCTTGTCCCTATCTCACTTTGTGCATAGCAAGCCCAGATGACTGTGAGGGAGAAAAAAACTCGCTTTTACTTCTTTTGTAAAACACTGTTTAAACCTGCCCTCTAGTTCTCTTTATTTTTAAAACAAGCTGGAGAAATTCCTCCATATCTATTCTCTCCATGTGCCTCCATAATTTTGAAAACTTCTGTCAATTTTCACCTCTAAGGAAAGCAATCCCAACTTCTCCGATCTTTCCTTATAACTAAGGTGTTTCATTCATGGACCCTTTTCTGCACACACTCCAGTGCATTGCATCCTTCCTAAAATGTCTTCCAGAACTGTATGCAGTACTGTAGCAGAAGTGTAACCAGTATCCTATTAATGAATGGTGCCCCTGTTAATGAAATCAAAAATACCATGTGCTTTATTAACAACACACGCTCCCTCCTGTCACTCATAATGGCATGCATACTTATACACCCAGGTTTCTCTGCTCCTGCACAATCTTTGAACAGCACCCTTCATTTTGTGCTGTCTCTCACATTCCTTTTATTAGTGTATCACCTCTCTGCAATGAACTTAATCTTTTACCTATCTGTCCACGCTATAGTGACCTCTTCACAATTTACAAATCTTCTAAATTTTATGTCATCCACAAATTGTCTCCTACACACCAAATACCAGAAAAAAGCAAAGACCTCAATATTGACTACAATAAAGCAAAGAGCTGTAGATGTTGAAAATCTGGAAAATGATTTTTTGGGAAACTTAGCAGATCTGACAATATCTGTGGAGAGAAAGCAGAGTTCTCATTTTGAATCCAGTGACCCTCCAGAATCAGTCATTCAGTATGTGTTTCATCTCCCCAGTATAAAGGAGACTCCATTTTGAGCAGTGAATACAGCATTTTGCAAGGACCATTCCCACCAGGACACCCTCCTCCACTCCCAACACCACCCCATATCCCTACGTTACCTTCCAAAGCAATTGCAGAAGGTGCAGTCCATATCCATTTACCTCCTATTGAAGATCTAGACACAGCAATTTACCAGCAATTCACGCAGTCTACTCTAATGTATTCACTCACTCCTTCTCCCTGTGTCCCCACCCACTGTCACCAGCATAAAAGCACCTTTTCCTAGCTTTTATTGGTTGTAGAGATAGATCATTGAACTCAAAACATTCATTTGGCTTTCTCTCCACAGATGCTGATGGGCCTTCTGAGTTTCTCTAGCAATTTGCTTTTTTGTAACAACATCCTTGAGAACTCGACGACTGCAAGCCAGTCTGAGAAATACCCATTCACTATTGCTCTCCCTTTCCTTTCACTGAACCAATTTTGCAACCACATTGCTGTTGTCCCTTTTATTCAATGACCTTTGTTCATAAGTCTGTTCTATGGCACTGAATTGAACACGTACAGATGAATGAGTGGCTGGAGACTTCAAGGTGGGGGAGGAGACTTTGATTACTGGGACATTGAGTTTGATTCTGGGATGAGATGGGATCTTTAGAAGCCAGCTGGACTGTATTTCTACTGGACAAGCACTGAGAAAATGGCAAGCTGATTTGTTGACGTTTGTGGACTCAACCTGGTAAGAGGTCAGCAATATTTATTCAAGAAACAATCACAGCTGCAAGGAGAGATGATGTGCTCAGTTTTAATTCAGCTGGCTTGCATTGAATTGACAAACAAAAAAGAAAGGCAGTTCTACTAATAGAAGTATGCTATAGATTGCTGAGCAGCATAGAGACTCCATGTGTAAGCGCACTCCTGAGAAGTGCTGAAACAATTGGGCAGTAAGTTTCAACTTTTTGAAACTAACTTGTATAAAACATGCAGAATTCTTCAGATGCATTGAGGAGCACCTCTCTTTTAATAGTATGCAGCAGTCAACAAGAGACAGGTCAGTTCTGGATTTAGATTTATGAAAAAAAAACTGGGCAGATGGATGGATTATCATGAGAATAGCATTTTGATCCTCATATTTAATTTGTTAGATTTAGGGTACTAACAGAATATTTTGAGCAACTAAAATCGAAGCTCTGAACGAGGTGGGGCAGAGAGGAAGAATGCTAATTTTACTTTGATTTGACAAATGTGGTTTGAAGACAGCTAATTGAAGATAAATTCATATTAGAACAGTGGAAGGCACTTAAGATGAGGGTTTAGAACATATGTTCAACTGGTGGGATTTCTAAACCTTCACTTGCCCATGTGTGGCGATGAAAGAGGTGGGCCTGGTACTTAACGAACACATTTTGCTTGTCTTCACTGAAGAGTGACAGTGCAAACATTTGAGTTGAGGAGGACCAATGTGAAATAATAGGTGGCATTAATATAGTTGAAGAGGAAATTTGTTTTATTCAAAATGTGATAGAATTTCACAGAATGGAAACAGACTCTCAATCCTGCTCATCTGCGCCAATCAGTTATCCTAAACTGATCCCATTTGGCTAATATTGCCCTAAACCCTCCTTATTCATGAACCTATACGCAGTGTTCTGACCAATGAAGGTGAGTGCCAAATGCCACCTTCATCACCCTGTCTATCTGGGACTCCACTTGCAAGAAACAACAGACCTGCACCCTTAGGTCTCTTGGTTCAGGAACACTCCCCAGGTCCCTATCAATAACTGCATAACCCCTGCCCTGGTTTGCCTTATCATAATGCAACACCTCCTTATTATCTAAATTAAACTGCTTCTGCCACCCATTGGCTCATCTAATCACTGTACTGAGGTAACTTCCTTCACTGTTCACTACATCACCAATTTTGGTGTCACCTACAAACCTAGTAACCGTATCACCTATATTCGCATTAATATAAATGATGAAAAGAAGTAGACCCAGGACCAATCTTTGCAGTGCAACGCTGGTCACAGATCTCCAATCTGAGAAACCACCACCCTCTGTCTCCTAGCTTATGCCAACTTTGTATCCAATTGGCTAGCTTTCTCTGGATTCTGTGTGATCTAACCTTGCTAACCAATCTACCATGCAGAACCTTGTTAAGCACCTTGCTGAAGTCCATTTGGACATCTACTGCTCTGCCTTCATCAATCATCTTTGTCACCTCTTCAAAAAACTCATTAGAGTTTATGAGACCACAATTTCTCTCATACAAAGCCATTTGACTATCCCTGATCAATTCTTGGCTTTCCAAATGCATATAAATTTTGTCCCTCTGAAGCCCCTGCAACAATTTGCCCACCACTGATGTTAGGCTCACCAGTTTATAGGTTTCTTACCACCTTTCTTTAAATAATGCCATTCACCTCACCCATAGCTGTCGATGATACAAAGATCTCGGCAAGGGGTCCAGCAATCACTTCCCTAGCTTTCTACAAAGTTCTGCGATACAACTGATCACATCCCTGGGATTTATCTACTTTGAGTTTTAAGACCTCCAGCACCATCTCTTCTGTAATATGGACACTTCTCAAGATGTCACTATTTTCCCAAATTCCCTGGTGGTAGTACCACATAACATGAAAAAGGATGTCTAAAATGTGATGGTAAGGCTTGCTCCTTGTGGAAACAGTTTGGTGGTCACTTCTACCGAAACTGTCATGGACAGATGCATCTGTGGCAAACACACTAGCTCTAGTATATTCATTCTTCTTAATTGGTTCCCTTGCCTGCTACCACAGATCCTGTCTAGCAGCAATGTCCAGAGGATTAATCCGGCATGATTTGTAGTGCTGCTGCTGGGCCTTTCTTGGAAAATTTCCCAACCCTGAGTAGATTCTGCACTTTGCCACTCTGGGCTTTCTCCAAGTGATGTTAAACATGTAGGAGTATTGATTCATCAGAGGGGGGGGCACTGTGGTATTCAGCAGGTGTTTCCTTCCCCCATAGTTGACCTGATGTCATCAAACTTCAAAGTCAATGATAAAGACTCCCTGGCTAATTCCCTCCTACCTGTATACCATTGTGTTATCCCATCTGCTGGTCTGTCCTACCAATGGATCAGGACAAAGACAGCGATGGTGATGGCAGTACCTGAGATATTGTGTATAAGGTATGATTCTGAGAATGTGACTCTGTCAGGCTGTTGCTTGAATTCCCTGTGAGACAGTTGTCCCAATTTTAGTCCTAACCCCCAGATGTTAGTAACAATGACTTTGCAGTGTCACCAGGGATGTGCTTGCCATTATCTTTTGCCTGGTGGTCAGCCCAGTTTAAGTCCTTTTTTTGATGCTTTCAGCAAGCAATACGATTGAGTTGATAGGCCATTTCAGAGGACAGTTAAGAGTGAACCGAATTACTGTGAATCTGGAGTCACACGTGTAGGCATATTAGGTAAGGACAGTGTTTTTTCTTCCCTCAAGGCCATTATTGAACCAGATGAGTTTACAACAATCAACAATATTATGAAAGTTCTGGGATTAAGAGTCTCAACGTTTGCATTGTTATCTGGGTCCTCAGAGCATGATCTTGGGTTCAGCAACTTTAGAAACAGATACTTCACACTGCCTATGTGGTTCACACCCTGGCTGCTAAGAGACGCACGGGAAGAAATCATGTCTCAGACCATCTGTTTCCAATCCTGTCTGGCTACAGATGTGATGCCAGAAAACTGAGGCACAGCTAACATACCACTGTTTAAAAGAGCAGGAAGTGACAGACTGACAGCCTAATTTCAGTGGAGAAACAATTTAAAGCATCATTTAGAAAGTTGCAAATTAATTAAGGAGAGTCAGCATGGATTGAAGTGAAATTGTGTCTGACAAACTTGATTTTAATTTTTTTCAGGAGACAACAAAGAGCATCAATGAGAATAAGGTGTTTGATAGATTCTGCATAGGTGTAACATTGCTTTTGGCAAGGTCCCAGTGGTAGCCTGTTGAGAATTGAAAGGGCTAGTGGAATTCGTAGATAAGTTGGATCTAAAATTGGCATACTGACAAGTAGCAAAAGGGTAATGACTGGGCATTCTGTTACTCTGAGGCTGTTTCTAATCTGGTTCTGCAGCTCTCAGTACCTTCCTTGCTTTTAGTTATAAAGAATTGTTAAAATGTATAGGAAACTATATAGCCTATGTAGTGTGTTTGCAAAGAAGTAAATTATTCAGTGATGCTTAGTTTGATTTACACCAGGGCCACTCTGCTTCTGACCTCCTTACAGCCTAGGTCCAAATGTGAACAAAAGAGCTGAATTCGAGAGATGAGATGAGTGTGACTGTCCCTGACATCCAGATCCTATTAAGGGGCAGTAGCAAACCTGGAATCGGGGTAAATCTCTGCTAGTTGAAGTCATATATAGCACAAAAGAACATAGTATGGTTGTTTCAGAATTTAGAAGCAGGAGTCAGCCCTTTGACCCTGCTCCACCATTCAATATGATCGTAACTGATCATCCAACTCAGTTCCCACTTTCGCCCATTTCCTTTGATTCCTTTAGCCCTAAGAACTATATCTACATCTTAAGTCTTGAATGTTTTCGCCTCAAATTTCTTGTGGCAGAAAATTCCATGAGCTCAGCACTCTCTGGGTGAAAAAAGGTCTCCTCCTCTGTCCTCAGTCTGCCCCTTATCCTGAGATGGTGACCCCTGTTCTTGAATTTGAGTCATCAAGAACATCCTTCCTATATCTACCCTGTCTAATCCTGTTAGAATTTTAGACTTCTGTGCGATCCTACCCTCATTCTTCTAAACACTAGTGAATATAGACTTAACCAATCCAACTAAACGGTCTCTTCATGTGTATTACACATGCCATCTCAGGAATCAGTCTGGAAACTTTCTTTGCATTCTTTCTCAATAGCCAGAACATTTCTCCTTTGTGAAGGAGAACAAAACCACATACAATACTCCAGGTGTGCTCTTATCAATACTCTGCACACAGTTGTAGCAAGACTCCTTGTTCCTGTACTTGAATATTTTTACTATGAAAACCAACATACCATTTGTTGTATTCACTGCCTACTGAACTTGCCCGCTTATTTTTAGCAACCAGTGTACAAAGACAGCCACTTCCCATTGCACCTTCCCCTTTTCCCAATCTCAAAGTGGATAACCTCACATTTATCATCATTATATTGCATCTAGCATGCATCTGCCCACTGAACTTGTTCAAATTCCACTGAATCTTCTGTATATCCTTTTTTACAACACAGCATCCCACCCAGAATTACATCATCTGAGATGTTGAGACATTGGAGACATATGCTTTCCTTCTCTAAATTATTAATACATACTTGCAGTCCCAGGTTGTGAACAGGTTCCTTCCCCGAGTCCATTCGTAAGTCAATTTGTATGCAAGTTGGAACACCAGGCAGAGCAACACAAAATAGGTACTCTTAAGTATAGGAGACATTTGTACATCAATTTTTTTTAAATTACACACCTGTATGTGATTAGGTATGTAAATTTGAGGGTTCATAAATGAAGGATATCCTATATTGTAAGTAATTTGTGTCCAAGCACTGATCCCTTCAGTACCCCATTCGTCAATGCCTGGTACTCAGAAAAAGAGGCGTTTATTCCTAATCTTTGCTTCCTTTCTGCCAACCAGTTCTCAGTCCATTTCAGTACACAATATCCAAGTGTATGTGCTTTAATTTTGCATGCTAATCTCTTATGTGGGACCTTATTGAAAGCCTTCTGGAAATCCAAGTAAACCACGTATACTGGCTCCCCCTTATCCACTCTACTAGTTACATCTTCAAAGAATTCCAGCAGATTTGTAAAGCATAACTTCCTCTTACATCCATACTGACTCTTTGATCCTGTCACTAACTTCCATGTGCTCTGCTATTACTGTTTTTTTATAATGGACTGTACATTTCCCACCACTGATGTCACTTTAACCAGTCTATGATTAATTGTTATCTGTCTGCCTCTCTTCAATAGTAGTGATTAGATTGGCTATCCACCAATGCATAGGAACTAGATCATCTACTACCTCTAGGGTCAGTTTCTTAAGTATTCTGAGATGTAGGTTATTGGGCCCTGGTGATTTATCTGTCTATAATTCCATTAGTTTCCCTGTTGGTTCTAATAGCTTTCAATTCCTCCTTCCCATTAGACCGTAAATTCTCCCATACTTTTGTGGTGATGTTTGTGACTTCCTTTGTGAATGCATGTATTTGATTGGCTTCTTTATTCCCCATTGTACGTTTCCCTGTAGGGGACCTATGTTTTGTCTTTAATCTTTTTCTTTCTTCACATATCTATCGGCTTTTACTATTGATTTGTATGTTCCCTACAAACTTACTCTTTCAATTCCCCCTAAACACCCTCTGCGCCTCTTATCCATCTTTTTGTCTCCCTTTGCTGGAAATTAAATTGTCCCCAATCCTCAGATCTGTTTTCTTTTTGGCCAACTTGTATGCCTTTTCCTTAGATATTAATGCAATTGTTAGCTATGGTCTGACTACCTTTTCCATTTCCTTTTTGTGCTAGATTAGATTGAATAACTTTTGCAGTTTTATCCATGAGCTCTTAAATGTTTGCCATTGCTTATCTACCTTAACTGTCCTCAATGTATCACAGCCAGCTGGATTCTCATACCATTATAATTTTCATCATTTAAATTCAGGACCTTCGTCTCAGAAACAACTACATCACTCTTTATCGTAATGAAGAATTGTATCTTATTGTGGTCACCCTTCCTTAAGGGTCTATGCACAACTAAATTGGCAATTATTCCTTCCTTTGGTACACAATATGTAGTCACGGATGACAATTGACCTCTAATGAAAGTCATAATGGACTCAAAATGTTACCTCGGTTTGTCTCTCCACAGATGCTGCCAGATCTGCAGAAGTTTTCCAGCATTCTGTGTTTGTTTCTGATTTCCAGCACTGCTGTATTTTTTTTATTGGAAGAATTATAACAATTGTGCATATCTAAATTCCCCAATGGTTCCAGTTCTAAACTGGTGTAAATGTTTTTCAGTTACTGCTTTGTTACTCCTACTGCATATACCATTTCTTAATTGTGATTGCTCCCAGTTTTACCATTTTTCTTCCTGTACAGTATAATACAAATTTAGATATTACTACTCTTTACTTTGGTGGTTCAAACTAATAAGTCAAGCATGCTGTCAGAACAAATCCACCTAAACTGCTAATGTTTGATTGCCCAAAAGCAGCATTCTGTAGCACTCATCAACTCAACATTTGCTCCATAAAATGGCAGATTTATTTTAATAAAAGAATGATGTTAACTAGTGATTATAGATTTATTGGCATTTGGTCTCTGGCACTTTGAAGTCTTGATGGCTTGAGGCATGACAATCGCATCTAAAATCTCTCCAGTTGTAAAGCATTGCTTTGTAGTTTTTTTTTACAGAATCCTAACTATAATCGCTATTAGTGATTCTTTCATTCTGTTCACATTGTTTTTGGAAAAAAATAGTTAACAACAACATTTGCTAGTGTTTCAAGCATTTCTTTAAAACAATATAAATCAGAATCTCATACTTGTCCCAGAAGTTCAATAGGCATTATTTAACTGCTTTAGATTAGAATTTTGCAACTACTTTTGCAAAAGAAACAATTTTCACAACCAGAGACAGTGTAAATTCGAATGCTTTTTAACAGTTGATATTTATATCTTGTATTTAATGAATTAAACTTCCCAAGGTGCTTCACAGGAATATTATAAAGCAAAATTAAACTTAAGTTATAAGAAGGCAGATGGCCAAAAACCTGGTTAAAGAGTTGGGTTTTAAGTTGCACCTTAAAGGAAAAAAAGAGGTTTAAGGAAGGACGTCCAGAACTAGAGGTTTAGGTAGCTGAAGGCTTGATCAGTAGTGATACAATAATTAAAGTGGGGTTGGTGAACAGACTTAAATTAGATGAACGCACCTATCTCGGGGTTTATGGGTTGACAGCGATTTGAAGAGCAGGGGTGAAGTTACGGATGAATTTGAAAACAAGATGAGTGTTTTGATATGAATATGTTGTTTGACTGGTCACCACTCTAAGTCAGCGAACGTAGGAGTGAAAGGTGAATAAGATGACCTGCAAGTAAGGGTGTAGGCAACAACCATTTGGATGATCTCAAGTGGGCTATAGTGAGGGTAGAATGTGAGAGAGCAATCGGGATTGCAATGGAATAGCCAAATCTCGAGTTACCAAAAACCAGTTTCAGCAGCCGATGTGTTAAGGCTCTTCTGATTTCAGAATAGCTTAAAGATAGAAATAATGTTTTTTGTGATGGTGCAGACAGGTAGTCAGAAACTCATTTCTGGCTCAAATATGACATCAGCATTGAAAATAGCCATTGACAGTTAACCAGAAAATGAGAGAACCAAAAAAAACTGTTTGAAAGAGGAACTGAAGAAAATGGCTTACCCCATGTTTAATTGGAGAAAATGTCTGCTCACGTAGTGCTCGATGTTGGGCAAGTAAGCATAATGCTCTGTTTTTGAATTTTTTTTGTCAAGGTGCTAAAATGTAAATGAGAGAGAGATGGGTCCTACCAGAGATAAAAGGAGTGAGAAGAGAAGCCATTGAAAGTGATACTGGCTATTTTTAAAGCAGTAAGGATGGAATCAACTGGCTTCCAACAAGATGTTGGCGGACGGTGGTGATTTCAACCATGTCAGAAAACTACAGACAGTTTGAGAAGGAATTGTAAGGAAAGTGACTGATACAAGCTGTTTAAGTCCTGTAGCAGGGATGGAAACTTGATTGGAGGGATTTATCCAAACACCGACTTCAAGTAAAAATTAGAATGGATTTGAGAGTGGTAGCATAGTCGAAGGGTTTTGAGAGGAAGTGACAACTGGTGGTTAGGGTGATAGTTTGCAAGGACATGTAGCCTCCGCTACTAAGGGCAAGGGAGCAGCACCACCTACAAGATCCTCTTCCAAGGTTGCACAGCATCTCAAGCTGGAACTACCCTACCATTCTGTTGCTGTCATTAGATCAAAATTCTGGAGCTCCCTTCCTCTCGTTATTTGTACATGCCTGTGCCACATGGGCTGTAAAGGTTTAAGAAAGCAATTTAGCACCACCTTTTCAAGGACAGTTAGGGATGGAAACCAATGCTGACCTTGTATGTGATTATCAGTTCCCATGAATGAATGAAATAAAAGGGACATGTCACATGGTTTGGTGCTTGAGGTAAGTGGTGGTGACAGCAAAGATAAAGAAGAGGGGGTTGACATCTGAAGAAAGAGAGCCATCAACAATGTCAGCTAGTGTGGAACATGGGAGAGGAAAATCAGTGGCCACTTAGTGAGAATAGAATTAACAAAGCAAGAAGTGGGTCTCCTTGAAAAGACTATTCTGGAAAGAAGAGTTGGGAGAAAACCTAGTTTTCTAAGACCAAGGGGATCGGAGGAAATTTGAGGATGGGGGAGGAAGGGAGGCAAGTTCCACAGGCAGCTGATCATATTGTCCCAATCTAAATAACAGTCTGAGCTCCTCTCACTTATTCTTTGTAGGTGAATGTGAAAGGAGTGGGAGAGACAGGTTTAAGAATCTGGTTTACAAATGAGAAAGGAAGACTGAGTGACAGGGGTTTAGCTTTGCTTTCCAAGTTGATTCTTTGTATTAAAAACTTTTTTAAAATTCTTGTACAAAAAGGAACAGGAAAGGAAGTTCTGTTTGTACTTGGAAGTATAATTTGAGTGCTGGATTGTGGAATCAGGAAAGGGCCTATTGAAAGCGACAAATTGAAATCTGATAATTCAGTGCCCCACATTTTTTCAACAAGCAGTTCTTTGCAATGCCTAGTTTCAGACTCATTACTGCTTGATTCAGTGAAGGATGGTGACGACTTGCAACAGTAAACAAATGTGTGAAAGGCCCGAGGAAAGAAAGGAAACAGCCATACATTGACGCATGAGAGAGACACAAAGTAAAAGGCACCCAGATGAAGAGAAACTTACACAAGTGGAATAGAGTAAGGTGGTCAAACTGATATAGAGACAATGGGATGCAGTTTGAAAAGCTTGGAAGACTGTGTGAAGTTAAGAATTAAAAGATGAATAGAAAGATTATGGGACTGTTAAGACATTTTTGTTATGACCAGTATTGTGGTGGTCAACAAAATTCTAATCTAGATGTAGAAAAGACCATGTTGTGTTCCAGTTGATCAAGGCTTGGTGAAATAGATGTGCTTTACTTTACCTTTTAAAGTCTTCTTAATGGAGCAGAGTAGAGGGGTAAAACGTTCTAGGAGATATTATGAGCTCATACAGTTGAGACTGATTCTGTCACCAATGGTGAGTATATGATAGTGGTATACCCTTAGAAAACAAAAATCCAAGAATGAAGCAAACATGAGATTTGGAGAAGGTTGTAGGGGCAGGAGTGAGGAAAATAAATCACAGAAGGATTTGTAATGAGCAGAGGAGTTTTGTATTTGTTGGATTTTGGTCAGGAACTTAGAGTATATCAGTAAAAACACCATTAATCAATCAGCGTGTGAGGCTGTTATTACAAATTCAAGTTTAATACAATTGATGTATATCTAAGTGGAGCTTATCAAACATATGGGCAGAACAACAATTTGAGTCTGAATATACTTCTAACATTAAAACCTATAGTGCTTTGCAAATTTCTTAGATGGTAACATTGAGCAGGTAATGGTTAAGCACAGGAACATTTCTAATAGAATTAATGCATATATCAGCTTTGTAAAACCAAATTTGTTTTCTTCAGCTACTTATCTGGAATTTACATTGGGGGCAAGTGATGTGGTTGCATCTTTCTTAAGTCTCACCTGACATTGATACACTTTGTGGAAGATTAGAGTTCTTTTAAATCTGTAATGAGCGATAGCAAATCCAAGTAGGCATTCACACTAACAATCAAGTGAGTGTTTGATCTTTCCATTGCAATATGAGAATGTGACTCTGTGAAAAAGTGACGAATGAATGTAAGGAAGCTCCTTTTTAGATAATTAGGAAAATTATGATTCATTTGTTCTGTTAAAAATGCAAATGTAATTTTCTTTTAAGTTTAAAAGCCAGTTGATTGTTTAGGTGTCAAAATTATATTTTATGGGGGGCAAGGGGGGGAGAAGAGAGAGGATGTAGGCTTCCTGACCCCTCTTTCTCACTGTTGATTTCCTATTTACAATTTAATGTCCTTATTTTTTTCTTCCTCCTCAAGCATGATTGAGGCAATGCTGTTTGTGAAGTACTCTATCTTCTCATGTCAGGACCATCCTTGGGCACTCCTTGATGCATTGCCTGCTTTTGATATGACAGTATTTAGGTTGCCATTCTATGGGTACTACAACTTTCTGTCCTGTTACACCAAAGGTAAAAGGAACTTAAGGTGTATTCTTTAGTCTTCCAGATTTCGGCTCAAATAATAAAGGTCATGAACTAATTTGTATATAATCAGCAATTCCAAGTGGTAATAGACTGAATCACGTTAGAAATTGTTTCTTTGCTCAACTGGATGGGGAAACGCAGCCAAAACATAGTACTGACATTTAGTCAGGAAGAAATAAAATTATGGTACTGTCTGTGGACTGGTTCCATCACTTATCAGTGGAAAAAGCACAGCAAGTCGGCCAGCATCCAAGGAGCAGGAGAGTCAACATTTTGGGTATAAGCCCTTAATCAGGAATGTGGAGGGGGAAGGGCTCTAAGAGATAAATAGTGGGGTACAGGTGGGTCTGGGAGGCAGGCAGGCGAGAGGTAGATATGATAGGTCAGTTGGGAGGGTGGAGCAGTTAGGTGGGAAATAAGATGGAGAGATGGATCAGGTCAAGAGGGCATTGCCGAGTTGGTCTGATCTGGGATGAAGTCGGGGATGGGGAGATTTGGAAACTGGTGAAGTCAATGTTGCTGTATGGGTGTAGAGTCCTAAGGCAGAAGATGATGTGTTCTTCCTCCAGTTGGTGGGTGGCTAGGATTTGCATGCCCTTGGGTGAGTTGCAGGGATATCAAGCGCCAACCCAGAGTGATTCACCAAAATAAAACCACCGCCCTGTGGCCAACCACTTCCCCTCACACGTTATCTTCCGCCGCAACCCGAAAACCTCATGACATCATCATTGCCTTCACCAGTTTCCAAATCTCCCCTACCCCCATTTCATTCCTGATCCAACCCTCCAACCTGGCACTGCCCACCTGACCTGACCTACCTATCCATCTTTCTTCTCACCTATCTGCTCCACCCTCCCCACCAACTTATTGCAATCACCTCCTACCTGTATCCACCTATCATTGCCCATCTACCTTACCCCCACCCTGACCCTCATATATATCCCTTAGCTCCCTTCCACCTCATTTCTGATGAAAGGTTTATGCCTGAAACATCGACTCTGCTGCTCCTCTGCTGTCTGACCTGCTGCGCTTTTTCCAGTGCCACACCTTTTGACTCTGACTCTTCAGAAATCTGCAGTCCTCAGTTTCTCCTGTTTCCATCATTGCTAAGAGCTGGAAATTGCCCTTAAAAATCAGCAGGCAGAGAGGAGAATCTCAACAAAACTTCTACATAAAAAGGTAGGTTGTGTTCAAGAAGGAGTTTGATATATGTCTTGGGGTTAATGGAATCAAAGGATACGGGGAGAAAGCTGAAACAGGTTATTGAGTTGGGTGATCAACCATAATCATAACAAATGATGGAGCAGGCTTAAAGGACTGAATGGCCTACTCCTGCTTCTATTTTCGATGTTTCAATGTTTCTATATCTAGCGAGCAAAGCCAACTATAGAAATAACAATCATTTGGTATTGCATCAGTGATGTAGTGTTGACATTCATTCGAGATATTTGTGCGGTTAATATTCATGTTTGTGTATCTTAATGGCACTCAATCACTGTTACATTATTGTGCAGTTGAAGGGTAATTTGCTTAATTGACTGGTTATGCTTATGAATTTTTTCTGCGAAGTGTTCTTTGTTATTTTCCAATGCATTTTGCATTTTAAATCAATACTTCATACATTCTGATTTGCCCAGGTGCTTTAGGTAAAGCTTTTGTTTTTGAAGCTATAGAAAACTGAACTTCACTCTGAACATGGCAATAAAAATGTACAGTCATATTTAGTCTTGTTAAACTCTGTTTTCCATCTATGTGTTCAGTAGTAGGATGTTGGAGAAATCATTGCATAGTGAATAGAAATATCCTTTTGGTAACATTATCTATTTTGTTTACATTGATAATGATGGAGCCAAAACAGCCACTCAGCTGTGCCAACAGTTGTTGTTTGATGCAAAATTTCATCTGCATTCCTTTGATCGCTATCTAAAACCTATATTTCTCAATTGAGACCTGAGAAAGAAGTGCAATAATTTAAATATTATATGCAAAAAAGCTACATTGTTAATAAGTTTGAGCTGGTTTAGTTTTCCGATAAACAATTTTCAGCATTTTTGGAGTTTCATTAGTATTTGTAATTGAGTGCTGCCTTAACTTGAAGACCCATTTCTAAGGATTAGATTTAACCACTCTGTTCATTACAACTGCTGCACTGACTTCAAATTTTAAAGACCTCTGCAAAAGTTAATAAATTTCCTGAAAATGGTTGCAGTGGGGACAATGCTGATTGCTTAATTGATGCAATAAATATTAGGTTGTCAGTTTGCTCGCTGAGCTGGTGGGTTTGTTCTCCAATGTTTTGTCATCATGCTAGGTAACATCATCAGTGAGCTTCCGATGAACTGTTGGTGTATTGTCCTGCTTGCTATTTATGGGTCTTGGTCTGTTGTGGTGGGTGATATCATTTCTGATTCTGTTAATAAGAGGTTGGTAAATGGGGTCTAATTCGATATGTTTGTTAATGGAGTTCTGGTTTGAATGCCAGGCCTCTAGGAATTCCCATGCATGTCTCTGTTTGACTTGTCCCAGGATGGATGTATTGTCCCAGTTGAACTGGTGTCCCTCTGTCTCTGTGTATGAATACCAGTGATTGTTGGTCATGGCTTTTGGTAGCTAGTTTCTTACAGCTTTGTCCGATGTATTGTTTGGTGCAGTCCTTGCAGGGTACTTTGAATATCGCGTTCTTTCAAGAAACCAGCAGGTAAGTAGCCACAAAGACATGACCGACAATCACTGGTATTCGTATACAGAAACAAAGAAGGACACCTGTTCGACTGGGACGAAACCTCCATCCTAGGACAGGCCAAACAGAAACACTCGTAGGAATTCCTCGAGGCCTGGTATTCAAATCAGAACTCCATTACAAACCAATAGATTTAGACCCCATTTACCAACCTCTCAGAAACAGAACTGGGAATGATATCACCCACCACAACAAACCAAGACGCATGAACAGTAAGCAGGATGACACCAATGTTTCACCAGAGGCTCACTGATGTTACCTAGCATGGTGACGAAACATCTGAGAACAAACCCACCAGCTCAGCGAGCAAATTTATAACCTGATCCAAAACTTAAGTTACAACTCTTCTCCAAGATGTCCAAACAATAAATATTATTGAGCCTCCATTCGTGTTGGTTATATAAATTGCCACAGATTTATTAATGTTTGTTTTATTACATTGATTTCTGTTTTTGACATTTCTAAAATTCTTGAGTTACTACTTTGAAATGTAGCTATCTGAATAATTTCAGAATGTAGCAGTGACTAGATAAGGGGATACTTAAAGTCCTAATGGAGAAACAAAATACTAGAAATCTAAAACAAAGCCAAACATACTGCAAACGCTCACCAGGTCAGGCAGGGTCTGTGAAGAGAGAAATCAGTAAAATTTTAGGTTGATGACCATTTCAGTCATTTCAGAACGGAGTACTGTCAAAGGGCCACCAGTCAACCTGAAACACAATTTCTCTCTCTGCTGCTTAAATACCACTCTTCAGGCAGGTACTTGGTACTTGATGTTCAGAGAGGTGTTCATAATTAATGAATAACTTAAATTTTCAAGCTGTTATAGCAGCTGCAATTATGTGTCCAGTAACTGTAGGATTGAATTGAAACTGGAAATTGGTGTTTGAATGCTGCAGTGCATTCATCTCTGCTATGTAAGAGATGTATTGCAACCAATTGGTGTCAGGTGCAAATCCATGCATCTCATAATTGATGTGTGTATTTGGACAACATAACTTATTATGTTTGTAATAAATCAAGCTAAATATCATTTTTTGCGACTAATGAAATAAACGATTTGTTTTGAATGCAGAAGACAGAAAAGATTTTGGTGGAATTTAACCATGGAGAACTTCTAGAATTTTACAACAAGGTGAGTGTGTTCTCTGTAATAAGTCAGCAAATTAGCAGTCTATTTTTCGTGACTTTACAAACTTGCTGACTATTTATGCTTTTGGTAATTTTTTGGGGAAATTTTTTTACCACTTTGAACATTCAACTTAGTTTAAGTGTGACAGCTGTCTTAAAGAGCCTTTGTTGCTCACTTATCTGGAGAAATGTTGAGTACTTGATGTTGGACCCTAGTTTTAGAGTTGTTAAAAAAAGCTATTACCACTCTGAGTTAGGGGTGCTTGCCTGATAATGTTCCTGATCACTTGATACCAGCTCCTACTACACAAGTGGTCTTCTGGTGAGTGTGAATCCATTTTAGCTGTAACTCTCATCCTTTCCTGTCTTATTAGGATGGAGGCTTGTTGAACTGCAATTCAACAGTACTAGAGGCACTTCAGCTAAGCGGTCATCATTTAAGTTGAGCCCTTAGCAATAGACTACCTGATTGGTAGGGGTTTAGCAGTTGACCTTTTATCCTGTTTGCATTGTACATCTTGTATATAACCATTTAACGTTGCTGATGATCAGGAGCTAGAACCTTAGCTGATCTTCTCACAATTGAAAGGTGCCAAAGCTAAGTGCAGTGCCATCACTAAAATAGAGATCAAGTAACTGAGTGAAAACTAAAGATTGAAATTGATACTTCCTGATATGCATAACTCTAATAACAGGGTAATCTAATTAAGTGAATGGGGAAGCCTTTGGAGTTACTGTTTTAAATTTACTTTTTAAAGTGTCACTTTTCAAGATGCAACACAAGAGATCAAGTGTCAAGAAGGAAGATCAAGTCTCATTCTACTCTGCTCCTAAGTTAGAGGTTGGAAAATACATTGAGAAGAGAAATTCAGATGTGGTGTTCCCTATAATGTCATGGTTATGGACACATGCTACCGAATGCAACAATGTATCTTAGCTTCAGCAACCAGTCACAAGCCCTTCAAATAAGTATTATCAGTGTCTGCTGACACCCGCAACTGTGGGAATCTGTGCATACTCACTAATCTGGAAAGGCACATGCGCACAACTCACCCAAAATATCATTCCGTAAAATCTACATATGACATCAAGCACAAAGGCCACACTGCACATGTGCTGAGAAGAGGCACATTTTTTTGAAATTGAATTCAATGCTGAGGAATGAGGACAGTGATTGGGGGAGAGGAGAGGACAGTATGGGGATGTGCAAAGAAAGCACGAAGGATAGCGTTGGGAAGGAGAGCACAGAGATTGGCAGGTGAGGGGGAGAGGATAGTGGGGATGAGGTGAGGGAACAGGATGTTATGCGGGGGGTGCGAAGAGAACACAAAGGACAATGAGGGGAAAGAGTGCAGAGGATAGCAGTTGGTGGGGAGAGGAGAGGACAGTATGCTGGGGGTGTGGAGAGAGCACGAAGGATAGTGGGGAAGGAGAGCGGAAAGGTTGAAGATGGATGGAGTGGAGAGAACAGTATGGGGGGTGCGAAGAGAGCACAAAAGATAGTGGGGAAGGAGAGTATGGAGAATGGTGTGTTGGGGAAGAGGAAAGGATAGTGCAGTGGGAGGTATGATGACAGTGAGTGAAGAGAGAACAGTCATGGAGAGAGGCGAGGAGACAGTGGACAAAGGATGGTGATGGCAAGGGGAGAACGGGGAGAGAATGGGTTAGAGGGTTGTGAGAATGCCGGGTGGGTTGGGGGGAACTCATGTCTTTCTCTGTCTTTCCCCCCCCCCGTACACTTCTTCCCAGGTTGCCTTTTAAATGCTCATCTGCAATTTTAAGTGATGTTGTCAGCAAATGCATACTTCAGTATTTGATACCTAGGGAGTGAAGAAAGGAGGACTTTATATTCATGTAGCACCTTCCTTAACTGCATCCAATGAGACCCTTCAGTATAATTATTGTAGCATTGTAGAACATAAAACAATGGATGAAACACTGCAAGCTTCACAGTGTGATGATAATCTAAGCTTTTGATGCTGATTGAAAATTAAATATAGATCAGGACATTGGGATAACTTCCTTACTCCTCTTCAAAATCGTGCAATGGAATCTTTTACACCCTTCTGCGACGGCAGTCTGGACCTTAATTTAGTGTCTCAGAACTGTAACACTGCCTCTGTTATGCTCAAGAACCAGACATTTTCTTTGTTCATGTGTCGTGGAATGGGATTTGAATCCAATTCCTTCTGACTCAGACTAGTGCTATCAAATCAGAACATCTTTCTGTCCCCACCCCACTGTTCCCTTCACCAATCCTTGGTTCGTGCCACTCTCCTGACCAACCTCCCTGAACGCCCAGATACCTTACCTTGCAACCTGTAAAAGATACAAAACCAACTGGCATATCACCCACCTCACCTCTATCTAGGGCCCCAAGCAGTCCTTTAGCCTGAGACAGCGGTTCACCTGCCTCACCTTCAACCTAGTCTGCTGTATCTGATGGTCCTGATGTGGTCTGCTCTACATCGGGGAGACCAAACATACTCTGCACATTTCAGCCGGGTCTGCAGGGGCCGTCCTGACCTCCCAGTCATCGCCTGTTTCAATTCCCCCAACCACTCCCTTTCCAACATGACCATCCTTGGTCTCTTCCATTGCCACAATGAACCACACTGCAAATTGGAGGAACAAAACCCCATCTTCCACCTGTGCAGCCTACAGCTCAGACGGCTCCACGTTGAGTTCTCAGATTTCAAGTAACCTCCCTTACCATTCCTGAACTCCCTACCCAGCCCCTTGCCCTCCCATCCATTCCTCTGATTGACCCTTCCTTCCAGCTACCAACCAGATTCATTCCTCCCACTGACCATCCAGGTCCTACCCTCTACCTGTGTTCACCTATCCCTAACTCACCACCCTGCTGCCAATGCCCCCTTTATCTGTATCCCCCTGCTTATATTCATCCCCATTCAGAAAGAAGAGTTACATCTGAAAGGTTGACTTCTCTATCTCCTGAAGCTGCTAAGTTCTTCCCACCTCCTGTCTACCTGGGATTCCAGCATCTGCAGTTTCTTTTTCTCTAATCAGGATATCAAGCCATGATATTGAGTTCATCATATGCTATTCAAGTAAATCAACTCTTAAAGGCAAATAGAGCATGGGTCACTATGAACTGGCTACTTTTCTGATCTGTTATGAAGATGTAGGGGTACTGTAATTTTAAGAGGGTTGAAAAGCTAGCAAGGACTTAGAGAAGCACAGAGTCCAGAACAAGATAACAATGTAAGGTTTGGTTGAAACAGCTGCAGTAGCTGGGTTGCCATGAGACACAAACAAATTCAATTCGGCCAATCAGTTTAAATTATGCCCCAAGATACCAAACTCCAATCTAGTTTGAATTTAGTATTTTGATAATATGAAAACCAATGAAACAATTCGATGTTTTGGGGTATGGATATCAGACACTTTGAACAGGTAGCCAGAGTGGCAAAGAGAACTGCCAAAATACCAACAGATGTAGGCTGCTAGTAAGAGCTCTCTGAAAGGTACCTGTCTGGAGAAGGAGTTTGCACAGAAAAAAAACATCAAAACTGACCTTGAGAGAGCATCTACAGAGGAAACTCTGCAAAGTTGATTGCTTTTGAAATGATTATTTTTCTGTAAATTGTAATTGGGATTTTTTAAAATCTGACCAGTATTATAGGGGGAAGGTAAAAAATAGGTTTAAGAGGAAAGAGTTGTAAATAGTTGTTAGTAGATATTCTGTCATACTTAAACATAAAATTGGGTAAAAACAATGACTGCAGATGCTGGAAACCAGATTCTGGATTAGTGGTGCTGGAAGAGCATAGCAGTTCAGGCAGCATCCAAGGAGTAGCAAAATTGACGTTTCGGGCAAAAGCCCTTCATAAGGAATAAAGGCAGAGAGCCTGACGCGTGGAGAGAGAAGCTAGAGGAAGGTGGGGTGGGGAGAAAGTAGCATTGAGTACAATAGCTGAGTGGGGGAGGGCATGAAGGTGATAGGTCATGGAGGAGAGGGTGGAATGGAAAGGTGGAAAAGGAGATAGGCAGGTCGGACAAGTCATGGGGACAGTGCTGAGCTGGAAGTTTGGAGGTAGGGTGAGGTGGGGGAAGGGGAAATGAGGAAACTGTTGAAGTCCATATTGATGCCCTGGGGTTGAAGTGTTCCGAGGCAGAAGATGAGGCGTTTTTCTTCCAGGCGTCAGGTGGTGAAGGAGGCCCAGGACCTCCCTGTCCTCGGCAGAGTGGGAGGGGAAGTTGAAATGTTGGGCCACGGGGTGGTGTGGTTGATTGGTGAGGGTGTCCCAAAGATGTTCCCTAAAGCGCTCTGCCAGGAGGCACCCAGTCTCCCCAATGTAGAGGAGACCACGTCGGGAGCAACAGATACAATAAATATTAATAGTGGATGTGCAGGTAAAACTTTGGATGTAGAAGGCTCCTTTAGGGCCTTGGATAGAGGTGAGGGAGGAGGTGTGGGTGCAGGTTTTACAGTTCCTGCGGTGGCAGGGGAAGGTGCCAGTATGGGAGGGTGGGTTGTAAGGGGGCGTGAACCTGACCAGGTAGTCACGGAGGGAACGGTCTTTGCGGAAGGCATAAAGGGGTGGGGAGGGAAATATATCCCAGATGGTGGGGTCTTTTTGGAGATGGCGGAAATGTCGGCGAATGATTTGGTTTATGCGAAGGTTGGTAGGGTGGAAGGTGAGCACCAGGGGCGTTCTGTCCTTGTTATGGTTGGAGGGATGGGGTCTGAGGGCGGAGGTGCGGGATGTGGATGAGATGCGTTGGAGGGCATCTTTAACCACGTGGGAAGGGAAATTGTGGTCTCTAAAGAGGGAGGCCATCTGGTGTGTTCGGTGGTGGAACTGGTTCTCCTGGGAGCAGTTCCAGCGGAGGCGGAGGAGTTGGGAATACGGGATGGCATTTTTGCAAGAGGTAAGGTGGGAAGAGGTGTAATCCAGGTAGCTGTGGGAGTCGGTGGGTTTGTAAAAAAAAAAAAATGTCAGTGTCAAGTCGGTTGTCATTAATGGCGATGGGGAGGTCCAGGAAGGGGAAGGAGGTATCGGAGTTGGTCCAGGTAAATTTAAGGTCAGGGTGGAATGTGTTGGTGAATTTGATGAATTGCTCAACCTCTTCGCGGGAGCATGAGTTGGCGCCAATGCAGTCATCAATGTAGCGGAGGAAGAGGTGGGGAGTGGTGCCAGTGTAATTACGGAAGATCAACTGTTCTACGTAGCCAACGAATTAAAAGTAAAATAATTAATTTTTACTTTAGTTACTTTTGGGTAGTGATTTGCCTCTCTAATTTTAATAGATTACAGCACGGAGTGAATTTGTCTGTGTTGCTGGTTTAAATTAACAGAGGGGTTTGCCCCATGTCATTACAGTTTGGGGATTTGTCGCCAGGATTTGAACAGTTAGGGTTTTGGATTTGTGTTTTGAACAGGTTTAGATCAATCCACTCTGAGGTTTGGATGGATTTAAATAGAAAAAGACCAGTAGACTTAAATACTTGCAGGTTAGTGTCCTAGGTCTTTAAATAAAATGTACGTGAGATGATTATTTAATTTCAGTGACTTGTGGTTTTATTAAATTAAAAGTGAGAGAAATGGCTCTTAAAATTGCTAAAGAAGTTCTGGGATTTGAATATGTTTCTCAAATTTGCCAAGAAAGTTTAGAAGGAAAGAAAAAGACCATGCTTTTAGACTCCACAACCATCTAATGAAGGAGAAGTAGTCTGAAAACTAGTGCTTCCAAATCAACCTGTTGGACCATAACCTGGTGTTGTGATTTTTAACTTTGTTCGCCCCATTCCAACACCAGCACCTCCAAATCAAAAAGAGAGAATCTGAACTTGAAGTTGTAACTTAGTCAGCAAAGTCAAGTCAACAGGATGGAGATTAAAAGAGAAGGTAGTGATATAAATAAATACAGACGAACCTCTATTATCTGCACGAGATGGGCGGGCACTATTTCGTTCGGATAATTAATTATTCGGTTAATTGATTCAATGTCTTTCCTCTGGGCTCGGAGTTTTCTGTTAAGTCTGCTCCCCGTTCAGGAGACTAGGCAGCAGCATTCCGCACATGAGCACCCACCCCGTCCAACACAGCACCCCCGTCTGCCCCTCAACCCCGTCCTAAACCGCCCCCCAACCCCATCTAACACTGCAAACCTGCCCTCCGTCCTGAACGCAACCACCCCCTCTGGGGCAGCCGGACTGGACACAACAGCAAGACTGCTGTTGCCTTTGTGGGGTAAGTCTCCAAATAGTGCACCTGTGCACACAACTTTTTGACATCTAGTAAAGATGCCAGATGGGGGGGAAAAAAGGGTATCTGTATGTCATATGAACATGTTGAAACCATATTATACGAGAGAGAGAAATGGATAAACAGGTGTTAGTTCCTGTCTCGCAGAGAGGGGAATCAAATCCAGATGTGGATTTTGAGGTGCCTCAAAACAGATTAAAAAATGAAAAAGTTCTTCAGGGGTTAGTTGAGTAAACTCTGTCTCAGGAGCATAGAATGGAGTTAAAAGATTTGTTAGTGCAGTATAAGGGCATACATAAGAATCAGATGGGGAGGACTAATGCTATTGTGCACGAAGTAGACATAGGGAAGACTGCTCTGATAAAACAACACCCCTATCAGCTTAACCTACTCAAAGCCAGACAGGTCCAGAAGGAAGTGGAGGCCATCTTTGAGGATTTCATCGAACTGAGCCAGAGCGAGTGGAATTCACCGATCATCTTAGTTCCCAAACCAGGCGGGACTCAACAATTTTGAGTGGCTTCTCGGAACATCAATGCCGTTACAAAATCAGACTCCTATCCAATTCCAAGATTGGGGAATGTATTGAGAAAGTCAGAGTAGCCAGTTACATCACCAAGTTGAACTTGCTTGGTGGTTACTGGCAGGTACCTTTATCAGAGACGGTGAAAGAAAGTTCTGCAGTTGTAACCCCAAATGGGCTATATCAATTTAAAGTGATGCCCTTTGGAATGAAGAATGCCCCCACTACATTCCAAAGACTCATGAGCAGAGTTGTGGCTGGGTTAACAAACTGTGCAGTCTATTTGGGCGATATAGTGATCTTTCGTAAGTCCTGGAAAGATCGCATGTACAGTTGGCAGAGCTCTTTGAATGACTATGAGAAGTAAATCCGGTAATAAACAAAACTGAATTCATGAAAGCATAGATGACGTTCTTGGGGCATAATGTCGGTCATGGAAGGTTGACCCCACAGAATGCAAAGATGAAGGCCATCAAGAAATTTCTGCAACCAACCTCGAGGAAAGAGGTGCTTCAATTCTTAGGACTCAGCAGATTCTATTAGAACTTTGTTCCAAGCTTCAGCAGTGTAGTGGCACCATTAACCAATTTAAGGGCAGCGGTCTCTAATATTCCGTTTCCACACAAAAAACAATTAACCCCAGTCTCAAAGACTGCAACTTCCACTCCTCGCCCTAAAATTTAAGGAAAATTGACTATTTTAATGAGGGTTCATTGCCACTCATTTTCTAATCAGCAAGTTATCCTTTACACTTTTTGGTGTCTAATGGTACTTTTAAAGTTAATTGTGTTAGCAGCAAGTATTATATACAAGTGTATATTCAGTCTGGGAGTATGCTTTATAGACATCTATCTGTAAGGTAAGGTGGATTTATCATGCAGGTTCAAATTCTGTTGTATTGTTAGGGGTTGACCTTGGAAAAAAAAACTGAACAAAAACCATTGGCTTTCTGCATTCTTGGTGTTAAACAACAGTTGTAGGAACATTCAAAAGCATAGACATTAGCTATTATACACTAACAATTATTTCTTTTTCATTTTCTACAGTTGGAAACTATACAAGCACAACTGGACTCTCTCACGTGACTGAGTGAACAAATAATCTTGCAAATATGTACTTGTCAACTGTAGGTTGAATAACTGAAGAATTTTCATAACACTCTGTGCTGGAGAAATAAAATGAATAGTTTCTATTAAATATCACAACATATCTATAAAGTACCACTTTTGGAAATCTTTGCCAACCAGTGAATCTGGAATTTAACAAATTGTTACATAAAATTCAATAGCACACGAGTAGAGTATCAGCTGCCTAAATACTGCCTTGTATTAATTCAGGGGTATCAATGTCAGTTAAGAAATTCTAATATTCTCAACATGTGATGTTTGGATTTATTCATTGGAAGATTGGGCAAGATTGTATGCTGTTTGAAAGTAAAATTCTGGCACAGCTTTAGAAGGGTTTGAGCAGCAATAAGGGTTTTCATTTTCATTTGTTTTGTGAAGACCAGAAGATAGATGGTCTTAACATTCAATGTCCTCTTAAGTTATTGCAGTTAATTAAGTTTTTGTGATAACATTGTATACAAATCTGTTATTAATTAATTCCATAGCATTAAAGTAGCAAACCTTTTGACAAAGCTACACTTAATAAAGTCTTTTTTTGTTCCCATAATTTGTGATGTTTTTGATTTAAGTAATGGCTGGAATATGTATATGTTGAGTCACCATGGTTTATATTGTCTGCTGAATTAAGATACCTGGACAACTGTGTTAGTGGATTGTCAATGGTAGTGACCTTTCAGGCTAAGTGTAATGGGATTGAAACCAAGGTCATGAATCGTTACTTGCATAAGCTGAAATAAATACAGAATTGATGATTTGCGCTGTAGATGTTTTAGCATGTCATGACATGATATAAACTATATCAAATTCCTATCAGCATGAAGCAAGTTATTGTCTTACACATGTACACTCATATGGTCATGCAATTACAATGGCCAACTGTCTCTTAGATGACCTTTTGTATGAGTAATGTTGTTAATTCTTCACTTCTTCATTCTATGTGGTGTAAAGAACAGCATCTATGCTACTTATAATATGTTCTTATTGGATCTTCAACTATTTTCTTCATAATCTCTTGTCTTTTATTGATTTTCTAAACCACGTAAGATTAAATACTTCACTATACTAGAGGTAATATCATTTTAAAAGACTGTTTCATGAATTTTTGTTCATCGTAATGCAGACTGTTAGTAGGGATTAATTTCATTTTTTTTGTTTCAGCAGCATTGTGTAAAGGTATCTAGTCATCAACGATTTTCAAATTTTTCCGTGTGGCAACTCCTTTCTAAAATGCTTGTTTCCCAGAGTACTGTGAAGTCCAGCTTTTAAAAGATAACAAGGAAGGATATTTTATGTGAATCCTGTACGCAGGGTCATATGGGGATTAAAAGTCTGCACTCTGGAAAAAATGTTGGCCAATATGACATTTCCTTGAGGTAGCCAATGAACGAGCAGGGACAGCAAGAAGGGATTCTCGACTCAGTTAAAGATACCAGGGAGGCCTTTTGCTTGGAAACAGCAAGAAGCTGCCATGGCAGGGTAGGAAAGGGATGACAGTTTTGCCCTGCCTCCACCTTCTCTAAAATAAACCAGTATTTTTTGCTGGGTCACTGCTATGGGTATCTGGGGAAGCCCTTCTACATGGTAGTCTGGAGCTGCTGCCAAATCAGCCAAGGACCTTTTCCTGTGCTGGGGGAGTCCAAAGCATCAGTTTAAGGTGGAAAGGGAGAGATTTTAAAAAGGACCTGAGGGGAATCTTTGTCACGCAGAGGGTGATGCATGTACAGAAAGAGCTGCCAGATGAATTACTACATTTAAAAAGACATCTGGATGGGTATATGAACAGGGAAGGATTTAGAGGAATATGAGTCAAATGCTAGTGAATTGGAATATGCCAGATTGGGATGTCTGCTTGGTGCACATGAGTTAGACCAAAAGGTCTGTTTGTGCTGTATGACTTTATAAATAGGCAGGAGTCCTGAGCCTTCCTGGAGTGCTGGACCTCCAATCCACCACCAAATAGTTACTTCCACTAGCAGGTAAACTGGCCCAAACAACTTCTAGGAACTCCTTTAATTTGCCTTAACTGATCCTTTGTTAGTTTAAGTGGCTACCACATGCTAGATGGAGCTAGGGAATTGCCACACCAGTCAGCTGTGTTACTGCACCCTCCTTCCTTCATTCCCAGCCTCAAAATCCACCCTATGGTCTTGGAAACAAAAAAAGTTTCATCATTACAGAAAATGTTTTTCATTTAAAATTTATCAACAAAATAGCATGCCAGTAAATTGACACATATGGAAGGAATCAAAATCTGATCACAGATGGATTGACGTCTACAGTCTTCTCAAAGGCCCCCTGGAGTCCAGGAATCACTTCAGCTTCAGAGAAAACTGCTTACAAAACAGTTCCTATTTACCGCACTCTGTTGGAGGGGGTGGTGGAATAGAGAATGATTTTATGAAGTCTACAAGAGTAAGAAATGTAGCATGCAATGTGGCCTAATTAGGCAGGAAGGAAAAATTTCAATCTCCTGAGAGGCAGAGAAGAAATCAGTCTTTTTGTGGTGTGTCATGCATTACGACATTCTCCAGCAAGTTTCTACTTGTAGCATGTTGTAAAACTAAACTACCTTTCGTTTGGGTGGAGGCTGAGAACTTCAGTCCCCAGCAAGCTGAGAGTCGTGATGCATGTGCAAAGTGCAACAAGTGCTTCATCCAGTATTCCCCTTCAACATTTAAAGGGCCTAGCAATCGAGGTTATTGGGGTTCACAGACCTGGAGTGAAAACCAGGAGTCAAGAATTGGTTTGGGCCCTACAATTAGTGGAGCAAACAGAACCCAGGGGTGTTGCCAGGATGGTGAAATGCTGGTTGCATGTGTGGTCCAAAAAGTATTGGATGCAGGTGAGAGAATCCTGGAGATCTGGGAAAAGTAACTGAAAGCCTTGGATGGGGAGAAAAGCAAGAAAACATAAAAAGTAATGGGAAGCAGAAATCTCCTGAGACACTGAGGTGACCACTAGAATAGGAACCAAGAAAGAGGCTCTAGGCAGTGAGTTGATGCACTGATACCAAGGGTATTTATCGTCCTTTGGAGTTAAACAGAGATCTGCTGGTCTCCATGACTCCAATATATTTAGTGAGCAATTAGGGAAGTTGATTTTTTTTAAACTGTCCCAAGTCCTATCTTCTGACAGAAAGGTTGAACTATTGTGTGGCATTGACTCTCCCAGTGATTATGAAATAAGAGTGTGAAAGGGGAGAGCAAGTCAGAAGTACAAGGGATAATTACTGAATTAACTTGCTCAGAGCAGAAAGGACAAACAATGCAAACAATATTATTGCCTAAATTAGTCCTGTTAATGCTTATCAGAAGATATTGATTTTACAATGTATGATGACAATGCAAAACATTGTAACTCATCAGGAGGGAAGATTTCTGTGCCTTTTATTTATAAATTGCTACTATTACATTTTCTAATACGGATTCCTAATTGTTTTAGAGCCTTAACTTTAAATTAGTGAGAATATTTTCAAATTACCCAGTAAACAATTACTTAGGTTTTCAGAGTTGTACCGTAATACATCTTCAGTTCCTTCACCTTGGGAGAATTTTCTCTGTTTAACAACCTGAGACTGTGTAAAACTGGGCTGTACAATTTATTCCCTTGTAATAAAACGTGAATGTATGTCTTTTTCTGTAATATTATCAACATTGCAATTTAGTAACATGAACAGAATCAAGGATTCTATAATGGCCAGGCAGCTCTTATGTAATTCTGATGAGTGATATTATAAATATGTTCTTAAAAAACGGAAAATGATGAACTCTCTAAGTATTCAGTAGCTTGCTGTTTGACAGCAGGAAAAGAACAGGTTTATTATAACTCTGATGATTTATTGTTCCTAAAAGAGCTGGAAAGAGACTTATTTAGATGTTGTACATATCCAGAACAATGACTTTTATTCTCTACACATTTATTTTTTCATGTAGGCCAACTGCTGAAACACTAGCATGAGGATGGTCAGTGTATTAACATTATTGTAAATTTCTGCTGCTGATCAGCTCCTCCTTTTGATTAGTTACATAAATTCAGTCCAGCCTTTGTTCTTTTATTAAAGATAATTTAATTACTAATAATCCCAAGAACAGATAGAAAGCAACATATTTATCCACCGAATATACTGTCTACCCTTCCTATTGAACTAAAAGGACAACTATTTTGGTCTGAAGTATGTAAAATGCATTGTAGTCTAAAATAGACATTAACTATCAGTAGCTATTTCAAAAACATTCCATACCAAATGGCAGTATTCACCTTCATCGTCTTATCCCAGGAGATAACAGTAGAAAAGCAGTTGATCTTATAAATACAAGTATTTAATCAATTCCTCATTATAACTCCCTTTGCCTCCCTTGCACAACCATTTTTGATGATCTTCATTAACCGATCTTTAGCTTCCTCTTTATCTACATACTTCTCCTCTGTGACCTCAACCATAAATTTTCTCATGCACACTCATTTAAGTTCCCCTCTCCTCCGCTTTTCTCAACCTCCTGTCTGCCTTCATGTTATAGTGCTTAGCTGGTGTCAAGTTTTGGATGGATTTATCTTCCTCTAGCTCACCATCAGTCAAGACACTCTGACTGCTATCTTGACACTGAATCCATCTTCCTCCTTAACCATTCTCCTGTATTAAAACATTCACAAACTTAGCACTCTGATTCTGAGCTGAGCTTTAACCCCTAAGACTTTACATTGCCAAAATGCTTTATTTCCAATACTATATCAATCCCTTTTCTACTACATTATTCCTACTTTGATGAAACCTTTGTTTTGTGACTTTGTGACCTCCAGTGTTTGTGCCTCTAATGCTCTTTACTGGCTACCCATACTCCATCTACCAAAAACTCCAAAATAGCCCTTCTCCATTCACCCATCACCCCCAGCCCTCATTGACCTACACCAACCAGCTCCTGCTGCATCTCCCACTGTTTCCACACTGTAAGGAATCTAATCTAATCAAATCGTCAATTTGAAATCACTGCCCTAATATACAAACCACCCTTGGTTTTGTACCAACCTTTTTCATGATGGGTGAAGCTTTACCTAATTTAAAACCATTCCCCTCCAGAGTTAATGTTGGGCTATCTATCTTTCTCTTGAGCAATGCACTCTCATCCTTGGCTCCACACTTCAGAACCTCCTGCATAAATATTTCTACCTTTAAAAAAACTTTGCGTATTGCCTTGGAATATTTGTTTGCATTTTGTCACTACTGCTCTGGTCCTTTTAAAATCTTTCACCTTAAACTTATGCCCTCTAGTTTTGGACTCTTCTCCCACCCTTCCCTCCAACCTACAAAGAAGACTTTGCCTATTTACTCTATCCATACCCCCCATTATTTTATAAGCCTCTATAACGTCACTCCTCAGTCTCCAATGTTCCAGAGAAAAAAGGCCCCAGCCTATTCAGCGTCTCCCTATAACTCAAACCCTCCAGTCCTAACAATATAGACATAGAATAATACAGCACTGTACAGCCCCTTTCTGCCCTTGATGTTGTGCCAACCTTTTGTCGTATCTAAGATTAGACTAACCTGCATACCCTTTATTGTACTACATTCTATGTGACTATCCAAGAGTCACTTAAACGTCACTAATGTATCTGACTCTACTACTACTGTTGGCAGTACATTCCATGCACCCACCAGTCTGTGTAAAAAAAAAACTACCTCTGACTTCTACCCTAAACCTTCCTCCAATTACCTTAAAATTATGCCCCTCGTGACAGACATTTCCATCCTGGGAAAAAGTTACTGGCTATCCACTCTCTATGCCTCTTATCTTCTAGTACGTCTCTATCAAGTCACCCCTCATCCTTCTTCGCTCCAGTGAGAAAAGTTCTAGTTCCCTCAACCTTCCTTCACAAGGCATCCTGTCCAGTCCAGGCAGCATCCTGGTAAATCTCCTCTGCACCCTGTCTAAAGCTTCCATATCTTTCCTTTTAAATTACGCAATCGGAACTACACACAATATTCCAAGTGTGGTCTAACCAGGGTTCTAGAGCTGCAGCATAACCTCATGAGTATTAAACTCAATCCCCCTGCTAATGAAAGCCAACATACCATATGCTGCCTTAACCGCCCTATCAACTTGGGTGGCAACTTTGAGGGATCTATGGACATGGACCCCAGGATCCTTCTGTTCCTCCATAGTACCAAGAATCCTGTCTTGAGTCCTGTGTTCTGCATTCAAATTTGACCTTCCAAAGTGAAGGCCTTCACCCTATTCCAGGTTGAATTCCATTTGCCAGTTATCAGCCCAGTTCTGCATCCTGTCAATGTCCCTTTGCAACCTACAACAAGCCTCCAAAGTATCCACAACTCCACCAACCTTTCTGTCATCGGCAAATGTATTAATCTACCCTTCCACTTCCTCATTCAAATCTTTTGTAAAAATCACAAAGAGCAAAGGTCCCAGAACTGATCCATGTGGAACACCAAACCCCTGGCTGCATGCTTTCCATCGATCAACACCCTCTGCCTTTTAAGGGCCAGCCAATTCTGTACCTAGACAGCCAGATTTCCCTATGTACTATGCCTCCTTACTTTCTGAGTAAGCCTACCATGGGGAACCTTATCAAACACCATGTACACCACATCTACTGCTCCACCTCCATCAGTGTGTTTTGTCACATCCTGAAAGAATTCAACAAGGTTTGAGAGGCATGACCTGCCCTTCATAAAGCCATGCTATCTCTCTGATCCCTCTCCAATACTTTTCCCACCATGATGTAAGACTGACAGGTCTGTAATTCTCAGAGTTATCCATATTCCCTTTCTTGAACAAGGAAATAACATTTGCCACCCTTCAATCAACAGGGAGTTGTGATCACTATCGCCAAAGAGATGATGCTTGGCATAGTTTATTGCCAAGCACCAAATCCAACATGGCCTCCTCTCTAGTCATATCTACGTGTTGAGGCAGCAACCCTTCCTGGACATACCTGCCAAAAACTGCTTCACCCAAACTATTTGAACTAAGCAGATTTCAATCAATATTACAGAAGCTAAAGTCACCCATGACAATACTGTTGCTTCTGCCCATTTCCAAAATCTGCACCCCTATGTGCTGTATTAGGGGGCCTATAGAAAACTCCCAATAAAGTGACTACTAATTTCCTGTTTCTGACTTCCACTCATACCAACTGCGGACAAATCCTCCTTGACAACCTCCCTTTCTGCAGCTGAGATACTATCCCTGATGACCAATGCCACTCCCCTGCCTCTTTTAGCCACCCCCCCCCCCCCCCTGCATTTTGACACATCCAAACCCTAGAACATTAAACAACCATTCCTGCCCCTGTGACATCCAAGTCTCCATAATGGCCATAACATCATAGGTCCAAGTACTTATGCATGCTCTGAGTTTGTCACCCTTATTCCTGATAATACTTGCATTAAAATAGACACACTTCAACCCATCACACTGACTGCACCGTTGCCCTATCACCGACTCTGCATCTTGTACCTGGCTATTCATTACCTATTCCATCACCTGATCTGTAGCTCCAGTTCCCATCCCCCTGACTATCTAGTTTAAACCTTGCCGAAGAGCTTTAGCAAATCTCCGGCCCTGGATGTTGGTGCCCCTCCAGTTGAGGTGCAACCTGTCCTTCTTGTACGAGTCCCACCTTTCCCAGAAGATATCCCAATGATCCACATATTTGAAACCCTCCCTCCTACACCAGCCCTGCAGCCATGTGTTTATTTGCACTTGCTGTCTATTCCTAATCTCACTAGCCTGTGGCACAGACTGAATATATAAGTTCACGTGCCCAGCAATCCCCCTGTTGAGCCTTTGCTCTGCCTATTCAAGAGATAAGTCTTTAAAAGGGAAACTTACCTTCCTTGTATGTCTTTTCTGCACCCTCTCATGTTTCGGAGGACAACCAGAATTATATGTAGAATTCTACAAGTGGCCTCACCATTCTCCTGTACAGTCCCAACATGACCTCCCAACTCCTATACTCAATGGTCTGACCAATGACTGCAAGCATGTCAGATTTTGTGATGTTTGCCCTGTTTTCAGAGGTTTTTGGGGAGAGGGATATGGTGCCATGTCCAGAAAGTTTGCTGCAGAGTTACTCAAGAGTGATCAGGAGCAGGACCCTAACCGAATATTTGTCCTCGTACAATGATTCTGCACTGGTACACCTACTACCCTCTCAGCTGAGATCAGCTAACTCAAGACATAATCAGTGATATAATTTGGGACCTTTCTATTCTGATACTTTTACTGCTCAGTAAGAACTAAAATTTCATTTAAGTGGGATTCTGAATGGAAATATTTAGTAACAAACACAGAGAATGCTGGAGATATTCAGCAGGTCTGGCAGCATCTGTGGAGAGAGAGAAACCGAGTTAATGTTTCAAGTCTGATATGACTCTTCTTCAAAATATTGCCTCTGTTTCTCCCAAAGCACATGCTGACAGATCTGCTGAACTTCTCTAGATTTCTCTGTGTTTGTTACTAAATATTCCCATTCAGGATCCTGCTTTAATGCACTTTTTAGTTAGTTTTAGTTCTCAGGGGTTAGCACTGTTGCCTCACTGCACCAGGGACCCCAGTTCAATTCGAGCCCTGGGCGACTGTCTGTGTGGAGTTTGCATATTCTCCCCGTGTCTGCGTGGGTTCCCTTCGGGTGCTCTGGTTTCCTCCCACAATTCAAAAATGTGTAGGTTAGGTGAATTGGCTGTGCTCAGGGATGTGTAGGTTAGGGGTATTAGTTCAGGGGCAAATGTTCAGTAGAAGGTCTGGGTGGGTTACTCTTCAGAGGATCAGTGTGGACTTGTTGGGCCAAATGGCCTGTTTCCATACTGTAGGGATTATATATATAGCAGTGGAAGTATCCGAATAGAAAGGTCAAATTCAGCAGATCTGACAGCATCTGCTTCAGGAGAAACAGAGGTAATGTTTAGAAGAAGAGTCATATCAGACTTGAAACATTAATTCTGTTTCTCTTCCCACAGATGCTGTCAGACCTGAATATCTCCAGCACTTGTTTCAGATTTCCAGTATCAGTCATACTTGCTTTTATTCAAGAAATATTTAGTCCTTTAGTAGCCTATCTCTTTTTCAATTGCACCTATCACTTATTCTCTTGCTGCTTTTGCAAGTATTTTGATACACTAGTGAAATAGTAGTTTCACATTGGAATCAATTGATTGTGGAGCAGTAGACTGAAAATCATCATCAGCCATACCACTACGCAATCAATGTGATGATCCGGTTAATGAGCCGATAAAGGGTCAAGTACAGCAGTCCAAACAGCAAACTTGAAAGAGAGGTATTAATAACACTCATCTCTTATGTGGGCAGAAGGTTACAATCAAACTATCATCCAGCCTACCTTAATGGCTTTGTGTTACATTTAGAACTAGTACTGCTGAGATGAATGCTCTGGTCACGACAATTGCAGAATATCAAAACAATGGAAAATAATCTTGAATAGGCAAAGAAATATAACTGTCATTCTTAGAATTAACCTTTATTGTGACATATACTCAATAAGTATAGTGAAATGTTTGGAAGTCGCCACTTGCAGCACCACTTGGGTACAAAGGTACCTAGGCACAGCTTCATTAGTTGCAGGATCTTAAAGAGGGAAACAGAATGTCCAGCACTGCAGGAATAAAAGTTCAGAACAACAGACTTCCAACCTAGCCCACACTGGGCCCTGGCTCCAGATCGCACCAGGCTTCACCCTGAGGATCATGAGGCTGGGAGATCAGTTCAGACTGCCACACCAGGCGAACGACACCATGATGGGAGGTTGCTACAATAGAAATGGGAGGCCACTGCACTGGGCTAGTAGGTCTCCATGCCATGCCGGGAGGCTGCTATGTCAGGCTGGGTGGTCATTATGCCACCACAGGCGGTTGGGAGTTGACCAGAGACCAGGAATCATCGCCGGAGGCCAGCAGAGGAGAAGAAACAACACTAAGAGGAGAAAAAAAGAAGAATGGGTGGAGGGGACCATCCTACTCTGTTGCCATATTGGACCATCCTTTGCAAAAGCTTGGATAGGAAGCTTAAAGTTCTGACAATTTAACCAGCAGTTGCCTGTTTTATGCAACTCAGCTTTAACTAAAATAAAGTAAAGAACTGTGGACGCTGGAGATCTGAAACAAACAGAAATTGCTGGAGAAATTCAATATGTCTGGCTGCATCTGTGAGAATTAAGCAGAATTAACTTTTTGAGACCAGTAACTCATCAGAATTCTTCATCAATTCTGATGAATAGTCACCAGACTTGAAATGTTGACTCTATTTTCTTCCCACAGATGCTGCCATGCCTGCTGAGTTTCTGCAACAATTTCTGTTTTTGTTTGACTTTAAACTAATGTTTATTTTCAGTAAGACTGAGTTCATTATACTCATCTTTCAACCTTGTTGAGGTTTTCTCCAACAAATTCCAAATGGTTGCCTCATATCAAAACAGTAGTTCTCTTAACACCAAAGTTGTTTTTGAGCTATCTAAATACATAGTCAGCAGTGCTAACACAAGGGGAAAGTGCCCTGAGGGTGATGAAAATGATGATATTACTGTTATCAGTTGATGCCTCTTTCTACACTGAAGTTACCTGAATGACATACTTAATATAATGTTGCCTTTGTAATCGCTGACAATGCATGTTCATGATAACCAACACATCTGAATATATAATTTGATAGTGCATGCAAGATAATTGGCAAAAACACAATTAAGTAAGCAGTATACTGCACTTTGTATGTATTCTACCCAAAACCTCTCCTTTTATCTGGGTCAGCAGATTGTTGGAGCTGAATAAAGTCCTTTCCATATGGTAAGATTTTAATTTGCATGCTTCTATTACCACAAAAAACCCTAATATTATATAGGATTAACACAGATGACTATCTAGGACTTGATTTCAGACAATCTATCTAGTACCACTGAGACAGACAAGGGGTAATGAGAAAGAACGATTTGTACCATATAGCGCCACTTATGACTGTTGTTGACTATAGGGGCTGCTCTCTCATTAAAGAGAAGTAACTGGTCATGATTTAACCTGAGGGCCACCAGACCTCAAGTGAGGGAGGAGGTTATGAAGGAGAGTCTTTCATGGTAACCTCTAAACCAATGATGGGAATTGAATCCACACTGTTGGCATCACGCTGCTCTCTAAACCAACAATCCAGCTTACTGAGCTAAACTGATTCCCCCTTTTGTGACTATTAGACATGTCAAAGCCCTTTTACACTGATGAAGTGTAGTCATTGTTGTAATGTAGGAAGCACAGCAGTCAATTTGGGAAGATTTGAAGTTTCCGCAAATAGCAATCTAGTCTCAAGGGCAACTAGAGATTTGCAGTATTTGCCATTCAGCCATATCCAAACAACACCCACATCCTATCAGCGAATTATTGAAAGATCATGACTGGGTAATCTGTTTTTGTGATGTTAATTTAAGGACCAATTTCAGCCAAGCTATTGCTGGGTTTTGTTTTCAAATATTGTCACAGGGACATTTATGATCATTGAGAGGGCAGATAGACCTAAGGTTGAGAACGGAATGAAAAGTAGAGCTTGGAAATGATCGGTAAACAATCAAAAATAGACTGGAGGTATGATTGGATTGATGATCACAGTGACAAAGAAATCCATCAGCTCTTGACCGATAGGGCCCCTAACTGCACCCTCAGTGATCTGATTTAGATTCCATTCATTTTGTTTATGTAGCTTTGTTCTATAGTGGTCAATTTATTGACTAACTGGACTGTTGGAGGAGCTATTGAATCCTTCAGGATAAAAAGGAGTTCTAGCTGGCTTCACATAGATGAGGTACATCCACTTAAAACTTGGTTGGTGACCATTCTCAGATAAATGAGAATGAGAGCTGGAGACAACGCACTGAAACTCGTTTCTCATGTCTGCACAAATCTGAAGGCACCATTCAGGACATACCAGTCAGGGTTTCCAGACTGACTGTGGTGTTCTGCCTTCCACACTGATGTTGAGCAACAGCAAGATAGATAGCATTGGCAATTCTAGAGGTGGGCATTGATACCTGGCATGGTTTCATTATTATGAGGTTCACTTAAGTTCCACCAGTCTAACAAACTTAGGTAAAAACCATTTTCATTTCTCTCTACCCACCAATGCCACTAAAACAAAAAACCAAGCCTCCCTTTCCCAGCCTTCATCACTCAGAGTCTATTCATACCCCCCCATTTATCAGCAGAAAACTGAACAAGCCACTTGCTAACCACCAATCCAAGAATGGACAATGTGAGAACGTGGTCAACAGCAAAATGGTCAGAAGTGAGCAATGGCTGGCAAGTTGGGAAAATACAGTAAGATTGAAAAGATGAGATTCTCGAGGTCAAGAAAAAAAACCCAGAAGATTTTTGGCGACCAACGGCAAATCTCGCTACTGAGTGTCAAGGGACCTTTTTACATGCATTAACATCTCATTATTATCTAACCTTTTCTCTATTATATGCAGGTTGTTACTTTTCCAGGTACCAGTGAGAAACTAGAAGGCACTGATGAGAAATTAGATATCCCCAGTTCCTGGATGGAGGTCAGAGCAGTTTCTTGGCATCTACAGATTGAAGCATCTTCTGTGGGGCTCCATCTTGGCCAGCACCCCCAATACCACAGGGGATAGTCCATTGGCAGCAAACATCCACATCTTTCATTCCTGAAGTTTAGTAAAAGACATGCACCACCCTCACCACATCATCATTTCATATCTCAGACTCACTTAAAATACAGTTCGCTATTTCAGTTGGAGTGTGGAGATTCATAGTTCCTTGAATGTGGAGTCACAGGTGGACAGGATGGTGAAGAAGGCAAGCATGGTCAGTGTATTGAGTATAGGAGTTGGGAGGTCATGTTGTGGCCATACAGGACATTGGTTAGTCACTTTTAAATCACTACATTGGTGTCCCAGCTATAGGAAGGATGTTGTGAACCTTGAAAGAGTACACAAAAGCTTTATGTGAATGTTGCCAGGGTTAGAGGGTTTGAGCTATAAGGAAAGGCTGAATAGGCTGGGGCTCTTCTCCCTGGAGCATCGGAGGCTGAGAAATTTATAAAATCATGAGAGGCTTAGATTGGGTAAATAGACAAGGTCTTTTCCCCAGGCTAGGGGATAGGTTTAGGGTGAGAGGGGAAAGATTTAAAAAGAACCTAACGGGCAACTTTTTCATGCAGAGGGTGGTACATGTATGGAATGAGCTGCCAGAGGAAGTGGGTGAGGCTAGTTACATTTACATTTAAAAGGCATCTGGATGGGTATATGAATCGGAAGTGTTTAGAGGGATGTGGGCCAAATGCTGGTAAATGGGACTGGATTAATTTAGGATATCTGGTCAGCATCGATGAGTTGGACTGAAGGGTCTGTTTCATCTCTATGACTTTATGACTCAGCAGCACCTTGCTGCTGCCAGGCCTCATTGTGTGCAGACACAGGCACCCAGCTCACACATCAGAGCAAAATGTACCTAAGATGTACAAGTTTTCTTAGTGCTCACTCCCTTTGCACTAATTTGGATGCTGGCAGCATTTCTGGTTTACCTTGTCTTTTAGCACATTACTGCTCCTTTCAGAACTTGCAGAACAAAGTTCAGTTTTGTCATGCATTTTAGCATAAACAGAAAGCCAGGCAACTTATCACGTTTGCCAGAAATGAACAGTCACAGGGTTGGATGTGTTGCTGTATGGCCTGATGCTTCATCAATGTCACAACTAGAGCATGTGCCAGCATCTTATGCGGCAAACACACTGCATGTGCAGCAACCTAATGGCCTTGTCTGAAGGCCATTCAGAAAAGGAAACCATCCCATTTCAGTCCAGGAGCTTGGCCACTGTCAGTGGTAGCTTGGTGTGATCAGGGTTTGAGAATCTGTGTTGTTATAGCCCAGGGATTCATACGTGATCAGAACTGAAACCACTCTGTTAATACATTTCTCGACAATAAACACTACTGAGCTCACTGACTTCTGCATCTAAATTTCAAAATTGCATCTTCAAAGCCTGAGCCCCTGCAACAGAGGTCCCAACTTGTAAAACTGGCAGTTTGCAAATTTCATTGCTTGACTTACCATTAAAGTTTTCTGCCTTGCATTTTTTTAAGAATGCACAACTTTTGGTTGTTTGTTATTTTGTTTTGTTTCCAAAACATAGGCAAAAATGCTTTCAAATTGCTCTGCTTTAAAATGGAAGAAAGCCTGAGAAAAGAGTAATCAGGCTATTAGAATCTCCTTTATATAGACAACATATAATCCGCTTAAACATGGTCTCTCCAAGTCTCTAATTAGATATATTCTACGAAGTTTTCACCTATTTCTTAAAGATAAATCAACTAAAATGTCAAAGTATTTATCAAACTTGAACCTTTACACAACAGATATGTTCACAATGCTAACAAAACAGGAATCAGGTCATTCATTGTATTTAAATGCATTTAGGCTTATAAATTTTCTTTTAACGCATATGTATATATTTGCACAGTCCTTCCAAAGCACTTAAATAAACATTGTATGACCTCACTTTTCAGGACCTGATTCTACATATTGTGACTCAAGTGAACAACGTGGGAGGGAGAAAGAGGGAAGAGGAAATTGCTTCTAATGTTGTTCTTGCTTGAGGCTTTGTAGAGTTGGCTAATTGGTTATTAGCATCAGATGACCAGCTGACACTTATCCATTTGATTCGGAGGGTTCACCAGCACATAATCATTCCATGAAATAGGATGATGTCATTCAGTGCTCATGTTAAGGGAGATCTGGGTTGAATGTTGGTCTGACATTTTAAAGAAAGTTAATTTATTCAGTAGTTGATTCAAAGGTCAAAGCAAAGGTTATAATGAAGACCATGTTTGTACGAACATTGTTATTCTTCCAGTTGATGCAAAAAATCCGTGCTGATCTTTATCAGCCCCAGAATCCCCTGTAGCATGCACCTATGATTTAATTTGCATTGTAAAAAATTAATTTAACATAGCATAAAAAGACTTTATTTTCTTACTAAGTTGTTGATGTAGAATTTCTAAAGGCCTCGAAAGTATACAACTCAAAGGTAATCACAGTCCATGTGTTAGTTGATATATTTAAACAATTAATGTAATAAAACCAAGTAATAGATTCCTCGACTCAACATACAAGATTTCAGGATAGATATTTAAATCATATCTCTACATTCTTCTCCTTATATGTATTCTCATAGTATTTAAAAGAATAGGCCAAGGGTTTTGACAGACAGTGGAAAGCACCATTGCTAAATCCAGCATTGGCATCTGTTAGAATCTGCATGCAAATAGTCGTAAGGATTGGGAATCCATAGAATTCATAGAATCCCTATAGTGCGGAAACAAGCCATTCAGCCCAACAAGTCCACACTGTGTCTCCAAAGAGCATCCCACCCAGATTCACAGCCTTACTCTATCCCTGTACCCCTGCGTTTCCCGTGGCTAATCTTGGCTGATTCTTTATGTTCTCTGGTATACATTTGTTGAGACCAAAGGTAGCATCAGAATTGTTTTATTGTTCTGGCTTTTACACAGTAAGGGTAGAATATATTAAATTTCTACTTTGTGAAATCAGTTTATCCAAAAAGTCCTTTCAATTCTTATATTCCTAATCTGATCTTGCTTTCACATCACTTTTTCTTTTACTGTAAAATCTAAGTTTTAATTTCCTGTTCCACTTATTTAGTACCATGACCAAACTGAAACCCAGGTTCAAATCCCAGCTACTCCAGATGTGTGTCATCACATCTCTGAGCAGGCTGATTAGAAAATAGCTTTTAAACTGGAAGTCAGCTTTCACATCTCGTATCTAGTCTATTAAACTTCATTTGTTACATTATAGCAGTGACTACACTTGATTGGCCGAAAAGCACTTTGAGATGTCCTATGTTCATGAAAAGCACTAAAGGTTGGAAAGTTCCTAGTTTGGAAAGTGTCACATTGCAAACTGTGACACTCAGTTAGTTAAAGACTTTTTCTGACTTCACGCTGTCATTTTTCCAGTTTCACTTCATTGGCCTAGTGATGATTATCTCTGACACTGCTGTTCATCAGATCAGATGTTTACAAAATTATGGGAACTTTTCATGTGCTAACAGCCTTGCACCTCCATCCCCTCCCCCAACTTAATTTAAATGATATTTTTTCCTGGTTTCCACAAACATCTATAAGCATGTATTTATATCTTAACTGCACTATTCAACTGAATGATGGCAATTGTTGTTATACTACTGAATTAGTAATCCAGAGACATAGACTAATAATCTGGTAACTACTACACAGATACAACGTCTCTGAACCCCAACAAGGTACTGGCTATGATGCTGGAGAATTCTGCTCCAGAACTATCCATACTTTAAGCTAAGGTATTCCTGTATAGCTATAACATCAGCATCTATCTAATAAAGTGATATATCCACAAGTAAGAGGACTTTAGTCATTCACCACCCCATTAGTATATTCCCAATGATCAGCAAAGGGATGCATAAGCTCTTGATGATGCCAAAATATAGCACTTATTCAGCAATGAGTTGTTCACTAATGCTCAGTTTGAGCTCACTGGGATTGTTTTTATATCAACCTGTTAAGAGATGTTACTACACACCTCTGGAGGAGGTGAGAGGTTTCCTGGCTCAGAGGTACAGACACTACCATTGCACCATAGGATCCCCAGATCACCTGGCTCCAGACTTCATTATCATTTTAGTTCAAACATGGATAAAAGACCTGAATTCAACAAGTGAGTTGTAAGTGTCTTTCCTTCGGTATAAGGCAGTATTTGACCAAGCATAGTATCAAGGAATCTTAGAAACATTGGAATCAATAGGAGTAAGGGGTGGGGGAGGGTGGAATTTCCCTAGTCTGGATTTACAACTAGCACGAAGGAAGGTAGTTGTGGATGTTGGAGATCAGTTGGCTCAGTCCCAGGACATCACTGCAGGAGTTCCTCAGGGTGGTGTCCCAGGCCCAACCATCCTCAGTCCCTCCATAAATTACCTGTGCTTCATTGTCAGGTCAGAGTTGTGAGTTTTGCCGAATGATTATATAGGGTTTAGTATCTTTTGCAATTCCTCACTTACTGAAATCAGTCTGTTACATGATGCAATTATAAAAGTGGCAACCATTTTCAATCAAGCAGTATCTAACCATCTCACCTCAACACTCAACAGCATTACCATAAGTGAAACCACAAAATCACTAACTAGAAATGTAACAGGATCAGCCACATAACTATTGGTAATAGAAAGCAGGTAAAAGCTTGGAAGTTCTGTAGTATGTAACCCAGCTCCTAATCCTCCAAAGCCCTGTCCAGCATCCACAAGGTACAAGGGTATGGTGGGTGTACCTGGATGTTTGCAGATCTGCCAACATTCAAGAAAATTGACATTATTCAAGTCCAGTTGATTAATGCTCTGTCCATTCCCATACAGATTCCCACCTACCACTATTGATACAATCTGGCTGCAGTGTGTACCATCCACATGATATACAGCACCAACTCACTAAGGCTTTTCCAGTACCTCCCAAATTCAAGACCTTTACTGTCTAGAAGAACAGGAGCAGCAGATACATGGAACCTTGCGAATTCCCCTCTAAGTCACATCAACCTAATTTGGTATATATCAATATCCTTCATCTTGTTGTGTCAATAGCCTTGAATTCTCTGTTAAAGTGGACCTTGACAGTACTTGTACCACACACAAACAGTAACAGTGCAAAGAGACAGTACACCATCAGCTTATCAAGATCAATGAGACACTAAACGTTAGCCTTGTGATTCTAACTTGCTCTGAATTTTAAAAAATGTCTCACTAGTAGGAAACTGGCCTTGTCCTCCAAATGCATTTTTTAAAAAACACTCAATTCATCTTTCTTTTCATTACAGTTGCAGTTTTCACCTGCCACTGTGACTATATTTTGATACAGATGGAATTCTCATCTCTTTAATTGTCTTGAAGCCTGAATATCATAAGTGTTCATTTTAATAATTCACACTCTGGCTTCCATGAATTCTTGGCATATCTACAAAAGGGACTATGCAAGCAGAACAAATTATATGGTCAAAAGAGATGATTAAAAAGTGAAACATTGTTTTAACAAAATGGGGAAACAGACTACCAGCAACTTCCAGACCTTTTTCTTAGTAAGTGCCGAACATTCCATCTTCATCTTTTGTTTTAAAGCCTATAATTTGTAATATGGGAAAAGAATCCTTAACTTGCATAATGAATGGGTATGCTAGCATTAATATGTTTGAAATAGAATTTGTCAATGAAAAGGAAAAACTTTTGTTTGCATATCAGACATTCTCAGCTTTTTTAAAAAATTCTGCACTTAACTAGCAGGAATCAATGATGCTTTTACAGAAACAATAACAATAGTATGTGAAAGATGAACCGATCTCTTGGATGTAAGGTTAATCTTCTTTAGCAGCACTTTGCCATCATGAAAACTAAGTATGATGGATACAAAGATTATTTTGTTATTTGTTTGCTAGACATCGTGCACATGCAACACTCTGGGATTTGAGGAGGAAGCACATGGAAAGTGATAAAGGAAATGATAGTTTATGCTGTGGTTTATACAGAAGGTCAATGGTTATAAGATTTATTCATGGAAAACTGGTCTTTGACCCACTAGCATTAAATTTGTAGAGTTTTAGTGTTCCTGTGGGAAATTAATGCAGCAGAGAATCTATTTACTGAGCCAAGACTTGCAACAATTACTTAAACAGTGGTTTAAAACGGGTGCAGGAAATGTTTTGATGCTTTTTCTTCACCTCCTGTCACCTACATCTACATTTGAGTCATAGAAATTTATGAAAAGGAAAGGGGACATTCAGCGCATCGTGTCCCTGCTGAGTAATAAACCTAATCCAACTTTACAGTTCTTGGTCCGTAGTTCTGTAGGCCAAAGTACTTTAAATGCATATCCAAGTACTTTCCAACTCTGATGATGGTTTCTGCCTCTACTATCCTTTCAGGAAGTGAGTTCTCGATCCCTTCCATTATCTTCTGGGAGTACAGTCTCACATATATGTATAATACTCAAATACATGAACTAAATGTCAATTTACTGTGCATTGGTATTCAATCATATGGTATCACAGACCAGTCCAATTGTATTCTCTTCTAGTTTTTGGTTGATGATCCTCTCCCAAGCACAGGGACACTGAGGCCAACTTGTTAGCTCAGTTGCTGAGATCAGCTAAAAAAACTGGAGTTAATTAATCTGAACACCTTCAGGTACTCTGGCAGGAAACAGCAGCAGAATTGTATTTTACCACAGTTAGGAAACTCAATACACAGCAAAACTTTAATTCTGTATCATTAACCTTTAATCAACGTAAAGTATGGAATGATACACCAGGAACAGCAACAGTCCAGGTTTCAGAACTTGAGCAGTGGCTGGAGTAACCATCGTGCATCCATGAGGCAGAGGACTACATGGATAAAAGGTGGTCACATCATAGATTACTGTCCAAGTAGAGACAGAAGAGATGACTAACATATAATTGATGAAAAACAGAAAGGTAGTATTGTAAGCCCCTAACTTTATAGTGCTTGCCAATCTGTATTCTATTTTGGGAACTAGTGAAGGTGATAGCTCCTCAGGAGAGTGCAGCCAAGGACATATCAATCATACAGGCAGGAGAAAGAAGAATAGCAGGGCAATAGTGATAGGTGATTCCTATAGTCAGGGGATCAGACAGGCAGTTCTACAACATTTAACATGGCTCGAACATGGTGTGTCTCCTCCTTGATGCCAGGGTCAAGGATACACATGATGTAGCTGCAGAGCAATCTTCTGGTGGTGGGAGGGGGTAGTGAGAGGGGTTGGTGGGGGTGTTGTGGTGGTGGTATGGGGAAGATATAGTGACTAGCCAGATATGATAGTCTACATTGGTACCAATGATAAGGAAGAAGAATGATATCCTGAAATTAGGTTTCAGGGAGTTAGGAAGGAAATGAAAAAGGACTCTAGGACCTTAAGCAGTAATCTCAGGAATACTCCCAGGGCCATGTGCTAGCGAGCATAACAACACAGGCATTGATCAATTGAACATGCAGCTAGAGAACTGGCATCAGAGGGACAGCGGCAGATGTTTGGACATTGGGGTAGGTTCTGGGGCACATGGGACCTGTACAAACTGGACAAATTATATCTTAACAGAATGGGCCTGATATCTTTGCAGGGAGATTTGCTTGTGTTGTTGGGGTGGTTTAAACTAGCTTGCCAGGTGTTGGGAACCGGAAGGTTAACCAAATTAAAAGGCAGTAAAATTGGAACAGGAGGAAGTAGAAAGGCTATTAGGGAGACTAGAAGAACAGGAGAAACAATAACACCAAGCACTGATTATGCTTTGAATAGGAATAATGTCAAAAAGTCAAAGTTCAGGGCACTCTACTTGAATATATGTACATTTCCAACAAATTTGTCAATCGAAAGGCACAAAAAGAAGTCACAATGATAGAACTGTCATTACAAAATCTTGCTGCATAGTGGCCAGGACTCAGAACTGAATATTCAAGGGCAAGAGGAAAAAGGAGATGGAGATGCATTGATAATAAGTGATGGGAGAGCACATTCGAAAGAGAGAATCTCCTGATCAGAAGAACAATATATGGAATCTGTTTGGATAGAGCTAAGGGACAATAGACATTAGTTGAAGTTACCTGTATTTATAGGCTATCAAATAATAGTGGCAGTATGGGGCATGGCCTTCATCAGGAGATGAAAGAATCTTATGGGATGAGGAACACAGTTTTCATAGATGACTTCAATCGGCGTATAATCAGGTTAAACAATTGACCACTAAAGCTGTGGAGGACAAGTTTCTAGAGTGAATTAGAGATGATTTCTAGAGCATTAGGTTGAAGAACTGACTACACGACTGGATATTTGGATCTAGTATTACATGATGAAAAGAGCTAATTAACAATCTTGTTTTAAAAGAACCTTTAGGGATGAGTGACCACATTATATTTGAAATTGGTGTCATTCAATTTGAAGCAAGGGCATTAAATTTGAGTAAGAGAAATTCTGAAAACATGAGACAAAAACTGGCTGAACTAGCTTGAGAAACTATATTAAAAAGTATGACAGTACACAGGCAATTAACAGGGTATTTAAAGAACTGTTTGTGACTTACAGTAACTGTTCATCTTTTTAAGGGGCAAACGTAGACTCAAAATAGGTCAGTCAACCATGACTGACCAAGGAACTTAAGGACTGAATACAATTAAACAAAAATGACCCAAAAATGGCCAGGTTAGTATTAAATCTGAGGGTTGGGAGGTTTTTAAAATGCAGCAAAAGAGGACTGAAGGACTGATAAGGAAAGGAAGAATAAAATGTGAATGCAATCTCACAACAAAAAAACATAAGAATGAAGTGTAAAATCTTCTACAGGCATGTATTAGGGGAACATTCAGCTAAAATAAACATGGGTCAGGAGAATTTATAATGGGAATTAGAAAAATAACAGAAAAGATAAATGATAATGTTGTGCCAATTTTCACTGAGGAAAAAGAGTAAATCTTCCAGAATTAGAGATTCAAGTGACTAAGGAGATTGAGCAGTTGAAGGAAATTAGTGAGTATGTTAGACTGGAAAAGTTAATGGGGCTAAAGGTTAATATGTCCCCAAGACCTGATAGTCAATGTTAAAACAAAGAATTGTAGATGCAGGAGATCTGAAACAAAAACAGAAACTGCTGCTGAAACTCAAAAGGTCTGACAGCCTCTGTGGGAAGAAAGCAGAGTTAACATTTCGAGTCCATGACCTTTCATCAGAACAGCTCTGACGAAGAGTCACCAGACTTGAAATGTTAACCCTGATAATCTAAATCTCAGGGTGCTGAAGGAGATGACTGTAGACAGAGTCAATGATCATCTAAAAACAACATAGATTCTGGAAGGATCCTGAAGATTGGAAGCCAGTAAATGTCATCCCACTATTCAAGAAAGGAGCAAGAGAGAAAAAAAGCGAATTACTGACTTGTCAGCTTTACATCATGAATAGTAAAAATGCAAGAATCTATCAGAAAGAACATGATTAATGGACACTTAAATAATGATCTGATTGGGCATTATCCGAGTGAGTTTGCAAATGGAAAAATGATGTTTGACAAACTTGTTGACGTTTTTGAGGATATTATTAACAAAATTGAAAAAGAGGATTGAATGGACTTCGATTTTCAAAAGGGCTTTGGTAAGGTCCTCCACAGGAGGGGGCAAAAACTAGAGTACATCGAATAGGAGATAATATTCTGGCATGGATTAAGGACTGGCCCACATACAAATGACAAAGAAGAGGAATAATGGGTCAATATGGTGTTGACAGATCATTACTAGGAGGATTAGTGCATTTGCCCCAGCTGTTCACAATATATATGAATGACTTGGACATCGGGACCAAAGGTAATGTTTCCAAATTTGCAGATGGAACAAGGTTAAGCAGGAATGTGTGTTGTGAGGAAGTCATAATATGGTTTCAGGAGGATCTGGAAAGCCTTAGTGAGTGGGCAAGATCAGGGCAAATGGAAAACTATGTAGAAAAATGTGACGTTATTACAGTAGAGACGATTTGAGTCAGGTGAGTAAAGTCCAAAGTAGGTGACATAATTTGCAAACAGTTGAAAATCACCTGTAAGGCAGAGAAATGGTGATCTCAGATTAAATACATTGGCAAGGCAGCAGTTTAACAGTTGTCAGTTGCAATAACTCCTCACTAATCTTTTGTATTTTTTGACTCTGGTGAATTTTACAGAGCTTAGGAAACTCATAAGCTCAATCCAGAGTTAAAGCCATAATTGATTGCTTGCTTGAGTATTTAATTCACTGACCTCAACAACTCCACAGGGGTTTCCTGTTCACCGTAGAACATGCTCCCGGTATCATCCAGAGATGGGCAGTTCCATGTCAGGTTTCTGACTTGCCAGAATTCTCCAGTGAAGGGACCTGTTTTAAGATCCTGCTCCCAGGTAAGGAAGTCGGCAATGTTAAATTAGTGCTTCCTTTAAACATAGCGCAATGCGCAGGATCAGTTGTGCTGCTGGTTATTTTAGGTGGTGTGCTATTGCCAAAGGAAGACAATGATCGGCTTGTTACCTTGCTTTCCCTCATTAGACTATTGAACTACTGTATGATTTTTAATGTTGCTAAGCTTACAATTTATTGTGGTATTAACACAGCTCAGCAGATGTCTCAATTCAAGTTCCATCCACACCATCTCGCATCATTTGGTGTCGTGGCATCTTTCTGTGTTTTTGTTTTTGCCAGGAAGTTGGTTGGAGCCAGGCCCCTCACAGCCTCAGTTCCATGGCCAGCTCCAACTCTGGCACTGGCACTGAGGTCCCAGCGTTGGTGGTGGAGTAGCTTTGAGCCGGTTATCTAGTGACTGATGACCGGCAGCAGCATCCAGAGGAGCGTCTGACAGGGAGTATCAAGTATCAGACCAGGCCCGTGGCTTCAGATTTGGTACGTTTTGGCTCAGCCATTTGGGCGCCAAACCTATTTGGTGCCAGCCCATTTGGCGATGGATGTTTTGGCGCTAAGAACATTTCTTTACTTGTAAAACTGTCTGTGTGGACAGCTTTAATGTAACAAAATTTAATGTTTTTATTTTTCAATAAAGTTACAGTTTTAAAACATTTTAAAGTTCTACCTTTGAATGATGATGAATCAATCAAAATTTTTTCCTAGCGCCAAAACATCCATCGTGACATGGGCTGGTGCCAAGTCAGCTGGCGCCCAAATTGTCCCATTCCGTGTGGCTCCACCCCAGGCGCAATATTGCTGGTATGGCTGCAACAGCAGAGACAGGGCTGTAACGAGACCCCAGCGCCCATTACAGAGACCCTGGTCATGTCAAAGAGCCTACAGAGGAGTAGCAGAGGGTAACAAGAAGAAGAGGAAAATATGAACTCTATTGTAGTAAGGTCTTGCATTTTATTCAGTGTTTCACGATGGCGCTGGTACGGGGCAACACTTTGTGTTTTGCACGTGAAGAAACACTGTTCATTGTATTTTTATATAGATGTGCCAATAAAACTAAAAGAAAACACCTAAAAGAGTCCTATGGGATTTTGAGACTGATATGAAGGGCAATGTGATTGCTTCACTTTCACTCTTACGTTTTCCAAATGCAAAGATTTGTTACAAATTAAATCCTGAATGATTCCAATGGCATGAATTTGGGAAGAACATTTTACTGTGTTTCATTCACATGAAGAGGAAAGAAGTACAAACTAGGAAGGAGTGTTGTTTGTGTATGGGTGTTAATGGCTTTTGGAAATATTTTTCTGCAACAAATCTAAAACTCGAAGGTCTTGTCTATGTTATAAATCTTCCATCAACTGGAGGCCCTGATGACATGATTTTTACACATTTGCTGAATAAATCATAGCATTGTTTTGATTTCCACATCCAGAACTATTGACGTAACAGTTACAATAAAATCACCCAGTTCCATGATCTGGAGACATATTAACCTTGAACCAAATATCCCCTTTTCTCTGTGAGTAAATGTTTACTTACTTAGCCACCTGTACAGATAGTTGCTATTTCTGGGATTGCTAAGGAGACAGGACAAGGGGAGCTTTGCCAGTAATTTGTTAAACATGCAAACCTACTTAAAAGTGAATAAGCTGCAGAACTACAAAATATTTTTTCTGTGAAAAGATCACAAGTTCTGTTGTTACATGAAGCAGTTCACATGTGAGGGTAGATCAGAAAACTTTATAATAATAAGACCTACTTCAGGATATCTCTAACATTGTTCCTCATTGATGCAGCTTAAGGGTGAAAATTGATTAATTAATATGTTTGAATTCTGATTTTGTTGAGCTAAACAAAAAATTAGCTTTGTAGTAAATAAATTTGTTTTTCTTTGGATTTGGATGCGAGCATAAGAGTTAGTAAGTTTGCAGATGACACCAAAATTAGAGGTGTAGTGGACAGCGAAGAGGGTTACCTCAGATTACAAGATCTTGACCAGATGGGCCAATGGGCTGAGAAGTGGCAGATGGAGTTTAATTCAGATAAATGCGAGGTGCTGCATTTTGGGAAAGCAAATCTTAGCAGGACTTATACACTTTATGGTAAGGTCCTAGGGAGTGATGCTGAACAAAGTGACCTTGGAGTACAGGTTCATAGCTCCCTGAAAGTGGAGTCACAGGTAGATAGGATAGTGAAGAAGGCATTTGGTATGTTTTTCTTTATTGGTCAGAGTATTGAGTACAGGAGTTGGAAGGTCATGTTGTGGCTGTACAGGACATTGGTTAGGCCACTGTTGGAATATTGCGCACGATTCTGGTCTCCTTCCTATTGGAAAGATGTTGTGAAACATAAAAGTGTTCAGAAAAGATTTACAAGGATGTTGCGAGGGTTGGAGGATTTGAGCTAGAGGGAGAGGCTGAACAGGCTGGGGCTGTTTTCCCTTGAGCGTCAGAGGCTGAGGGGTGACCTTATAGAGGTTTACAAGATTATGAGGGGCATGGATAGGATAAATAGACAAAGTCTTTTCCCGGGGCTGGGAAGTCCAGAACTAGAGGGCATAGGTTTAAGGTGAGAGGGGAAAGATATAAAAGAGACCTCGGGGCCAACTTTTTCACACAGAGGGTGGTACGTGTATGGAATGAGCTGCCAGAGGAAGTGGTGGAGGCTGGTACAATTGCAACATTTAAGAGACATTTGGATGGGCATATGAATAGGAAGGGTTTGGAGGGATATGGGCCAGGTGCTGGCAGTTGGGACTAGATTGGCTTGGGATATCTGGTCGGCATGGATGGGTTGGAGCAAAGGGTCTGTTTCCATGCTGTACATCTCTATGACTCTATGACTCTATGACTCCATTCAAAGAATAACATTTCTACCCAAAATCACTATTGCCTTCCCTTTTACTGCTACATTGGTAGCTTTTGCTACTCTGATGAAGGCAGAGATGAAGCACTCTTTCTTTGACGATGCTAATATGCTTTCATTACTTATGTATTTATAAAAGACTTTTGTGTTCCCTTTTAGGTTAGTTGCTATTCTAGGCTTACGAACGAGAGGGACCGTATTGTTGAAGAGGAGAGTGTGAAACGGACTGATAAGCTAGAAGAGATACCTGTTAGGAAGGAAGATGTGTTGGACATTTTGAACAACTTGAGGATAGACAAGTCCCCCGGGCCTGATGGGATATATCCTAGGATTATGTGGGAAGCAAGAGAGGAAATTGCAGTACCGTTGGCAATGATCTTCTCGTCTTCACTGGCAACGGGGGTGGTACCAGGGGACTGGAGAGTAGCGAATATTGTGCCCCTGTTCAAAAAAGGGAATAGGGATAACCCCGGGAATTACAGGCCAGTTAGTCTTACTTCTGTGGTAGGCAAAGTAATGGAAAGGGTACTGAGGGATAGGATTTACGAGTATCTGGAAAGACACTGCTTGATTAGGGACAGCCAGCACGGATTTGTGAAGGGTAGGTCTTGCCTTACAAGTCTTATTGAATTCTTCGAGGAGGTGACCAAGCATGTGGATGAGGGTAGAGCAGTGGATGTAGTGTACATGGATTTTAGTAAGGCATTTGATAAGGTTCCCCATGGTAGGCTTATGCGGAAAGTCAGGAGGCATGGGATAGAGGGAAATTTGGCCAATTGGATAGAAAACTGGCTAACCGGTCGAAGTCAGAGAGTGGTGGTAGATGGTAAATATTCAGCATGGAGTCCAGTTACAAGTGGAGTTCCACAGGGATCAGTTCTGGGTCCTCTGCTGTTTGTAATTTTTATTAATGACTTAGATGAGGGAGTCGAAGGGTGGGTCAGTAAATTTGCAGATGATACAAAGATAGGTGGAGTTGTGGACAGTGAGGAGGGCTGTTGTCGGCTGCAGAGGGACTTAGATATGATGCAGAGCTGGGCTGAGGAGTGGCAGATGGAGTTCAACCCTGCCAAGTGTGAGGTTGTCCATTTTGGAAGAACAAATAAGAATGCGGAATACAGGGTTAATGGTAGGGTTCTTGGTCAGGTGGAGGAACAGAGGGATCTTGGGGTCTATGTACATAGATCTTTGAAGGTTGCCACTCAGGTGGATAGAGTTTGTAAGAAGGCCTATGGAGTATTAGCAGAGGGATTGAATTCAAGAGTCGTGAAGTGATGTTGCAGCTGTACAGGACTTTGGTTAGGCCACATTTGGAGTACTGTGTGCAGTTCTGGTCGCCTCACTTCAGGAAAGATGTGGAAGCTTTGGAGAGGGTGCAAAGAAGATTTACCAGGATGTTGCCTGGAATGGAGAGTAGGTCGTACGAGGATAGGTTGAGAGTTCTCGGCCTTTTCTCGTTGGAACGGCGAAGGATGAGGGGTGACTTGATAGAGGTTTATAAGATGATCAGAGGAATAGATAGAGTAGACAGTCAGAAACTTTTTCCCCGGGTACAACAGAGTGTTACAAGGGGACATAAATTTAAGGTGAAGGGTGGAAGGTATAGGGGAGATGTCAGGGGTGGGTTCTTTACCCAGAGAGTGGTGGGGGCATGGAATGCGCTGCCCGTGGGAGTGGTAGAGTCAGATTCATTGGCGACCTTTAAGCAGCATTTGGATAGGTACATGGATGGGTGCTTAATCTAGGATAGAAGTTCGGCACAACATCGTGGGCCGAAGGGCCTGTTCTGTGCTGTATTGTTCTATGTTCTATGTTCTATATACCCTTTTTGGCCCTCTTATTTCCTTTTACGGATCTCTTCTGCATATATCAAGTTTGATTTCTACTATATTATGAATCTTGCAGTGTCAGAAGCTTCTTTCTGCACCTCATTTTAACATCTATATTTCAGTAACTTTAACTTAGGAAGCTGCTCCTCCACAACTCCTTCTCCATCTCCATTCCATCATGAGAATATGTCTATGCTGTACCCAGAACAGCTCCTCTCAAACAGCCTCCCTTTGTTCAGTAACTGTGTTGTTCACCGATCTTTGATTCCATGGGCCATATAGAATCATAATCCTAGAGTTATACAGCAGGGAAACAGAACCTTTGGTCCGACTTGCCTGTGCCCAATCTGACCTAGTCCCATTTGCCAGCATTTGGCCAATATCCCTCTAAATCCTTCTTATTCATATACTCATCCAGATGCCTTTGAAATGTTATAATTTTACTCACCTCCACCACCTTCTCTGGCAGCTCATTCCATACATGCTCCACCCTCTGTGTGAAAAAGTTACCCCTCAGCTCCTTTTTAAATCTTTCCCCTCTCACCTTAAACCAATGTCCTCTAGTTTTGGACTTGCCCAACCAAGGAAAAAGATCTTGGTTATCCACCCTATCCATGTCCCTCACGATTTTATAAAGTTCTATGAGGTCACCCCCTCAGCCTCCAACACTCCAGGGAAAACAGCCCCAGCCTAATCATCCTCTCTCTATAGCTCAGACTCTTCAGTCCCAGCAACACCCTTGTAAATCTTTTCTGCACCCTCTCAAGTTTAACAACGTTTTTCCTTTAGAAGGGTGACCAGAATTGTAACCGTATTCTAAAAGTGGCCTCACCAATGTCCTGTGCAGCCACATGACATCCCAATTCCTATACTCAATGATCTGAACAATGAGGCCTAGTGTGTCCGACATTGTCTTCACCAGCCTGTCTACCTGCAACTCCACATTCAAGAAATTATGCATCTATACCCCTAGGTCTCTTTATTTGGCAACACTCCTTAGGGCCTTACCATGAACTGTGTAAGTCCTACCCTGGTTTGCATTTTCAAAATGCAACATCACACATTTATTTAAATTAAACATCATATTTCACTACTTGACCTATTGGCCCATCTGATCAAGGTGCTATTGTACTAGAGATAATCTTAATCAATATCCACTACACTATCTATTTTTGTGTAATCTGCAAACTTACTAACCATATCTTCTACATTCACATTCAAATCATTTATATAAATGACGAATAGCAGTGGACCCAGCGCTGATTCTTGTGGCACACCGTTAGTCACAGGCCTCCAGCCTAAAAACCTACCCCCTACCACCACTCTGTATCTCCTTCCTTCAAGTCAATTTGGCTAGCTCTCCCTGGATCCCGCACCACTCCCCACCTCTTCCTCCGCTACATTGATGACTGCATTGGCGCCACCTCGTGCTCCCGCGAGGAGGTTGAGTAATTCATCAACTTCACCAACACATTCCACCCTGACCTTAAATTTACCTGGACCATCTCTGACACCTCCCTCCCCTTCCTGGACCTCTCCATCTCCATTAATGATGACCGACTTGACACTGACATTTTTTACAAACCCACCGACTCCCACAGCTACCTGGATTACACCTCTTCCCACCCTACCTCTTGCAAAAATGCCATCCCGTATTCCCAATTCCTCCGCCTCCGTCGTATCTGCTCCCAGGAGGACCAGTTCCACCACAGAACACACCAGATGGCCTCCTTCTTCAGAGACCGCAATTTCCCTTCCCACGTGGTTAAAGATGCCCTCCAACGCATCTCGTCTACATCCCGCACCTCCGCCCTCAGACCCCACCCCTCCAACCGTAACAAGGACAGAACGCCCCTGGTGCTCACCTTCCACCCTACTAACCTTCGCATAAACCAAATCATCCGCCGACATTTCTGCCACCTCCAAACAGACCCCACTACCAGGGATATATTTCCCTCCCCACCCCTTTCCGCCTTCCGCAAAGACCGTTCCCTCCGTGACTACCTGGTCAGGTCCACGCCCCCAAACAACCCACCCTCCAATCCTGGCACTTTCCCCTGCCACCACAGGAACTGTAAAACCTGCGCCCACACCTCCTCCCTCACCTCTACCCAAGGCCCTAAAGGAGCCTTCCACATCCATCAAAGTTTTACTTGCACATCCACTAATATCATTTATTGTATCCGTTGCTCCCAATGCGGTCTCCTCTACGTTGGGGAGACTGGGCGCCTCCTACCAGAGCACTTTAGGGAACATCTCCGGGACACCCGCACCAATCAACCACACCGCTCCGTGGCCCAACATTTCAAATCCTCCTCTCACTCTGCCGAGGACATGGAGGTCCTGGGCCTCCTTCACCACCGCTCCCTCACCACCAGACACCTGGAGGAAGAACGCCTCATCTTTCGCCTTGGAACACTTCAACCCCAGGGCATCAATGTGGACTTCAACAGTTTCCTCATTTCCCCTTCCCCCACCTCACCCTAGTTCTAAACTTCCAGCTCAGTAACTGTCCCCATGCCTTGTCCGGACTTGTCCTACCTGCCTATCTCCTTTTCCACCTATCCACTCCACTCTCTCCTCCTTGATCTATCACCTTCATCCCCTCCCCCACTCACCCATTGTATTCTATGCTACTTTCTCCCCACCCCCACCCTCCTTTAGCTTATCTCTCCATGCTTCAGGCTCACTGCCTTTATTCTTGATGAAGAGCTTTTGCCCGAAACATCGATTTTGAAGCTACTTGGATGCTGCCTGAACTGCTGTGCTCTTCCAGCACCACTAATCCAGAACCTTACTAACCAGTCTACCATTTGCTGAAGACCATCTTGGCAACATTTACCACTCTGCCTTCCTTGATCTGCTTTGTCAATCTTCAAAGCAGTTTCAGCTCACTGAAGTTAGCCCCCTCCAGTTCTACCTTCCTTTGATTAGGAGTTCATTTGCATCGCAACTTTATTAGTTTGAATATTATCTGAATAAAATGAATACACTTTGCACCAATGCTGCAGCTTAGTGCTAAAATACAGATTGAGATTGTCTGTAAAACAAGAACAAAGTAGACCAAGACGCCAAGAAGTAGGAAGAGTGATTCTATTTCAATTTGGAGCCAGATTGGGCTGTCACATTTGATTTACTCTGCCAGTAATTTCCACTCCCCACTGACATTGAATGGATTGTGCATGAAACTCTGCAATGGATAAGGAAGCTATGATTGCAAACTTTTCCAAAAGATAATAGTCTGTCTTAGACCGGGAACCGGTTAGCTCATTCAGCTAATTCATAATGCAAAGTGGTGTCAAGAGCATCGCTTCAATTCCCGTACTGGCTGAGGTCAATATGAAGGTCCTACCTTCTCAACCTGACCCCCCTCACCTGAGGTATGGTCACTCTCAGATTAATGGAAGAGTGGGACTATGGTGACTTTACTTTTAATCTCTAATTATCTGTCCAGACATTCTACTTTTAAAAACATATGATTCAAATTCTTAACTTCAACATTAATTTCTATTCCTCAGCCTCCTGCACTGTGCTCCCTCCTTTCTGTGACAAGAATGGATGGTCCTCAGTATTATCATTCTGCAGTGCTCCCTGATTAAACAATTGCAATTCAGAACATGTAGGACTAGAGGTAATTACTACCTGACAGACCAGCCAATAATATTTATCAGCCTCTGACTAATTGAGCAACAATGATGCATGATCTCTTCTGTTTCTTTTACATTCTCTTCTCTCCTTGCTGAAACACTTTTAAATACAGGTAGTGGCATTATCCAAAGACAATCACTTATCAACTGAAGTTCATGTTTCAGAAATTGAAGTAATCTAAATCTCTAAAATTGTACTAATACTTGCCTTTGTACAGTATTCTATTGCATTAATTGCTGCAGAGTATTGATAATTGTGGGTGTACAATTGTTAAGAAGCCATAACCTCAAACTTTAATCTTCTCACTAACACCAAGGGTAAAATCACATTGGATTCAGAAACAATAACAACTTAATTTATGCAGTATCCTTAATATTATAAGATAAAGTGTTTCGCAGGAACATTATCAAATAAAATTTAACACCACACAAAACACCTAAGTTGATATTAGTGCAGGTGAACAAAATCTTCACAGATGTAAATTTAAGGAGTACCTTAAAGGAAAAAAAGAGACAGAGAGGTTTAGGGAGGGAATTCCAGAATGTATGGCTCATTAACTGAAGGTACAGTCACCAATGGGAAAGTGATTAAAATCAGAGGACAGAATTGGCATTGCACAGATATTTGGGTGGTTTGAGGAACTGATTATAAAGCAAAAGAGAAGGGAGGTCTTTCAGGGATTTGAAGCACAAATAAGAATTTTAAAATTGAGGTCTTGTTTAATGGACCATTATAGGTCAGTGTGTGCAACAGTAATGACTGAACAAGGACTTGCTGTAGTTAGGAAATGGGCTTTTTGGATAATTTCCGTTTTACAGAGGGTAGAACACATATGGAATGCAGAAGAGCTAAGAGTTCAGCATTTCCAGAATCAGAAATTGTGATGACCAGCAGTGGCATCTATAGGCCGGCTGGTACAAAAAAACCTTAGAATTTGACCATCGATGGATCAGCAGTGCCAATAACAACCTTTCCTAAACCATCAGGCTCGCAGGATTCCGGTAGAGTAAGCTAAAATATTCTGTTGGTGTAGTGTTACAAATTAGGTGATGCATGATGGATTATTGTAATATCTGCTGAAAATACTGAGTTCAACTTTACTTCAAGTAAAATCACAGTAAAGTAGGATTTAGTCATATATTATGTTTTTGAAGAGCATCTGAACCAATATATTGTAAACAATGCTTGTTTGACATGATCATTCACATTCACTCCTGCTGCATTTATTTGAATTCAGAAGGGCTCATACAACATTTGCTGGCTGAATTCCATTCCTGTGGAGCATAGTTACTTTGTCCAACAGCTGATACAATTCAAGGTTTGCGGATAGAGGATTATTTTGTCAAGGGTCTATCAGATAAATAATCATCACAATAATAGAGCACAAAAAGGGTTGATTAGAAAATTAGTTTCAAATCAAACAATGCAACTCACTGATGCAGGAAATGCATATCATTTGCCTTGTTCTTATAATATTGCAAGTGGTTTTAATGGAAATAAGTAAACCCAACAATTTTGTAATTTGGCAAATCAACCCCATGGGAAATATGTGGTATAATGACTCACATCAAGTCTTACCTCACTAAATGATTAATTAGTTCACCTTAGAAGAAATTGAAGAAAGATATGTGCAAAGCAGTTCACAACAACTGCTCCTCTCATATCCCAGGTTATATTTTAGTTAAAGTATGAGCTCAGACAATTTAAGCAAATGATTGACACCAAGAAAGTATCTACAGCAGGCCAGACTTTATAACATCAGTAAACTAGAAATGTAATAGCAAATGGAATTGAAAAGAGGTGGATCATTGTGTTTCAGAATTTGCAGTTTGGAAACTCTTGGTTTAAATCAGAAAATGTCAACGAGTTGATAAGTGAAGTTTATTGCAGTCTACAAGTAAAGCTAGATGTAAACATAAATCTTTTTTATGTTCATAGTATTGTCAGTGGATTCAAAACATTGTTATTACATTATGTCATATTGATTTTCTCCCTGGGATATAGTTACAATTCTGTACAAGCAGCCATTTTGGATTAAAAATTCTGGTAAAGCAGTAAACAAAAATGTGTTACATGGTCTGAATTTTAACTCATGAGTCCTAGCATGCCGTGTATAATTGTTCGGGGAAACTCGAGAGTGGGCACAGTCAATCAGGAGGAGAGGTTTCAATTGGGAGGGCATCATCTCATAGTTGGGAATGATCCTATGGCCATGGGATGGTGGAGATTTGGAGCCCTGAGGAGGCTAGTGTATGGGGTACCAGAGGTCTAGGAGGAGGGAATTGGAGATCTGGCAGGGGAGAGATCAGAAGCGTGAGGCAGGGCCCTAAAGTTGAGGCCCTAGAATTTGACCAGAAGCCAGATGGATGGGGAGATAGGTCTTGGAATTGGAGACTTGAGCGGGGAATTGTAGGCCTGCAGTGAGAGGGGCAGTGATGATATATGGGCCTAGGAAATTAATCAAAAGCTGGGGGAGGGTTAAAATTTGCATGGGGATGATGGAGGCCATGAATGAGGAGGGTGGTGTAGTTGACAGCCTGGGAAAGTGATCAGTGCAAAGATGACTGACAATGAAGTTAACATCCCATTACAAAGTGACAACCTCCCACACTGGAGTAGATTGGTCATCCAACTACCAACCTCCCACACTGGAGTAGGTTGGTCATCCAACTACCAACCTCCCACACTGGAGTACGTTGGTCATCCATCTACCTTCCTTCTGCCATTAAAACCTAAGTGGGTGGGTAGTAGTTGGTTTGCACCAGGATCCTGAATTTGAAAACTTTTAACCTTCCCTTCCCCATTCAACCTGATCCAAACGCTGCCATTTCCAAATGTTCACCCCTGCCATTAAACCGCAACTCATTTTTCAAGGTCAACTCCTGTTCTGAACCTCATACGTAATGAGCATTCAAAGCACCTGCACAAAGCTGAGTTATAGCCCTCACTAAGACATCCAGAAAACAGTGGCAGGTGAAATTGAATGCGACGAGGTATGAAGTGATTAATTTTGAGAGGAAGAATGTAGAGAGATAATATAAAATAAATAATACAATACTAAGTATGGTGCATGGAACAGAGATACCTGGATGTATCTGTGTCTACTTCACTAAAGGAGGCAGGATGGGTTGAGAGAATGATTACTAACCCTTTGACATCTAAGTCTTTATGAATAGCGTCATAGACTATAAAAGCTTGTAGAACACCACTTGGCCTCGTCTGGTGTATTGCATCCAGTTCAAGAAGGATATAAAGACATTGTAGAGAGTGCAAATAAGATCCACAAGAATGGTCCAAGGATGAGGAACTTTAGTTATGTAGAAGCTGGGACTGTATTCCTTGGTGAAGTAAAGGTTAGGAGGAGATTCTATAAATGTGTTCAAAATCATGTGGCATCTGGACAGAGTCAATCTGGAGAAATTGCTTCTGAATTTTAACCCATGAGTCCTAGCATGCCGTGTGTAATTGTTCGGGGAGAGTCGAGAGTGGGCACAGTCAATCAGGAGGAGAAGCTCAAAGAACCAAAGGGCACAGAGTTAAGGAATCGACAAAAGAAGCAACAAAGATATGGGGCAGAGCTTTTTCATACAGCAATGGTTAGGATCTAGAATGCACTGTATGAAGGAATGGTGGAGGTAGGGTGATTGAGGCTTTCAAAAGGGATTTGGATCATGATCTGAAAATAAATAAACTATGGGACAGTAGAAAAATCGACGTTTTGGGCAAAAGTCCTTCATCAGTCCTGATGAAGGGCTTTTGCCCGAAACGTCGATTTTCCTCGGATGTTGCCTGACCTGCTGTGCTTTTCCAGCACCACTCTAATCTAAACTCTGATTTCCAGCATCTGCAGTCCTCACTTTTGCTAATGCGACAGTAGAGATAAGGTAGAGGAATGACACTCATCGAGCTGAATGGTATAATTCTGTGTGAACAATTCAATGTTTCAGGAACTCTATTGGCAAATAGACCATTAGACTTGTTAAGGAGCAAGTTGAAAAGTAGCTAAGTTAAGAATTGACATTTTAACAGAGATGCATGTATCAGGTTCTACATTAACATCCCATACAAATAGATGAGATGGTTAGACAGCAGAAAACCCATGACAAAAACTACAGCCATTTAAAAATGCCCACAGGAGGAATTAGCTAGCAGAAGCTCATGCCACCAACCTGATGTTTTTAAAGCAGAACAAAAACATTGCTAATGGTGACAGTGAGGGAGAGTCCTTTCTTCTTCAGCAAGATGCAAGCAAACTTCGGAACCTGATGTTCTAGTCTCCGACTATGGGGTTATCTCAATAGAGGACCCATAGGGGTTAGGTGCTATGGCCCCAGTAACAAAGGCGCACATGAGTGCAGGGCCAATGGGCAGGGGTATCAAAAAATCTACTGACTTGACTGTAACATCAGAGGATCAACACCTATCTATCAAGACAAATGCTGCCTAAGTCAAGTGTTATTCTGGAAGATGAGACTTTGTCACAATGCTCAGTTTATGATAGAAACTCTCAGATTAATGAAGACATTGAACTTTCTAACTTGGGTTCTCTTCAGGGGTCGGCAGCAGACCGAAGTGAAAGTTCACAATCTGTAGCCAACGGGTGCATATCGCAGGTGATTGCATTGTGTGAGGGCATGTGATAGCATGGTCTTCAGCATCAGACACAACCAAACAGGCCAGAGGGCTATAGGGGCTGCCTCAAGTGTAGGATATGATCAACTGCACAAATGTTACCAAAGTTTTAGTCTCTCAGGCAGGAGCATTCTTCAGTCAGAAGTATTCTACTCAAAGATGGTGTGTGTGTGTGTGTGTGTGTGTGTGTGTGTTTGTGTGTATATACTCTGTGATCATAGAGTCACACAGTATGGAAAGAAATGCTTTGGTCCAATTCATCTACACTGAACAGACTCAATCTAATCTTGTCCCATTTGCCAGCATTTGTACCCATATCAGTCTAAACTCTTCTTAAACATATACCTATCCAGATGCTTTTGTGTATCTCGACACACTTTGTCTCTTAGAGAATGGTGTGGTATGTTGGAACAATCTTTACTACAGCTTTTCATTCCATTATGCAGCCTCTGTTCATGGATTGTGGGGGAAGGCTGATTAAAGATGGCTGCTGACCTGAATATGAGGTACAGTAGCAATGTAATTGTTTCCATTTCAGTGCAAGGGCCACACTGAACAGGCCATCAGTCTCCTAAAGTTGTGGCTCAATGCCTTGACCATTGACATCCCAGAAAAAATACTCAGAGGCTTGTTGCATTACTGTGGTCAATTGTGCCTTGCACAATATCCAGAGAGGAGTGAAATTGGAGGATGTCCATGGGGAATAATGCGATCAAATTCCAAAGGCTCTGGAAATTTGCTATTGGCTTGTAAAACCATAAATCTAATACTTCAATTTGCTAGATAGCTTACCTGTCATTGAGAAAACTCAAAAAGTCTATTATTAAGGAGTTAATAATTTGGAGATGCCAGTTTTGGACTGGGGTGTACCAAGTTAAAACTCACACAACACCAGGTTATAGTCCAACAGGTTTATTTGGAAGCGCTAGCTTTCGGAGCACTGCTCCTTCATCAGGTGGTTGTCCTAGGTGGTAAATGAATTGGTTGCCAAACATTTGGAATGTCAAAATACAACTAGGCAAAGTAACAATGGTTGGGGATTGGAAATCATATTTAACAAATTTACTGGAATTACGTGAAGCTGTAACAAATCATGTGGATAAAAGGGAACCACGGGATTTAGTGAGAATTTAGATTTCCAAAAGTAATTTGATAAGGTTCCACACAATAGGTTAAAATGCAAGATAAGAGTTCATGGTGTTGGGAGTGAATTATTCATGCGGATAAAGGATTAGCTAACTAACAGGAGACAGGGAGTTGGAATAAATGGGGTTGCGCAAGAACACAACCGTTGTGGTATAGAAGAACTGACTGTATCTGCTACCATTATCCTTCTAGGTGGCATGGTTGGAAAGAACTCAATCTCTTACAGTTCTCATTGAGTGGCTGTGACAATTTTCAATCCTTTAATTGATATCACTGTGGAAAAGGTTTGGGAAGCAGGATTTTAACAGGCTTACAGTGCAGTCATTGTGCGTCGGTGCTGTGGGAAAGTGAACATTGAAGGTGGTGAGTGGCATACAAATCACAATAGGTAAAAAAGCACATTGTCTCAAAGAGTCTGCAAAGGAATATGAGTGGGCAAAATGTTGACAGATGATGTATGTCATGGGAAACAGGAAGTTATCTACTTTGTCAGAAAGAATCAAGAAACAATACAATTTGACAGGATAGAGACTGCAGGAATTTGCCATACAAAGTGATCTGGGTGTCCTTATAGATAGATCACAAAAGGTCAGCACGTAGATAGAACAAGTAATTAGGAAGGCTGATAAAATGTTCACCGTTATTGAAAGTTGGATGGTGCATGAAAGTGGGGAAGACTTGATATGGTTGTATATGGTGTTAATGAAACCATACCTAGAATACTGTATATATTTTTTGGTCTCAGTATATTAGAAGGTATATACTTGCATTGGATGTATTTATTTATGTAAGTGATCTGGATGTGAACATAGGAGGTACAGTTAGTATATTTGCAGATGTCACCAAAATTGGTGATTTAGTAGACAGTGAAGAAGGTTACCTCAGCATGCAATGGGACCTTTATCAGATGGGCCAATGGGCCAAAGAGTGGCAGATGCAATTTAATTAGATAAATAAGAGCTGCTGCATTTTAGTAGGGAAAACAGGGCAGTATTTGTACACTTAATGGTAAGGTCCAGGGCAGTGTTGTTGAACAAAGGGACCTCGGAACGTGTAGGTTCATAGTTCCTTGAAAGTGGAGTCCCAGGTAAAGAGGGTAGTGAAGAAGGCATTTGGTATGCTTGCCTTTACTGGTCAGTGCATTAAGTATAGGAGTTGAGATACCATGTTGCGACTGTACAGGGCATTGGTTAGGACACTTCTGGAATACTGTGTTCAATTCTGGCCTCCCAGCTATACAAAGGATGTTGTGAAACTTGAAAGAGTTCAGAAAAAAATTTCAAGTTATGTTGCCATGGTTGGAAGGTTTGAGCTATAGGGAGAAATTGATTGGACTGGGGCTATTTTCCCTGGAGCGCTGGAGGCTGAGGGATGACTTTATAGAAGCTTAAAAAATCATGAGGGGCATCGATAGGATGAATAGACATGGTCTTTTCCCTAGCATAGGATAGTCCAAACTCAAGGGCATAGGTTTAAGGTGAGAGGGGAAAGATTTAAAAAGAAGCTGAGGGGTAATCTTTCATGTAGAGGGTCGAGCATGTAAGAATGAGCTGCCAGAGGAAGTGGTGGAGGCCGGTACAATTATGGCATTTAAAAGGCATCTGAATGAGTAGATGAATAGGAAGGGTTTGGAGAAATATGGACCAAATGTTGGTAAATGGGACTGGATTAATTTAGGCTATCTGGTCAGCATGGATGAGTTGGTCCGAAGAGTCTGTTTCCGTGCTCTACATCTCTATGACTCTAATTTAGAGGACTTTCACAAAGCTAATTCAAAATGAACGTGGTGTCTTATGAGAATAGTTTGAGTAGCTTGTGCCTATACCCACTGTGTTCAGAACAATCAGAGGTCATCTTATTGAAACGTATAAGAGTATGAGAGGGCTTAATAGAATAGATGCTTGAAAGGATGTTCCTCTCATTGGAAAGTTTAGAACGTGCAGGAAGAGTTTAAAAATAATGGGTCTCTCATTTAAGACTGAGACGAGGTGGAATTTCATCTCTCAGAGAATTGTTAGTCTTTGGAATTCTCTTCCCCAGTGAGCAATGAGATAGATCATTGAAAGTCAAGGTTTAGTTAGATAGGTTTTTGGTCAAAGAAGTTAGTATTATGAGGGACAGGAAAGGAAAATGAAAACAATTTCAAGGATACAACCTGATCATCTATGATCTTATTGAATGGCTGAACAGGCCATAGGTGTTGCCTATCGATTACACTTGTTTCTTATGATTACGAGGAACGGCTGAGGATCCTGGGATTGTATTCATTGGAGTTTAGAAGATTAAGGGGAGATCTAATAGAAACTTACAAGATAATACATGGCTTGGAAAGGGTGGACGCTAGGAAATTGTTTCCGTTAGGTGAGGAGACTAGAACCTGTGGACACAGCCTTAGAATTAGAGGGGGTAAATTCAGAACAGAAATGCGGAGACACTTCATCAGCCAGAGAGTGGTGGGCCTGTGGAATTCATTGCCGCAGAATGCAGTGGAGGCCGGGACGCTAAATGTCTTCAAGGCAGAGATTGATAAATTCTTGATGTCACAAGGAATTAAGGGCTACGGGGAGAATGCGGGTGAGTGGAGTTAAAAATCCCATCAGCCATGATTGAATAGCGGAAAGGACTCGATGGGCCGAATGGCCTTACTTCCACTCCTATGTCTTATGGTCTTATGGATTAGGTGAATGCATCAAAACACTCTCCACAAGAGCAGGGATTAGGGTGCTGATCCAGGAACGGTTCTCCTTTGTGGAAATTTACATTGCCAGTTTATACAGAGCAGCCTTCTCCAGACTACAAGGTGAATCCATGCCTCATGGCAGGGCCTTTGTGTTCATAGTGCAGAGAATGTTCATTCTCAAACCCACACACAGCATTTCAACACAGAGTTGCTATCTTTTACAATAAACTATATGGCAGATGTCAATTTTTTTAAACATGGCTATTATACATAAATTAAAACATATGGATTCAACAAAAGCTTGATAAAATGCACCCAAATGTAACTCCTTTCTAATAGAAAGGTCCTTTCTATTGCAGATGCTCCCTGATGCAAATGGAGATGTGAAAGCAGACAGCCTTATTGCTAAGATGCCTGTGGTGTACTTTTTTGGGGTCATTCTGAGCATAAAGCACCATAACAGGCTCAATCCCAGGGTCAAATCTTGTCATGTGACTCTGTCAGAGGGGTGGAATATGCTGTTTCAGTAGATTGGGCACTTCAGATGTTTTCACCAGATGCATCATGCCTCCTTGCCTCAACCCTTAGAAATATGTCAGTACTTAACAGAGTCTCAGGAAATTCGGATAGATGTCTACGCATCTCCTACTGATGTCTCACTAACACCCACTTTATACACAATGACCACTTAATCATCCATTCCCCTCACATTTGAGGTCAGTATCCTCAAAGCTGTACTCCATCCCCTGAAGGGAAATGCCATCAATGTGGGCAAATACCTTTGTGAACACACACGTGCACACACATACATATACTACATGATTGTGTCACCTTATAAAATCAAGAATGAAAAAGGAGCCCTTAAAAATAAAAAAGCCCCTAAAAACTAAAAGGCAGCCCTTGAGAAAATCTCAAAATCGAGAAAACTTTGAAAGAAAAACTACTTTGACCCCAAGCGCATATTTGTTCCTGCCTGAATCACATACTGTTTCTCAAATATATTGTGATGCTTACCTTGATGTAATGTTTCTGCAGTCACCTGATGCCTCCCTATGGTACACATGGGTGCACTGGTGGAGGGTACACATGACTCCTGGGATGGTGGTTCCTCAGTATGCAGGTCAGCTTTTGAAGTCAAATTGACCTCCACATTCAGCTATTGCACAATCCTCTAGCAGCAGTCTGGATAAATAAAGATCATGAGTTTTAGAACTCTTCTGTCTCACCAGATGCTCAGCAAATATCTGTCAGCTCATCAGGTGGCATACTTAGTGGAAATAACTTCAGGGAGTTGGGAGCTACTCCTAAGCTCATTGATACAATATTCAATAAGCTTTTACTCTCTCCTTGCTGCACGCCAATCTCACTGGTGCTGTGCACTATACCACCCTTCCAATGTCAATCACCTCCTCCTCCTTGAGTATTAACATTGTCTGGTTAGTCACTCCACCCCTGAACAACTTCGTTCAGAATAACTGTGCTCATTTTCTCCTGAAAGGGGAGGCTAGAGAGGTTAGTCTTTTATCCTTTCAATTACCATCCTGATCAATCAGGATCAGAAGTATTTATCCAGTCATTGCATTTGCCGTATGTCAAAGAGGGAGCCAACAAGGTTCAGGAATTCCAGCCATCAGAGTAAATTACTCCAAACATTTTCCAAGAGTAAGATTTTAAGGAGCATCTGAAGTGAGGAAAGGGAATTAAAGAGGGTTAAGAAGGAAGTTCTAGAGTTTAAGGCCTCACAATTAAGACCACTTTGGACAATCTTCCTTTCCCAGATGGTGATGGACCAGGATCTCTGAGCCAGAGCATGTCTGCTCTGATAGCTTTCCTTTCTTCTTTTCTCACTTCTTTCTTCTTTCTTTGTTTTTTTCCCTTTACTTATCTTCTGGAGGGAGCTCAGTTGTGGAGGCAGCAGCATTGACAGTGGCTGCTGAAGGCCTGGAGCACCACCACAGCAGGACTCTCACTGCCTATGGCAAGGCAGCTTGGATGGCAGTCCAGCAGGGGAGAGGGATTGAACCCAGAGTGGGGAAGGAATTGAGCCCAAAGCGAAAGAGGGAGCAATCCCAGAGCTGGGGGAGATTTCAAATCCAGCTTGGGGAGAGATTGAGCCCAGAGCGGGGGAGGGATTGGGGCCAGTGCAAAGGAGAGATCAAGCCCAGAGTGCGAGAGAGATCAAGCCTTCATGAGGAAAGCCCATTGTGGAGTAACTGCAGGACCATGGCTAAAGAAGGACTGTAATTTGGAATTTCTCACTTTATTTCTTATTTACTACTTCGTACTGAGAAGAACAGTAATGTTGAACTTTTACATTACTTCTTTATCTTTCTACTTTTTACCTTGGTGCCTTGTACTTAAGATGGCATAGTGAATGGCCCAATGTAAATTTTTCACTGTACTCCTGTATCCCTATACTTGAGTACACATGACAATAAAACCTAATTCTAATTCTAAAATCAGGAAGAGACCACAAATTAATAATCCCACCCAACACCCTGCAAAGGGCTATAACCTTACCTGGTATGTATATAAGGCCCTTGATACGACCAGTAAAACAATCCCCAAACAATTTGCCAAACACACTGTGCCCATTGTGGTATTAGTTAACTGTAAATGTGCAAATTAATTTCCAAATATGCCATGCAACAGGATTGTACAGCTATTTCATAAAATATCAACATATTCTGATCTATAAAAGATAAATTCACATAATTCTATTTTGTATATTTCCAACTTGTCTTAAATACTATCTCACTTCTAACACCTGAATGATTCCTGAGCTGCATATTTATGTGTGCCTAAACTGCTTTGGATTTAATTATGTAAACCCTCTTTGATCTAATCTGGATGCCTTTTGTATACCGTCTCACATGCACTTTTCCAATTGCTTATTGGATTGACTGAAAGCACTTTTGTAAGACAACGCCAGTTATGTATTGAAAAGTGATTCTATTTTACAGACAACATGCAAACCTCTAAAAGCAAACATTCAGCTGTAATCAAAACAACTTCATTTGATTGTTATTCCTTTATAACGGAAAACAATAAGCCATGCCACCCAATCACATGTTGGTGGCTAACTTAATTTGTGTGATTATTGACTCTAATCTGCTCTGAGCTCAAGATGAGCAACATTGATCGCTCAAGCTTCCTTCCCAGTCTAATTGAACTGGTTTAGCACATATGTGTTTTGCTTTGTTTCATCCAGGAAGTGAGAGGGCTTGACTTCTAAATATTCCCTTGTCCAGATGCTGGCTAATGGAAGTGCAGAGTGCACAGCCGCCACCCTCCTTGCAGTGGATCTTTACCAGACAACCCTCATTGTGCTATCAACAAAGCAAAGATTTCAAAGTACACACACAAATACAGGCTGAAATCCTCTGTGTATCCGAACAACTTGTCTATTTGTCTTAATCTGACAAAGATAACATTTTTTAATAAATCACACTTCCAAGAGAGCACTTTCTGAAGTGTCTTTTCTCAAGTGGTTCCAGCCATTTCCTGAAAAACAAGCAATATGCTATCCAGTAAAGGCTTGGAATATTGGATTTGACTTCTTATGCAGATTTGCTTCTAACTTAAAATACACCTATTATACACTTGAGAATCTAGTTTTACTTGAAGAAATACTATCAGCAATGGCTTGTTTTTGTAAAATTTGACATTTGACATCATCAGCGAATGTGTTAAGAAACTCTATTATACCCAGAGCTTCTGTTCTCAGGAGAGGTCATGATCACCAGACCTTGCTCGATAATATCCTCATTGCAGCATAAATTTACAAGCTTGTTCATTTCGTCGCTGAAGCACTCAATTTCCTTCCTGTTCTGCTTGTCTGTGTATTGCTACGGCTGGAATATGATGCCTTAGGAGGTGAGTTGTATTCCAAATTGGCTTCATAAACTTATAAGAACAGGTTTGTATAAAGGGAAGTATTATCTTCGATTTTGATTACAAAACTCCTTGACTTAGGTCAGGCAGATTAAGAGACTGAGTAGTGGCTGTATGATAGTTGCATTGAGACATATATATGAATTAATACAAGTTCAAAAGTACCTTAACGAATATGTCTGGAAAATGTGATTGTATAACACCCATATTTTTGGTGCAGTATGTGTTGGTGCAGTATAGGCCACATGGACATCATTTTGCAAAATCTCCAGCATGGTACCGGTAGCTTATACTAGAAAATGCAGAATAGATGCATTGTGATGGCAGTCACAGAATTTGACTGGCACCATTTTTGAACTGAATGCTCTGTCTAATGCCTTTCTTCAGCTTTGCCCAGCTGAACATGCATTTTGCAGCAGGAAGGACCTTCCCCCCAGGACTAAGGAATTGTCAATGACATTCAGGTTAGTTACTTATTGATTCCTAATGGCTGCTGCTAAATGAGTAGAAGCATTTGGTGGTTTTGAACTATGCTATAAAGTTCCTAATGTCTACAGTGTGCAGACATGGTGAAGGCCTCATCCTGACTTCAAGGGTTTGCTTAGATTACTTGCTTCCTCGTTTGGGTGCAATGATTTCTAACCTCCTTGGCCTGTACTAAGACAGGGAGGATAAGTGATGGAGAGGAATACAAGTTGCTGTATGATGGAGAAAAAATGACAGTGGGAAAGACCAAATCTACTCAGTTTCACTTGGGAGTTGCTCACTGAAATCTGCCACCTGGCACTGGGATCCTTCCAAGGAGGAGCAGGTAACATCTCTTGGTTGGATGGAGAGTGAGACTTTTATACCATGGAATGCCTACAGAGCAGGTAGAGGCCATTTGGCCCATTAAGTCTGCACCAATCCTCCAAAACATATTCCACCCAGTCCCCATATTTACCAAAGATAAGCTGCCTAGTCTGCATACTACGAAGCAATTTAGCATGGTCAATCCACCTAACCTGCACATCTTTGGACTGCTGGAGAAAACTGGAGCACCAGGAGGAAAGACCTGCAGACACAGGAAGAACGTGCCAACACCACACAGTCACCAAAGACTGGAATCGAACCTAGGGCCCTGGCACTGTGCCACCATGCAACTCCTGAAAATCACCTTCTGTGATACAGTGATGCTTTCATGAGCAGGTCTCTTAAAGATATGCTGCATATTAGTTGAGGGACAGAACACAATGCCTTTCCCCAGAATTATTTGTTAGTATCAGTTATTATATCAATGACATATAGTCTCTGACAGTGTTAATGTTACTAAATAATTGCATTCCAGGAATTAGTGATGACCAATAAACGAGAGCTAACAGGTCTGCCTGGCCTCTCATTAGCAGTGTTAAATATTTTTACAACAATGTCTATGTAATTGTTTTGCTGAGCTCCAGAAGCTGGCTTATCATGATGCCTATTGATTTATTTAAACAAACTCCCTGGGGAAGTTGTGTGTAATGTTTATTTGTAGCAAATTACTGCACATTTAATTGGGTTTCATGAAAGCTGTACAGAAGGCTTTTGAGTACCAGATGCAATCATTAGGACACACCATGTTTCACATGGGTTTTATGGTCCCATTTTAAATCTGTTAAAATGCTGTGCAGCATGTGGGCCTTTAAAGTGCAACTATTGTACTGATATACATCTTCTGCGCAGCAGGTAGTTATGGTTTTAAATTCAGGCAGCATGAATGTATGTATATTAAAAATGCCAGGAGAAAGTATTGATGCGTTTTAAATACTAAGGAATTGTGTCCACTAGCTGTGTTGGGGAGGCATGTTGGCTCAGTGGTTAGCACTGCTGCCTCACACTGCCAGTGACCTAGGCTCGAATCCAGCCTCGGGCAACTGTCTGTGTGGAGTTTGCACATTTGCCCTGTGTCTGCATGGGTTTCCTTCCACAGGTCAAAGATGTGCAGGTTAGGTGATTAGCCAAGCTCAGTTACCCATAGTGTTCAGGGATGTGTAGGTTAGATGCATTAGTCGGGGGAATGTAGGGTAATGGATCTGAGTGATACACTCTTCAGAGGGGTGGAGTGGACATGTTGTGCCAAAGGGCTTGTTCCCACACAGTAGGAATTCTAATTCTGTATTACACTAAGTTTGCAGAGCAGTATATAGCACACACTTTAGAGTTTACATTCCACATAGAGGGGGCTCTTAATGCATTTGGTACAAAGCCAGGCAGATGGTAAACAACATTCTATTGCATTTAGGAAATAATGGAAACCAGAATGTTATCTTTCCCAGATTAGATTGCAATGACTTTACAAACAAGCTCAGAGTGTGAAAAAGTCTCTATTAATTAGATCCCAAGATACATATAAATGAGTCAAGTTTATCTCCATTCATCCATCCAGAAAAATATAATCCCTAATCACAGTATTCACTGATTCTTATGATACTCTTACATAATATGATTATAGCCAACAAAAGGTGACCCAGTTTCCCTCTATTATCTGCATTAGCTGGTGTACACAGGGCAAGATCACCTTCATCATAAATGCATGAAACAGGCCAATGATTTCTGCTGCTGAGATTAAGGGGCTAAAAAACACAACTGGTTGTGTTCTGGACTAATTAACCAGGAAATGTAGGTTCAAAATTCATTGTAGCAGTAAGGAAATATGAATTCAGTCAAAAAATGTGGAATTTGAAGCTAACCATTGAAACGTGACCATGAAGTTATTGATTTTTATGAAATTCAGCCAGCTTGCTCAACTCATTCATGAAGAAACCTGCTCTCCTTTCAAATGTGAGCCAAAAAGTGACTCCAAATCCACTCCAACATTGTTATTTCTTAATTGCTCTGAGAAACGTAAGGGGACAATGAGAGATGGGCAATAAATGTCAGTCTTCTCAATGACATGCACATTCTGAGAATTTAAAACAATCGGCAAAGTCAAAATGCAATGAAAACCACGTTTGGTGGAGTTACATAGACCATTGAACAATACAGTACAGATGCAGTGCCTTTGGCCCGTGATGTTGTACCAGACATGACGCCAAATTAAACTAATCCCTTCTGCCTGCCCTTAGTTCATATCCCTCCATTCCTTGCATATACACATGCTTATCTAAAAGTCCCTTAAATGCCCCTTTTGTATCTGCCTCCACCACCATCCCTGGAAGTACATTCCAGACTCCTACCACTCTCTGTGTAAAAAAGTGCCCCTCACATCTCTTTTGAACTTTCTCCCTTCACCTTAAATGCATGCCCCCATTGTTTTAAAAGTCAAAGTTCCTGTGCGCCTACACGAGACCCCGTTCTTGCTATAACATTTAATTGTGGCCACAGATGACTTCTAATGTAATAGTGTACCTCACAGATTTTTCTCTCCTCTATATCATCCTTTCAGCCGTAGGTCACTATCATCGTAGCACATTATCTGACATTCACTGTGTGAAATAGCCCCTTTCACAGTTTACATCAGAGTTGCTTTTTTGACACGATGCATAGGCCAGACTTCCCCCACCCCCTGAGTGATGTGAGCAAGGACAAGTCCTGGGAAAGTATGGGAATATAAGAAAAATGAAATTCCCAATGTGAGAAGAGAATCTCACTAGTGAGCAGCGATAAGTTCATTTGCAAACATTAACATCTCATTATAATCTATTCTCTCCACATTTATATATACTTTGCTATTCTCCTACATGGCAGAGGAACTAGAGAGCCACAGTTCTCAACATGGAAGTCACACTGAGTACCTGACCACCGTCAGCTTTGCAGGTTCATTGCAACCAGTCAGGGGTTTAGTGATAAGTCAGTCGGGGGCTACACAAGATTAGTCATAGGTCTGGTCAGTCATTGGTCAGGCTGGTCTTCCAAGTCAGTCAAGGGGTTGGGAGATGGTCAGTCCTGAGGTCTATTCTCTACAAGGTGGATTACTGGTGGCCACTGTGGTAAGAGCATTGAGGCATTGAATTTTGAGGATTGGAGTTAGCATACTGCATGGGGCAGTATATTTACAAAGGTCAGATATAACAGTGTATTTGTAAGGCAAGGGTTTCTGCACAAAGGGAGGTCATGAATGGTCAGCCTTATCCTGGCTTCGGCATGAGGGGAGGTGGGAAGCAGAGGGTATTGCGATGGTTGGAATGACTAAGATGAAGTGCTGATGCTTCTGGGATACTGTTGGGTGATGAAGACTAAAATGAAAGAGTTGGGTTTGTTCAGATCTGATGAAGGCAACAGGGAGGACAAGGAAGAAGGGAATAGGAAGATTTCAGAATCACCTTGTTTAATAAGTTGAGTTCTCCAAAGTGTAACTTGTAGAATACAATCCCTACAGTGTGGAAATAAACCCTTTGGCCCAACATGGCCCATCAACCCTTCGATGAGTAACTCACCCAGACCCATTCCCCTACTACTCTACATTTACCCCTGACTAATGCACCTAACCTACACATTCATGAACACTATGGGCAATTTAGCATTAAACATGGCTAATTCACCTACCCTGCATGCATTTGGATGGTGGGAGGAAACCACAGCACCCACAGAAAACCCACACAGACACAGGGAGAATGTGCAAGCTCCACACGGACAGTTGCCTGAGGCTGGAATCGAACCTGGGACCCTAGTGCAGTGAGGCAGCAGTGTTAACTACTGAGCCACCATGCCATCCTATTGTGCTGCCTTCTATCCTCATTCGAGTTGCAGATCTACAATAGAGATAAAAACTGGCTGCCACCATATTCAGAGTGGATGGAGAAACCAGACAACATGGCATCAACCTAGGCAGTTGAAAAGACTACCGCAGAAACAGTCCTGTTGACACTGCTAAGTCTTCTTTACTAAAATCTGAGGGCTAATGCCAAAATTGACTAGTTTCACAGACTAGTCAAGCAATAACCTGACATACTTATGGAATCATACCTTACAGACAATGTCCCAGACACCTCCATCACCATCCCACTCACAGGACAGACCCAGCAGAGGTGGCAGTGAGATACAGTCGGTAGGGAGTTGCCCTGAGATTCCTCAAAGTTGGCTCCAGACCACATGAAATCTCATGGCTACAGGTTAAACATGGGCAAGGAAACTTCCTACTGATTACCACATACCGTCCTCCCTCGGCTGATGAATAAGCACTGCTCCAGGTCGATTAACACTTGGATGCAGCACAAGAGGGTGGTAAGGGCACAAAGTACTCTCTTGATGAGGATTTCACTGTCCACCATCAAGAGTGGCTTGGCAGCAGCACTACCAATTGAGTTGGTTGGGTCCTAAAGGACACAACTGCTACACTGGGTCTGCGGCAGGGGGTGAGGGAACCAACAAGAGGGATAGGCATTCTTAACCTCAACCTTACCAATCTGCTGGCTATAGATGTAGCTGTCCATGACAGTATCAGTAAAAATGACCATCTCATCATCCTTGTGGAGACAAAGTCCCTCCTTCACATTGAGAATGCACTCTATTGTGTTGTGTGGCACTATCACCATGCTAAATGGTAGAGACTTTGAACAGATCTAGCAACTCAATACTGGGCATTCATGGCATAGACCATCAACAGCAGAATTGTATTCCAAAAATCTATAACCTCATGTCCCAGCATATCCCTCAATTAACCATTACCATTAGGCTAGGGGATCTACTCTGGTTCAATGTGGTGAGTGCAGGATGGCAAGGCAGGAGCAGCACCAGGCGTTTCTGAAAATGAGGTGTCAACCTGGTGAAGCTACAAAACAGGACTACCTACCAAACACTATAAGCTTCCAAGTGATAGATAGTATGAAACAATCCCAAACCAAATGGATTTGTTGTGCCTCTTTGTTGTGAATGGTGATGGATGATTAAACAATTCACTGGAGGAGAAGACTCCAATCTTGAGCTAGAAGTGCCAAGTGGATGATCCAACTTGGCATCCTCCAGTGGTCCCCAGCATTAGAGATAACAGTTTCCAGATAATTCAATTCTCTCCATGTGACATCAAGAAACAGTTGGAAGTACTAGATGCTGCAAAGCCTACAGGCCCTGGCAACATTCTGGCAATAGTACTGAAAACTTGTCATCCCAAACTTTCCACTCCTCTAGCCAAGCTGTTCCAGTACAGTTGCAGCACTGATATCCATCCAACAATGTGGAAAATTTCCCAGGTTAAGTCCTGTACACAAAAAGCAGGACAAATTTAACCTTGCCAATCACTGCCTCATCATCCTACTCTCCATCATCAGTAAAGAGATGGAAGGCGTTATCAACAGTGCTAGCAAGCAGCACCTGCTCAGCAATGACCTGCTCAGTGACGCCCAGTTTGGGCTCCTCCAGGGCAACTCAGCTGCTGACCTGATTACAGCCTTGGTTTGAACATGGAAAGACAGCTGAATTCCATGTGAAATTCCATGTGATGTGAGATTGACAGCCTTTGAAAGCAAGGCCACATTCGACTGAGTGTGGTATCAAAAAGCCCAAGCAAAACTGGAATCAATGGGAATCAGGGAGCAATCTCTCCACTGATTGGAGTCATACCTGGCACACAGGAAAATGGCTGAGATTGTTGGAAGTCAGTCATCTCAGCTCCAGGGACTCTGCAGGAGTCCCTCAGCCCAACCATCTTCAGCTGCTTCATCAATGATCTTCCTCCATCATAAGGTCAGAAGTGAGGATGTTTGCCAATGATTGAGCCATATTCAGCACCATTCATTCCTCCTCAGATACCGAAGCAGCCTATTTTAAATGCAACAAGATCTAGACAATATCCAGGCTTCTGCTGAAACGTGGCAGTAACATTTGTGCTACACAAATGTCAGGTAATGACCATCTCCAATAAGAAACAATCTAACTACAGAGGAACCTCAATTATCCGAATACCAATTATCTGAAAATCGGATTATCTGAAGGAGATCTTGAGGTCCCAATAAAAAAGACGTGTTTCCACCAGTCATCGCGTCTTTAGTTTACAGTGATTAAACAGGCACAGTCTCCAAATGACTGACCTCCTGCCCTCTCTCTCTCCCCACATTTTCCCTGGAGTTCTACACAAGCATGTACCCTAAACCGCACCCTGCCTTCATGTATGTGCTATTTGGAGACTTACCCCACAAAGGCAGCAGCAGCGGTTTTGTTGTTGGTGTACAGTCTGGCTGCCAGGACAGGAGTGGGGGTTTTGAACGGGGTTGGGGGGGGGGGTGGGGGCAGGCGGGAGAGCATTGTTGGATGGGGATGGGGGGCTGGGGGGGAAGTGTTGGATGTGTTCTGGGGGTGGGGGCAGATTGGACCGGCCTGGGCGGGGTTGGGCGTGGGGCAGGATGGGGTTGGGGTGGGGTCTTGCGTGTTATGTGTGGGGGTTGGATGGGGGCAGTGGGCGGTGTTGGGAGCGGGGCCTCGTGCGCTGTGTGCTGCTGCAGTCTCCTGAATGGGGAGCAGACTTTAAAAACTCCAAGCCCCAGAGGCAAGTAATTTAATCAATTAACTGAATAATTGATTATCCGAATGAAGTAGTACCCGCCCATCTCGTTCAGATAATCGAGGTCCCCCTGTACTCCCCTTGGCATTCAATGGTGTTACTATCACTGAATCTTCACTATCATTTGGGTCACCATTGATCAGAAACTCAACTGGACTCACCATATCTGGTGACCTTATAGAGGTTTATAAAATCATGAGGGGCATGGATAGGATAAACTGACAAGGTCTTTTCCCTGGGGTGGGGGAGTCCAGAACTAGAGGGCCTAGGTTTAGGGTGAGAAGGGAAAGATATAAAAGAGCATGCAGAGGCTTGTACATGTATGGAATGAACTGCAAGAGGAAGTGGTGGAGGCTGATACAATTGCAAAATTTAAAAGCCACCTCAATGGATATATGAATAGGAAGGGTTTGGAGAGATATGGGCCAAGTGCTGGCAGGTGGGGCTAGATTGGGTTGGGATATCTGGTAGGTGTGGACATGTTGGACCGAAGGGTCTGTTTCTGGTTGTACATTTCTATGACTCTATGACATAAACACAATGGTTACAAGAGCAGGTCAAAGGATACTTTGGGCGAGTAACTCGCTTCCTGCCTCCCCACATCCTCTCCACCATGTACAAGGCACAAGTCAGGAGTGTGATGGAATATCTCCCATTGCCTGGATAGATGCAGCTCCAACACTCAAGAAGCTTGATACCATCCAGGATAAAGCAGTTCACATGATTGGTACCACATCCACAAATATCCACTCCCTCCACTATCAATTCTTGGTAGCTGCAGTGTGTACTATCTACAAGGTGCACTACAGGAACTTAGCAAAGATCCTTATTCAGCACCTTACAAACCCAAGATCACTTCCATCTAGAAAGACAAGGGCAGCAGACACATAGGAAGACTACCACCTGCGAGTTTCTGTTTAAGCCAGTCACCATCCTGACTTCAAAACATATCACTGTCACTGGGTCAAAATCCTGGGATTCCCTCCCTAACAGCACTGTGGAGTTAATCCACAAGTGGATAGCAGTAGTTCAAGAAGGCAGCTCACCACCAACTTCTCAAATGCAACTAGACACAAGCAATAAAAGTTGGCATATCAATAATGCCCATGTCCTACAAATTAATTTTTTAAAATGTGATTTTCTACGTCTCAGGGTGGGCTATACTTGAGTGATGTCAGACCCTTCGAGGGGTAATTGTATTAATGAGGCAATTACACAGTACAGGCCAAAATCATCTGAAATCATAGAATCCTATATGTGGAAAGAATGCAATGATCGACAATGTGGGATTCAAATCGTGGCCACAAGCAATCTGGACCATATCATTAGCCATTATAAATTCTTCATTGTCATCTCTGTGCCCTTAACAGTCTCACCTACAGGCTGCATGTCACAAGTACAACTCAAGGTCTCATAAGCATACAAAGGCACAAGGCTGCTTTCCCCTTGCCTTGAATTAAATTTTGACAACATGTTCTTATATTTAAAGCTTTATTTGAGTGATTTGGGTTGGGGACACAGTGTTGGAGCAAGAATCAATCTTTCAGTAATCTTATTATACTCTTAATCTCCTATTGTTTTTGTGCAACATGTGAAGGAGGTAGGGCCGAAGTGTGAGATGAACACTTTGCATCTACCTTTACCTGCAAGGCAGAGATTGTCCAGGTCATGATGACAGGAGGGGTTTGAAACTGATAAGGAAGAGGCACTGGATAAGCTGTTGGTACTTAAAGCTGATAAAACACTAGACTGACGAGATCTTGCAAGAAACAATGTCAAAGTTTGCAGGTGGCCAAACTTGACAGAATTGTAAACTTTTCAACTCTGATCTCCAGCATCTGCAGTCCGCATTTTCTCCCAGAATTGTAAACCGAGTATAGTGTAGAACTTCAAAAGGATAGTGACACCTTGGTACAGTGGTCAGCTCAGGGCAGATGACGTTCAATGTAGATAAGTGGGAAATGATAGATTTTGGTACAAAGAACATGGAGGGACATCATAAAATAATGGATACCAATCTAAGGAGTGAGCAGGAGCAGAGGGACCAGGGTGTACATGGATATAATTTATTAAAGATTTGGAGATGCCGGTGTTGGACTGGGGTGTACAAAGTTAAAAATCACACAACACCAGGTTATAGTCCAACAGGAAGTGAAACTATCACTGTATTCTAACAGATGAAAGGCTTAACAGACAATCAATTTTTCAATGTATAATTTCAGTTACATCACACTGTAAACTTTTGCTATAAATTCTGTGTTAGGATTGAGCCCTCCACTACCACCTGATGAAGGAGCATCGCTCCGAAAGCTAGTGTGCTTCCAATTAAACCTGTTGGACTATAACTTGTGTGATTTTTAATTTATTAAAGGTGGTCAGACAGGCATAGAGAGCTATTTACAACTACAGTCTTCTCAGCTTCGTTAATAGGGGCATAGAGTATAAGTGGAGGGAGATAGGATGAAACTGGTCAGACCTCAGCTGAGGTATTGTGTGTTGTTGTCGGCACTAAGTTATCAGAAAGACGTAACTGGATTGGAGATACTGCTGAAAGAGGTTATAACAATGGTTCAAGGTGAAACAGCTTAATTGTGAGGAAAGATTGGACTACTTGCGACTGTTTTTCTTGAAAAGGAGGGTTAAGAGGAAATCTGATAGACATTTTCAAATCTGTGAGGAATCTGGACAGTATGGATTGATCGAAATTGTAGCTGCCTGGAAACATAGTGACACCTTGAAAAATGTCCACATTACAGAGAAGGAGGTACTGGGTGTCTTAAAATGCAAAAATCACTGGGACCTGATCAGGCGTACCCTAGAACTCTGTGGGAAGTTAGGAGAGTGATTGCTGGGCCACTTGCTGAGATAATTGCATCATTGTTAGTCACAGGTAAGGGGACAGAAGACTGGATGTTGGCTAATGTGGTGCCACTATTTAAGAAAGGTGGTAAGGACAAGCCAGGGAACTATAAACCAGTGAGCCTGACATCAATGGTGGGCTAGTTGTTGGAAGGTATCCTGAGGAATAGGATTTACATGTATCTGGAAAGGCAAGGACTGATTAGGGATAGTCAACGTGGCTTTCTGCATGGGAAATTGTGTCTCACAAACTTGATTGAGTTTTTTGAAGGAGTAACAAAGAGGATTGATGAGGTGGACATGATCTATATGGACGTCAGTAAGGCTTTTGATAAGACTCCTCATGGTGGACTGGTTAGTAAGGTTAGAATACAGAGAGAGCTAGCCATTTGGATACAGAGCTGCCTTGAAGATAGAAGACAGAGGGTGTTGGTGGAAGGTTGTTTTTCAGACTGTGACTAATGGTGTGCCACAAGGATCGGTACTGGGTCCACTGTTTTTTGTCATTTATATAAATGATTTGGATGTGAACATAGAAGGTATGTATAGTACGTTTGCAGACGACACCAAAATTGGAGGTGTAGTGGACAGCGAAGAAGGTTACCTCAGATTACAATGGGATCCTGATCAGATGGGCTAATGGACGGAATTGTTGATGGAGTTAAATTTAAATAAATGTGAGGTGCTGCATTTTGGAAAGGCAAATCAGCGCAGGTCTTATATACTTAATAGTAAGGTCCTGGGAGTGTTGCTGAACAAAGACACCTCGGAGTGCAGGTTCATATTTCCTTGAAAGTAGAGTCGCAGGTGTATAGGATAGTGAAGAAAGTGTTTGGTGTGCTTGCCTTTATTGGTAATTCATTGAATAAAGAAGTTGGGAGATAATGTTTCTACTGGGCAGGACATGGGTTAGGCCACTTTTGGAATATTGTGTGCAATTCTGGTCTCCCTCCTATCAGAAGTATGTTGTGAAACTTGAAAGGGTTCAGAAAAGATTTACAAGAATGTTGCTAGGGTTGGAGGATTTGAATTGTAGGGAGAGGCTGAATAGGCTGGGGCTATTTTCCCTGGCGTATTAAAAGCTCCGCCTCTGATGCTCCTTATAGAGGTTTATAAAATCATGAGGTGCATGGATAGGGTGAATAGATAAGGTCTTTTTCATGGGGTGAGGGTGTCCAAAACTAGAGGGCATAGGTTTAAGGTAAGAGGGGAAAGATTTAAAAGGAACCTAAGGGCAATTGTTTTTACACAGTGAATAGTTAGAACCTGGAATGTATTGTTTGGAAGTATGACGGAATTAGGTTGAACTGAAGATTATTTTTATAGAAATGATGTGCAGTGTTAGGGGGAAAAGGCAAGAGGATTGCACTAAGTTAAAATGCTCAAAGAATCAATGCAGGCAATGGGTTGATGGCCACCTTCTGACCTGTATCAATGAAGTCGTTCTGCTGCACACATTAGATCCAGGTCCATCATGTCAAAGGTCTATGCCGAGGCTTTCCATAGCTCTCCTTGTCAGACTCCTCCAAGTCCCATTGTATCAAGGACTATGCTAAACTGTCATTTGCATGTGATGCGAATGCCAATTGTTGACTGTACGGAGGAGCTGTTCTGTTCCTGTTATTACGCAGGTAGGTTCATTGCAACCACAACCAATGGACCCAGCAAATCACCACTGTGGCTGTGGTACAATGAAGGCAGCAAAACTGAGAGGGATCAAATGCACCACAAGAGGAGGTACAGGAGGCCCAGAGTTTATCACTTTTGATGTAACTGCCTCCAGGTGAGCAGGGCACTGCCAAGGAACTGTGTCATCTGTTACAGCAGAATTTGAGACCTGAAGGTGTGTGCCTGTCCTATTCTGATGATCACCAATGTGACAGCTGTGCTAAATGTCTGTACAAATGACTACTTCCAAGAATTCATGAGAACCTTTGTGGGATCTCTCAATCCTTAATCCTTAAACTTATCCAATGTGTTACTGAAGCAATTTGTGGCAGGTCAGACCATTGCATCTCATTTCCCTATGACAAGGTGAGTGCTGCAGCCTGGGCATTAGGCTTCACCACCATAACTGGCTTGCCTGAGGCAGAGGGTGCTCCAGACTGTCCATATGTTGTGTTGAGAGTACCAGATCATAGTGTGACTGGCATAATGAACAGAAAAGGATTCCATTCCATCAATGTACAAGTCAAATGTGATCATTAATATGCTCCAACTCACTCAGTATCACACTGGAAATCTCAGTGTCATCCCAAAAATTAAAGATTTCGTAAAGTACACAATGTTTCCCAATTTACATGACTTTTAGACCCAGATTACCAGCAACATATACCAGTTCATGTATTAAACAAGGATTGCAATGTATGGGGAGTATTCAGATGCTAGCTACAGTTATAACCTATCAGTAGATAATACCACTAATTAATACCCTAATCTCTTATAAGCACCCCTTTACATACACACAGACAGGGGGTTATGCTCAGAGCTGAAGAGAAAGAAAGACAGTTCACTAGCCTTTGTTCTCAGGTTCTGTTCTTGAGCTGATCTTTATAATGCTTTGGCTGACCAGCGTGTTGCTTTGTTATCTTTTTCCAAATGCTTCCACTGGTTTCTGAGTGACACAAAGTGGCTGATTCACTCATAAGAACAGTCGTTTAAGCAATGCCCAGTAAGGGTATCAACCCTTTGTTTTCAAATCTGCAGGCACTTTTTCAAACACTGATTTTTTTCAAAATGTAATTTTCTCATTTCAAAAGTTATTGTCCTTACAAGTACCATAAGTTAGAAATCAATGCCAGGTACCCTGAAAATGGCCAGGGTACCTATAGATACCTCTTAGGTTCCTGCTTCATTTCATGGGCCAGATGTCTTACAAGGATATTACCGAGAGTCTAGGGTTGCCCTCTGTAAACATGGCTGATGATTCTTTTACACAAGCTCCTGACTGAGGCTAATAGTAGATGCAATGCAGACCATTCTTCCACCAGAGCCATTATGGAGCTGATAATAGGCCTCCTGAAAATAAGGGTCCGATGCTCAGATTGGCTTGGAGATCCTAGCAATGTAGTTCAGATAAAAGTGTGCTGCATAATCATAATATGCTGTGCTCAGCACAATTGGAGCAGGCAAAGAGGAGAGGCAGGGAACACTGAAGAGTTGGAAGAGTCACAGCAGTTTTCCAAGGAGGAAGCATTAAGCAGGAGAAACATCACCTTCACCATGATAGAGCAATGCAACAAGTTGGACAAATATTAACTGACACCCACATCTAATAAATCTGAATAGGCTGCAGATATTATTCATTGACTATAGGCTTTTTTTCTTGCATAAAAGGTGAGCAGGCCCTGTTTCTTCCCAGATGCAAATACTGCTTTGTTTCTGTTTGTTTCTTTTTCTTCATTTTTCCTGTTGTTCAATAACAGTGAATATACTCAACTGCTGAAGGTTTTCCAGCATATGACACTCTCATATTAAACAATGACAAGATGTTATACTCTGCTAAGGCAAGGGAAAGAGTCATTAACCCTGAGGCAGGGTTCTATGATTGCATAGGTCTAAGGATGGTTAGCCTGTATAGCTTGATTCTTGAAGCTGCAGTTACAATGACAGTTAGTTAGATAGGTGATAAAGTAAAGTAGCCATACACTTACAAATGTGAGCTTCTATTTCCAAAGAAATGTTATCTGTGTCACCTATGGACTCTAAGAAGTTGTTCATTTTCATTTCCCTCCCGTTACATGTGAAGGACTATTTGTGGCTGGCAATAATTGACTTGATGCACAGCTAAAGAAAACACTGACGCCTGAAATCCCAGAAGGTCCCAGCAGTGGTGAATGCTTCTGCTGCCGGTCAGTACAAGATAGGGCAAGTGGATTGTCAGAGAGGTGTGTTGGATACAAAATGAGGTGAGCTATGGAGAATGTGGAGGCGCCATTTTAAAGTTAAAGATGGGAGGTTTCGAGGGATTTGAGGAAAAACGCTTCCAGCCAGAGGGTGGTGAGGATCTGGAGTGCACTGCCTGGGAAGGTAGTTGAGGTGGGAAACCTCGAACTTTAAGTGTCATAACATTCAAGGCTAGTGGCCTAGTATGAAAAAGTGGGCCTGGTGTTGGTAGTAGTATATTTTTGGCAGTAAAAATTTGATGGGCTAAAAGGCCTCTTCTGTCGTGTATGATTGTGTGATTCTATGAGATTCTATGAGACAACTCAACTGAGCTCACTGAGAGAAACCTTGCAAGAAACTCCCTGTAATTGCCAATCTTTGGTAAAATTCAACATGCAATCTCTACTCTCTACACTCTACATAATTAAGGTAACTACAATGGGATCAATTACCATCTACATTCCTTTGCAGACTCTCTACCTCCTCCAGTTTACTTTCCAACATAAACTGGTATCATTAAGAAATGTAAATATCATACATTCAGTGCCCACATTTAAATCGTTGATTTTGATTATATATAGTTAAGGCTCCAGCACTGCTGTCTGTGGCACACCACTAGTTAAAGTTTACAAACCTGAAAACCAATTTATTCATACTTTCTGCTTCCTGTTAGCTAAAACAATCCTTTACCCATGCAAATGTTACCCCAAGACTATGTGTTCTAACATTGTGTAACAAACTTTGATGTTGCACCTTATCAAATGCCTTTTGGAAATCCATGGAAACCAGCTACTAGATTCCCCTATCCTCCAGGAATGTTAATACAAAAATGACAAAAAGATTAATCAAATGTTATTTCACTTGCACAAAGCTTAGGCTTGGCCTGGTCACATTCTGATTTTTAAGTATCTCCCTGTAAAGTCCTTAATAATAGATTCTAACAACTTCACTAAGATGTATTTCAGGCTATTTTGCTAAAGTCATAGAGTCATAGTGATGTACAGCATGAAACAGACCCTTTGGTTTAACTTGTACACGCCAACCTAACCTAACCTAATCTTTAGAGCCAGCACTTGGCCCTAAACACTGGGTAAAAAAAATGACTGCAGATGCTGGAAACCAGATTCTGGATTAGAGTGGTGCTGGAAAAACACAGCAGTTCAGTCAGCATCTGAGGAGCAGGAAAATTGACGTTTCAGGCAAAAGCCCTTCATCAGGAATAGAGCTTATGAATTCTCCTGAGGATATAGTAAAGGAGGGGTCCTTTGCAATTCTGAGAGAGTGTGGCCCTCTGCTGAGGCAGGGCTGACTGTAGAGAGGTTAGGTGCCGGTGCATTGCTGTGAGCGTGGAGCGGAGGATCTTGAAGGAGAACTATTGCTGGTGTTTTTGAATCTGTAGTCTGTACTGTTTGTGATATTCGAATCTGAACTCTGCTGGTTTAAAGGTGGTCTGAAATTCGTGTGGGATGAGTTGGTTACGGAGGCAGGCACTAAAGAAGCAAATGTGGTTGTGGTAGCGAGTCTGTTTCAGGGCAGAGGAAATGACCTGGGAGTTGCAGTGGGAGAGGGACTCCCTGAGATTCTTGTAGAGAGCGGAGGAGAGCTTCTTCAAGGCAGGCATCCTTACAAGAGGATTCACAGCAGGATTAAAATCAACTAGGTAAAAACAATGACTGCAGATGCTGGAAACCAGATTCTGGATTAGAGTGGTGCTGGAAAAGCACAGCAGTTCAGGCAGCATCCGAGGAGCAGGAAAATCGATGTTTCGGGCAAAGGCCCTTGATGAACGGCTTTTGCCCGAAACGTCGATTTTCCTGCTCCTTGGATCCTGCCTGAACTGCTATGTTTTTCAAGCACCACTCTAATCCTTGCTCTAAACACTACCTATTCATATACCCATCCAGATGCCTTTTGAATGTTGTAAATGTACCAGCCTCCACCACCTTCTCTGGTAGCTTATTCCTACATTCGCCATCCTCTGTGTTAAAAAGTTACCCCTCAGCTCCTTTTTAAATCTTTCCCCTCTCACCTTAAACCTATATCTTCTAGTTCTGGACTCCCACCTCAGGGAAAAGACCTTGTCTATTTACCCTATCCATGCCCCTCATGATTTTATAAATCTCTATAAGGTCACCCCTCGGCCTCTGACGCTCCAGGGGAAACAGCCCCAGCTGTTTTCAGCCTCTCCCGAAAGCTCAAACCCTTCAACCCTGGCAACATCCTTCTAACTCTTTCTGAATGCTTCAAGGTTCACAACAGGAGGGGCACCAGAATTACACACAATATTCCAAATGTGGCCTAACCTATGTCCTGTCCAGGAGCAACATGACCTGCCAACTCCTGTACTCAATACTCTGACCAATAAAGGAAAGCATACCAAACGCCTTCTTCACTATTCTGCCCACCTGCAACTTCACTTTCAAGGAACTATGAACCTGCACTCTGAGCTCTCTTTGTTCAGCAAAACTCCCCAGGACCTTACCATTAAGTGGATAAGTTCTGTCCTGATTTTCCTTTCCCAAAATGCAGCACCTCACATTTATCTAAATTAAACTCCATCTGCCACTCCTTGGCCCATTGGCCCATCTGATCAAGATTCCGTTATACTTTTTGTTTTCTATGTTTTTTTAAACCTCTCTCCTTTCCTAAATAAAAGGTGTTGTTTTTCTATTTTCCAGTCTGCTAGGACCCTTCCAGAATCTAAGCAGTTTCAGAAGAATATGGCAGATATATCTGTCATCTGTGCTCTCACTTCTTTTAAGCCTAGAATGCAGGCCATCTGGTTCTGGGGATGTGACAGCCTTTAGGTTCAGTGACTTTCCTGAAACCTTTAAACCATAAAGATGGGATGGCATGATGATTTTGAAAGGGCTTCACTTGAGGAAAGTCTTCACTTGAGGAAAGTCAGCTGCATCCCCAAATTCCATTGTGTAATTTTTGGGAACATTCCTGTTCCTTAAAAAATCTGAAATTGTGAATTTTTCACTTCATGTGTTGGGGTTTCGATGCAAACTTGCCAGGATTTTCTGAGCAGCAGTGTCTGCAACAGGCACCTCACCCAGTAGGCAGTTAAAATAGTAACAGGACCTTGTGTAAGTGATGATCTCAATGCATATATACCCTTGTAGATACAGGTCGTTCTGCTATAATGTGCATTTTGTCAATGTGAATTCGCTGTAACACAATTGACAAATTGGGGACACTGTTTCTAAAGCGCAATGTTTTAAAATGTTGGCTGTATCACAATTGCATCACCAACATATTAAGCCCGATTTTTCTATGATACGGTTGCACAAGAAGGCAACCATCGTGTCATAGAAGAACTTAGTATAGCAGCTTTAAAAAGATTACAAAATGAGAAAGGAATAATAGATTCACCACTTTAATTTTAGCCACTCTGCCGCCCTGTTCCCACTGGGTGAGTCAGAAATTAAAATTCTCTCACTTGTTTAAGACTGGAAGAGTCCAAGAACAAAAATTAATTGAGGTATGGTCCATTTTCTGGCGGGTGGAGCTGTGGTTCAAGAGAGGGAAGTGCACACTTACTCAATGACAATTTTGATCTGAGTGAGCTCAGTGATGTTGGCCGCCTCAGTACTCAGTGGTGGGCCAAGTCATGCTCATTCATCTGGCCTCCTTCATTTAGCTCCTCCTCTCAATGCAGAGCAATGGTCAATAAAGATGAAATGTAAAATGACTGCCTGGGCTGACACATGTTGCAAGCAGGAGCAGCACAGTTGGAGCAGCCAGAAGAGATGGATTTCCTGCTTTGCAGATGCAGAACTAGAGGCTCTGGTTACTAAGGTGAAAAGGAAGAGTGGCATCATTTTTCTACAGGATTGGGTTTACAGGTGGCACAGTGGCTCCCTGGTTAGCACTACTGCCTCATAGCACCAGGAACCTGGGCTTGATTCCAGTCTTGGATGGAAGTTTGCATGTTCTCCCCATGTCTGCATGGTTACCTCTAGTTTCCTCCCACAGTCCAAAGACTTGCCGGTTAGGTAGATTGGCTGTGATAAATTGCCCTCTGGTGTCTAGGGATGTGCAGGCTAGTTGGGTGAGCCATGGTAAATGCAGGGTTATGGAATAGGGTTGAGTACTGTGTCTATGTGGGGTGCTCTTCAGAGGCTTGGTACAGACTGTATGGGCCGAATGGCCTGTTTCACACTGTAGGGATTCTCGGATGCAAGAATACTGCAAAGATCACCCTCCAAAAGGAATAGGAACATGTGGCAAAAGGTAGTTTGTCCCAGGAACTAACAGTGTGTTACAATATCATACACTGGTGAACAAGTGAATGCATCCTTCCACTGCCCAACTAACCTCTCATAACATCAATACCCTATACCCTGGGACCTGCTTGTGGTAATTTTTGGAAGTCAGTGGGTATGTGTAGACTGCAGCCAGGCCAAAGGGAAAGAATAGTTTTTATCCAGCTCACTGGGGCCAAGGTCAAAATGAAATTCTGTTCCAGTGGACTCAATAAGCTAATGCTGATGGAGATGGACACAGATGCTGGGTGCATTTGTTGGCCTTTCAGACAGGCAAAACTAGCAAAGGATTTTGTACAGACATGTCTCCATCCTGGCCATAAGCTTTCCAAAAAAAATTGTTTGTAGAATGTGAGAGTCACTGGCTGGGCCAACATTTATTTTACAATCCTAATGACCCTGGAGAAGTTGGTGATGAACTGCCTTCATGAATGGCTGGAGTCTGTGGTGGATTAGTGGTGCTGGAAGAGCACAGCAGTTCAGGCAGCATCCAACGAGCAGCGAAATCGTTGGATGCTGCCTGAACTGCTGTGCTTTTCCAGCACCACTAATCCAGTATTTGCTTTCCAGCATCTGCAGTCATTGTTTTTACCTCGTGGAGTCTGTGGTGGTTGGGTACATTTGCAGAGTTGTTAGGGAGTTCCAAGATTTTGACTCAGTGACAGGGAAAGAACAGTGATATGGTGCCTGCTTGAATACTGTCATCTCACAGAGCCAGACACACTGGAATTGCAGCTCTTATACATGTTATAGACATTGTGTGGAAAAATCAATGGATCTTTTTCCTGTGCTGTGTATATACAGCAACCCACTTTGTCAAATCTACCAACTTGTCGTATCACTTCCTTAACCATACTTGCAGGAACTCTGCAATAGCCCAAGTTTATCTATGTCATCTTACCTTCCAAATGGATTGCCGCTTCTTAAGTAACATAAGTGATGGGAGCCACTGGAAGCTGAATTCTCTGCTGAGTGATAAGCAAATATGTTGAGCAGACCTGTGTGGTCCAACATATATGACCCAATCCTCTCTGTTGGGTATCTTTAGGTAAAAATATGGTATGCCCATAAGTGCCCTTCTCAACACCCAGTGCTGTGCAGACTTTACAGTTCAGAATTGGCCAGAGGTTCTGCACAATTACAGGGCCTTCAGCTTCTACAGCAACAGTTCCAGTAAACTTCAACAAATAAATTCAATGAAGAATATTATAAATATTTAGTTAAATGATTTAAACGCTGCTCCAAGTTTCAGAACGGTAAATTGCTGTTCTGAATTGCTGAAATTTTACTTTGAACTAAAGCCCTTTTGGGATTTAAATCCTGACTCTCAAGATTGTACTATTAAGGCAGCCCTCAAATTGGACTCAACTGGTTAAGAGGAAGCAATTTGATGAAGAAAGCAGATAGTTTTCATTGTGCATTATTTTCATCAAATCAGTTTCTTTATCTGTGGTTAGTTCATGTAGCCAGGTTATGTTTAATAGAAAAAATGTTCAATTAAGATGTTCAATCAAAGAATTATAAATTGTTTATAATGTCTATCTAGTGCATTGTAACAGTACGTTGCATCAAATGCACTTTCACAATCAGTAACTTTTCTTCAGTCTTCTAGATTTTTTGTTAAACTTGTCCTATTTTTAAAAGAATGCCTCTTCTCCCACAATACCCAGAGTGTATGTTAATTCAATTGAAGATTTTGAGAAGAAATGTAATTATACTGGATTCTGCAGGGAATGGACAGATATAGAGTCGGAATAGTTTGTTATGCAAATAACAGCAGGCCGGGGGCAAGATGGCCTGTATTCCTCTTGCTCATAAATCTTACTTTGAAACAATATACAATTAAAGGGATTATTCTGGTCATTGACTTAAAAACCTCGTGCAAATATCCTTAAGTTAAATTGCATATACATTGCAGCATGGATTGGTAAAGTGCTGCTATAGGCATATCTTCACTTAGAGAACCTTGACATTTTCATGCTATGTTCCAATTATAACGAGCCAATCCAATCATTACAGTTATCAAACAGCCTTTCTAAGTGAAGATGACAACGTTTATCATCTAGAGTGTTTGATGGTGTTCTGGTGGATGTGTAGATAACCAAAATGGCTGATCTGCACAAATATGGTCTTTTGTAAATAAGACAGATTCCTTGTGTATTTTGCATGAGTTGCTGATTTAGGATTTCCCGCCTGTGTGATTTCAATCAGCCTCTGATTGGAACTTGTTTTCAAAAAGAGGCAATACCATTTTTTATTTGTTTGAGTCAAGTACAGCATCCTGAGTGAACTCCCAGACTGTGGTGATATTAAAACTTGTAAGTGAAGCCTTCAGAGTGTCCTTGTGGTGCTTCCTTTGACCACCATAAAATGCAAGAGTCAAGCATAGTGGATACATAACCAGTCCATTTCAATTATGACTTTGTTAAAAGTCAACATGGCAGTGGCAAAGTAGGCAGCATCCAGGCTCCTTAGCTCAGGGCTGATCCATTCCTTCTGTATTTTCTTTTCTTTCCCGTTCTTCCACTTTTCTTAAAAAAGTTTTTCCAGTGTTTTTTTAAAAAAAACTTACCTTGGAGTGGCGGTGACACCATCAGAATGACTGAGAGCCAGAAGCATGGAGCACAGTAGGATGGTCATGGGCTGGGAGTGGAGTGGGGATGGTCGTTAGGGTTAGGGCAGTCAGTGGCTCCTGATTCTGGTCAGACCATGCGTGGAAGCCTCAATGTTGAAGAGGGTGGTGCTGGAAAAGCGCAACCTATCAGGCAGCATCCGATGAGCAGGAGAGTTGACATTTCGAGCATAAACTCTTCAGATTCCTGATGAACAGCTTATGCTCAAAATGTCGAATCACGTGCTCCTTGGATACCGCCTGACTGGCTGTGCTTTTCTAGCACCACACTGTTCGACTCTGATGTCCAGCATCTGCAGTCCTTACTTTCTCCTGGAAGTCCCCTCTGTTGATCTTCTGCAGGCCCATTATGGAAAGACTGTAAAGTATATCCCCTAACTTCAGTTCCTATTTTTCTAACTTATGCTGTGAATAACTGTCAGGTAATGTAACTTTTTCTTCTTTATTTCTCTATTTGGTATTTAAGAATTGTACCTAGGTTCTTTGTACCTAACATTGGTGCCACGTGGGGTGATATTGTAAACTTTTCACTGTATCCCTGTCCTTGAGTTCACGTGACAACAAACTTAATTCTGATGTAATGTGAATGCTTGGCATCCCAGTCCAGGTGAACAGTGTCTTTTTTTATGTTCTGCTATTTAATCTCTAGAAGCTTTCAAAAGACAGCTCAAGTGAACATGAAAGCTACGCTCCTGGTCAACATGCTGCTACATATTTCATGTTGTGCATGCATACACCAAACTAGGCAGGATCATCGCTCTATAGACTTTCCGTTTGGTAGATAGATTTATTCCCAGGCTGAGAACCACTGCTACTTTCTTCCAGTGAGAAATGACTCAATTTTATTTTCAAATAAATAATGCCAATGGCCTGAGCTGTCTGTGTGCATGTTCACTGCTACAAGTTCCTAGACCTGCTGCTCCATCACATGCTCATTTCCACAGGACCTATGAGAGATAGATAATGGGTGGCAAAACATTGAAAGATGGCCATGATTTGCATGCGAATTCGATTATATTGAGAGAAGAGTTGCATATCATCAGCCTCATTTTCTCAGTACTGACCTGCTTTGCAAGGCTTTTAGACCCTAGATTGATTTCATCCACTCAGTCTGCTGTTTACCAGGACTGAGAAATTCCTAACTTGAGGAGGGTAGGATGCCTGACAGCTGCCCTCATCTAGTGTAGCCTACCCCAATGAAGTGACTTTCTGGGCTGTGGCCACTGTCGTATGATAGCATTTACTTGGAGCTACAGCCTGAGACCTCGGTTGAGGTGGGAACCAGAACAGGATGAGCTCTCTGTAAGCCTGGCTAGGAACAATCCTACCCCTCACTTACTCTCCATGTTGAAATACTCTGTAACTGCACACACGGTCCACTGAGCTGGATTTCCCCAGGTAAGCATTGGAAAGCCATACTAGTAGTCAATATTGGTAGGTTATATCACTTTAAATTCCAGTAGTATCTCTGAGGCCATCAACTGAAACCTCTGCCAACTATGTCTAAACTCTGTGAAATTTGGTGAAAGGGTGAGAGTGTTTACTCCATATTGGAGTATTAAAAATTCCAATTTGAATGTTTCTATGTTTTCTTCACCATAAGTACCTATTGGTTTATCCACTATTGTAGCCCAATATTCCTTTTGACTTCTTCAAACATTATTTTCTTTTACAGAGGAACCTTGATTATCCAAATAGCAGATTACTCGAAGTAGATCTCGAGGTCCTGATAGAAGCATTATATCAAAGACATGTTTCAATACTGATTGTGTCTTTTGTTTACAGGTACAATGATTAAAAACAATCTCGGTTTACTGAAATGCTGCCGAGAACAGTCCTGAACATTGATGAGAGCCCAGGCACCATCTCCAAATGACTGACCTCCCGCCCTCTCTCCCTCTCCCCACACTTTGCCTAAAAATCTACATAGGGGTGTATCATAAACCCCACTTCCCCAGATATTCTCTCTATCATTGTCCTGTACAGTGCAGAGGTGAAACTTGTCAAAAAGTTGCAGTAAAAGGTTTTGTGTGTGTCTGTGTGTGTGTGTGTACACATGCACACTTTGTTTGGAGACTTACCCCACAAAGGCAGCAGCAGTCTTACTGTTTGTGTACAGTCCGGCTGCTCTGGAGGGGGAGGAGTCTGAAGGGGTCGGGGGGGGACACAGTGGCGGGCGGCTGGGGGGCAGGGGAGCGGACGTGAGTCGTATGGTGGTGTAGGTGGAATGGGGGTGTGGGGAGCGGTGTTTGGAGGGCGGTCGGGGAGCAGTGTTGGGGGCAAGCGGGGGGTGGTGTTGGACAGGTTTTGGGGGGGGGGACAGGCGGGCAGGGGGGCAGTATTGGAAGGGGTTGGAAGCACGTGGGCGGGGTCAGTGTTGGACGAGGTTGGGAGCAGATGGGGTTGGGTTTGCGTGCAGTGCTGCTGCTGCCCAGTCTCCTGAACAGGGAGCAGACTTAATAGAAAACTCTGAGCTCCAGAGGAAAGGCATTGAATCGAAGAATCAATTACCTGAACAAAATAGTGCCCGCCCATCTCGTTCAGATAATCGAGGTTCCTCTGTATATAGTCCGAAGTCACAAGACAGCAGGTTATAGTCCAACTGGTTTCTTTAAAATCACAAGCTTTTAGAAAACTGCTCCTTCGTCAGTTGACTTTGTCTGGCGAAGAAGCAGTGTTCTGAAAGCTTGTGATTTCAAAGAAACCTGTTGGACTATAACCTGCTGTCTTGTGACTTCTGACTTTGTCCACTCCAGTCTAATACCAGCACCTCTTCATCATTCTTTCAAATATTACACAATGTTACTCAATATCAGTTTTCTTCTCAACTTAGTAACTAGGATTTAAGTGCTATCCTTTTCTTGTGTAGGAAATGCTGGATATCCACAACTTGTTTCAAAGGATGGTATACTTTTAATACATTCATTCATATTATTTGAAAATATTCGCAATACAACAGTAATAGGAAAGAACACAATGTACTGGATTAGTGGTGCCGGAAGAGCACAGCAGTTCAGGCAGCATCCAACGAGCAGCGAAATCGACGTTTCGGGCAAAAGCCCTTCATCAGGAAGATCACAATGTAGCACATTTACAGTTTGAACTACTACCATTGATTAGGGGAAAGTGAGCACTGCTGATGCTGGAGATCAGAGTTGAAATGTGTGGCGCTGGAAAAGCACAGCAGGTCAGGCAGCATCCGAGGAGCAGGAGAATCGACATTTTGGGCATAAGACCTTCATCAGGAATGTGTGTGTGTGTGGTGGGCGTGGTGGTGGTGGTGAGGGGGCTGACAGATAAATAGGAGGATGCTCAGCCCCTTCACCCCTCCCCACATTCCTGATGAAGGGCTTATACCCAAAACGTTGATTTTCCTATTCCTTGGATGCTGCCTGATCTGCTGTGCTTTTCCAGCACCACACTTTTCGACTACTACAATTGATCACAGTTATTTCCAATTTGCTATTCTGGTTTATTAAGACAGTTTGGTTTCCCACAAAGCTTGTGAAACTCATTAACAGATTACTTCTGAAAGTCAAAGGGTATACAACATTGACATTAATACCAATCAGAATTCCAATAAATTCATTAAGAATGTGCTGCCATCCAAAAATACACATTGCTTTTAAACTATTGGCCTTGATCTTAAACTGCTCTTCTTTTTTTAAAAAAAGACTAGCTTTACTATTTCTTTATTGAACTAACATCTTTACAACTACCTATATTAGGCTAAAAGCCCTTTAACTTCCAGGATTCCACTTCGGATTATTTATTGGAATATTTCCAGGTATCCAATAATAGACTTTTGTTTAACAAACTTCAAAGAGGTTTCTTCCCTCTTTTGTGGGTTTACTCCTGTCGCTCTTCATTCCTTTTAACTGACCTTTTGTTCAGTAATCACAATATTCCTTATGAATTCTGAGGTATCACCAGCCTCCACTACTCCAAAGCAATTCCATTATTTTGTGGTCTGGAGAAAGTTAATATTTCATATTCTGCTTGCCAAAAAGTTAGCAACATTTTAAATGTTCTTTATTCTGGATTTTGCTTTGTCAATTATCTTCATTATTTCACTACTTTTCTTTTTATTTGGAATATTTTAAATTGCCTTTATGCTTTACTACTAATCTTCTGACTATTAAGCAAATCACTACATTCTATCACTACCTTTTTCAACATATCTTCAAAAATACACCAAAATATTGAGCAAGGGCGCATATCCTTTCCACAGCCTTCACATGTCATCACAATCGTTTCACAGTTTATGTCAACACTTCATACTGAAATACTTCCAGTGAAGACTTTTGTTCAAGGTTAAAGTCACTCTCTAAATTTACAATACATGTATGAAACAAGATCCTTGAGAAATGGGGAAAAATACAATGTCAGGATTTCAGAATTTTCTTCAGTGTTTGAGAAAAAAGTAGTTTTAAATATCTGAGCATTATCTCATATGTTTAATTTTTAAACTTAATGGACAGCATCATCATATATGCTGTTGTTTGTTAGTTTTTAAAATTTTATTTGATTTATTATTATATTGTGACAAGTATTATTTTGCATGCTAACCAAACATATCATACCTTACATTAGTACATCAAGGTAATAGATCAGAATATAGTGTTAAAGCTGAAGAGAAGGTGAAGAGAAGGATCAACTCTAATGTATGAGAGGTCCGATCAGAAGTCTGATAACAGCAGGGAAGAAGCTGTTCTTAAATCTAAAGGGACCCTAGTTCCCTATTAGTATATTCACTCTGAGGTTGTTTCTTGAGAGAGTATGTTCTCACTTTTGATTTGATTTATTATTGTCACATGTACCGAGATACAATGAAAAGTTTTGTTTTGTATGCAAACCAGACAAATCATAGCTTCTGTCAGTATGTCAGGGTAATTGAACAAAATGCAGAATATAGTGTTACAGCTACATAGAAGGTGCAGAGAAATATCAACTCTAATATATCAGAGGTCATTTCATAAGACTGATAACAGCAGGGAAGAAGCCGTTGACAGAAAGGAGGACAAGGAAATTATTTGTGGAGAACAGATTTGTTACACTTCACAGTGAAAATTTAATGAATAAATCTTTCCTGAACTATTTTTGAGGCTCAAGGATTACAAAACCTGCATAAACATCCAATCTTTGTGCATTTTACAATCTCGTTTTTCTTCACAGAAATATACTCCAGATAAGTGGGAAAACTCAATGCAGACTACTTTCTACTCAGTCAGGAAATTGTGCAAGCAGCCTTTTATTTACTGCCCATTCATTTTAAACAGGAAATGTACGTTGAGATGCCTGAATGCAGCAACATAAAAACAGGAAAGGGGATCGCCCTAGGCTGTGAAAGTAACTGGAAAAGAGTTTAGGTATGTGATGGGGAGTTGGAAATTACATTTTCAAAAGGGGCAATTGAGTTTCCATTCTCTTAAGTCACAATTACATCCTACCAAGGTTTTTTTTTAAAAATATAATTTGTTCAGGAGAGATATGCAATACCGGTTCAACCAGCATTTATTGCCTACCCTAATGGCCCTGCAGAAGGTGTTGGTTAGTTGCCTTTTTGAACTGCTGCAGTCCTGGTGCACTGTGCTGATAAGAAGGGAGTTCGAGGGTTTTGACCCAGCCACAATGAAGGGACAGTGATATAGTTCCAAGTCAGGACTGGCATGAAGGGGAAATTACAAAGATGATTCTGGACAGGAGTGGAAGTAACATGGTAGTTGTTATGGGGGACTTCAACTTTCCAAATGGAAACGCTATAGTTCAAGTACTTTAGATGGGTCAGTTTTGTCCAATGTGTGCAGGAGTGTTTCCTGACACAGTATGTAGACAGGCCAACAATAGGCAAGGCCATATTGGATTTGATACTGGGTAATGAACCCGGCCAGGTGTTAGATTTGGAGGTAGGTGAGCACTTTGGTGATAATGACCACATTTCAGTTACATTTACTTTAACGATGGAAAGGGACAGGTATATACCGCAAAGCAAGTGTTATAGCTGGGGAAGGCAATTATGATACGATTTGGCAAGATTTAGGATGCACAGGACAGGAAAGCAAAACTGCATATGATGGACACAGTTGAAACATGAGCTTGTTCAAGGAATTGCTACTGTGTGTCCTTGATAAGTACGTACCTGTCAGGCAGGTAGAAAGTGGTTAACTATGGTTTACTAAAGAAATTGAATCTCTTGTCAAGAAGAAGAACAAGGCTTATACAAAGATGAGGTATGGAGGCTCAGTTATGGCACTTGAGAGTTACAAGCTAGCCAGGAAGGACCTAAAGAGAGCTAAGAAGAGACAGGAGGGGACTTGGAAGTCTTTGGCAAGTAGGATCAAGGAAAACCCTCAAGCCTTCTATTGGTATGTCAGGAATAAAAGAATGACTGGAGTAAAATGAGGGCCAGTCAAGGACGGTAGTGGGAAGTTGTGCATGGAGTTGGAGGACATAGGAAAGACATTAAATGAATATTTTATCTGTATTCACACAGGAAAAAGACAATTTGTTGAGGACAATACTGAAATACAGGCTATTAGACTAGATGGGATTGACGTTCATAAGGAGGATGTGTTAGCAATTCGGGAAGGGGTGAAAATAGATAAGTCTCTTGGGCTGGATGAGATTTATCCTAGGATCCTCTGGGAAGCCAGGAAGGAGACTGCAGAGCCTTTGGTTTTGATCTTTTTGTCATCATTGTCTATAGGAGTTGTGCCAGAAGACTGGAGGATAGCAAATGTTGTTCCCTTGTTCAAGAAGAGGAGTAGAGACAACCCTGGTAATTATAGACCAGTGAGCCTTACTTCGGTTGTGAGTAAAGTGTTGGAAAAGGTTATAAGAGATAGGATTTATAATCACCTTGATAGGAATAGGTTGATGAGGGATAGTCAACATGGTTTTGTGAGAGGTAGGTCATGCCTCACAAACCTTATTGAGTTGAGGTGACCAAACAGGTGGATGGGGGTAAAGCAGTTGATGTGGTGTAAATGGCTTTCGGTCAAGCATTTGATAAGGCTCCCCACGGTAGACTATTGCAGAAATTATGGAGGTATGTGATTTAGCAGTTTGGATTAGAGATTGGCTAGTTGTAAAAAGATAGGTGGGTGGTTGATGGGAAATGTTCATCATTGAGTTTAGCTACTAGTGGTGTATTGCAAAGATGGTTTTGGGGCCACTGCTGTTTGTCATTTTTATAAATGACCTGAATGGGGGCGTGGAAGGATGTGTTAATAAATTTGCAGATGACACTAAGGTCGGTGGAGTTATTGGATATTGCTGAAGTATGTTGCAGGTTACATAAGCTGCAGAGCTGGGCTGAGAGGTGGCAAATGGAGTTTTATGTGGAAAAGTGTGAGGTGATTCACTTTTGAAGGGGTAACAGGAATACAACGTACTGGGCTCATGCTAATATTCTTGGCAGCGTGGATGAGCAGAGAGACCTCTGTGTCCATGTGCATAGATCCCTGAAAGTTGCCACCTAGGTTGATAGGACTATTAAGAAGGCATACAGTGTGTTAGCTTTTATTGGTAGAGGGATTGAGTTTCGGAGCCACGAGGTCACGTTGCATCTGTGCAAAGTTCTGGTGCAGCCGCACTTGGTGTATTGCATACAGTTCTGGTTGCCACATTGTAGGAAGGATGTGGAAGCATTGGAAAGGCTGCAGAGGAGATTTACCAAGATGTTGCCTGGTATGGAGGGTAGTCTTATGAGGAAAGGCTGAGGGACTTGAGGCTGTTTTTGTTAGAGAGAAGGTCGAGAGGTGACTTAATAGAGACATACAAGATGATCAAGGGATTACATAGTGAAAGCCTTTTTCCTCAGATGGTGATGGCTAGTATGAAGGGACATAGCTTTGAATTGAGGGGTGATAGATATAGGACAGATGTCAGAGGTAGTGTCTTTACTCAGAGAGTAGATGGGGCGTGGAATATGCTGCCTGAAAGTCGTATACTTGCCAACTTTAAGGGCATTCAAATGGTCATTGGATAAACATATGGATGATAATGGAATAGCATAGATTATATGGGCTTCCGATTGGTTTCACAGATCGGCGCAACATCTGTTGTTCTATTGTAGCTAGTGGTGTTTCCATGCACCTCTGCTTTTGTCCTTCCAGACAATGGAGGTTGCATGTTTGGAAGGGAGCCTTGGTGAGTTACTGCACTGTATCCTATGGATGGTACACAGTACTGCCAATGTGCATCAGTGATGAAGGAAGTGAATATTAAAGTTGGTGGCTGGGCTGCCCATCTAGTGGACTGCATTGTTCTGAAGGTGTTGAGTCCCTTGAGTATTGATGGAGCTGTACTTGTCCAGGCATGGGGAGAATATTCCACCAAATTCCTGACTTGTGCCTTGGACAGGCATCAGGGTGAAAGGTGGTGAGTTTCTTGCTGCAGAATTCTGAGCCACTGAACTCCTTTGTAACCACAGTATGAATATGGCTGATCCAGTTCAGTTTCTGATCAATGGTAGCCTCAAAGATATGTATTTTGGGGTTTCAGCAATGGTAAAACCATTGAATGCCACTGGACGATGGTTAGATTCTTATTGGTGATGGTCATTGCATTATGTGGCACCACACATCAGCCAAGCCTGGTTATTGACTAGGTTTTGCCACATATAAACATGGATTGCTCCAATATCTGATGAGTTGAAAGGGGAATTAAACATTAACAATCATTAGTGAACATTCCTCACTTCTGACCTTATAATGGAAGTAAGGTCATTGATGACATAGCTGAAGTTGGTTGGGCCAGAGATACTATCCTGAGGATGCCCTGTAGAGATTTTCTGGAGTAGTGATGATTGACCTCCTGTTCCTTGGATGCTGCCTGACCTGCTGTGTTTTTCCAGCACCATTCACTTTGATTCTGATCTCCAGCATCCGCAATCCTCACTTTCTCCTGACCTACAACAACAACCATCTTCCTTCATGCTAAACATGATTCCAACCAGTGGAGAGTTTTCCTCCATTGATAAATCGGGATATAATGACAGTATGTACAAAAGGCACCACATTAAACAGGGGTGACTTTAATCCTCATGTTAATTGTAAAAGGCAGATGTGCAGAGAAAGCCAAGAGGAAGAATATAGAGTGTATTTAGGAACAATATGCTATGGATTCCACAAAGGATCAGGTTATTTTGGATCTAGTTATGTATAATAAGGTAGGTTTGAGAAGTTATCTCAATCATCAAAATGATCTCCCAAGAAAATAGTGAGCATAAAGTGGTAGCATTTAATATTCGTCTTGAAAGAAAGAAACAACTTTGCTAAACTTAAATGCAGCTAAGTACAAAGGAATGAGAGCAAAGCTAGCAGATAAAGACTGCGCAAGGAGTTCAATAGCAAAGACCATTGAGGAAAAATGGCAGACATCTGAGAAAAATACCTCATGGCTCACAGTGAGAAATAAAGATTCTAGGAAGGAGATAAATCAATCATGGTTAACTAGGACTGTGTCAAATTGAATGAGAAATGGACACAAGCAATGCAAAGGTTAGTGGCAAACCAGAAAATTGGGAAGGATTTTTTAAAAAAAATCAACAAAAGATATGTTAAGTTAGTTATTAGATGGAAAATTTGGGGAACATGTGAGTTGTACACTTTGGAAAGAAAAACAGAAGAGCGGAATGCTATTTAAATGGAGGAAAGAGTGTGGAACTCTACAGTAAAGAGGATTAAAAGAAAAATAATGTGGATGCTGGAAATCTCAAACACAATATGCTGCAGAAAATCAGCAGGTCTGACAGCAAATATGTGGAGATAGAAACTGAGTTCGCATTTGCAACCTGAACTATTCATCAGAACCCAAATCGGTTCTGAAGTAGTCATACCAAACTCAGAACATGAACTCTGTTTTCTCTCCACAGATGTTGTCAGATCTGCTGAGTTTCCCCAGCACTCTGTTATTGCACTGAGAGATTTCAGAGTTCTCATCCAAAAATCACAAAGCTTACAAGTTTAGCTCATAATTGAGACGGCTAATGGAAAGTTGACCGACGCTTCAAGGGGAATGGAGTATTAAAGTAGGCAAGACTTTCTATAACTATAAAAGGCACTAATTTTGGTCCCCTATCTAAGGCACTGGGGGCAGTCCAGAGAAGGTTCATTAAATTGATCCAGGTGTGGAGGAAGTGACATAGGAGGTGGAGTAGTTTGGACCTGTACTCATTGGAGTTAAGAATAAAAGTTATAAAAGTTGACCTTATTAAAACACACAAGAATCTTACAGGTCTTGATACTTTAATTTAGGAGAAGTTCTTTCCCCTTGTGGAAGAGTCTAGAGCCAGAGGGGATCATCTTAAGAGTAAGGGATCTCTGAGTTAGGATAATTCTGTGAAGGGGTTTCTGCTGAGGGGAGCCAATGTGGAAATCTTTACAATGCATTTTAGAGATTGTGTCATTAAGTATAGTCAAGGCTGAAGTAGACAGATTTTTAATCAGCAAGGGAATAATGTCGATAGTGAAAAGGCAAGAGAGTGGAAATGAGGATTCAGATTCACCATGGACACACTGACTGGTGCAGGAGACACGATGGGCTGAATAGCCTACTTTTGCTGCTTTGCCGCATGGTGCTATTGGCTCCAGTTTCATAGTGCTGTTTACTGCTTACTTACCCTTAGAAATTCAGCTCCTTCATCCATGTTTGATCCAAGGCTGTAATGATGTCAGGAGCGAATTGGCCCTGATGGATCCTAAACTGGGTATTCTAAGCTGTTCGATGACTTTGCTGATGATGGAGCATAGACCGACAATTGCAACGAGCTGGGTTAGATTAGTCCTGCTTTCAATATGCAGGATATACTTGGGTAATTTTCCACATTGTCAGATGAATACAGTCATACTGGAACAGTTTGGGTAGGGAGATGGTCTCCACTACTATTGACTGAAATGGTTCATGGCCCATAGCCTTTGAAGTACCAATATCATCAACCATTTCTTTATCTCATGGAGTGAAATGCAATATTTGATTAAACCAGTATTCAGGGATATCACTGACTTTGGCCTCCTTATATGCTTTTTCTTTCATCTTTATATTGGCCTTCCTTGGTTAGCTGTGGTCAGTTTCTCTCTTTTAGAATCTTTTCTCCCGAATGGGATGTATTTTTGTTGAGTCATAAATTACCTCCTTAAATGTTTGCCACTGCTCACTTACTTTCATCTTGATTATTTATCTGCCTAGTCCACTTTAGCTAACTTTATCCTCATTTCATTATAATCCCCTTTAAGTTAAACGACATTGCTTCTGACCCAAGTTTCTCACTCTTGAATTGAATATCAAATTCTATCATGTTATGATCACTACTTCCTAGGGGTTCTTTTACTTGGAAGTCATTTATTAAACTTGCCCCATAATTCATTACCAGATCCAAGGTATTTGGCTGCCTCATGTAATGCTATAGGAAACTTCACCCACTATATAAATTTGTTGCTGTAGCTACCCATTCCATTGTGATTAACCCAAACAATGCAAGATTGAGGTCACCCATCATTATTGTTCTATTCTTTTTACTTGCTTTTTAAAATTTATTTATAACCTTTCTCACAGAGTGGCTACTGTTTGACCACATTAGAATGGTAAATTCCTTCCCTAAAGGACATTAATGAACAAGATGGATTTTATGACAATTGTAGCCATTAGGCTTGCTTTTAATTGCAGATGTTCTTCTTCTCCAATTCAAATTCCATACTTGTCATGGGATTCAAACTCATGTCCCAGAATACTAGCTTGGGATTCTAGATTATTGGTCCAGTGACATTACAGTTACATTGTTGTTTCTCCCACCTATACTCAGAATCCCTCGAAACTAAAGAAGCACCCAAGCTACCACACTGCTCCGCCCTTTCCAAACTTCCTCTACCCTCATCCTGAAACTCAGGGAACCCCTCAAATATTCCCAAAAAGAAAACAGATCAAAACATCTACTCACAAACCTCAAACTTATTTCCATAGCTCCAGGACCAGCAATGTTTGTTGACACTAAGAGCACATTTCTCAATGCCCATTACATCCTAAAGCTCAGAGCTAACGTCCGTGTTGCTCACTTCAGTGGTGTCTGAACTGCATGGCTTCCTGCTGCATCTCTAGGCATTCCTTAAAATATTGTTAGGGCCTGTCACCCAAATCTCAATATAACATCGGACATACTCTGAAATCTTCCTAATCTGAACGAGTTATCATCCCTGATAACACTCCTTGATAATAACAACTTTAGATTTCTAATGCTTCCTTCTCACCATTACTTTTGTTGGGAGAGGATTAGCTTCTTGAGCTTGTGCTGCCATTCAGTTAGATATTGGTTAAGTCTATTAACCTGTCACTCTTTACAAAGACCAAGGGAATTCAGTACAAAATCAGTTAACGTTTTGCTAGATTTGTATCAACCTCTAATTAGATCATAACTGGGAGTGTTGCATTCAGTTTTGTTCATGACACTTTAAGAAAGATGTGAATGCCCCTGAGAGGGGGCAGAGGAGATTTAGTAGAATTCAGGGACGAAGGGACATACCTAGAAGGTTAGGTTCGAGAAAGTTGGATTATTCTCATTTGAATAAAGGAACTTGGTAGGGATGTTACTGATAGTAGATATGGTCTCAATGGATAAAGCAACCTCCTCTCTGACTTGATGGCACTTGCCCTTTCGATCATGATTTTTTTCCTTTCCTGAAGTAGTCTCTCTTCCTGTGCTTTACGTGAACTGCGGCTGGATTAGACATTCAGGAAGGGTAGCTGAAGACGGGCCATTAAAACTAATTTAAGAACCTGCTGCTGAGTAGAATTGGTATTCTGGAAGGGTGAGATCAAATGGATCTAGATTCCAAATCATTGGAACTTCAGCTATTTCCACACAAATTTTACACTTGATTTCAATGTTACCCATAACCCAATGGCCCTTTAGATAACATGAAATGACAAAGCCACAATGATCAGGTTGGCAACTTGCAATCATTTGTGTGCACAGCAGCAAGACAAGATACTATAGTCACAAAACTTGGCATCCCTCATAGTATTTATGTTCTGTACTTGTGGAGTAAGGGCAGAAACACAATATTAATAATTGCAGCTCCCACTCGAACTGAAATTTGCCACTTCTTTAGGCAGTGTATATTTTGTCAAAGGAAAACAAGTTGAAATACATTACTTCAGGCAGTGAACCTCCTGATTGTGAATGTACAAACCTGGTATTGAAGCCACTCAAATGAATCCTGATATGAAAACAAGCAATATTGTCGAAGAAGGAAATGAATTTGCAGAGTGTGACACGTTTCTCGGTTTATCTTGTCTTTATTCTAACTCAGGCTCTCAATGGCTGAAAGGGACAATGCAAGCACACGATATGAAACTTGCACAATTCAACACCAAAAAAAAAGGAAATTTTACTCAAAAACGGATGAAAAAAGATCAGTTGTAAGAAATGAAGAAAAAACCGCACCGAGTATAGTACTGTTTGACATTTGAGGTTGTATGTTAAGATATATCAATATTCCTGTTTAAAAAGATTTATACTCTGCATCTGGACCAGTTATGAGGCAAAACGGAGCACTGTTCCATCACCCTACTCTGCAGTTCAAAGTTAATGGGATACAGATGTATTGTAACAGATTAAGCACACTCCAAAGCACAAAATAAATCAGAACTCAGTGTAGGATCCCAATAATGTCCATGGCTAGAGAAGAATCACAACATTCAATACAATAAAACTACAGCAGAACAGTCTGTTTTATTACATTATGTAATAATTAAAGTCTTTTTTACAACATACATTTGAGTTGTGAATTGAATGTTAGGGATGTGGAGCGGAGGGAAAGTGATTGTGTCAACATCACAATATTTTACATATTACACAACCAGTATCTGACTGTTGTATCTAAGAGTGTATATCAAGGGTGAGCTTCAAAGGTACGCAAAGGGGCAAAGAAGGGTCCACAAAGAAACTGCCAAAAAAAAAAATTTCAGGGCATTACATTTTGTATCAATTCAATTTTCGTGAATACTTTGTTGGCTTTTCAATATGAACAAATCAGGACTTATTTCTGAATAAAAAGCATTGGTGAATTTCTCATGTTAAAATCCAAACAACATATTAAAATTGCACTCAGACATAACTTACAAACAATCGCACAGCATGAACAATGAAAAAAAAGGCATGAGAAACAGCCAACACATCATTTGTCTGAAACATGCGCAATTAATTTTAAAAATTGTCCTGAAGGAATGCATCAATGCTAGTTGACATAATGAAGTATTGACATGGAGGAGACAATAGCAGAATATGTATGCACCCTTGTTACAAACTTTGGTCTAGTTCCTTATGGAATTTTCCAGCTACCACTCTAAATCACTAGCCAGCTTGCAAGTAAGTGTCCAACTGAAGAAAAGAAAACTGCAAAAAAAGTCAGTAAAAAAATAAAAAAAAAGAAAATTCGTAACAGCTCAATCAATAAAAACCTTATTTCTACAATATTTAACAGGTAAAAACACTATTCAGCGTGCATGATAAACTGAAAAATGTAACTGTAAAACAATAATTAGAAACAGTTGTGCCAAAAGGTTTTCACTATCCTCCTGGCTACACATATTATAGCAGTGTTACTCCAGCAGGAACCAGCCTGCTGTAAGACTGCTTTGCCAATTCAATAACATTTACAATGTAGGTTTATTGGTGCCTTCAACTGAGGCACAAGCCAATTGGATATCATAGCAATTGCCCACCAGTCACAAGTAAAAACATTATTAAAGCACATCTGTCTTTCCGGATTAGCCAATGGGAATACATCATGTTACAGCTGAAATGAAGTAAAAATGAAAGGAAACACTCCCACAGAACTGTAGACCAGTTTCAGATCTCCTGCAATTACATGGTGTTAGGTGGTCAGCATTGGCACGACTATGGGATGATAAATTAAATTCGATTTCTCTGGACATTGACGTGTCAGAACCCATATTCTTTCAGACAGCACTTACTCCAAATGGACACCAAACATTTAGCAGAAACATTTTTTTAAAAAGGGGGTGAAACCTTTGTAGACTACTAGCTAGAAATGTACACAACTGATGTTGTAAGGCACAAATTTACACATGGAAGAAGAGATTTGTCACAGATGTATTCCCAGTTAGAATCAGCATAGCAGGAGTATGATTTATGCATGGTAACAGCTTGCCTTTCAGCACACTCCATCCATTACTATCATTTGCTGTGCCATGTGCAAAATTGAGTTGGCGAGCACATGATGTGCTAGTGCCTGCATTTCAAATATCAATTACTGACAAAATTAACAGGACTGTTTAATCCTCATACATCCTCTTCATAATAGATAGTGATTCCACTTATGTCTATGATATCAGAGTTTTGTTCCCTCCCTCTCCTAATCGTCAAACAGAACAAACCTGAATATTTTAATTGATTCACTCCCTCCTTTCAGTTTGTCATGGATCATGAAATGAACCTTCCACAGTAAAATAAATATCCCTTTCTTTTTACTTTTTTTTCTCCCCTCCCCAAGCACTTTGATAACCCTGTCAGCAGCTGAGTAGAAACACTGAGCTCAGTTTTCCACCTCCATACTGTTAGTGGACTGTTACTTTTTTTAAAAAAAGCATCAAATGTCTCCAGTTAATTGACTTGCTTTAAATAATTACAAACATTACATTTTAGACTTCTTTTTGATTCTTTTTAAAGAGATATCCATAAATTCATTTGAAGGAATCAGTCATGTTTTGAAATAGCACTTAAATAATAAATACCAGGAGCTATTAGTGTTAATAGTCACATTAATCATTACATGAAGGACAACAGCAGAGACATAGGCCAAAGCCCTGCCTAAATGGCAGATATCTGCTGCTTAAGCGGATGTAACACTGAGAGGCATTTCACAGTATCTGCAAACAGTAAACTTCAGCTAATGTTAAGTCTGAGTCACCTTCTTCAGTGCTTGGTTTTTAAACTTCTCTCCTTAGAGAGTAATATGATGTAGAGTCAAGGAGACATTACATGTTTGCCACAGTCTTGTGCTTTTGGCTCATCATCCCACCAGCATGTTCATGTGCATCAATCATGAACCCTCTCAAACAGAAGTTCAATAGCTAACCCTGCCTTCAAATGTTGAGTTCAGTAGCTGCAGCAGTCGTAAGAAAATATTCCACCTTTTTTTTCCAGGGAGAAGGGAAAGAAATATCCTCAGCTTAACAACAGCTTTCTTTAAAAAAAAGAACACAAATCTAGTGTTGCAGTTGAAAGCACTGACTCAAGAAGCAGGGTTCATATAATTTTCTACCTCCCACTGTGATTATGTACATGTATCATTTGGCTTGGTGGAAGCTGAAAGGGGAACAAACGTGGGTTTTGGTGGAACATCTGGTTTTATGGAGGGTGTGCGTTTGATCCCAGATCTTGGCAGAGAGTTGTATGGTGCATTGATGCTAGATCTCCTGGATACGGTTACAGCCTGTGTCTGAGGCTGACCTGCGTTCACTAACATAGAGTCTACTCTTTGTGGTGCAGGAGGAGGATTCTCTCCTCTGTTAAAACTCGGGTTCCTAGAAAGGTGGGAGGAATTAGAGGAGTTAGTATTGTGATTTCGTTTGAATGCAGATGATTGAGGATTTCTTTGCAAAGAATTGCTAGGATAATTTCTCTTATATTCCATTGCAAATGAAGGAGTAGGAACATCCAGTCGCTTGCCCAGAGAATTCTGGGGCAACCCAGTATTAGTGGATCCAAGTGAGGCTTCCCTCTGAGGAACTTTAGGTGGCACCTGATCTAAGTTTGCAACTAATCCGTGACATGGACTTTTCATGCTCCGATATTCCAACGTTGCGTTCTGATCTTCAATGGTAATTTGTTCCATTGCTCGGATTCCTTGATCTCCGTATTCATGCTGAAAACTCTGTTGAGTCGTTGGGAGGACCACGACACTTGGAATGTGGTTGGGAGAAGCATGGAGAGGAAGATCCATGGGGATCACTGGTGATCCCATGGATGCCAGATCTTTTGTACAGGCATTGATTAGATTCTGGTTCCTTTCCCATTGGCTGCTCCCACGGCTGAGTTTTCGTTTCTGCTGCAAAGTTGGCGTTGACTCTGGAGTGGGCAGAGCTGTCAGGTCCAAGTGATGCTGGTCAGCTTTGATCAGCATCTTTGTTGTGCCATTCGGAGTTACTATTTTACCGTTATGCATCAGTGGAGTTAGTAGCGCTTCCGGTTTCGGTTCCTTTGTCTGAGCATCAAACAAGCCACCAAGTTTCGTGACACTGGTCATGGAACCCCTGCGAGAATGAGGCAAGTCTTTCTCTTTGCTTTGCCCGACGTCAATGTCTCTGCGTCGGTGATCACATATGCAGTAAACGATTATTCCTGAGAAAACTGCCCCCATGACAAAGGCGAGAATAACCGCAATGGCCAAAAGGGTAACTGGAACAAGCTGGTCGTGACCTTTGAGGTAACTTTCACGGATTACTCCTGAAACATTAGATAGTAGAAGAATTTAGTTCACAAGAAACTAATTTCTGTTCTCTTATAAACAGAGATCTTCATTAACGTCAATATATACATGATACTGCAGCCTGTAAAATAATGCATGATCTTTATTATCCAGGACAATTGTGAACTGTAAAATTATGAGTTTTATTATGACATACATACCATTCAGAATGACTATCAACATCAGTTATTTGGTACAGCAAAGTCTCCAGTATCCTGAAAAGCTTTTTTTAAAAAAAAAATGCAATTTGAACAAAACGCATTGAAGAAAAATTAAATATTCTGAATCTGTACAAATATCTCGTGACCAATTCTCTGTTGGTCCAAGGAGTAAATGGATGGCCAAGGTAATTTGTCCAATAAAGCAGGAAGGCCAAGTTTCCAGTGCTAGTATGTGCTGAGTTAGCAGTCCGTCAACTAAACAACACTGGAAATACTGTTGATGTTTCTAGACTTGCAAGGCATTAGAAACATTATCAGTCAGGGTTTAATCAATGATACTATTTAATGCCTTTTTCTTCTAAAGTGTATGCAGGCCTGAAGAGAATCAGCTTGGCTGCTGACACATTCTGTAACGGCTCACAGTTGAAGATTGATCACTTGGGCAAGGTGTTGGGTAATCATTTGTATCTTAGAACTGTTATTTAGCATGAGTCATCTATTCAGGACTGGGGAAAAACAGAAACTGTTTTGTTGTGGAGAGACTCAGCCTACAATATTGCAATTTGACAATCAGCGGGAAAAGGAAACTCAGTGGCAACCGGAGGTTCCGACCTCACATCTGCCTGCATCCAATTCTGGAGAGCTGCCACTTCACAAAAACAGTCATCCAAGTTATTGTTACTTCATAATTTCTCCAACATTCTTCTTGCTAGCCTCCGAAGCTCTAAGATACACAAATTCTCAATTCATTCAGATTTGAGAGATCATGTCCTATTCCAAATACTTATTTTTTTAACTACTTCCTCTTCCAAAAATTTCAAAATCTTTTCATCTTTACAACCTTCCCCAAACCTACAGATGCTTCATTTCCCTATACATATTTAGCCTTAATTCCAGTGCATGTACTGTACATTCCTCTTGCCTGTGTTAGTAGTATATCTTTTAAAACCACCCCCACTGTGCATGCAAACCTCTTCCTGAACAGCTGTTTTGTTGTCTCAGTCAGAGCTTTTAAAAACCTCAAGTACTGCTCTGGACCAGGCCTAGCATTTGCTGCCCAAGTCCTTTGCTACTTTTTAAATCTCCACCATTCATCAAATCAGTTGCTTTGGCGTAGTCATTCACCATGGCTATCCACATGTACAGGTGACACGCGCTGGTATATTTTTGCTAAGTGAATGATAATCACAAAAACATAATAGCAGGAGCATGGTTAAGAAAACCAACAGATTTGTACACCACAACTGGCAGCAAGCTGGCAAAAGAAGCAGGCAGACAGGAGGGAGGTGCGCTGGTGAAGAGGGCCAAGGAACGGCAGGCTGGCCTGAGCATTTTACCTTAGTGGTAATGCTTTTTCCTTTTCATCCAATACCCTCTTGATTGCCTTGAAAAGACCCACCACCACCACAACTCCAGGCAGTTGATTTCAAACCTCGACAATTTGATGTGTGAAAACATTTTTCTTCCTCATCTTGCGTTTGCTTCTATTACCAAATCCTTTAAAAGTGCACAAACTGGTTCTTCATTCTTTCATGAGCAAGAACAACAGGGCACGAAGATATACATAATTTAAAATCAAGAAGAGTTAGTGTGGTTTCATGAAGAGAAATTATGCCTGACAAATTTAGTGGAATACTTTGAGCTGGTAAAATTCAGAATAGATAAAGGGAGACCAGTACGTGCAATATATTTGGATCTCTGAATGGTGTTTGACATAAGGCCACTCCATAAGCTAACAGCTCATGGTGTTGGGATATGGGGGCATTTTCAGGATGGTAACTTGTAACTAGTGGAGGGCCACAAGGATCAGTATTGGGGCCACAATTTATATTAATAACTTGAATGAGGCAAGTGAATGTACCATCAAAATGTTTGTGGATAACAAAAGTAGATTGTAAGGTAGATGGTGAGAAAGACACAGATTCTGTAGAAGGATATGGACAGATTAAGTGGATGCTCAAAATCTTCTCAGTTGAAACAATGTAGGAAAGTGGAAGGTTATGCAGGAGGAGGAGGAGTTGAATATTATGCAAATAGGAAAAGACTGCAGAAAGCTGAAACATAAGAATTTGGAGGTCATCGTGCATTAATCATGAAGAACTAATATTTAAGTGGAATAGATTATTTGAGGATATCTGGTCAGCATGGATGAGTCAGACTGAAGAGCCTGTTTCTGTGCTGTATAACTCTATGACTCTATATGTTCAGTAGATGACTGAGAAGGTAAATGGAATGTTACCCTTTATTTTAAAGAGAATAGAGTTTAAAAATTGGGAGGTTTTGCTAAAACTATAGGTGGCACTCGTCAGACCACAGCTGGAATACTGTAAAGAGTTTTGGACCTCTTATCTAAGGAAAAGGTATACTGGTATTGGAGACAGTCCAGGGAAGATCACAAGGTCGACCTTGGGTTTGCAGGGATCTTCCTACAGAGGAGATGTTGAATAAGTTAGCTCTGTACTCATTGGACTTTATAGAGAAACATGTAGAATTCTTAGGGATCTGACAGAATAGATGTGGAGAGCTTGCTTCCCCTTGTGGGAGCTTCTTGGACCAGAGTCTGTGGAATTCCTTACTGTAGAGGGCCATTGAGGCTGAGACATTAAGATTATTCAAGGCTGGAATAGATTTTTAAGTGAATAAGGGAATCAGGGGTTACGGGGAAACCAGGAAAGTGGAAGTGAAGATTATTAAATCAGCTATGATATTGAATGGTTGATTATCCTTGACCGGTTGAATGTCTTACTTATACTCCTATGGCTTAGTGTCTCCCTATCGGTTAGGAACTCCCATCATTTTGAAAAAACATCTCTTAGCTTTCTTCGCCTACAGGAAAACAGCTTTCCAATCTTTCCTCAACATAAGTATCACATCCACATTAAATACTGTTAAGTAAACCATAAATATGGAGTGTGCTGATAAGGTGGACAGATTCAGTCATTTAATCTGACAGTACCCCACAGGCAGTCTATCAGCCAAATCCAGTCCACAGCTCCCATATTTAAAATGAAAACAAAAGTTGGTTACATTGGCGGTTGGTCTCATTGGAAACTGAAATTAACTTGGTACACTTAACTATGTAGGCACTGGACATGATAAACTGCAGGCTCCCTGTCTTTGGGAATGAAGAACTAGAATAAGTTCTTCCCAAGACGTGGGCAATGTGGTAATTTTGCACTAATTACTTCTCCAGGAATTCTGAAGAACAGATTTTCCCCATTTTAAGGTCTCAGTGAGGGGTGGGGGTGTGGAAGAATAAGAAAACACTGACATTAAGGAAAGAGATGAGAGAACATGTTACTGGCAGAGGAAAGGCATTCCTGACTTTGTTCTTTTGGTCTGTTATGTTTAATGTTGGGAGAGGGTAGCTTTTTGTATAATGTGTATTTTTATGTATGCTTAGAGGAGCCTGGCCACTTCTAGTTATGAAAGCAGTGTATGGGAATTCGAAATTATGAGTTTGAAATCACGCAGCCAACAGAACATACATTTCTGTGAAATTGGGATGAACTGGAATTGGATAGATGCATGCATGCACCCAAGGACCAAAACAATAGAGATCATAGTTCAAAACTAGAGTTGGCTCTTGCAGCAGGAAAAAAAAATCACCAACAGACACTTTTCTGACACTCTAAATTCAAAACAAGTTTAAAATCCAAAATCAATACAGTTGTCAACTTCCGTCAATAAAATGCAATGTCACTGCACAGATTCTTGATCAGGTGATTTGTGAAACTTATCTGGCCAAAATGACTCACATAAATAATTCCAAACCATTGAACAGTGATGTTGAATAAATGAGTCATAAGGTGGTTAAAAGAATGCTTTTAAGTGAAGCAACACCATAACTGAACCTTGCGAAACTACGTACCTTTAGGGTTTTATCAGCAAGTAGGTTTTCTAATGCCCACTGACTGACACAAAATGGAATTACCATTATATGAAAATGATTGACTGGGTGTAAGTTATGCCACAAGTAACTGCTCTGAATTTTCAAAACACGAAAAAGGTTTCCATTGCCCTTTTGTTTCCTGCAACCTAATTTGTTTTGATAAAATAAAGCAACCTTCATAAATTATTCGATACATTAAAATAGACACATTGAAATAGCATTAATAGACCTGTTGACTGATCAAGCCCACGCTACCATCCAACACGATTCTGACCAATCCTCCATCTCAATGTCATTTTCCCACTCAATTCCCACACCCCTCAACATCTTCAGCCTGTAGAAATCTATTTCTTTCTTCTTAAATATTGTATCCAGTGAATTGGCCTCCATGGCTTTCTGGTAGAGAATTCCAGATTTACTACCTGCTGAGTGAACATATTTTTCCTCGTCTCAATCCAAAGTGGTCTATTTTGTATCCTGAATGTTCAGAAACACTTATTCTGGACTCCCCCCCCACCCCACATTCAGAGAAGCAATAATCTGGATCTCAATAGCATTGAAAAACATCTTTAGTTAATAAAAAGGAACACTACTGCAAACAAACTTTCTTTGTCAGAGTTCTATGCCACATTCTTTCTGGCAGCAAGATGGCCTCCCAACTCCACCAGACAAAGTTTAATTGAGCAAATAAATCTTGGCTTCAAAAGGTTCTTACTACATCTACATATGGAAGCATTATTGGGCTTGCTTTTAATGGTTTGCATGCTGTACTCACACGATGGAGTTTAAGCCTCAGACCTTCCTGGTTTGTACGCCTTAACTAATTGAGTCATCAGGAGGGGAGAAGTTTCAGTGTTGGTATGCAGAGCTCTCCGGTTCAGATTGGAGATAGTTACAAGGTTTTCTGCCTGTAATTGCTCAGCCATCTTTGAGAATGAGGGGAGGGTGACTGTCCTCTGATGAAAGGTCACCTGAAACATTAACTCTTTTTCTCTCTTCATAGATGCTATCTGACTGCTCAGGAGTCCATGATATTCCATTTTCTTTAAGTATTTGACAGGGTCTGGCCAGTGGCACTCTAGTACAGCTGAAGTCAATGGGAATCGAGCAATCTCCATTGGTTGGAATCATACCCAGCATAAACAGTGGTTGTTGGAGGTCAATGAACGAGAGGGCACTGTTATAAAAATTAGTGGCCACCCTTTTAGGACACAGATGGTGAGAAATGTTTTCTCTCAAAAGAAATTTGAGACTTTGGAAATCTCTGCCTATGTTGGTGATGAAAATAGTCATTGAATATTTTAATTGTTTATTTGGTAGATTCTTCTTAGGTAGGGAAAAATCAAAAGGTTATTGTGGACTGATAAGAATGTGGAAATTCAAACAAACAAGATCAGCCACTCTCTTATTGAATTGTAGAACAGATTTGAAAGAGCTAATAGTATCTTTCTACTGCTATTTTGTCTGTTCATATATAATCATCTCATTCCCAGGAAATTAATTGCTAGGGTTACCCAGGATATTGGCCTGGGCCAAATCATCTTCAGCCACCTCAATGATCTTTCCTTCAAAACAAGGTCAGAAATGTGAATATCGATGATTACAGAGTTCAGTACCATTTCTAACTCCTCAGGAACAGAAAGAGACCTTGGTTGCATGCAGCATAAGCTGAACAGCTTGCGAGCTTGTTAATATTCATGCCACTCGAGTGCCAGGCAATAAGTCTGTCCAGAAAGCGATTCTATTCCCTTGTTGAAGAACAGTATTGCCACAGAACCCCTTCCCCCCACCACCACCAATATGCTGAGAAATATCTTGGACCAGAATCCAACTGGACCAGCCACACAATACTGGGGTTACAAAAGCAAGTTGGAGTTGGAAAATTTTCAGTAACTCTCACCTCCTGACTTCCCAAAGCTCATCTACTAACTACAAAGTGTATGTCATGGACATGATGGAATATTTTCCAATTGTTTGGATGGATGTGGCTCCAATAATACCAAAGAAGCTCAATGCTGCACAGGTCAAAGCAGTTCATTAAATCAGCAACTGATCCACTACCTTCAATATTCACACCTGTTCCATTTACACACTGTAGTACCATCTTATATCTCAATTAAGTCATCTCTCAACCTTCTCTAGAATGAAAACAGCCTCAAGGCCCTCAGCCTTCCCTCAGAAGACCTTCCCCCCCATACCAAGCAACATCCTAGTAAATTGCCTCTGAACCCTTTCCAACGCTTCCACATCCTTCCTAGTATGCAATATTCCAAATGTGGCCAATTTTTACGGTGCCATTAATAAAACAAATATTGAAATGTGGACAATTGGGCATCACAACACAGGTCATCAGCTGGTAACTTTGGAATATTGGTTTCAATGTTCTGAGAGGAGTGGTGATTGGAAAGAGGGCTGGTGAAGAGAAAGCAAGGCAAGCATGGGCCAACAATGGCCACGGAAAATAAAAAGCTATTTATAAGCAGCCAATCATTGATCCCTTTAAAATTCCACTGGAAAGCTGTAATAATTGGACAAAGCAACCACAGTGTAAGATTTGCCCATTCAATGGCCAATTTTGCTTTGCAGGCCTACAACTGCTATTAAAGCTTTAATTCACTTGAGCAACGTTAGTAAAATGTTCTGAACATGCAGTTCGAAAGAATCAGATTTAATTTGAAACATTAACAGTTTTTCTCTCGCCACAGATGCTACCAGACGTCCTCAGTATTTCTAGCACTCGTTGTTCACAGCATATAGCTGACAGCTTCCAGACTAGCAGCTGACACACTGAGGCACTCAGTGGCCTGAGTGTCTGGAGAAGCCATACATGGAGTAGGAAGACATGGATTAGGGAAACCATTGCCTTCCCAATTCTCACCAATTAAGTCTAAGGCATGAAGGACCGAGGACAGCCTTGCTATTTGGTGTCGAAAATTGTGGCACTGGAAAAGCACAGCAAGGGCAGGCAGAATCTGAGGAGCAGGAGAATCGCCATTTTGGGCATTAGTCCTTCATCAGGAATGCTGGGGGGTGGGTGGGAAGGGGGCTGAGAGATAAATAGGAGGGTGAGGGTGGTGCTGGTGGCGGGGTGTGGGGAAGGTAGTTGGGAAAGTATTAGGTAGATGCAGGTGGGGGAAGTGATGGTGATAGTTTGTTGCAGAAGGTGGAGCAGATTAGGTGGGAAGGAAGATGGTTAGGTAGGACAGGTCAAGAGGACAGTGCTGTGTTGGAAGGCTGGATCTGTGATAAAGGTGGGGGGAGGTGAGATGAGGACCTTGGGTGAAATTGACATTGATACCGCATGGTTAGAGGGCCACAAAGTGGAAGATGAGGCATTCTTTCTCCAGGCATTGGGTGGCTTGGATTTGGTGGTGGAGGCACCTCCTTACCGTGGAACCTCCTTTCCATCTGGAGGCCAATGAAGGTCCTTCAGTAACCATTGAAGGGCCTGGGCCCATGCTGTTACTGGGAGAAAGGAATGCACAGCATGTGGGTGAACTGGCAGATATAGCCTTGCAGTAGTTGGAGGTTTGATGGGGATGTTTCTCCTGACTGGGCACCTTGGGATCCATGGCATCAAGTGTGGAGGCCCCAATGTTGCCATTTAATGCCCCACCCCCTTCCCAGGACTGGCCTCAACGATGCTTCCATACCTCCCTGGCTGAGGGCCCAATGCCCACTCCACCGAGGGTATGCTGGAGTGTCAATGCCTCCAATGCCATTACTGGGAATGAAGTGCCAGGCAGCTCCACAAAGCAGGATATATGCCCTGTTGAACCCACGAACAGTGGCAATGGAGTTGTTTTTAAATCAGTTAGGGTGCTTGGACCAACCACAGCAGGTTTGCCATACCAGCCCCATCAGGTGGTTAGGGGTGGAGTGGGGTGTGTGTGTGTGCATGTGCGCGTGCGTGTGTGCGCGTGCACGTGTATTTTGTAAAGAGTACCTTGGCTATCCAATCCTCATCGTTTGCCAAACACATTCACCCAAAGTTCAACTTCTTCTTTGCCTTAAGTCAGATGTTTCTTTCTCCTATTCAGCAGCGAAAACATGCCTCTCATGTTATTTTTTTTAAGCATCACCTAATCACTGCTACTTTTATTCAACAAAATCTGCAATCCACTCAACACCAAACTTACAGAATGACGAACAGGCTGATGTTGATTTTACCGAGGAAGGTCAAAAAGATCTGAAGCCATGTGGCCCCACTCCATCTTCATGTCAGCCACTGAACAGAGATTATTTGTCAGGCATGAAGTCACAAGTTTTAAAACACCACCAGTACAAGAAAAGGCACTTAGTGGAATAAATTACTTCCTGGGGAGGCAGGAAGACATTCTAGCCCCGACCATTCAGCTAATATAGTGTTACTATACAATATACTATCTTATATACAGCCAAGTAACTTCCATTAACTTCATGTTTTGTAAAAAAAAATCAAAGCAGGTAAACAGCATTGACACTCGTGTGTTTCCTAGCAAACTACAGTGGAATCATAGATCATAAACACACTGACTCAGAAAGCAGTGGTCTGGTGACAACCTGCAATAATTGTAATGAATGACCTGAGACTATAAAACAATAATGCACTTTTGTTAAACTTCTTCATATTAATACATGTTGACAACAGTGATTAATATGTCACCCAAAGATGCATACAAAATGATTAAGCATGTGCCTTCAACAACATACATATCCAGTGAACGGAAATTTATTATATTTGACCTTTGTGAGATTAAAAAGCCCAAAGAGCCAAAAAGGCCTAGTTTTTGACTCTGCTGAATATAACGAAGGACGAATAAATTTTGTCCTTCAGAAACTATCCAGCAACAGTGCTGACCATAAAGTGAATAGAAGACTTTCACTTCTAAAATACAGCTCTCAACATTAAGGCCAGAGAGATTTTAAACTTTGCCTACACTCTCACCAGCCTCCAAAATCAGTGAGAGATTTTAATATCGAACACAAGATGAAGTAATGTCTGTGGTAAGAAAGAGTTTCTTTTGTCTGTCTGAATAATAAAGTACAGATGGCTTGGCAATATAATACAGAATGCAGAAAGGACAGAATTCAAGCTGAAATGAAATGAAAATAATGTACTGCTTTGCATTTGCAAACTTTATCTGGAAATGTAAATGTCCAATCCTTTATGATAATGACGGGACACACAGAGATAAAAATTGCAAGTGTAAAAGAAATTGTGAGTTAATCTGGTAAACTAGCAATTCTGAGCCATTGTCTACACAAACTATAATATTCATATCACCTAGACAGCGACTGCAGAGGCTCCAGACATCTGGCAGCTGAGATAAGTGGGAACAGAAATGAGGGGCTATCCTTGACTCAGGCAATTGAAAGATATCATAAGCTACTAATCAAGGGTCACAAGGACATGCAGACATAAACCACAAGGAGAAAGAAGGAAGGGTCAATTCCTAAAGGGAAAAACAAGGAGTTTTTTTCATTCTACAGCACTGTTGAGTGATTGTTTTCCCCACTGTTTCTGTTGTTAGTAATGAATCAAACTACAGATTGTAAGGCCTTGGAACATTTCATACAAGGAGATGAAATGTTCAGTGGGAGGGAGGTCTTCAATACAATGGCAGCAGAAGGGAAGGTTCTGAGGGTTAAGTCCATTTTATGCAACGGCTCATCATATCATTAGCTTAGCACACAAAAATACAGCAGAAAGAAGCATACTCTGAAACATTTTATGTTGTGAACTAGAAATTTTAAAAAACGCCCAGCCAAAATGCTGTGTTTGAAACAAAGGTGTTGCTGTTTTTAAAAGTGCTTTGAAAATATTCCAGAGTATATTAAATATCAGAAGCCGCTGGACGCATATCATGCCTCACCCACATGAATTGACTTGCCAGATTATTCCATTAATATTGCAACAAGGGGAATTCATTTTTCAAAAAAAAACATAATTCAAAGAAGACTGATCATGTGGGTGCAACATCTAAGAAGCCAGGGTGTAACACAGAAAGCAGGTGATTTGGTAGAGCAATACTTAACAAGACAGCAAGTGCAAATTCAACAGTAGATTGTACGTGCTTATTTTATGAACAAAATAGTGACAGTAAGCAAATCAGCAAACTAAGAAACATGAAGTTCTGACATTGAAGAACTCATGTGGCATTTTGCAAAATAAACTGAACAGAATTCTCAAGTGCCAACAGAAAAACACCACACCACAATAACAAAAAAACCAAATAAACCAACCCATTTCCAATTAAAACCATTAAATGCAGTCAATATCAAGCTTTACAGATCATTTAGTATATTAAAAGCACACCCACACACCAGAATGTCAGATCCATGCAGTCACCTCTGCTACCATTGTTGTTCATTAGAGGTAAACTGCTTCCAGCTCTGCCAGTATGAATTATAATGATGCCCCAAAGAGCACCAAACATTAAATTGACCTTCTTAGGTACTAATAAGGCTCTAGGGTCACTGCCATTCTCAATACTAATCATTACTGTACATAAAGAGAATTAAAATGGAGAGAACTGAAAACTTTTAAAGGAGCTCAACTTGGATAAGGATCTTATTTGTGGGACAATGTTTTCTTTATTCATAATGAAATAACATCTTTTGCATCCACACTGACTGATGGTAATCTTGTTGAGGTACAGCCCAAATGCCACTTTTTCTGTGCAAGTTAAAGCATCAAGTATCAGTTAGCTACTAATCTATGAAGGGCAATCCAGAGCAGCTCTCGGGTATTCACACCTACAGTTCCCATACAGATTTTCATCTTATTTAGCCTTTCTGATGTTGAGAACGATTCAAGTGCACCAACTTTTCTCAACTGAGATCAGGTACTGTAGGAAAGACTGGGAATCAAACCTATAATTAGGTTTGAGAAGAGTTTTTTTTTTCCTAATGTGAAACTTGAAAGGTTTCAGAGAAGATTTACAAGGATGTTGCCAGGGTTGAAGGATTTGAACTATAGGGAGGGATTGAACAGGCTGGGGCTGTTTTCCTGGAGCATTGGATGCTGAGGGGTGACGTTATAGAGGTTTATAAGATTATATGGGGCATGGATAGTATAAATAGGCAAAGTCTTTTCCCTGCGGTGGGGGTGTCCAGAACTAGAGGGCATAGGTTGAGGGCAAGAGGGGAAAGATATAAAAGAGACCTAAGGGGCAACTTTTCCATGCAGAGGGTGGTACATGTTATGGAAAGAGCTGCCAGAGAAGTGGTGGAGGCTAGTACATTTGCAACATTCAAAAAGACATCTGGATGGGTATATAAATAGGAAGGGTTGAGGATTATGCCCTGGGTGCTTGCAAGTAGGACTAGATTGGGTTGGGATATCTGGTCGGCATGGACGAGTTGGACCGAAGGGTCTGTTTCCATGCTGTACATCTCTATGACTCTATTAACTTGGTCAATTCTTACTTGCTATTTCACTCAGCCTTCTTACTGTGTATTATTTTAGTTTCCTAAAGGCAGTTCTTCTGCCAACACATTAAAGCAGACTCATGTAGGTACCGGTCTAACTCTTTATACAAGTTAGTGTTTATAGTTTTTAAACTTTATTACTCTAAGATTGAGTGTTAAAATGACTAACAGCTGCCTTAAATCAATATTAAAACTCTGCTTTGTGATGTCTACTCAGAGGTTAGTTTTCAGTATAACTAGTTCAGGCCTCACTATAAACTTGAAGATCATGTTTATATATTTTATTATAATTTTAAGATACGTAGCTTCTCTCACTTTTATCACCATTCTGTTTAGGCTGAATTTGAATATTTTGATGAAACCACAAACCTATTACAGCTACACATTCAGGTTTGAATGTGCATCATAGACTGTGATAATAAATTAATCAATCAACCTTGAACCAAAAAAAAAGATTTTAATTTAAAGAAGGACAATTCTAAAAAGGTGTTGCATATCACCATTGATGAATTCAGCATTTTACCCCACTTTGATCATCCAGAATCAACACTGAGTGCTTCTGGGCCAAATTTAGGGCAATTGACATATTAACATAAACTTATCTCTCTCTCAGCTCAACCACAGTTGGGAAAGAATGGGGAGCAAAGATGAGGCAAAACTTAGACAAAAGTCATGTCAATACAATGTTCGCATCTTTTGATAGCCTAGGAGCAAGTACTGGGCTTTATTGGAAAATGCTAAGTTTTGCAGTGGGGAACAGAGAGAAATGCATTTTTAAAAACAAACATTTTAAAAGAAACTGAATAAATTTCCATTTCCTTTTTACAATAGATTAAATAATAGAGGTGTTCAATATTTGCTCATGAGTGTTCCGGATGTAGAACTTACTGTCCTTGAAAAGAATCTCGTGTTGATGAACTGCCTGGTTACAAGTATTTGGGAGTGACACCAAGAACCAATTAAATCCATATTTTTTCTTTTGAAAAGATGTCAAATTAGTTGCATTTTGCTGGAAGCAGCTACACTGAGTTTACTCTGACCACAGGATAGAAGTGTTTTCAAGGCCTTACCGTTGGTATCATGGTGATTGTGTGGAGGGTTGGCCACGTACGGGTCTATGCTTTCTGAGGACACAACAACATTCTTCTGATCCAGCATCCGCCCATGGGGATCATAACCCTCCTTAACTGCTGTAGGAGGGGTGGTAGTGGAAAAGGCAGAACTGAAGTGGCCTGTCATTATTATAAACACAGTCAAGGTCACTCTATTCTAATCAGACGAAGTATCTGAAATTTTGTTAAGTCAGCAAAATGGAACATCTGTTCTAATACAACCCAATTGTCTCTTTTTATTTTACAACGAGTGAAGTAAATCTTTATTTCTCCTCTCATATTGAATTCACACTAAGAATTATAGACATTAACAACTCATATCCAGCCTGCAGCACACTGAGTCTGTATGACAGAACCTCTGCGTAACTATGGCAGTAATAAAAGTTCTCTCAAAAGACTGAGGACTGCTTACATTAAGGATTGTTAACAATGATTTTGCCACATAATTGTCCTTCAGTCTGCAAGACTTAATCATTAAAAGGGATTTATTTTGCTTGACGCTACAGGCTGAAAGATCACTATGACAGCAGCATTTCATTATTCACCATCAACTGTGACAGGATGTATTGCTTTAGTAGCCAACCTTATTAGTGTAACCCAAGGGTGCATTTAAAGAAAGAATCGGGGTGAGTGGAACAGCTTGCATTGTTAATACTTCATTTTATGAAAAGAACTATTCTTGGGGAAACAAATATCTTGGAAAATGGCACATAACAGTCAATTGCTTGAAATGTATTCTTCTGTAATCTTCAGTAATGAGATAGTACTCATTAAAATATTAAGCATGCATAAATTCTTCTTTGTCACAGCACAGAACTACTGTGTGAATTCAAGGACATGATGGTTAATTATTACAGCTAATCTGCCTTTAAAACTTACTCAATATTTCCCTACTGGAGCTGAATTCTCCAACATTATGAGAATTTTCTATTTTTGACTCTTTTCCATCCACTGCAATTGCAAATTGGAAAAGATTCAGAAAGAAGCACTTGCACAAAGTGATGATTTTACCCACTTAGAAACAATTTAACAGGATGGTCTAAAAAAGTACAATAGGTAAGAAATACATGACTGATTGAAATGGATCAGCTCAGGTCAACAAATTCATCATATGATGTGCTATTGAGCCCTACCAATTATGGACATCATTGCCCTTTGCTCAGTTAATGTTCATTAGTTCTGGTGCTGCAATCTGCCTTAGTGCCATTGGGTTGGGAGGACAGTAGATAAATGAAAAGTAGGATTCCTGTTCTGGATAATTACTCAGAGCCCCTTCTAAAGAACACTGTGTCTGTGAACATCAGGGGAGGACAGCAATGAGTTATCTTTGACATTCTCCAAAATGGAAGCGAGCCCGTGAATCGCTTGGACTCACTCACTAAGTATTGGCGCTTGAGTAACAATTTGTGCTTTCAGCACAGGAGAGAGGAGGAGGAGAAAAGGAAGAAAATGATTGGACAGAGGAGACGTGATGAAACTTAGTCTTAGTATACTTCAATCTGAACAGTACAGACAAGCAAAACATATTGCTTCACTTAATTGTTTCTTTAATATCTGGAATAATCGAAAAGCATTTTCCATGAATCTACAGTCTGTTTTACTTTGGCAAAATTCATTCCTGATGCTACAATCATTTCAAAAACTTGAAAATGGAGTCACAAACAAGGAAGGATCCAATATCGTTAATTATGGGCTATCTTATAATCAGCATGGCCACATATATGTGCAGTGCGTTAGACTAAATAGTCCTGTTTCTTGTCAATCAAGGACAACCTCTCACTGGGCATTATAATTGATCTAATCAGTAAAACTCAAGGTCTAATATCAGGCTAGTGTCTACAAAAAGTTAATTGAAAATCTTGAATACAAAAGACAAAAACAAGTAACAAACAGCTAAATGATTTATATTAGTGGATAGATTACTTCAAGGTTAAACTAAGTGCATTCCAGAATAAAGTCAATAAAATTGGGTTTAAAAGAAACACTGACCATGTATTGTATCACGAGACATTTCATGACCTTGTGGGGTGGTTGAAAAGTCTAAGAAGAAAACAACGGTGGAAATGAAAAAAAAGCCTCTAAAGAAGGTAGGGGAATAAAAGATAACAGTAATAAAACATCCTGAATGTAAATACCATTGATAAAACACAGGGGGAGTTGGAAAAGGTGCAGCATGAATTGAATGCTTATGTCACCAATTAATCAAACAACAGATTCATGGCATGCTTACCATTCAGTGCCACAAAGGAGTCTGCAAAAAGAAAAAAAAGAAAAATGTGTCAATTAACTTCGCCACAATAAGCTGATTCAGACTTGCATAATATTTCCTAAGTTTGTGAAGCTTTTTTACAAAAATGAATCAAAACCTACAGAATAAATCGGGGTATTCCAAAATGGCACTGTAATACACAAGGCATTTCCAAAGTAACAGAAAATATAATAGATCAGACTGCACGAGTGCAAAATGCCACATTATTTCCTTTTACAGTCCAAAGATGTGCAGGTTGGGAGGATTGGCAGTGCTAAATTGTCCATAGCGCTTTGGGTTGTGCAGGCGAGGTGGATGAGCCATGGTAAATGTGGAGTTAAAACAATAGGGTAGAGAGCTGGGTCTGGGTGGGATGCTCTTCAGCAGGTCGGTGTGGACCCGATGGACCAAATGGCCTGCTTCCACACTGTAGGGATTCTATTGATTTTCCAGGAGGCATTGCCTGTAGAGGTTATATCCACATATCCTTTTGAAACCACACCAACTCCTTTCATTTTGCCAGAACTATTATTTCAGAACTATTTTGCCTAATTAATATATATCTTATCTTCCATGAAAAAAATATTTATATAGTCTCATTAATGTAAATGTTGATCCTTTATTTATGATCCAGAAACAGTTAGACAAATATTGGAATCTGAGATGTACAAACCAAACTGCACAGAACTCCTTTGTATGCCAAGTACTCCTCCAAAGCGAGCCACTTGGAAAAATTGCGAAAAATTATCTCCAGTTTATGATGAGAATTTTAATAATTTATTTATATGGAAGATATTCCCAGTCTATTTTAAACAAGTCTAGTTATTTATAATACTATTAACAGCTCATATTATTTTGCCATTGTCTAGCTTACTTTCCCTCTCAGATAAATGTTTGAGGGGTACTTTTAAGTCAGAATTAATTATACATATTTCTGTATTGTCCACTGGATAACAAAAGAAACACTTAAAATTGTGCTTGGCACCATGTACTAATGTGGTAAGTGACAAATAGAGGCTTGTGAAAATGAGTGAATGATCTTCAAAGATTACATATTGCTCATCAAGATATTCCCCTGAATTGCATTGATCAATGCTACAAATACTATTCTCTTGAAATTATATTTTTGCAGTGACATCAAAAAAGTATAATAACCCCACCCCCCAAACATGTAGGTAAACTTACTTTGGCAGTCTCCCAGACCATCTGTGTTGCCACGCTCAATGTCTTGATCAAACGATCTACACAAAACAGAGAGATACATGTTATTTTTGTAAGTGATAAAATGGTACTAGTACATTAAACTTTGTAATGTGGCATTTAACTGATGGTTTGGTTGACATTGTCCTACTGGAGCACTGACAAAAACAAATTCTAGGAATAACCTCTGACCTTAGCCTTTATTAAGATTACATACCAGCAAAATTCCCCCCTCAGTCTAACCTAGAGAGGGCATTGTGCAGTCTGGGAGTTTTCAGCCAGGATCCTTACTGGTGATTAAACCTTACATCCTAATTGCAAGTTCTAAAGTGGGGTCAGCAACAAGGTGATGTGTTGCAGTGACTCTGCATTATTGATTTTTTTAACCAATTCTTTGATGCATATCATCCTCAAATAAAACACACATCACCAGCCACACAAAAGTATTCTAGGTGACATTTCCTCAGTTTGATGAACAGTGGCCTGTCTTCAAATTCTACAAAAACATTCTATTCCTTGCCATACACTCAAGAAATGGAACATAGACAGGAGAGGTTTTCAACAAAGATGACCCAAAAAATTGGCTTAATATCAAGGCTAGAATTAAGCCATTGATTTGTGCTTTACCTGGGAAAATTGATTGATTTGGTGCACATGAGAAAAGCAGTAGAAAAGTCCTCATAATATAATGAATTTTGATCCATTTGATTAAAACTTTGGCTTCACAGCATTCAATTTTTGGACACCAAGTAGTTTCCATGTCTGCAGTAACTAGTCAGGAAGTGCGTATTCACAATGAACAGAAGTATACTGCCTACTAGTTAAATCCTCAAGCAGTGTCCATGTGCAAAAGATATTAGGCTCTTTAGGCTATTAGGTTCTTTACAGTTTGCAATTGATTAGCTTGATATAAACGAAGCTCAAAGCCCAAATCAGGCCTTACCATTCAGACACGAGGAGCTTGCTCCTACACCCACTTGAATGCTCAAACCTGGACAGAGCTACATTTCTATACGTATTTGTTGGGTTTATTAAGAAACATCATCCATTTATAATAAAAAGACTGAGACTATTCAATGCCATTGCAAACTTAAGATAAGGAATGCCTGGTTGCTGCTGTTATTCATAGTTGGAAGGTACTGTGTTATTTAGAACAATTACATAATATACAGAAATGTTCCCTTCATTTTTGCTCGTGTATAGTTATGAGAAGTCTGGTCAGATGTAGATGTGTCTCTTTGGGCTATCAGTTTGTCAAACTCCTTCCGGGTTTTCAAATATAGTGTAAATAAAAATACCACTTGTGAGTATAGAAGTCAGGTAACAAAGTGCCACCAGCCACCTCTTAACAACAGTTTCAGCAGCAGCAGCACTAGTTTGACAGATGTTGTACTTCTCGTCTTGTATGCTGCATTTGGTGAACAGTCTGAAGGAGCCCGTGAGAAGGAGGGCTGACACCCACAAAATAAATGTTTTTTTCACGTTCTTCATCATGAAAAGCAAATATATATTATAGCCTCATCATTCTCAGCTCAATCTTCGAGCCCACCAAGTTGTGCTCATCCAGAATAAAACAGGACAACCATTCACTATCTGCAAAGGACATCTCTGGTAACAGTGAACACTTGCCAAAAAGGCTTGACTTTGTGCTAGTTTGCCACTCCCACTTGCTTAATTTCTCTGGTTCCATTCACCACTTCTTTCGTTAAAAAAAACACTTACTTAGTTGTAGGTGTTAGCTGTGCACAGAAGCCCTCCTTCAGCCAACCACAGTAGGGGTCTCGAGAAGCAAGACATGTCCTGGGGAAAGAACAGAATAAAACTTCCAAATGACTTTGTGATCATTTATGCAAATCACAAAACAGAAATTCCCGTCCTTTCTCAAATAGACTTCACCATGACAATTTACCTAGCCTTCCCAATGCTTCAATGCTTAGTTGCATGCAAATCTTTCAAAACACACAAAACAATAGAAAATCCTTAACTCACTTTTTGCATTTGCTGTGACGTTCACATCGAGCAAGAGGCACCCTCACAACACAAGTGGAGAACGCCACAAAGAGAGAGTTGCTGGGCTTATCTAGCTCCATTCCCACAATTCTTCTGTCTTCCACACCATCAACACTACACCTACCACAAAAGAACAACATTTACAGGAGGAGAATTACACCCTACACCAATTGTGATTTCATATGTCATTCACGAATCCAATTTTTCACCAAGTACCTTTGAAGTAGCACTGCTACAATGATGGAAAAGTGTTACAAGCATTCACGCAGCACTTGGCACAAACAAGTTACATTTATTGTAAAAGGAGTACAGACTTTAAAACATGGTTTACCACAATTCACACTTAGCTGTGCTTGGTTATATTTCCCTGAGTGCCAGTAGCATTTCTTGTTACACTGTGACAATTTTGTTCTTAAGGAGCTAGGAGCTGATTGTTAATGTGAATAAATATCCCAGGTGTCACATTCACTGTTGGACACATCAATCCACCAACCACATGGAGAACTGCAGGACTTTCATTGAGTAAACGAGTGCAATGATTTTCAACATTTGGGAAAAATATAACACTCCAGTTCCCCACTTCTACAGAATATTCATTCATTAATGTGCCTGGTCATTGAGTGTCATGGCTTATTCACTCAATCTTCAAGGGGTGAAATCACAGCTAAGCCTGATTCCATTTTCAGCCAATATCTATACATTTATGCATACCCCCACAGGCAAGAGTCTTGGCCAACGTCCATTTGCCATGTCCAAAGAGGAGTGAAATTAATAATAATTCATGATCTCAACTGGAACCAGTTATTTTGTCACAGCTCAGATACTGAATTTGGTAGCTTAATAATCTGAATGCCTATTGTCAAAGCAAGCAGAGTATTCATCAGCTATGCCAATGCAGAAATTATTAACAACATGACAAGACATTTAATTTTGATACAATGGGTAAGGTAAATGAAATATTTGATTTCCTGTTCCCATTATAAAGGTTGTCTGTCTAATGGGATTTCAATCTCTTAATCAAAATAGGAAAGATAATCACATAATAAAGTCTTGAAATGAACTCAAAGCACAAGTTCAGAAATGGATAAGTGGGTGCCCACTAAGGCTATATCATCCTACTAGGAAAAAGCCTAACTATCCTACCTCCCATACCTTGTCCACCCACCTTGGTGGGGAATTTCCTAAATGATTGGACTGTGAATGATTCCAGGCACTAGGAAAAGGAGTAAGAAGTCAAGGCAATGTTGGGAATCATGGTCTGTGACATTGAGATAGAAGTGCCGATAGTGACTCAGTTTCTGACACAGAGTGAGAGTGAGAAAGAGATAAAGAAAGAAAGAAAGAAAGAAAGAAAGAAAGAAAGAAAGAAAGAGAGCGAGCAGTGGGGAGAGGAGAAAAGGAGGTATGGATAGAAAGAGGAGATCGAGACAGACAGAGTGAGGGAGGGAGAGACCTCAAAAAAAAATTCAGTAAAAGCTTCAGTGCTCTTGCTTAGCAAACATAACTACTTGCTAAAATTGATTTTGAGAGTGTTAATAACAAAATAAGTACCTGACTTATTTATTTAAAAGCTCCTAACACTCCCAAAATGGTACCCATCAAAATAATGTGCAATGTGAGTGCAGTACAAATAATGTAACCCTGATTTTACCTGCAGATTTTACTCAAGTGCATTTAAAATCTTTCTGCTTCAATCAAGTGCGAAATTAGGGTGGACCTACTTTTCTGCATTGTAGATACTAATCTCCTCCAGAAAGATGCTGTCATTTATGAAGCCCATGTTTGCTTTGGCCAGAAACTTCAAGATAATTCCTTTCTCTGATCCTAAGAACACCACGGTGTAATTTTGGTGGGGACCTGCAGCATTATCCACAGCAATTCTGGTCAATCGATATCTGTTGAAAATAAACAAATGATCACGTTTCATTTGATTTACCATTAGACCCTCCTGAATTGTGAATCTCGCTCTATGGAACATTAAAGTGAATGTTTTTTAAAAAAATATATATATTTTTGTACCATCTCAAATTTAAGTTTTCTCATCGTGAAATGGTGAAACCAGAATGCAATAGATTTCTTTGCGATCTAATTGAGAAAGTATGCTTATATGTAAACTATCAAGCTCACTCTTTAACCAGAGTTAGTTCCTATTTAATTGAAACATGCAGAATGGTTCAAGAAACAGACAAGCTCCCTTTTGTTCACCTACATTGGCAGGCCAATGGAACTTAAAAGAGAGCTTTTCCTTAAAATGTTCTGAATCAATCGATATCAAAGGCTGCATTGTTTCATCCACGAAATATGATTTTTTGTAGAACTATTCTCTCTCTATATATGGGCATAACAGTGCACTCACTGTTAAATTCTTAACAGCTGTGCTGCACTCAACTAAACTTTACAGAAAGTCACGCACTAAATAAACATTTCCCCAGCAACCACACTGCTACCAATGAACAGTAGCTCACACAAGTCAATTGAAACCAGTATCTGTGTTCGCAGCCAGAACAGAATGCCTTTAATAAATTAAAATTTCAGAAATAAATTTCAATTCAATAAGAGTCTTAAAGAGGAAGATGGGTTAACGGACATGAAATTTTGGGTTGAGTCACATGAAGCACCATCTTGCTCAGGTGTTGTGCATGGAGTCAACACCCACCATTTACCTGCAGGGCAGACAGATCAGATTTCAATCAGTGTGCAATGCTGATTTGAGACCATTGTTGCCAACTTGTAGCTAAATGTTCCAGCTAACATGTTAAGTACTAAGAAGGTGCCTCCACCAGCAATACTGAAAGGTATCATCAAACAATTACAGATTTGCTGCTGTTGTTTGATCTATTTTGGATGTGACTAGAATGATACAGGTGTTTACTCATTTCTATAGCTGTGCCAAGTTAAAAATGTCTACAGGAGTTGGTGAAATGGGTGCAGGAGGACATTTTGCTGACATCTGGCTTCTGCACAAACCAATTTAGGAGACATTCCTCTTTGAATACAGAATCGTGTAGAAAATAAGCAGAGACCTCAAAGAGGAGGTCAAGCTGCTGATAGTGGGAGATGAGGAGACGATTCCTAAGCAGTAGGTTTGTCAAGGAGCAGACAAACCCCCTCAAACATATCAAGATAGCCTAGACTCTAGCTTTTTCTTGTTTTAAAGTTGTTGTGCTCCAGATGCAATTTGATTGGTCAAATTACTCAACTTTAAGCAAAGCACACTTTGTTTTTACACTAAAGTTAAAATACAAGACAAACTGAAAGTAAAAGAAAATAACTGGCTTAACTAAAACAATCAATATGCCAAACAAAATTTATATATACACACACTATTACTAATTAACTGACCCATCTAGTAATACCGCATAAGCATATTCTTGGCAAATGCAAATTCAGTAAAATAGATTCTCTCACATGCAATTCTAGCAGCAGGAACAGAACCCCAGCTTTTAGCTGTAACAGAGGGAAGAATAAGACCTTCCACATCCAGCTTCAAGACCTCAGCAACTGTTGAAAGCTAAAGCTAAGAATCCTGGTTCTGAGGGATACTGACCCCACCCATTCAGGCTGCTTCTATTGTTCCAACACTATTTTTAACAAAAAGCATCGCAAGCTGTTTACTTTGTTGACTCTGTCTCAACCTTCCTTTATTTAGAAAAATAGGACAAAATACACCTCTTAAAGCCATTGTATCCTCCAAAGTCATTTCCACCCAAAGTGTTCAGTCAGCAATTTCCCCATTTGAATGTTGGCAAAGGACATTGTAAAAAGCCTGCACATCTATTAGGCAAGCAACTTGAAGCTGCAACCACAGATACAAGCTCAGAACAAGGCAAGGACAGCAATATTAGTGACTGTGAAGATGACAGTACTGACAAATCTTTACATACCTATCCACTTCCAGCTGGAACTGGAGCTATTTTTGTTATTTTGGAGTTTACCATCTACTATTGAGAGCGATTTAGATTTTATTCTTTCAGAAACAGGCGGAGCAAGCAACATTTCTCCCTAAGGAGGCAGTGGCATAGTGGTAATGGTAATTGAGGGCAATTTGCTGACCATGTTGCCAAACATACCACAAAGGCTACACAGACACAAGAAATGTAAGGCAGCAGATCACTAGAATGTGGCAACATTACTTGTGTTGCCTGGGGCACTCTGGTGTAGCTTTGCCATACCACACAGAGCAGGATTTAAGATTCATGGTGGTCTGCCACACTTTATACATCATCTTGCCATCAACTCAGCAGCTGGAAGTCCCAAATCTTTCCAGTAATACTGAACCTGCACAAGAAACTGCCTGTACAAAACAACAAAAGATGAGGATTGTTAAAGAGAGAAAAAACAGTACAATGCACCAGCTTCACAAAAGGGGTACCTGGTAAACTTTTACAAGATTGTAACGGCATTCTGAGATGAAGTGTGAAAGAAATTAAGCAGCATATCATGCCCATTAAACTATTTATACATTTCCTTTGAGGAGAAGATGACAGAGGGTGAGAAGAGATAAACTGATAACCTAAACTCTTTCTGAATGGGAAAGCTAATGAAAAACTCAAATGACTGTAACCTTAATTCTCCACTGACCAAACGTTTCCCTTCACTCTACCATTGACTCTCACATTAGCTTGGCCACAATAACAAAAGCTACCACGTCATTAACAGTCCAAACCAAATCTAAAAATCAAGCTACGTCATTTTGCATATACATGTAACTAATGACACCTGTGCATTGCTCAAATTTCTGACTTGCCTTGGCCTGTTCTATTTTCTTACACTATGGTGGTCCAGTGGGTGAAACTGGACTGATGGATGTCCATCCACTTTCAGTGGAGCTGACCGCAGCTGATAATGCATCATGGACAGTAACAGTTTGGGCAGGCAGCCAACCTGACAGTCAACAGCACTGGCAATGGTTGAAAGAGAAATGCTGTTAACCAGAGTGTAGCAAATTCATGCTCCATGGAACTACTTCCTACTCCACCAGACAAATGTTTCAGGAATTCTGATTTAATACATTTTCTTTCAATTTAAGGAAGAGTAGTCAACATAAACATAGTTGTGTGGTAGTATATAACTTGAGTGTTGCTCAAAAAATATATTTTGTTAAAGCTTTTCATCTTGCACTCTTCAGGACAATCTGCAAGAATACCAGTTAAAAGGAGAGAATTAATATTTAAACTGTATAAGAGCACAGTGCTTAGTGGTTGGCAGATGGACTTGGATTATTAGAAGCAATGTCATGGAAAATGTACCCATAAACGATGATTGACAATTAACTGTCAACCTTTATTTCAATTTTAAAGCAGGCAGGTTGACTAATTGGTCTGGACATTGGCCGGAGAAATAAACCAGTGAGTAGCTGTTGAGTTGAGACAGACATGTATTTTTTGCAAGGTTTGTGACATGTATGTATGTACATGTATGTACAGACATGTATGTATGTACAGGGTCAATGTGTAAAGAACATGGATCTGAGAATTAATACACATAGCTTCAATCAGCACTCTTCTCTCAAGCAGTCTAAGTATTACTTTTCCGATAATGCAAGACGATACACTTCCACACAATATGCTTTTTTGAGCAAACAAATTCTTCAAGCATTCATACTCATTTTTTTTTCAATTTGGGGAACAATGCCAGAACTGGCCAATAATGAGATACAACATATGTTTGCTCTTTACCTGTAAAAAAAAACGTTAAGTAACCACTAACCTGACCATTGTCCTCAAAAACCATGGCCTATTGTCAATGGAAGGTACAGCTTCATCCAGGAGAGGGTGCGTTTTAATGAAATTGAGTGTATCATCTGGGAATCCATTGGAAGTTCCAAATTTTTCCAGTAACACTGAACCAGCACAAGAGCCAGGCCTGTGCAAAGGAACAAAGATAAGGACTGTTAAAGACGGGGAAAAAAAACAGCCAGATGCACCAGGTTCTCCAAAAGGTGCTTGGCAAAGATTTTTTTTATAAGACTCTACAATGATGACTTTCTGAGATTAGAGTAAAAGAAATTAAAATGTGTATCTTGCCCAGTAAACTATTTATACACTTCCTTTGAATGTTTTAATTTTCAATGGGACTTGAAGATTGCTTTCTTCTATAACACTTGGATCCATACCAATTGCTCAACTAATTCACACAGTGTGGCTACAAAATATACAATCCAAGGAATTTCTCATGAACAATTACTGATCTTCCATCGACTACATAGCCCGTGTCCTTTTTAAAATGTTTATCCAGGTCATAGTCTGCTTTAAGTTAAACACCGCTCTTAAATAAAATGCTAGGAAGTGAAATTTAGACAAATGCACTAAGCATCAATGCACAAGTTATCCACAGCATATTTTTGTAGTCTGATTTATATGTTCTTCTGCTACTTCATGTTTGTTATACTGGCTAATATTTTTCTAAAAACAAAATAGTAATAGAACCTTAAAGTGTCAGTCCGATGTCAATTCATCAGTTCCCTCGTCAATAACTTATCTTCCAAACCAAGAGCATTAAAGCAGACTGCCTGGCCATTTATCACGTGGAATCGTGCTGTGCACAAATTGGCTGCTGCATTCCCTATATGACAGTAGTGACTATACTCCTAAACTACTCTGCTGGCTGAAAGAAATATTTGACAACCTCAGGGCATGAAAGGCACAATATAAATACACATTTCTTTATGTTGTCACAAATGTAACAGTTGAAGAAACTTGCTGTCCAATTTTAGCACAGAAAGCATGAACTGAACTACTGTCTTGTCTCCCATTCTGTGTAAACAGCATTACATGTGAATTTCAGACATCTGTATATACAGTGCTGCTCAACAAGCAGAACAAATAACTAGAGTACAGTTTAGCTCCAAAGCAATGCAATTCCCACTGATGATGTCCAGAGTTGGATCAGGTCAGAGGCTACAATCGGGCTCATCTCAGCAGTCAAGTAGCAACAAAACTTTTTGTGCACAATTAGAATTCATATTGTCTCAACCACCTACTGAAATATTATCTCATCGTATGCATGGCTTTCTTTTATGCTGGAAAAACATATGGAGAAAAAAAAACGTGGTCACGCATAATCAGCAATGTACTTATCAAAAGCAATTGAAATAAATGCTTTGTGCTTTGCATGAATAATCTGACTTTTCTTCAAATGTCAAATCAATCTGGCTAACATGAGCAATCTTAAATGGAATAAAGAAAGTTGCAAGAACAGCTCAACTCTGCACCAAACCAGAGTTTCAGGAAGATGATGATAGTTGAGAAGTTGCACCGTTTGGGCGGGAATTCAATTAAAAACAATTTGGAGAGAAATAAGAAATTGCAAGACTTAGTTGAATTGCCAAAAAAGTGAATAGGTCTGCAGATCTAATGAACTTTTGTGTACTTATGTTGTGTGCAAAACTGCTGTCCCTTCAACTATCTATTCAAACAACATTATCAAGGTATGAAATCAGTTGTTTACTGAATTATAGACAAAATACTGTATTTTCTTCAAATCAAATACTTACATTCATGCGATCAATTCATTCTAGTGGAAAATGAGAAAACCTCATGTTTTTATTGTTCAAATATTTCCAGCTGCTTTTGAAAAGAAATTTCATTGGATTTTTTTTTCTTAAAGATAGTTGACATACCTTGGCTTGGGAACTCTGTCTTCAGGGACTGGTGTCCATGTGGAATCAGAAGACTTCTGCTCTTTGAATCGACCAATAAAGACAGTGGCAATGTCCTCCATATCATATGCACAGACCGCTGATCCAGGGATGCTGCAATGAGGCATTTACCAGAAAAGGACTGTTCACTCAAGAAGCATGCAATAAATCAATCAGCAAAACACATTCTTTGAAGTTGCCTTCTTGGTCTCCTACTAATAAACTACAGTACTCCACAATGATCTTTCAAACAGCTTGAGAGTTTTCTCTCCCTCTCCTACCCTTCCCCTTGTTAACACAAGTCCTGGGCAGAGGACATTAAAGTGCTGTATTTGTTCATATGTTGTGAAGGGCTCTCCTTGTCTCACAAATATGTCCTGTCTTTTTGGTATTTAGTTTATCTTTGCCTCAATCAGAAAATGAAGGTCAATTAACCAAAAGGTAATTAAAAAAAAGATAAATGGCTGTAGGGCATCCTGAAAGGGGAGGGTGATGAGCTAGAGGTCATGGTTAGAGGTCATTGATACTAACGATATGGGCAAAATGAGGAATAAGGTCTTGCATCAAGAATTCAGGGAGCAAGACAGTAGATTAAAAAGCAGGACCTCAATGGTTGAAATCTCTACTCCTACTGTCACATGCTAGCAAGCTTAGAAATAGGAAAATAGGACAGAAAAATGCGTGGCTGAACGGTTGGTGCAGGAGGAAGGGTATTAGATTCTTGGATCCATGGGAACGTTATTTGGGGAAGTGGGACATGCACAAATGGGATGGTCTACAGGTGGACCACATTTGTAAAATGTATTGAGGTTCATTTTCTTCATCAATATGTAAATGTACCTACTAGAGAAGGAGCAAACCTGACCTTATCTTGGGAAATAAGGCAGGGTGAGTGACTAAAGTGATAGTGGGGAACACTTTGAACACTAGTGATCATAATTCTTACTTTTAAAATAATTAAGGAAAAGGATCGGACTTCTTTAAAAGTGAACGTTCTTAATTGGAGCAAGGCAAATTTTCATGGTATGAGACAGGAACTTTCAATTGTTTAAGTGGAGCAGACCTTTTGCAGGTAAAGGGACAACTGACAAGTGGGAGGCTTTCAAAAGTGTGATAATGAGAGTTCAGAAGCATTATGTTCCTGCTGGAGCGAAGGGTAAGGCCGGTAAGAATAGGGAACAATGGATGAAGATAGATAGAGGTTCTGGTCAAGAATGAAGTTCTGCATGATAGATTAATTAGTAAAGTTAGATCACATGGGATTCAGGGAGAGCATGTCAATTGGATACAAAGCTGGTTTGGCAGTTGGAGACATGATGGTGGTAAAGAGTTGTCTTTTGGATTGGAGGCCTGTGATTAGCAGTGTTCCACAGGGAGCAGTACTAGATCCACTTGTTTTATCACTTATATAAACGATTTGGATGAGAATTTTGGAGACACAGTTAGGATGTTTGTGGATGACACCAATAATTGGTAGCATAGTGGAGAGTGAAGTTTAGAAAAAGAGATCTTGATCAATTGGGCTAAGGAATGAGTGCTAGAGTTTAATTTAGATAAATGCAATGTTTTGGAGTTTGGTAAAACAAACAAGGGCAAGACTTATATAATTAATGGTAGGGCTCTTGGTGGTGTTGTAGAACAGAGAGACCTAGGGGTCCAGGTGGTCAATGTTTTGAAATTTGTATCTCATGCAGATAGGTTGACTAAGAAGGCATTCAGCACATTGGCCTTCATTGCCCAGACCACTGAATATAGGAAAAAGTGAGGATGTCATGTTGAGGTTGTACAGGATGATGGTGAGGCCACGTTTGGAGTAGCATGAACGGTTCTGATTGCTCTGCTATAGGAGGAATATTTTTCAATTGAAGAGGGTTCAGAAAGCATTTACCTGGGGGTCAAAAACTGACAAATCCCCTGGCTCAGATGAACCGCATCACAGGCTGCTGTGGGAGGCAGGAAATTGCAGGGGCTCTGACACAAATTTTTAATTCCTCCCTGGCCATGGGTGAAGTGCCAGAAGACTAGAGGATGGCTAACACGGTTCCACTTTTCAAGAGGAGTGGTAGAGATGAACCAGGAAATTACAGACCGGCAAGTCTCAAGCCAATGGTAGGGAAACTACAGGAGAAAATTCTGATGGAGCAAATTAATATCCATTTAGAAAGTCATGGGTCAATTAAGGATAATCAGCATGGCTTTGTCAGAGGGAGGTCATGCCTAACAAATTTGAAAATACGATGCTGTGTGTGTGGATTAAAGAAGCTCAGTTGGAAGTTTATATGGATTTTAGCAAAGCTTTTGAAAAGATCCCAAATGGGAAATCAATTAAGAAGGTTAAAGCACTTAGAATTTAGGGAAATTTGATGAGATGGACCAGAAATTAGCTTAGTAATAGGACACAAAGGATAGTGGTAGAAGATTGAGTGGAGGCCAGTGTCCAGCAGTGTACCACAAGGATCAGTAGTGGGACCCTTGTTGTTCGTTATATACATAAATGATAGAGATAAGAATGTGTGTGGAATGTTAAGCAAAATTGCAGATGACACCAAGATTGTCCAATAGTGAAAGCAATGGTTGTAGGTTGCAGGAAGATATAGATGGCTTGGTAAGAGAAGCAGACCAGTGACAGATGATACTTAATCGTGATAAGTGCGAGATGATACACTGTGGAAGAAGAAACAAGATGAGGGAGCATTTAATGAATATGTAGCTCAGTGGAACAGAGGGGTTTTGAGGTAATTACTCACAGATCCCTGAAGTCAGCAAAGAACATGAATACCATACTGAGGCATATGGGGCACTTGCTTTCATCAGCTGTGGTATAGAGTATAAAGAGCAAGGAGGTAATGTTGGAATTGTACAGTGTGTTGGTCAGGACACAGCTGGAGTACTGCGTGCAATTCTGGCCATCTCACTACAGAAGAATATGATAGCACTAGAGGGGACACAGAGAATGCTCACATGGATGTTGCCTGGAATGGAGAAATTGAATTATACGGAGAGACTAGAAAGGCTCGGTTTGTTTTCTTTACAGTAGAGAAGGCTGAGAGGGCACATGATTGAGGTGTGTAAGATTGAAGGGTATGGACAGGGTTGGCAGAAAGCAGCTGTTCCCTTTGGTTGAGCGTCAGTCACAAGACGGCATAGTTTTAGGGTAAGGGACAGGTGGAAATTTGGAGGTTGTAAACCTTACAACCTTTAAAAATTTGGATGAACACTTCATATGTCGTAACATTTAAGGATATGGGACAAGTGCAAGAAAGTTGGATTATTGTGCCTTTAATGGTAGTTATGTCAATGCAGACTTGACAGGCAAAAGGCCTCTTCTGCACTGTGTGAATCTATGAACTGCTGTTAGTCCTATAAACAAAATAAGACAAAGCAGCAAGAAGTTGTCTAAACATTTTAGATTCTAGTCACGCTTAGGAAGAGATGCATTGCTTTTGTTCATTGTAGCTATTAATGCAACTGAAGAAAAATTCTCACAGATAAAGCACTACTGACAAAACAACAACAGCTTATATGTGCATACCACCTATTTATCCACCATTTTATTAGTGTAATAAAATGTCACAAGGAACTTCACAGGAATATTAAACAAAATTGAAACCAAGTGACATGCACTTATGAATATCACTCATGCTGCAGAATTTAAACAAATGTATACAATTAATGTGAAATAATTCACTTTAAAAGGGAATATTTTGCACAAAATTATTGTGCGCATTGAATAATGTTTACAATGGATTCCAGCAAAATTACGTTTAACTGACATAACAGTCTTCAGCACTGGTAATTTAAACAAGAAATGTCATTTCAAGATATTCATCCTAATAGTTTCAGTATAGCATTTCTGTGGCTCTGTGAACATATTTACCTGTTATAAGGGGTGGAAAATGTTGCTAGAATGACATCACGGCCACTAATACGGACAACATTTGTCACGGACTGCAAAATGTTGAAGTAAAAGTGAGAGTCTCCAGGTACAGAACAGTTGAGACGAGCTTTCACGAATGATGTCCACTGCTTCTCCAATACCCTCTGAGAACCTCCCATGTCATTTTTACAGACCCGGGCAACTCTTGGAAAAATCACCTGGAAATAAAATTCAGGCAAGAGCTTTGAAAGTCCCTTTAGCTCTTAAGAAGTCACTTCAGAACTTCAATACACTGTTCCCACATTTTCAGCTGAAGGCTGAACACTGAACATATTGCATAAACCAAATTCAAATCTCCTGTGGAACAGCATGAATTCATGAATCAGTTTAATCAAAGAATGCTTTTATGAATTCAACTTGAGGATTCCTTAAAATTGAATTAATAATTTTGACCAAAGATACTGCTGAGTGAAAGTGAACTAAAAATCTTTGGAGAAGTATCTCAGTTAACAGACAAGCGTGTAGGCTTTCCTCACCCCCTCTAATTCTAACCTGCGAGGGACGAAGGAATAGGCCACTTGTCACTTTGTAGTTCAGAAGTTGATAAATTACACACATTATGCAGAGAAAGTAAGTCATTAAGAAAAGACAGTTTTAAAGTTAGAAAGCAAGTAATAGGCAACTATAAATTAAGAACCCTTAGTACAATGTTTTAAATTCCTTTGGAACTTCATAAACAGTAAATGCCTAGCTTTAAAACGCTGAATGTACTGATTGACTAATGGGCTGTGCTGGTTACTGCATCCTGGTGTAAACAAAGCTGCGTCAGGATAATAGTTGGGTTATTGCTCTTGCTCAGGGTGTTGGTTCCAATTTCCTGTGCTTTACTAATTAGGTGAAGCACTGTAACTGAGCCTTGTCCTGGAGCTTTCAGGAAAGGAACACATTTGAAAATAAGAGTGAGGCAGCCTTCTTCAGTTTGATTTCAAACATGCTGCAGAATCAGCATAGGGGAGCATTCTCTTAAAAAAATGCAATACCCAATACAATAACATATTAACTGCCTTCTACCAATACATTTCTAATTTTGTATATGAGCTTAAATGTATTTCCATTGCAAAAAAATTAATATATCAACAAAATATCCAGATTTAGATCTAACCATCAGACTAAACTGGCATAAGCTTGGTATTATCTTAAGGTGGGTGCATCTAATAAATTAAAAGTTCTTACTACTACACCTCAGGGTAAAAGCAAATGATGTGGCGGTGTTTTGCAATGTCGTTCCAGAAGTTAATGAGCCCAGAAGTTGAACATCATCTTATCTTTTGCCCATTAATCACATTTCAAATCTGTTCCTTTGAGGTTCATATTTACATTCAAGGGAAAACAAGTCCTCAAGTTAACTGATTTTTTTTTAAAAAACTGACAAAATAAAGAACAGTTTCAATAAAGATAGAAACCTTGTTCCTTTTCATTATGGAGACTCACGAGGATGTTGAAATACCTTACGGCTGACATTTTAGTACAATGTTTTAAATCCCTTTGGAACTTCATAAACAGTAAATGCTTAGCTTTAAAACACTGAGTGTATTTCATATGGATTGCTTTGCTTTCAGTACATGTCCTGACCAACTTAATCCTGGCCATCTCCGTCGGATTAACTTTGACAAGTAAAGCCACTAGGCAACAAAAAGATAATATCACATTCACAGTCTCTGCAATCCTTTTTGCTGGAGTTTTGCTGTTATCATCATTTCTTAATAAATACACATCACTTCAGTTATTTCTTGTACTTTGCCCTCTGCCCAAGAATGCCCTTCCTGTTTTATTCAGAAACTTTGCACTGTTGTCAGCATATTCTATTCCAACACTTTTATGTGATAATGTAATATTATTAGGTGTCTTGTGCACATGATAGCCAAGTAGCACGTGGAAGTAAATCCTAACAAGAGTCAGCATCTTCAGCAGAAACATGGCAAAAGAAAGGTGTAGATAGCCAGTTCAATATACACATAAATCTTCCATTTTAAGGATGGATCTTTGATCTGTACAGCACCCATGCCCAGGTAAACTGGTGGTTGGTGAAAATATTTCTCTACTGTTGAAAAACCTCAAACAAAAAGCAATCATGGTATATCAAGTCAGACTTACAATGCACAGATTCCTACTATTATGGGTCATAACTTTATGTTATTCAAGAAAGGCATGATCTCTACCTTTCCCATGGTGTTGTATTCGACAGCGATTTCCCGAAAGAAGAAGTAGATATAGTCAGCATAATCCACAGCCTGGACAAAATAAGGTTCTGCAATAAAATAAAAAGGAGCATACATTAAATACTCATCTGTAAATAAAGTCCATACAAGAGCTGGATAAAGCTGTGGGTCACAAACCTACAAGCAGCATTCCCAAAGCCAGCCGTTTCTTTGTGAGAGTGAGGAAAGTTTAGATCGCCTGCAATTTCCATGGATTCAGGCTAACCTCTGAAACTGGTTCAAGCTACCCCAGGGAGGGGTCAAGAACTATGGGAGTACGCTGTTCTAGAATTAGAATCCTTTTGGGCAGCTAAGTTTAAAAAGGTGTGCTAACTTTACATGCATATTGTAAAGCTTTAAGTACATTTGTAATACAGGGATTGATGAGAGGGCTTTGTTTATAAAAGGGAAGCAGCCATTGAATTCACCAGTGTGATAAAAATGGGAAAAACTTCAGGTTCATTAAATTATCTTATCCAGTGGGTAAAGTGCAGTATTGAACTGTATTGAGATTCAGATTTTAATGTCAAGTGCTCCATATGCTTTGATCTTTTCACTGATTCATAGACCAGCTTTCCAAGAAACCTTGTGGCCAGATGCATTGACGCCAACAGCGTGGGTTCATTTCCCACACCAAATGAGGTCACTGTGAAGGTCCCGCTTTCTCAAACTCACCCTGAGGCGTAAGGACTTTAAATTTAAAATCACCACCGGTTGTTTCTCTCTAATGAGAGGGCAGTCTTATGGTCCTCTGGGACTCTGGTGACTTTACTATAAACTTTAAAGCAGTGAATTAAATGGCCATGTGTTTCACAACAAAACATTAACATATTCAACTCTGAAGGCTTTTTTCACAACTGTAAAGTTAAATTTATTCATGAATGTTTGGCTGAGTTCTCTAATGGATTCAACTCAAAAAATGCTGATTCAACTGCCTTGGGAACTGTGAACTCTGTTAGATTGACAGCTTTATGACTTTCTAAGAGGTTTAATTTTAAATTACTTTGAGTACTCGTTTGTTACTTTTGATGGCGATAATGAATTCCTATGAGGACAGGAAGTTTTTCATCCCCCAAATGAACTTGAATGGCAGTCCATTTGGTGTAGTAGTTTCTGGAACATCTCAATATCTTCCTTATAGTGTAGTGTAATAAGGCCCATGAGTTCTGCACACACTGCATACTGGGTGAATAGGCATGAAAAGACAGTGAGGAATGAGGAATGGTGGGGAGGGATTATTGATGAAAGATGATAGGGTAATCATGGCGTCAATTTCCTAGTAAATATGGGCAGCAGGCTGTACTAACCTGCCTGCCTCATCACCCACCTTCCTTGGGGAGGGGCAGTGGTCTCTACTCCAGACTATTCCTCTAGAAATCTGCCACGAAAATACTACGGCAGGTACAGCTGGATAGGATCACAGCATTTCAGCACCTTTTAACAAGCCATTTAAAAAAAATGATTCAGGACCCCAGGCTCTCAATGCCACAGAAGGTCTAGAAGCCAACTGGATTTTTCCAGTCAACAACTGATCTTAATATACTTTGTGTTAAAGAGCTATCCATCACTTGAGGGTAGATACTCATCACTCTGCCACTTTAAAAAGGGAAGATGTTGGCAAGTGAGTACACCAATTGGCACTGGGAAATGCTAGGTCATTCTACTTTTACAGTGCAATGTGCATAGGATCATCACCACATTCAGTACAGACTCGATAGGCCAAAGGGCCTTTTATGCATTGTATGAATCTATCTTCTCCAAATGGTTTTGCACTAAAAAGAATTGATTTTCAAAAATCTGCAATTAAGGACAGTATTTGAAAAGATTCATAATGAGCCTGTGGAATATTTCCATATCGCTTGTTATGGTCCTGAGGTATGCCTTTCAGTGACACCACTTGGGAGTTCACTCAAATCAAACCACAAAAAAATTAAACTAGAACTGTCTTGTTCAAAGAAAACAGAAAACATGAGATCTTAAGGTAGAGAGAATGACTTTCTGGAATCTTGACAACATAATCAAACGCCATCACTGTTTACTCACCTTTCAACCATTTGGAGTCATGTTTTACTGTCCGTAGTGTTGGACTGTCTCCAAGGCTCCGATAAATAACAGAATCAATTGCAAGGAAGTCTGTTACAGTTGCTGAATAAAGCTTGCCTTCTGGATGAAGTACAATAAAAAGAAATTCTGCACTAACCAGTTTAATTTTGATATAAATATACTTCAAGTACTTTAGAATTCATTCAAATCAAACCAAGATAGATAAAATCAGAAAAGGACACTGAATCACAGCAGTTCTGGATACATCTTAGATATATCATCCAACAATATTGAGATAAATGTTAAGTTATTCATTTTACTGATTGTTGCACTTCTAGCCAATAATTGCATATCAATAGTGAATGACGAACAAATTAATCTCAAAACACTCAACAACAAAAAAGGTCAAGTTGCCATAGTGCTAGAGAAATACAAGGCTGCTCTCTCATTAGAGAGAGAGAGACAGAGAGAGTGAGTGAGAGTGTAAGAGAGTGAGTGAGTGAGTGTGAGAGTGAGTGAGTGAGTGAGTGAGTGAGTGTGAGAGTGAGTGAGTGAGTGAGTGAGTGAGTGAGTGAGTGAGTGAGTGAGTGAGTGAGTGAGTGAGTGAGTGAGTGAGTGAGTGAGTGAGTGAGTGAGTGTGTGTGTGTGTGTGTGTGTGTGTGTGTGTGTGTGTGTGTGTGTGTGTGTGTGTGTGAGAGAGAGAGAGACAACTGGTGATGGTTTAACTGGAGGGTCACCACACCTCAGGCAAGGGGAGAGGTTGGGAAGGAGAGATCCTCATGGCCACTTCCGCTGGTACGGGAATTGAACCCACACTGTTGGCATCACTCTTCATGGAGGGCAGGGGAATATTGGTTAGCGTAGTTGGCTGGACAATGGGATACTCAATGATTCATGTGGAGGCTTCTTAAGAATCCTAAGATGGAGCTGTGACAACATTTAAGGTGGATTTGAGTATTTTCTCAGGTACAGCTCCTAAATACAATACAGACTTAAATTTGTCAGGTGTTTACCTAATCAAGGGACATGACACTGGATCCCGTTCTACTCCAAACTGGATATTCTCTGTAGCAGATCATCAAATTTCAGATTGATCCAGCTAACAAGTTAGAGAACCCTTCCCAAGATGGAGAACACTAATAACATTAACATAATCACTGTCAGCAAATGCACAGAATTTTTTTTTTTTGAAGTTCACCTTTCTGATTCTGACAGCTGTGGATAAAAAGGGCAAGATTCCTTACACTGAGGGAGACTCTTCATGGTCCTATCTGGCTGGCTGATTATGTAGTACTTTGGCCCTCATGAGTACCAACGTCAACTAGGGAAGTGGAGTATCAGACTCTTTCCCCATTCCCCAGTGAGCTTGTCAACCAAAATAATTTTGTTTTACCAACAGTGGATACCTCATAATGGGCTCACACAAATGAGAAACATACCCAGCTCATCCCTGACCCCTACACAATAGGTGAAGGTATACATTGGGATTTCTAATTTCCAATGCCTAAAGTCTCTTCATCAAAACGCTTGTCAGAATCTAATCTACATTTTCTAGCTCTGCTGTTATATGAATGTAACCAGTCTAGAGTTTTACTTAACTTCACAGTATTTGTAATGTAAGTCACACACTGTGGTTATAAAGTCATAGATCCCATAATAATTTTGACAGATCACAAGCAAAACAATGTTAAATAAGCTAAATCGCGTTTAAACAAAAATATAGGGATTTGTCTGCAAGTTCTTTTTAATCATGGAGGTAAGCAAGTTGCTTTAAAAGCGCTTTGTGAATATAAATAATTTCTAAAAGGAGTTTCACAGATGGGCATATGGAAAATGGGCACTGAGCCACAAAAAGACTCATTAGGAGGGATGACCACATACTTGGCTGAAGAAATAGGATTTGAGAAGGCTTTAAAGAATAAACAGGTGGAGAGTTGATGGGGTTTAGGGAAGGAATTTTGGTGAACAAGAGCTCATGAAATTTTAAGTGTGGCTGTTTACAGTAAATCAAAGAGAAGTGGACAAGACAGAGATGACAGTGAAATGAAATTTGAACGATGTAGGGAACAAGAGAATAAAGTAGTTATGGATATCAAGTGGACTGGCAACACTGACAATTTTGAAGATGACTTTTGAATTTTAGGTATTGCTTACAGATAACCTGTAATTAACACGATGACCAAAATTTGATCTTCCTCATTGCCAATCTTTCAAATTAGGTGCTATAGTACCAGGACAACACACTGCTTCAGATTCAGAAACCATAATTTTTTTTTGTGTCATGAAGCAGTTCATGGCAAGGAAATGTGAAAAATTAATCCTTTCTAACTGCATATTTAATTAAATTACACTGTGCCCACTGGTTGTATCACAAAGTCCAGACAAATGCTTACCTGCAAAAAGTGCAACATTTGCATGTTTTGGATCGTAAGGACACCTTGCCATTCCACTGATGTTGTCATCTCCAAAAATATCCAGGGTATCCAACTGAAACACATTGGAAGAATTCATATTCACATCTTTTGACAAGTAATCAGTGATTTTATCAAAGAACAGGGTGATTAATGTATTGTCCTTACCAAGGCCACTGCCATGGTGTTCACTTCAGTTTAAAACAATATGTAAGGGGGATTTTCAGCAGGAATTAAAGTTATGATGAGAGAGCACATGCCCTGTGATTTTCATTCTTTAAAAGATAACAATGAACATTGGAGGTTAGGTACCCAGAATGCATCAACATCCATTTCCTATGACCACTGTTTCCCCAATCGGAACCTTCTGAATCTTTAAATGGTCCTTTTACATGTAGGAAGAAAGAGATTAAATTAAACAGAGTGTGCCAAAGGAAAAACACCAGCAATGAAAGAAAATGTTAAATTATGGTGTTGTAACATGACTGAGTGAATGACTAGATAAGTATTTAAAGCGGTAAAATGTTGAATTAAAATAGGGATTGAGATTCCCTAAATAGGTTCAGAAAAGAAGTACTTTTGAGTCTAATTCAATTGCAAACAGATATGAGACTTGAGAACAGGCTTACTGATTGCTTTTCTTCTTAAAAGGAATTTTGAAAACTACAGACAGCATAACATTTGAAATAAACTTGTCCTAATATACTGTGTTAATGTCTCCAAAATAGTTTGCAAATTTGTGCTTGTTACATTAACAGGTGGAAGATGGTAGGAAACAATGTTATCTTGAGATGGAGAAACAGCTCATAATGCTTCCTTTCCATTGTTCTTCATGCAGTAGCTGCTATATTCTAATCTCCAACATTCCTTGTAGCTTTTGAAATTTGCCTTGTTAAAAAGAATGGTGCCAATTACATTCCCAAAGGTTAAGATTAAATATACAGCTCACATTGTAATAACCTACACATTCCACATTTGCACTGGTACATTGGTAAATGCCCTCAGTTGGTGAGCAACTCTGACAACTGATGTCTGCTCTTCCAGGCAAAAGGCAAAAAAAGAACCATGCATTTTGCTTTTTAATATATCTAGTGATTCCCCTGACAGTTAGGGCATATTTCTGAATACATCGTGAGGCTTGGTCTGTCATGTTTTCTCAGATCAAAATTACCTGCTGGCAATTACTGAGCAGGTTCAAAGAATAGTCAGTTGGAGTGTGATTCAAGACAGCAGTCAAAGTCATGGAACATTGTTTCTTATGGTGACAATGTCTTTAAAATAAAAGAAAGAGAAATTGAAATTAAATATAAAACTGCTGAAGCAGCAGCAGGTAACAAAAATAAACTTTTGTTTGTAGTAGCCTTGGCTCAGTGGTAGCCCTCTTGACTTTGCATTAGACAGCTGAGAGTTCAAACTCCACTGCAGAGACTCACATACATAACAATGGCTGATGCTTCAGCTCTGTGCTGAGTGAGTGTTACAGGCAAAGGTGCCATCTTTTACAAAAGATGAACAAAATCTCCGTCTGCTCTCTCGATGGTCTTAAATGATCACATGGTAATATTCATGGGATAGGAAGGATGTTTTGCTGCTGGGGCCAACAAACATTTATCCCTCAAATAAATGAAAGCAAAATATTGCCGATGCAGGAAATCTGAAGCAAACATGCTGGAGAAGCTCAGCAGGTCAGGCAGCAACTGTTAAGAGAGAAGCAGACCATGCGTCCTTCAAATACACATTACCACCAAAACAAGAACAGACTTTAATCTCACTGCTGTTAGTGGGACCTTGCTGTGCACAAATTCACTGTCACCTTTCACTGGTTAACACAAAGACTATACAAGAAAAGGAAAAGGTTTGTGATGTTTCAAGGTTATGGGAAGTGCTGCAGTAAATGCAAATGTTTCCTTTTAATTCCATTTTGAAATATGTAAATGTGGACATTTAATTTGCACATCAATATGTTTAAGTATTCTAATCCCCATGTTGTTATAAACCATGGAAATATTAGTTTTATTTCCATAATGGCACTATGGTTGACTAAAAACTTGGCTAAATATGTTGTTGTATTTATGCAAGTGAGAATACAGACAAATTCTGAAGTGCAGGCAGATACAATTACAGTCTGCTGGCCGGTCCGAGACATTTCTAAGGTATTAGTAATGGTGCAAAACAAAATAAGTACTAAAACATTCATTACAGATGCATACTGACAAATGGCACTTTTCCAGAGCCTACATGATTACTAAATATGGAATGTCAAATCAACAGGTGTAGTAATTGATATCCCTTACATAGCAGATAGGAAGCAGATGGGGAAATCATTTTTAAAAATGCATATATGTTAGCAGTAAACCAGCCCCAAGAAAAGGTGTGACACTTAAAATGGGCACTCAACTGTAGTCATGCTTTTGATGAACTTCTAAACTCTGACACATTCTACTGAATGTAAAGGAATGATTGATCAGTAACATTGGGATCAAAGTGAGTCAGAGTCACCAGGAACAAGGCAGTTAGTGTACTAGGCTTATACAAAGAGCTTTGGTACTGACTTTCATTCCATTAGATCAGGTAACTCCGATTAATGTGAAACCTGCTTGTCGTGCGAAACAGAAAACCTGTTTGGATTATACTGTGTAGGAGTAAGAAAACAAAAATTCAAGCCAAGCTGAAGAGACCTTGTGCTGGAGTTGATTCTAGGCATCAAGCTTTAACAGCTGGCAAACCAATGAGATTATAAAGATTGTCTGCTGTTCTCTTCAGATGAAGAGGACACTGACTGCCAGATGTCTCTTTCCGAAGGTAATCTTGGAAAATTAAACCAATAATGGTAATTGAATTGCCATGGCTTCACTCCAGTTCTTTCTGCAATTTGCTATGCTATTAAACGGTTAGATTCTGCAGCTTGAACGCCAGTATAGAAATGTCAAAAGTCTGACAATTTTTTGTTGCTTTTAGTGAGACAGGCCAAAGGCACTGCTCAACCTTGCCAATTCCCCAATAATTTATTTTTCATATTCATGCTGGGCCAGCATTTACCGTCCATCCCTAACTGTCCTTGATGTGGTACTGATGAGCTGCCTCCTTCATCGGCTGCAGTGCATTTGGTGTGACACACACAGTGCTGTTCGGAAGGAAGGTTCAGGATTGGACCCAAACAAAAGGTGAAGGAATGGTGATATAGGTCAGGATGGTGTGTGACTTGAAGGGCAGCTTGCAGCTAGTGGTGCTCCCACCCAGCTGCCAGCCTAGTCCTTCTGGATGGCAATAGGTCATAGATTTGGAAAGTGGTGTCAAAAGAGCGTGGGTGACTCTGTAGTACATCTTGTAGATGGCCCCACTACTGTCACTATCTTACCACAAAAGAGATGTTACAGCAGAACCTTTGAAACAATGCAGCAACTTAAGAAGGACATACTTGACAGTGGATTCACCCTTCCACCTGATTTGGCGCAAGTACCTCCCCAGAAATCTGAACCACTTTGTCTGTGGGCTTCCTAATCTGTTAGTCACCTATGAGCTGGATTTTGCCTTACATTGAAGGATTATTTTATTTCAATTGATACGTGGCATTGACTGCATAGTTCATTCAGCTCCTAAATTTCATTCATTCTCATTCAGCCCCCATAAATATAAAGCTTGATATCTATGTCCTTTTTTTTTTGTTTGCTCCTTCATGCTCATCTAGCTTTGTCCTTGATGTATTTCTGTTAGTTCCTCAATCACTTTGTAGTAGCTAGTTCCACACCATAATAAACAGTAGGTTGGAAACTATTGAGTTAGCAAATCCAACAACATATTTTAAAATTCTGTGCATGCCCAAACCACCCCACCACACACACCCCTCCCCTGTCATATAAAAAGAGTCCTGTTGAACCATAGAGCTGCTGTCTCAGAGAGAGATGACTGGTGGTGGTTTGACCCAAGGATCATCACATCTCAGTTGAGGGGAGAAGTTGTGGAAAGTGGGATGGTCATGGTAACCTCAGCTAGTGTGAGAATTGAACTTGTGCTATAGGTGTCACTCTGCACTGCAAACCAGCGGCCCAGCTTTCCTCCCACAGTCCAAAAATGTGCAAGTTAGATAGGTTGGCCATGCTAAATTGCCCATAGTGAGCAGGGATGTGTAGGTTAGATGGATTAGCCATGGGAAATGCAGGGTTACAGGGAAAGGGTAGGGGGAAGAGTCTGGATGAGATGCTCTTCGGAGAGCTGGTGTGGACTTATTGGCCAAATGGCCAGTTTCCACACTGTAGGGAGTCTATGATAATCATAACACATTTAAAGCCAGCCCTTGGTCTTCCTGTTGTTTGTTTGATGATAAGTATAATTTTCCAGTTTTGATATAATTTTTGTAGATATTTTTAGCATTCTCTTCAGTGCTTCTATATTCTTTTTGTATAATGTGAAGAGCGGAATGGTGTAACCTAACTAAATCTTCTAAACAAAGTTCATTTAACTTTGTTGCTTGTAAAATTGTTTCCCACTAAAAGTAATGCCCTATGCTATGTTTGATGCTGTTTTTGATTATCTTATTAACTGAAAGTGGTATGCTTAATTATTTGTATAAATGCATTCCCAGATTCTTTGGCTTCTCTAACTTAGACATTTGTTCTTGTTTACTAAGATATATCTGGCCTCCTCAATTTTCCAGCTGAAGATGTACTACCTCATTCTTATCAAGATTGAAAATAATTTGCCAATGATGTAACTGTTCTGCAAGTCTGTTAACATCTTTTATTTTGCCTTCCTCTAATGATTATTGCTCTCAATTTGGTATTTTGCAAATTGTGAAGATATACTTCTGATTTCCAAGTACAAAACTGGAATTGATTCATACGCAACAATTGTCCCAGCACAAATTCCTGCTGAATTGCACTCCCTAAATTTTATAGTTGTTAACACAAGCAAAAATATTGTGGAAATTCTGCTGTACCTGCACTGACTTATTTTAGTTTGGGATTCAAGTGTAGGATTACTCGATTGGTCACAATAAACCAGCTTCATAATTATTGATGCAATCAAGAATATATGCACTGCTTCTGGTACAAAAATAAATGCATAATTAACAACCAGCTATACTGAAGGCTGGGTTCTTTAAGATAACCAAGCAATCTAATCACATGCTTAATTAGTTCAATTTTAACTTGTTCCAAAGCAACTTGAACAGGAATCTCATGTTACATTGGGATAAGTAAACAAGCCGTTTAACATTATCCACTGTCTTTATCAGGATCATTGATCAGTCATTACCAAGTTAGGGTGTCCCATTACCCATCATAAAGGATGGATTTAAAGGAAAGCGGTTCGTTCTGTTTCAATAGTCCTTCCATTAACAAGGAATGTCACGGTTTGTGCCATCTTTTTTTTGGAACAATATTTTGTTCATGGTGGTGGTATCCATACAGCATCACCAGTAGCTATACTCATATGCCTATGCCTCAGATTTATCTGATCACTGGGATTATTTCTGAAAACAATCCTTATTTTAAAAATTCCAAAACTATCTTGGGATTCATATTCTTATTTAGACAGCGACCATATCAAGTTAATAAATAATTTTTTTTTGACTGAAAACAGAAACATTGAATTCATAAAGAGAAAACTTTTCAGAATATGTTCACTCTCCAATTTCCATATTGTTAAAATGGCAACAAGAATAGGGGATTTCAAAACTAGGGGGCATATATTTAATGAGAGGAGAGATACTTAAAAAGATACGAGGGGCAATTTTGTTCTTTGCACAGAGGGTGGTTTACATGTGAAATGAACTTCCTGAGGAAGTGGTGGATGGGAGTACAATTACATTTAAATACATTAGGATAAGTACATGAATAGGAAAAGTTTGGAGGGATATTGATCAGGTGGGACTAGTTTACTTTGGGATTATGTTTGGCTTGGACTGGTTGGACAGAAGGGTCAGGTTCCATTCTGTAGGATTCTATGATTTCACTTATGCTGTCCTTGATTTTGAGTTGCCAGCGTAACTGACAAGACCAGCTTTTATTGCTTTCTGGAGTAGAGTAGTGCTGGAAAAGCACAGCAGTTCAGGCAGCATCCGAGGAGCAGGAAAATTCGACGTTTTAGGCAAAAGCCATTCATCAGGAATACATGCAGAGTGCCTGAAGGGTGGAGAGATAAAGGGTGCTTTTCCAGCACCACGCTACTCCAGAATCTGGTTTCCAGAATCTGCAGTCATTGTTTTTACCCAGCTTTTATTGCTTATCCTATTTGCCATTGGGAGGGTCATGGTGAGTACCTTTTGGAATCATTGCAGTCCTCTGGTCTTCCTCTATCCTAAATCCCCAATTGCATGAGGGCATGTAAAATAAACACTACTTGTGTTGTTCTTAAACTTGCACCGAGGTGGTCGTCCAGTCTTCGCAAAATCAGAATCCATAAAAGCAGAGTATGAAAGAAATATGTTCCAAGTGTTATGAACAGGTGGTGACAATAGGGAGAGTGACTGATTTTAAAACTAAGCTTGTCCCCAGATAACGGCCATCATAGATTCATATAGTCACACAGCACGCAAACAGCCAAATATAATCCCAAGCAAAACAAATATTACAGACAGTAAGTAGCCAGTTGACTATGTTTCTCCATTGTAATCTGAATGTAGATTACAAGTGTGAAGCCATCTCCAGCACTTTGATACCTCTTTCATCTATTTATGTTACTATTCATATTGCCCTTGACAGCACTCTCACTTTATAAAGTCTTGGATGAGTTTGAATTAATGATTTAGTTCCAAACATTCATTTATCCTGTCACTTGAAGACTCATAATCTGGATGAAACAACTTGAATAATGCATCTTTCAGTTGGTTGTCTGGAGACCTCTATATTAAAAACATTAGCAATAGTCTGCAACATTGCTGAAAATTATAGCCAGCTTATTTCCCCCTTTAAACACAAGATAAAACAAGGGTGTAAATCTTAAGCTTCATTTGGATCCATGTTAGAGTTTTGAATCATTTGATCAAGACTTTTGTATACACCACATAGCCTTCTTTAGAAAAAAAAACTGATGGAATAAACAACAGGTTATAAATATGAAATTCAAAAAATGAACAGTATTGTGACTATAATCACCGGATGGTGTCTCTCAGTATAATATTAAAAATGTTGAACTATCCTACTTAGAAAGCATTTTGAGGAACATACCTTATAGTTTCTGCACGACGGGTTGAAAGCATTTGTCCCACAGACGAATAAGGTGTTATCGTTTCTTTTCAGAAGCAATTTAATGAAATTGTGACATTCATCCTAAGCCAACAAGAAAAAAATTGCTACATTATGGTCAATTTACAGTGCAAATGTTTCATTACACAAATACTACTGGAAGCTGTGCCACTAAAAATGCCTTCATAGCAAAACAACAAAATGACAGTTTCTGCCTCTAAGGATTCACCACTGTAACAAACCAAGCCATCAACTGGGGAGCTCATTAGGAGATAACTGATAAAGCCAGTGAATCACATTAATGACAAAATCAAAAGGTCAGAGATTGCAACATATGATATCAGACAGAGCAAGTCTTATGCTGAAGTGGCATCCATTAGGGAAATAATACCTGCTTACCTTATGCTTTCCCTTCATTCTGCATATGTCTATGTCAGCTTGTTTAGATCGCCATGTTAACTTCTGTGATGAGAAGAACCAGATTGTTAAAAGGTAGTATTTCACACATTTTATCAGCTACCCCCACAGAATATATAGCAGCTAATTCCGTTTATAAGCGGTGTTAGAAACATTGAACATATAACAACCATGAAAAAATCCATTTTGTGCAATGCCATTTGACAGACTTCCTTGAATCATAAAGAACAAAATTCCTTTGGTAATGCCGCAAGTAACCAAGACCTGAATTTTTGCAATGAAGGGCGGCATTCCCAGTTTAGCCAAATTAGTGCTGCAGACCAGTTGCTGGGAGTCCCACCTATTAACCCAGCAATCACCGTTTTATTCCCCGTTGGGCGGTGGTTAAGACGACAGGAGTGGGTTGTACTTTGCGCATCCACTGCTCACAGAAGCAGTTGCACATGCAGCTGCCCTCAAATCAACTTTTGAAACTTCAATGTCCAAACCATGACTTGAGTCCACGGACAACTTTGGGAATAGTGAAGTGCCCTTTGGGATTGGGAAAAGTGGGCAATAAAAAGATAAATTATTTCTCTGTTCAGCTGTAATGGGAACCATTAAGCTAATTGGGATGATCAAGCTGCTGGGATTTAAATGTGAACTTCACATTTTTGATAAAAGGAAACTTTCTGCAAGTGTAGAAGCTTAAATCAGTGCTTGCTCTGACACTGTCTGGTATTATTACGCTTATGGGTATCATTAGCGCTACATGACAGATCTCAATCTATTTTCACAGTGGGGTGCCAGTCAGCCCACAGTTGGATTTTTTTTGAGTGGGGTAAGGGTTAAAAATGTTTGGTTCATTTTAAAAACAAGGAACAAAGTAGTTAAAATAGTGAAAAAGTGTTTCTTTTTAAATCAGTTATCATGTTTTCTCAAGTAATCAAAACTTAAGAATTTTATTTTACTTCATCTCCACATGAGTTCTATGCACAGTAGATTGGTAGCAAGGGTATAAGAGCAAAGTGTGGTGGATGTGGGTGCATGTCTTGGCATTAAATTGGCATTGGGGCTATAGGGTCTTGGTGGTAGGAATTATCTGATATAATTTGGAATGGATGGAGCATGGAGACTGAGGATTGGAGGAGTAACATTTTCTATCTTTCAAAAAAAAACAACTGCAGCTAAAGGATAAACCAGATGTAAAAGTTGAAGTTCTAAATTGGAGAAATGCCAATTTTGATGGTATTAGGCAAGAATTTTCGAAAGCTGATTGGGGGCAGATATTCGCAGGTAAAGGGACGGCTGGAAAATGGGGAGCCTTGCAAAATGTCCATATTACAGAGGAGGAAGTGCTGGATGTCTTGAAATGGGTAAAGATGGATAAATCCCCAGGACCTGATCAAGTGTATCCTAGAACTCTGTGGGAAGCTCGAGAAGTGATTGCTGGGCGTTTTGCTGAGATATTTGTATCATCGATAGTCATACGTGAGGTGCCGGAAGACTGGAGGTTGGCTAACGTGGTGCCACTTTTTAAGAAGGGTGGTAAGGACAAGCCAGGGAATTATAGACCAGTGAGCCTGACGTCAGTGGTGGGCAAGTTGTTGGAGGGAATCCTGAGGAACAGGATGTACATGTACTTGGAAAGACAAGGACTGATTAGAGATAGTCAACATGGTTGTGTGTGTGGTAAATCATGTCTCACAAACTTGACTGAGTTTTTTGAGGAAGTAAGAAAGAGGATTGATGAAGGCAGAGCGGTAGTTTTGATTTATATGGACTTCAGTAAGGTGTTCGACAAGGTTCCCCATGGGAGACTGATTAGCAAAGTTAGATCTCACGGAATACAGGGAGAACTAGTCATTTAGATACAGAACGGGCTCAAAGGTAGAAGACAGAGTGTGGTGGTGGAGAGTCGTTTTTCAGACAGAAGGCCTGCTGTCAGTGGAGTGCCACAAGGATCAGTGCTGCGTCCTCTACTTTTTGTCAATTACATAAATGATTTGGATGCAAGCATAAGAGATACAGTTAGTAAGTTTGCAGATGACAACTAAATTAGAGGTGTAGTGGACAGCGAAAATGGTTACCTCAGATTACAACAGGATCTTGACCAGATGGGCCAGTAGGCTGAGAAGTGGTAGATGGAGTTTAATTCAGATAAATGTGAGATGCTGCATTTTGGGAAAACAAATCTTAGCAGGACTTATACACTTAATGGTAAGATCCTCGGGAGTGTTGCTGAACAAAGAGACCTTGGAGGTTCATACCTCCTTGAAAGTGGAGTCGCAGGTAGATAGGTTAGTGAAGGTGTTTGGTATGCTTTCCTTTATTGGTCAGAGTATTACAGGAATCGGGAGGTCATGTTGCAGCTGTACAGGACATTGGTTAGGCCACTGTTGGAATATTGCCTGCAATTCTGGTCTCCTTCCTATTGAAAAGATGTTATGAAACTTGAAAGGGTTCAGAAAAGATTTACAAGGATGTTGCCAGGGTTGGAGGATTTGAGCTAGAAGGAGAGGCTGAACAGGCTGGGGCTGTTTTTCCCAGGAGCGTCGGAGGCTGAGGGATGACCTTATAAAGGTTTACAAAATTATGAGGTGCATGGATAGGGTAAATAGACAAAGTCTTTTCCTTAGGGTTGGGGAGTCCAGAACTAGAGGGCATAGGTTTAGGGTGAGAGGGGAAAGATATAAAAGAGACCTAAGGGGCAACTTTTTCACACAGAGGGTGGTACGTATATGGAACGAGCTGCCAGAGGATGTGGTGGAGGCTGGTACAATTGCAATATTTAAGAGGCATTTGGATGGTTATTTGAATAGGAAGGGTTTGGAGGGATATGGGCCGGGTGCTGGCAGGCGGAACTAGATTGGGTTGGGACATTGGTCAGCATGGACGGGTTGCACCGAAGGGTCTGTTTCCATGCTGTACATCTCCATGACTCTAAGTCCTGGACTAAGAAAATGGACTTGTTCCAACAGCCCCATCTGCATCCTCCCCCGAATGAATACCCCAACGTCCAGGGCACTTTCTCCTGAATTAGATTTGGAGAATTGGGAAATTTCTCAACTCTGTATTCCTGGCCTGGGACTGAGATATCAGGCCTAAATTTATATACAATACTGTATTTTAGCGAGGTTGCCTCTGTAATAATCATTTCACAAGGCAAAACAATATATAAAATTAGAGATTAAATATTGTTCAAACTATGAATTTGCTAACTGAATAAGTAATTTTTGAAAAACACCCTGTGCCTCCTAAATAGACCATAAAACACTTGAATACATAGGGTTAGCACAACTGCAGCATTGGTAAATATATAGTTTGCTTACTGAAACATTTTACTTGAATAAAACTTGCCATAATGGCAATTAATGACAATAATAGATTTTAACTTTAACATTATGTGATAAACTCCTTTCTCTTGAATGTATTTTTGTGCTAACAAAACCAATATTGTGTGAACACTGTAACATGCAGGGCACAGGCAGTTCTACAAGGTTATTACATTTAAAATTCCACTGCTGATTTCTATATTTGATTGTTCCAAACTATTATCACATTCATTTTTTACTGAGCAATAAGGGTTGGGTGCGCTGCAGGGTTGTCAATGGGTCACTCAAAATAGTTCTGGGGCCGATGGGGGGGGGGGGGGGGTCACTAAAAAGCAGTTTCCAGATCACACTTAGTTGAAGTAGTCAGACAAAAACAGAAGCTGCATGCAGAAAATAACTATTAAGCTGTGCGGCTGAAAAGACAACTGAACAACAATGGGTCTGTGTAGTTGGGCAGTCAATGAGAAATCAAACAGCAGTTCGATGACTCTACACTGTTAGAACTAAGGAAGTAGTAGCCCAAGGACTTACTAGGCAGCCAAGTGTTGGAACCAGAGCCCTGGAAATGTCCTGGGACGTGTGGACATTCAGAAGAAGCTGCCTGTCAATAAAAGTTCAGCGCAGCTATGAGGGAGTGTGAAGAAAACTCACAAGCAGTATTTGCTTTTTACAGCCAGGTAAGAGCTCAGAAATAAGTCCAGGTATGAGCTAACATGGATGCATTCATGGTTTATGAAAAATAAGAGTTGTGCCCGAGTGTAAGAGCTGGTGTGCAAGAATAGCACAGTCCCAGAAAATGAAGGTGAACTACTGTGTGCAAACAATTTATGGGCCAGTCTGTGACAGAGTTTGTTTTTAAGGCTGGATCAACAGAAAAGCAGCAGCATAATCTTGTGGCATTTTAATAAGGACTGGTGAACAACAGCGTCACGAACAGTGGGTGTGGATGTGGGTGGCGGTGGCAGGCTGGGGGCTGATTGCACATGTTATTTGACGTGGGGTATTTGACCATAGGTAATCTGCTGCCATATTTGTATTGTTATTTTTGCAAATGTTGGAATATGTAAGTCATATCTAACTTTGCACACTTTAAACAATTCTGTTTGGTCAATGATCTTTGTATGTTTAAGTTATATTTGTAATAAACTTGTACTTTGTTGTTAACTAAAGCTGACTCAATTGTTCCTAAAGGCTAAACCAGATATAGTCTAAAATCTACGTCACTGGCTGTATCACCACTGGTTACATTTAAAAAAATGCTGTGACTAGTGGAGGAATGGGACTAGAAGCAGTTTGACGCTTTAATCCAAATCTTGGTCGTAACAGTCAGAATTTCCCTCAAAACTTGCTCATACTGAAGATTTTAGCTGTTCCATCTAACCCATGCTTTACTGCCCATAGTTCAATTCACAGTACTCGTGCCTTATCTGGATTCTGCATATGGGCCTTCATGTTTAAACTGAGACAGCACAGTCACAGAAACAAAAGAAAACACACGCTACTTACTTTGTTAAAATTAATCTGCTCTGTGAAGGATGTATCCATTTCAACAGTGTAAATATGGTCTCTATAAATAGAAGAATCTACATGTTCATTTCAAGCTTTAACCGTAGTCTGCAGAATCTTATCGTACTCAACAGACAGCAAGCCAAGTGTTGCAATCATTCAATTTGAAATGCCTCACCACATAATAATACAACTATTATAAATACATTCAAAATGACTTTGGTCAATGGATTATTCATAAAAAGGCAGCAAATTGGTTTCCCAATAGCTCAGTTTATCCAGTGAATAGCTGCGCCATGCTGAACAGAAGGGTGCTCAGATTTGAACTCTGAACCGGACTGACATTCCTGACCCTGCTCACAGGGCATCAATTCCTGTCAGAAACCTATGTCCATGAATGTCAGGTGAGGAAAGGATCAGTTTCAGCTGTGATGTCTTCCCTGTGCTCACCCAAATCTTTCCCCATGGTCAATGTGGCTGCCAATGTTCAACATTCAGGTTCACTAACAAACAAAGAGCACGTGGGTCAAGACAGTTAAAGGCATAATGTATTGAAAGCTCACAGAAAAGGATCAATGCCTTCTAGAAGAGATTAAATAAATGTAATAGAAAAAAAAAATCTGAAAACTTAAAATAATTTACGACATTTAATACATCAAATTGAGAGTCGTAAAGTGTGTAGTCTCCCATTTTATAGATAAAATAATTATGGTCCTTGCACCATTAATGATTCAATGGATGCACTGTGTCTCTCCCTTATTTACTTTGGACTAAAATGTGTTCCACTCTTCTTTCAAGTCACCATTTCCAATCTATACTGATGGAATCAAGTGATCTGCATGTGCTCATTAAGTAAATTAGAAACTACATACTTTGGAGAGTACCTGAAGGTTTTGGCATTCAGCACTGAATTTTGAGCATAGCCCCTGCTGATAAGATCATTTTCACTAATGTAATAGTAGAGAAAGAAGAGTCAGTATATAGCTGCACATCAACGCAGAATTGCCACAGATGCAACTTCTCACACCTACAGCACACCAATCTTTCCATTATAGAATACTGACAAGTACAATTAGATCTCCTTCATGTAACCGTATATGGAGAGGTGGACATTGGACACCAAAGCTGAATGAAAGATGAACAGTAAATCTGAAACCCCTGGCTGTGCATTTTTAAAATTCACCCTTGCATATACCCTTAACTTGAAACCTTCCTAGAGATGATATCGTCTGACTTTAAGTAATAAACAAAACACTGTTTATACTTGACAAGGACATGCTTAAAGTGGCAAATTTCTTTGCTGAAAATGTTTGAATAAAATTGCAATGTCGACAATTGCAAAGCATTTTCAAGCCTAGAGTCTAATGCATTTCATCCACTCACTCAAAACAATACACAGACAAATAGTCCATTGTCTTTGCCAAGTTTCCTTTGTGAAATGTCAAATTGCTTATACATTGCTGAGAACTGCACTTTCTTTACAAATACCCACCAATCCTCCAAACAGGGAAAACCTTTAGCATGCCAGGTGCAAAGCTATTTTTAAATTCTACCACACACATTCCCTCTATGACAGCAGAATAGGCATAAATGTTGCCTAGGAGGGGAAAGAATACTTATCTCGAACTGCTAAAACAATTGCTTTACTTTCTATTTGGATGCCATTAAATGGATCTCTGTATAAAATCTGACTGTATTCCAATCGTTGCAATTTAGAAATGCATTTGGTTGTGGGCATTCTAATGTGTTACTGTATCCAGACACTTCTGTGTTTTGACAGATCCAATCAGTACAGCCAATTATTCAAATTGGTATTTATACAGCACAACAATTAATGTGTAATCTCAACTATAGTATTATTATTTTTATATGAAATTAGGCAATGGAAAATAGTTACTGTGCAACTATTTCCAGGAGATCAGAGATTTTTTTTCCCCACAAAAAAATAAAAAGGTCCAGTTTATAGCACATACATACACAATATCCAAAAGTCTTTGTTCTGCTGTCAGCCAGAGCAGCAGTAAAGTTGCTACAACTCTTGTCAGGATCCTTGATTGGATCAGTGGTTGGAATGGGGAGAGATAGCAGTAAAGAGAAGAGGAAATAGCTAAATGTTCCTGTCAATGCCCATCCAATGAACAACTGCCTAATTGATGCCCATATATCTCAGCAAATTTTGAGGGTTGGGGGTGGTTCTGCTGGGAATGAACAGTGCGGCTCCTGCCTCTGGTTTAATTATTTCCATTTAGCAGAAAGCAATATATTGCTTTCTTTAAAAATAATCATTCCAATAATCATGTTTTTCATCTAAACCTTTGTAACGATATTAAAAGACAATTATAGGATCATTTGTGTTTTTTTAAAAAAAACCTGATATTTCAAGATGTGTCTTTATATTTCCACTGTCCAATGGAGGATAAAACAAATTTGATTTCCTAACAATTGTGTTCTGACCTATCTAAAGGGACTATTTTCACAAATGCTTTGTTTGCAAAACAAGCTTTTTAAATAGTGCAACATTTTGAATTATGTCAAACAACATCTACATGCTATTCACACTACTACACAATGGGAAAAAAATGTTTCCTTTCTCCAAAAACAGAATATAAACTTGCTTTTTGTGCTCGTGACAGAACATATTTAGCAGATTATCTTTGCCTTAAAGTAGCTTATTTAAAAACGTCTGTTAGTAAGCATTAAAGAGCCAAAGGAACACTTTTAGTACAGTCAGACCAGTGCCTGGTTACCATCCAATTGACGTAAAGATAAATTACTCATCTTCCCTTCCTTTATTTTCTTTTTGATACACCTCTTCGCCATCCAACACTAATTGAATTATGGTAGATGCCATGATTCAAATAACTTTCCTTTTGCAGTATCCAGCTTCCAAATTGAATTTAGCTCCCATAATTTTAACTCGGCAGTAAATGAATGCCCCTTGAGCAAACATGACCTTCTACTTCCTGCACATGATCCCCCTACATTAGTGCAAGTTTAAAAATAGCACTACATCCTGATTTAAATGGACAGAATCCTCATGGAGTTGAATCTATATCTGAGCAGCAATGCTCCCCATAAGCTGTATACTTGCGTGGTCACACACCATGATCCTCCACTGTATGACTTCCCCTCTGGTTTAACTACACTACTCAGATGTCCATGCAAGTACCACAAACATGAAAGGACATTTCTAGGGAGGAGTAAGAGGGTATTTTTGGCATGGTGACATGTTTCACACTATCATCTAGATTGTGAATAGATCACTGTCATGAAAATAATGATATTTTTGTCTCAGGTTGCATCCTCACAATAGTTTGTCACAATATGCTTAAGGTAAAATATGTAATGAAGGCAGAATGTTTATGGATATATTAACATGTTATTAAAATGTCTATGAAGTAAGAACACAACCTCACAGGGTTAATTTCGATATAAAGCAACAGCAGAAGACGGATGTTAGTGATCAATCACATGTTTAACATCTTTCTTTTTTTAAAAACTGTATTGACTTCATTAGACTGATATAAAACAGGCTGCAAATTTCCATCACGTCTTTCACACCACAGGAGGTAAAGATGTATCCCCACTGTCCAGATTTGCAAATGTAATAACAGCAGCAGCAATTTAAAGCTGGCAGCAAAGCTCAACTTTGATATAATTCACAATGTAAAGAGAGTCTCCAGCTGACCTTGTGTCAAATACAAACCTGAATGGAGTTGAGGCATGTGTCAACCACAAGCTAACTGAGGGGAGAATAGGCTCAAATTGACCTACACTTGTACCTTTGCATCTGTGTATATGTATATGAAGAGCACCTAAATATCTTGGAGATCAGAGACTCACCCTGCAACCTTCAAAGAAAAGGACACAAAAACTACCTTCTATTGCTGCAAACACTTTTCCACTAAAAGCCTACTGCCTAACAATGCCATGCAAGGGTTGTACTTCAATTAATCTCATTATATGATATAAGCAGCTAGAGCCACTTTCTTCAAACTAGTCAGTAAATTGAACTCATGGTTTGACAGGTTAGTGAAATAATACTTACCTAGCAGCAATGTAGAGTGTTCGATTCATTTTCACAATCAGCTGAATGTCCAGCTTGTGTCTTAGTGTGTTATTTCGTCCAGGTTTGTGACCCAAAAATACAGGATAATGTTTTGTATCTGTTAAAGAGAGAAAAAGCATGTGACCCAATCAATTTGTGAATTACAATTCCCACACTTAGTTCAACACTTCTGGTACCCCAAGGCAGTTATGTAATATCACAGCAGATTTCACACGCACTCATTCCTGTAATCCTTGTTAAAAGTCAGCAGGGACACTAATTCCATTGCAAACTAAAAATTCTTGCTTAGGAGGAAATTACATTTCACTTTTTCTATGCTTAAAGACATTTAACTAGTTCTAGGCAAAAGCATCATGTGCCATTGACATTTTGCATTTGTTAAAATTAGCACATAATAAAATTTTACTTGAAAACTTACAGTTGCCATGTGCAATACTGATTGGCTCAGAGTCTTCGGGGAAACCAGCCCCAGCAAAATGTAGTAGCGAAAAATATAGCAGCAAGGCCTCAGGCTTCATAGTAGCACAGCTAGCTCACCTCTTATTTTCACTTAAGCCTGAAAAAAAAGGGGTAAAGTAAATGTCAATTTCACATCCACTGATGAACTGTAACTATGATTGTTAAAAATTATGATCAAAAATGGGATTATATTGCATCTTGCACATGTACCCATTGTTCAGAGGTCAATAGATAGATAGGGAAAAAGAAAGAAAGAGAGAGAGAAAAAGAGAGAGAGAAAGTAGAGAGAAAAAAAGAGAGAGAGAGAGAGAGAGAGAGAAAGAAAGAGAGAGAGGAAGAGACAAAGAAAGAGAAAGAGAGAGACAGAGAATAGAGAGAGAGAGAGAAAGAAAGAAAGACTGAAAGAAAAAAGTGAGGGGAAGAGATGATAGTTAATCTCCATTCCAAAATTCCCTAGGTGGTTGAAGCATTCCCACTGAAAAGAACAGAAATGAGGAAATTGCTTGTCCACAAATTCCAAGTTCCTTTCCGTAGGTCAAACCATTCACACAACTGCAAATAAATCAAACAAGAAGAGTAGAAACAAAAAGGAAGGAGTTAAATGGACCACAGTCTTCAAACTTAGTGTCACCGTCTTGTTGACACTAATTGGCTGAAGAAATCTAGCCAAATGCTCTTTTGCATTAACTTTTAATCATCAATTGAGAAATCATTTTAATTTACATTCTTCTGGGACCTGTACAGTTTCATAACTAAAGTCAACATTGCACCATATTCAAGACATAACTTATTATGCATTCAGACCATGAATAATGGTTGAGAACTGTACAGTGCAAGATGATATCTGTACATAAACCTACCCATCTGCCTTGGGATGACTATTGAATCAGCACGAGAAGCTGTCCCAATGCTCCTCTGACAGGGATTGTAACCTTCATGATTTGATAATAAAAGGTGCTAACGAGGCACTGATGTCTGATGTAGCTGCAACTCTATTATCTTAAACCAATACATGCAAGTACAGCTCGACTGCTGTCATATGACCTCCTGCAATTGAAAGGACGATTGTAAAGAGGACAGATCCGATACGTTCAGCAAATGATACCCAATGTAGACCTCAGTCCAATGGAGTTAGGGCTAATAATGTCAACAAGTTCATTAAATTAGTGTTTTAAAAGGATATCAGTAAGTCACATGTTAATTTGCAAAAATCTGACTTTGATTTGGATGTGACATGTTCTAAACTGTACGTCTCAAGAAACTCTTAAATTAGCACAGATCTACCTCAACTCCTGCTCTCATGCCCAAGTGTGCTGTTTCCTGTTCTTGAAAAAGATGTGCGCACTCTGTCTGCAAATCCTATACTCTTTGTCTAAATGATTGCTTGTACCCACCCAGAAATGGCTCAACTTCTGTTTCTTGTTTTTTCAATCTTTCTACCGCGCCCATACAAGAAGCGAAGGAGGACAATATGATTTTGTAAAGAAATAAATAAAGGACAAAATAGTAGATGCATATAGCAGGCATTTGCATGCAATTGTATTGTTAAAATAATACCTTATTAAGTCTTGAATTTTGCTTGCTACAGGCATTTGATGTTTGGAAATGGCCATTGTAGAAGCTGATAGCAGGGGTATTGGGAAAGCGGTGGCCATTTATCAGCACCAGATAGCTCCAATAACTTATGCAGATAAGTGTACAAATATCAGATTCTTCTACAAATTCCTCTGAACCTACTATATATTCACATACCTATAGTGTTTCAATATCCTATTTTCATGCACACCTGAAGATATAAACCGAAATGTTGTAAAATTATAATAATGACAGGCTAAAGTTCCACATGCTCTTCAAATGTTATGAAGAGCAAGGATGGAAAAAACCTGCAGCAATGTTGCAATTAATGTGATCTTATGCTTTTTACAACCTTTTACAATTAGTTCATAAAATACAACATTGTAATTGTAATGCAGAAAATGTGATAGTCAAAATGCACATGAAAGCCATGTAAACTGAAATGAGATAATGACTAATTTTGTTATAATACGTAAATATAAATACTAGCTTGGATGCCAGAAGACGGATAATCTGTCTTAGTTTATTCCAAAGATATTGCGTCAAAAGTTATTTTCTCTCTCTCTCTCTCTATATATATATATATATATATATATATATACACTTAATGCATTGAAATAAAGGTCAAATGTGTCCTTTATTGCTTGACACTTTCATAAATTTATGGATCTCAGGAGGGAGCCTGAACCCACGAAGAGGGGTCACAGACCTCAAAGTATTAACTCTTTTTTTCTCTCTCCACGGATGATGTCAGACCAGACTATCTCCAGCAATTTCTATTTTTGTATTTCGCAACTCCAGCATTTGCAGTTCTTTTTCTATCGAACCCAGGACCTTCTGTTTCAAACATGAGAATACAACTAAATAAAACACAACCAATCATTCTCAACAGCACTGTCTTGTTTCAAAAATTCTTGAAAATTATATTGCTGCTTTGTTTACCAGTAAGAGACACAGTAATGTTTTCTAGCCTGACACTGCTACGAGGTGTGCGTACCCTCTGGCCTCATGAAGAACCTGGATTTTATTCGCTACACTACTGGAGACCATGCTTTCTATTATCAAGGCCTTAAACATTAACACTTGTCATCCTAAGCTTCACTGCTTCATTATTTTTCTTTGCTCCTGTAAGGCACATACAAATTTAGGTCCATGACCAAGCTTTTGATAATTTGACAAAAAATCTCCTTTGTTGGCAGAGTGTCAAATTTTATTTGATAGTGTTCCTGTGATGAACCTTGAATAAATAAATCCAAAATGTTTTTGCAACATTAAAGACATGGCCCCTCTTCAGCTCTCTAATAAAATCCAATAGTTTTAGTCAAAATCCAGTAGATTTTCAGGACAGGTCAACATACAACTCATTCTATAACAACTTATAAATAGGATAAAGGAATGAGGTATTTGAGGTTTCTACTTTTACCTTTTGCAGATGATTTCTGTGAGGATCCAAACTATGATGAATTACTGTCACAAGGTTTATTCAACAGAAGGGAAAGAAAATGCTTCTATATCTGATTGTACCATTGATACAGAGTAGGGTGGGTAAGAAATCAGTCCTTTTGGCACTAAATTTGTTTTGGTGAATGACCATTAAGCTTTGAATTGACACGGAGTCAAGTGACCCTTTGTCAGAACTGATGAAGGTTCCTCTGAAGTTCTGATGAAGAGTAACTGGCCTTAAAATGTTAACTCTGCTTTCCTCACTACAAATGCTGCCAGCCCTGCTGAATTTCTCTAGTAGTCTGCTTATTTCAGAGTTCTAACATCTGCAATTCTTTGTTTTTATGCAACATTTTAGTGATTGTTCTTCACTGTGGCATATGAATCACTCCATTCAGAAGAGCTAACGAAATCCTCTCTTATCCAATGAAACATACGAGTGGAGCAGACAGCCTCTATACAATTGCAATCTAATTCACAGTACAGATTGCCATTATATGAACATAGGAATCAGGAGGAGTAGATTACCTGACCTTAAACCTGCTCTACCATTCAATAAAGATCATAGTTGATCTCTTTACTCAATATTCTCATCTACCCTAACAGATTCTTGGTAAGCAGGGGAATGAAAGGCGATCTACCTCTGCCTTAAAAATTTTCAAAGGCTTTGCTTCTATTGCCTTGGAGGATAAGCATTCCAGAGACCCCTGATCTTCAGAAAAGAATTCTCCACATTTTTTCCCTCCTAGTTCTTCTTCTAGTTCTAGACTTCCCCCACAAGAGGAAGCATCAATTCCAAATCCACCTGGAGGGGTCTTGTTTGAAACAAACTGCCAATTAATCTAAACTTAGCAGATATAAATCTAGCCTGTCCAATTACTGCTCATTAGACAATCCACCCACTCCAGGTATTAGTCTAGTAAACCTTCGCTGAATTGCATTCACCATATTTACGAGACTAATACTGTACACAGTACACCAAATGTGGTCTCACTTGCCTAGTGAAAACAAAACCTCCCTACTTTTGTATTCAGTGCTTCTTGCAATGACATTCTATTAGCTTTCTTAATTTTTTGCTGTACCTACATATTAACATTTTTGCGATTCATGTGCTGGGATACCCAGATCCCTCTGCATCTCTCACAATTTAGATGATATGCTTCTTTTCAATTCCTCCTGCCAAATGGACAATTTCCTATATTTCCACTTTATGTACCATTTGCCATATCTGTTCACTCAACACCCACAGTTCTTTGAGCCTTCTTATATCCTCATTACAATTTACTTTCCTATATATCTTTGCTTCAATTACTAATTGAACAACCATACTTTCCATCCATTCATCGAAGTCATTTATATAAATTAGCAGCATACATATTGCTTTGCTGTTGCTGGGTATGAACTCTGCCATATACGAGAATCAAAAAAGGATTTCACTTTTGTAACAACCAACTGGTGTGACTATAAGCAGCGTATTGTTCAAATCAGTCCGATATCCTGGCAGTAGCCAGATGCCTTTATTCTCTCTCAGTCCCGTTGCCAGCTGAATTTGAGCCTACATAGCAAATCCAAAGTGTGGCTACTGTGTGACAAGGGCTGTCTGTTAATGACGTGCCCAATATCATGGAACATAAACAACTAATGGAACTGCATCAGGTTTAAAGGAAAGGTTTGGCAGGAAGAGGCAACAAGTACAAGAGAATGAAATAGGGGAGTGAAATAGGATTAGGTTAGCTTCAATGGACTGAGTTACTTCCTTCTCTGATGAAATGTCATGTATTTAAATTGAGGCAATGTTTGCACATAAATGATAATCTGTCATTTTAGGGAGCATAACATTAATTACAAAGGAATTCTGCTCAAAAATGTAGTAACCTTAAAATATATTTTATTTCTAGTATAATCAGAATTTTGCTTTGTTTAGGTAATTAGTGGTGGTCTAAGGCTATTATTAACCCGTGCTGTTTTCAAAAGGAACGTGGAAAGAAAAATAGTTGCTGGTTCATCTCTTGCTTTTTGACTGCCCAAATAAGGTTGAAACATGGCTCTCATGGTAAAGCCTATAGAAATTACATTTACTTGGGGAAATAGCCATTTCCTATTGTCACCATTATTTGACCAAGTTGTGAAAGAGCCAGAACACTATATTAATGATGATTGGGAAGGTGGAACTCATCTTAAATTGGTCTCCCAGCAAAATGCTGTATTTTTTTTTAAAAAGCGTCTGTTCTCTGACCTGAACAAGAAATTAGAAAGAAAGATGCCACCAAACAATGATACAGCATTTTGCTGGGAGACCAATTTAAGATGAGCTCCACCTTCCCAATCGTCATTAACATAGTGTTCTCGCTCTTTCACAACTTGGTCAAATAATGGTGACAATAGGAAATGGCTATTTCCCCAAGTAACTGTAATTTCTATAGGCTTCATCATGACAGCCATGTTTCAACATTATTTGGGCAGTCAAAAAGCAAGAGAAGAACCAGCAACTATCTTTCTTTCCAATTTCTTGATCAGGTCAGAGAACAGACGCTTTTAAAAAAAACTTAATATGTTCTACTCTTTTTTTTGCAGCTCACCCTCAAAAAGTCTACATTTTGTTCATCAATGTCACTATTTATTTCATTGCTACACTCAGCACACCAGCAGCACAAATCCTTGCCTACCTTTTTATTTACTGTATGTTTGACTTTTCCAGAACTTTGCAACCTGCACCTCATTCTGCACCAACTTCTGTTTGCAAAACTGTTCTATTCCAACCAGGGAGCAAAATATTGAATTCTTAGCATAGAAGCCCTACAGTGTGGAAACAGGCCCAACAAGTCCACACCGACCCTCCAAAGAGCATCCCACTCAGACACATTCCCCTACTACTCTACATTTACCCCTGACTAATGCACTGAACCTACACATCCCTGAACACTATGGGGCAATTTAGTCTGGCCAATTCTCCTAACCTGCACATTTTTGTATTGTGGGAGGAAATCCACACAGACACGGGAAGAATATGCAAACTCCAAACAGACAAATCGCCCGAGATGGGAATCGAACCAGTCTTTGTTTTTCTGGATCGAAACATCTTAGAACAGTTATGACATTAAAAATGTGTTAGATAACTGCAAGTTGTCATTATGGTCTCATGCAATGGTAATAATATTCTATAAGCTAATAGAAGAAACCTTACAATTAATGGATAAAGTAGGTGCATCAGAAACTCTCTGTCTTCAAACTAAAGCATCAATAGAACATTCATCATAAACCATTTCAGAAACTAAAACTGACTATTAGAAGTAACACAACTTTCACACACAACCGCACTCTCACTTCGACCAATTTGCACATTCTCCCAGTGTCTGCGAGGGTTTCCTCTGGGTGCTCCAGTTTCCTCCCACAGTCCAAAGATGTACAGGTCAGGTGAATTGGCTATGTTAAATTGCCCATAGGTTAAGTGCGTTAGTCAGAGGGAAATGGGTCTGGGTGGGTTAGTCTTCGGAGGGTTGGTGTGGACTTGTTGGGCTGAAGGGCCTGTTTCCACACGGTGGGGAATCTTTCCAAGATATCTGTAACTTTGTAATTGCTCTCTTTTTGTTTATTCACAGGATGCACTTGCTCTCAAACCTTCTCAACAATTAAAACTCATTGTATTTGAAAGGGGAGTGGAAGGATGGGAAAGGTTGTTGCTGGACCTTCTCCTGCATTGTAACTCCAACATTAAATTGCCAAAAATAAATTGAAACACAGCCTTCAGGACAAAGATTGCATGAGTTACTGCTAGCTTGAAATAATTTGAGGGGACACGGGTTAAATTATGTGCAGAAGTTTAAAATACAGAGCACTTGTGCAAGTCTAGATGAACCTAATGGAGAGAAAAGAGCTGAAACAGTGCTCAAAAGGAGATGCCACAGAAGAAGTTAGACAACAGAGGCTGTGTATACCCCACAGTTGATGAATTATTCTCATTAAAATTCCACTGTAATATGCTGTAGTTTAAATCTTTCTACAGTGTGATTACAATTTTAAGAGTCATCTAAAACGGTAGCTTCTCTCATATCTCCACCTTAAATTTACATTCAACTTGCTGCAAGTGTTTCTCCAGATGCCACCTTCCTTGTGTTATAAATGATGATAGGTAGTTGAATTACAGATGCATCACAACCAAACTCAACACACACATAACTGAATAATTCTCAAGAATAGAATCTCTGACCTGGAGACAGGGAAGACAACTGGCAGGCTTCCAGTGTAAGCCAAAGGCAGAAACAGGCACCTACCTGTGGTTTGGTTCAGTTCTCAATTAACAAATGAAGGCTCAATGACATAATTCTCAACCAGTAGTCCAGACAGTTTAGTATTTATATCTGTCCCATTTCAAGCTGCTGCAAGTATCAGGCAGAATAACTTAATGCTGCTTCCACTGCATCACTCTTCACTTAATACTTAGATCTGCTGGCAGTGATATCAGTACAGCATCTAGAATGTTGGACTTTTACCTAATTATTGCATTCAATAAGCCAGTCTGCTGTGTTTCTATATAGGCAAGGAGACTAACACCTTTATTTTCAATATAAGTAAGCAGTGCACCAATCTGTCACCACACAAGCCATTCAAAAGCTAAAAAGAAAAACAGAATCAAATCGCACAAGGGTTAATCCTCATGAGGAGGCAGAATTAACAGACAATGCCTCCTTTGTTACCATCTTTTGGCGGTACCATGCTTTCGATATATTTTTCTCTTATCTCAATCCTTCCAGGAAGTTCAAAGAAATTGAAACAAATTAAGTTGAAACAGATGAGAGCTGCACTTTGGCATTTTTGGCAATTATAGAAATGTTTTTACAAAGTGGATTTTTAAAGAATTAAAAGCAATCATTTGTAGTTTGATCTCCAGCACTTTTGAATGACACTATTAGTGCTGGAGAGTTATTTTTACCCTAACGTACATATAATAGGAAGCTTCAGCAAGATCTTTTCGCTATAAATGATAAGCTAGTTGCAACCGAAGGAAATCTGACAAGGTCTAATGTTGTATCTGGAGGCTAAAAGCATTACAATACAATACTGTAAACCTGTCACACACATCAGCATTATCCACTGCGCCAACATTGCTCCAGGGGTTAGCACAACTTTGAAGCACAAATGAATGTTTAAATTGAACCAACCCTTTCCTGACCTACACAACACTTAATAGCGACACCCTAAATAGCATACTGGCTGTTACAGCATGGTCTATTAGACTGAAGTCCAATATCCCTGCTCTACCACAGAGTTCAGTCAGCCAATCAATTTTGGTTGTAACCTTTACTGCAAATGGTCCCATGAGATTTCACAAGACACCTGTTCTACTCAGTTTGCAGCATTAGTAAACGGACATTAGTAAGCAGACAGACGGCCACTAAGAGTATTACTCGGAAGGCAGAAGTCTTGCCAGCTGGGGCAAAAGACCAAAGTGTGCCAGCAGCACTATTATTTGCTCTGGCAGTAGTAAGGCTACAGATGCAGGGAGAGCATGCTTCACTGGCAGCACTTACTCAAAAGAGGGCTGAATGGAGTTGCAGAATGCCAAGGACTATTTCGCCACATACTGGCAATGGTGATGGGGAAAATGGTTTCAATACTGGCAGAGCTGATGTCTCAGAGGCAGCTATACAAGGGCTCCTCCATGGAGCTCCCAAAATAAAGGAGGAATCCCCCTCCATTGCTCAAGGAAACTGGGAAGAAGCAGGAAGTTAATTGACCATTTTAGTAAATCAATTGTCAGTCCATCAATAGTCCTGCTGTTGGCAAAACAGTAAGACAATAGAATGAATTTGGTCATTGCTAAAACATTGCTAAACTGTATTTCTCATTATCTCATTCTTAAAGACCTCTCACTTCTCAACCATCCCTTTGCCTGTGAATAGCCTCCCTCAAGCAAGTTTTGAAAGTTCTTATCAAATACCTTCAAAATTGGTCTTAATCCAGTTTAGAACTAACTTGTTAACTAGTTCTATCCTTACAAACTATTAGAGCCATAGTCAGAGGTCAGAAACAGATCCTTCTTCAGTCCAACTCTTCCACACCTACCTGACATCCCAAACTGACCTAGTCCCATTTGCCAGCATTTGTCCCATATCTCTCTAAACCCTTCCTATTTGTATACCATTCAGATGTCTTTTAAGTGTTCGAATTGTAGCAGCCTCCTTCTGGCAGCTCATTCCACACATGTATGTGTGAAAAAGTTACCCAAAGTCCTTTTTAAATCTCTCCCCTCTCACCTAAAACCTATGTTCTCTAGTTTTCAACTCCCCCACCTTAGGAAAGAAGACCTTGGCTATTCATCCTATCTATGCCTTTCATTGTTTTATAAACCTCTCTAAGGTCACCTTTCAGTCTCCAATATGCCAGGGAGAAAACCAAAACCCTATATAGCCTCTCCCTATAGCTCAAACCTTTCAGTCTCAGCAATATCCTTGCAAATCTTTTCTGTACCCTCTCACATTTAACAATATCCTTCCTGTAGAAGGGTGACTAGAATTGTGTGCAGGATTTCAAAAGTGGCCTCAATGTCCTGTACAGCCGCAACATGACATCCCAGCTCCTCTTCTCAACGTTCTGACCAATAAAGGCATATGTGCCAAAAGCCTTCTTCACCAGCCTGTCTACCTGCAACTCCACTTTCAAGAATGTATGCACCTGCACACCCAGGTCACTTTGTTTGGCAATACTACCAAGAGCTGTACTGGTCCTGCACTGATTTGCCTTAGGAAATTGCAACATCTCACATTTATCCAAATTGAACTCAATCTGTCACTCCTCAGCCCAGTAGTACGTCTGATCAAGTTCCTGCTGTACTCTGAGATACAGGTAGTTCTTCCGTAATACCATGGTTGTTTTTGTGCAACCCCACATTATAGAAAAGTCACACTTTAAAACAACCTGTAATCGTCTTCACTGTCACAATACCACCTATTTTGGTGTCTTCTCCAAATTTACTAAGCATACCTCCGATATTCACATTCAAATTATTTATATAAATGACAAAAAGTAGCGGACCCAGCACAGATCCTTATGGCATACTAATAGTCATAGGTTTCCAGTCCGGAAAACAACCTTCTATCTCCGTGCCAGTTTTGGCTAGCTAGCTCCCCTGGATTCCTTGTAATTTAACCTTACTAACCAGAACTTTGTGGGATGCTTTGCTGAAGTTCACATAGACATCCTCTGTGTTCATCAATCTTCTTTGTCACCTCTTAAAAATACTCCATCAAGTTAGTGAGACATGATTTCTCAGGCCCAAAAGTCATGTTGACTATCCCTGATCAGTCTTTGCCTTTCCAAATGCATGTAAACCTTGTCCCTCAGCATCCAAGCCCTGAACCTTATAACAGTCCCAGTTTATGTTGGAAAATTTAAATCCCCTACCATTACAACCTTATTTTTCTTAGATATCTGAGATCTCCGTATATATTTCTTCTCAATTTCCCACTGACTATTGGGGGACCTACATTACAAATCGCAAGGTGATCATCCCTTTTTTTATTTTCAAGTTCCACCCTTTTAAACCTTCACTAGACAATCTCCAAGGATGGCTTTGTGCGTGGGAAATGATGTCTCACAAACTTGATTGAGTTTTTTTGAAGAACTAACAAAGAAGATTGATGAGGGCACAGCAGTAGATGTGATCGATATGGACTTCAGTAAGGCTTTCGACAAGGTTCCCCATGGGAGACTGATTAGCAAGGTTAAATCTCACAGAATACAGGGAGAACTAGCCATTTGGATACAGAATTGGCTCATAGGTAGAAGACAGAGGGTGGTGGTGGAGGGTTGTTTGCCAGACTGGAGGCCTGTGACCAGTGGAGTGCCACAAAGATCGGTGCTGGGCCCTCTACTTTTTGTCATTTAAATAAATGATTTGGATGCAAGTATAAGAGGTACAGTTAGTAAGTTTGCAGATGACACCAAAATTGGAGGTGTAGTGGATAGTGAAGAGGGTTATTTTAGATTACAACAGGATCTAGACCAGATGGGCCAATGGGCTGAGAAGTGGCAGATGGAGTTTAATTCAGATAAATGCGAGGTGCTGCATTTTGGGAAGGCAAATCTTAGCATGACTTATACACTTAATGGTAAGGTGCTAGGGAGTGTTGCTGAACAAAGAGACCTTGGAGTGCAGGTTCATTGCTCCTTGAAAGTGGAGTCGCAGGTAGATAGGATAGTGAAGAAGGCGTTTGGTATGCTTTCTTTTATTGGTCAGAGTATTGAGTACAGGAGGTGGGAGGTCATGTTGCGGCTGTACAGGACATTGGTTAGGCCACTGTTAGAATATTGCATGCAATTCTGGTCTCCTTCCTATCGGAAAGATGTTGTGAAACTTGAAAGGGTTCAGAAAAGATTTACAAGAATGTTACTGGGGTTGGAGGATTTGAGCTATAGGGAGAGGCTGAACAGGCTGGGGCCGCTTTCCCTGGAGTGTCGGAGGCTGAGGGGTGACCTTATAGAGGTTTACAAAATTATGAGGGGCATGGATAGGATAAATAGACAAAGTCTTTTCCCTGGGGTCGGGGAGTCCAGAACTATTGGGCATAGGTTTAGGGTGAGAGGGGAAAGATATAAAAGAGACCTAAGGGGCAACATTTTCATGCACAGGTACATGTATGGAATGAGCTGCCAGAGGATGTGGTGGAGGCTGGTACAATTGCAACATTTAAGAGGCATTTGGATGGGTATATGAATAGGAAGGGTTTGGAGGGATATGGGCCGGGTGCTAGCAGGTGGGACTAGATTGGGTTGGGCTATCTGGTCGGCAAGGACAGTTTGGACCGAAGGGTCTGTTTCCATGCTGTACATCTCTATGACTCTATGAAGACCCTCCCTAACTCCAGCTGTTCTCCCTCACCAAAACCACTACTCCCCCTCTTCTCTTGCCTTCCTTCCTATAGCATCTACACATTAAGCTGCCAGCCACATTTCTGTAATAGCTATGATATCCAGTCCCATGTACTTAACCAATCTAAGTTCATCTGCTTTACCAGTCAGGCCTCTTGTTTTAAAGTGTATGCAGTTTGAATAAACAGCCCTACCTCGTTTTCTGCCAAGCTCTTGTCTGCCTTGACTATTTGACTTGCTCCCCTTATCTACTGTACCAGCCTCAGCTGTTTCTCACTATCGCTTTGATTCCCAACCCCTTGTACTAAAGCCTCCCAGTAATACTAGCAAATTTCATCTCAAGGATATTGGTCCTCTACCAATTCAGGTGGAACCCATCCCTCATACACAAGTTATTTCTACCCCTGAAGAGATCCAAATGGGGCAAAAAAGTGAATCCCAAGAACAGGGAGATTTTGAATGTTCCTGCAGACTATGTTTGCAGGAAGTGTGTTGGGTTGCAAATCCTATCAGACCTTATAGATAGGTTGGAGCAGCAGTTACAGGCAATGAGGAGTGTACAAGAGAAAAAGGCGTGTGATGGATGGCAGTTTCAGGAAGGTGGAGATACTGCAGATAGTCAGCTCAATGGCTGACTGCTAGAAACAGTAGGAGGGGTAGTCAGGTAATACTGCTGTGGCTATGTCAAACAGGTATGCTGGTTTGGATAGCGGATGGTGGTGGTGGTGGCGGTGGTGGGGTGGGGAGGCTTAAGTGGAGTAGAGCACTGAGATTTCTGGTGTTGTGACTGGCTATACTGTAATGAGGTGTGCACCAGGTTCCAAGCGATTGATTCCTCTAACCTTAGGCAAAGACAAATATTTCTGCAGCCATCGGTGAGACAACAGGGCGGTGTGTCACCTCCCTGGTGCCAGGGTCAAGGACATCTTGGACTGGGTGCAGAATATTCTGACGGGGCAAGTGCCAGCAGGTCATTGTGCCAGTTGGTGCCAACAGAGTTAGGGAAAGCGATAAAGGTTCTGCAAGGAGAATATAGGCAAAAGGGCAGGATGCAAAAAAGTATATCCTCAAGGGTAGTAATGTCTGGACTATTACTGGTGCCACGGGCTTGTGCGAGTCAGAGGATAGGGCAGATGATTGTCAAAAGACTAAGAAAACTCTGGTCAAAGTATCAAACTTCCTGTTTTATCTTAACATCTTCATCTACTTATGTCACTTGCTTCACATTCTTATTTACTAAAAATTGCTAATCCTCCAATATTTGATTTCGTTATGACCAGTGTGTCGAGGATATTCTCAGATTTGTTCAGGTTCCAGGTGGGATACCTCAACCTTGTCAGCTCCCTTGTGAGAAGGGGTGGCCCTTCTTGGTTGTTCACCTGCCCTCTGGATTGGTCACAGCAAATTCATCTTTAAAAGGATTCTTTCCCTTGTGGAGAGATGTTTAAATTCTGTTCTCAGCTATGACCCTCACAGCATACTAATCTATACACCAGGACACCAGATGACTAGTGTCATAATTGGTTTTCAACACTTTTTTTGTATACTCTTGGAAGGCCAAAACAAACAAATTCTGCCAGAAGTGGCTTTCTCCTGTGAGGAACCTTACTTTACAATCCATCTTAGCCAGTCGAATGGAATATTCTGCCTATTTATACAGGATATTTTACTGTTTTGCCCACATTAAAAATGGGATTACAATCCAGACTAAATTCAGAAATTCAGGAGAACCTTTCCATGTTGAAAGCAGAAAGATATGAATCAGAGCTCTTCTGTTTATTTACATGCCAACATATTTTCATGCTGAGTTTTAAGACTGGGGTTGAAATGTAGGCAAAACATTCTAAACAAGCCAGAAATCTTTCTGACAGGATGAGGATAGGCTGTAATTTATAAAGGACATCCAGCGCAGCCTGTTGAATTTAGCACTGCATTCAGACAGAAACCATTTTGGCTGCTCCAGAGGCCTCACCTGCAGCATTAGTCAAAAATTGATGGAGTAGCCATAAATGCTCTTGCAGCTCAGATATTAGTAGGAAGATCCCATTGAAGAACCAGTAACAATTCAGCTTCAATAGACTGAATAACCTGGAAATGAGTCAAGGTCTTAAGAAAGTGGAGAAATAGGCCACTTGGCTCTGTTAGCCTACACTGCCAATCAATAAGATCATGGCTAATCTGAATGTGGCCATTTTATTTGCCTGCTAGCCCCCATAACGCTCAACCCCTTACAAAAAAAATCCTGCTTGACTCATCTTTAAATATAGAATCCCTACAGGTGGAAACAGGCCCTTTGGCCCAACAAGTCCACACCAACCCTCTGCAGAATTACCCAACCAGACCCATTCCCCTACACCATTATTCTACATTTATCCCTGACTAATGCACCGTACCTACACATCCTGGAACACCATGAGCAATTTCCCATGGCCAATTCAACTAATCTGCACATCTTTGGAATGTGGGAGGAGACCTGAGAATCCAGAGGAAACCCACGCAAACAGGAAGAGAATGTCTGTGTGGAGTTTGTCCAGTTGCCGGAGGCTGGAATCAAACCTGGGTCCCTAGCACTGTGAGGCAGCAGTGCTAACCACTGAGCCACCGCGCTGCCCTAAATATGCTCAATAACAGCCTTCCAGTACTTTGTAAGGGAGAAAATGCCAAAGATTACCAGCCCTCCGAGGAGAAACTCTTAATTCTATTTTAAATGGAAGACCCCTTATTTTTGTACTGTGCTCTGTCATTCCAGATACCCCCATGAGGAAAAACATCCTCTCAGCATCTACTCTTGTCATGGCACCACAGAAGCTTACTTAATTAAACTCATCTTTCTAAACTCCAAATAAGTAAATGCCCAGCTTGTTCAACCTTTCTTTGAATGATAACCCCTTCATCCCAGGGGTCAACTTAGTGAACCTTCAATGAACTGCTTCCAATACAAATATCTCTTTAAGTAAAGAGAGCAGAACTGTACACAGAACTCTTGCTGCGGTCTTCCCTGTCACAAGATTTCCTTATTCTTAAGCCATCCCCTTGCAATAAAACCAACATTCTACTTACCTTTCCAATTCATTTTGGAACCTGCATGCCAACTTTTTTTGAGATTCATCTACATGGATATGGAGATCACTCTGTCCAACAAATTTCTCTCTCCACTTAAATAATATTCTATTCTTTTATTCTTCCTGCCATTGTAGACAACTTCACATTTTCTACATTATACTCGATCCACCAATTTCTTTTTTTGCTTGCCTATTCAAGCTATTCGTAACCTCCACACAATTTGCCCTCCTAACCACCTTTGAATAGTCAGCAAAAATGGCTACAGGTATGCTCAGTTCCTTAATCAAAGTTATTTTTTTTTTAAAATGCAAATAGTTGAGAGACCAGGACTGCTCATTTTGGCACCCCACTCAGTACAACTGGCCAACCAGAAAATGATCCATTTATTCGAACTCTATTTCCTGTTAGTCAATCCTATATCCATGCCAGTATAGTACTTCAGCACCACAAGATCTTGTTTTGTGCAATAGCCTTTCATTGGCACCTTTTGGAAATCCAAATATACGACATTACTGTCTCCCCTTTATTCATGTTGCTTTAGCATCCATGAAAGAGCTTTAAAAATTTGTGAAAAGCGATCCATGATAAACCAGGTGGATGTGACCAGATTATAATTGTCTACTACTGCTTCCTTAATAATGGATTCCAGTGTTCTTATGTCAGGTGTCAGGCTAACTGTTCTACAGTTTCCTGCTGTCTATTTCCCTCCTTTCTTGAACCAAGGTGCTATATTTACGGTATTCTAATCCAATCTGAATTTTGGAAAAGTACAACTAACATAATCACCATCTTTGCAGCTACTTCTTTTCAAACCAACAATGAAAGTCAATAGCCTGAAAAAAATGGTATTCATTTTTAACAGGAATGCAGGAAAAAGAAAACAGACATGCTAGCACCATTCCCAGTGATTTTGCACTATTCTGAACACAAACATAGGAAAGGAAGTAGTGTAGTGGAAAGGTTACAGCAAAATCTACTAGTATAGGAGTTGGAAAGTCATTTTGAGGTTGTGCAGGACATTGGCGATGCCTATTCTGGAATACTGTGTCCTGGTCACCCAGTTATAGGAAAGATATTACCAAGCTGGAGAGGGTTGTAGGATGTAGAATATAAGGCTCTGATGATTTGCCAATCTTTAACTCTTACTTTTTGCAGTACCATTTGGTTTTACAAATACTGATTACCTAGAATTCTATCTGCTCACTAAACCTTTGGCATCCTAACATTTCTGAGGTACTGAGAGTGCCCTTTTTGGTCAAGGTAGAACCAAAGTAGACGTTCAATTCTTCTGTATTTCTTTGTTCTCCCATTATATTATCCAAGTTTCTGATCGTAAGGGACCTACATTTGTCCTTATTTTTTCTCTTCAGATATCTATAGAAATTGACCACACAAGCTTCTGTTGCCTATAATTTTACTGTCGTACTCAATTCTTGATCACAAACTTTTTTCTCCTTGTCGTACTATTCTAAAATGTGCCAAATCCTCAGGATTACTTCTTTTTTCTGGCAATATTATATGTATCTTCTTTAAATCCAATGCTATCCCTTGGCCACATTTCCTCTTAGTCATTCCTATCTGGTGCAAGAATATCCGTTTTAATTCATGCACATTTTTATTAAATATGAACCATTGACTATTCATTCTCAAACTTCAATAATGTTGCCTAATCTATCATCTTGCGCCAATTTGTGCCTCATACCCTTAATAGCTCCCTTTTTTTAAAGATTCAGGACCCTGGTTTTGGATTCAAATACTTCATTTAATGAAGAATTCTATCATATTATAGTTGCTTTTTCTCCAAGTGACTCACTATACCCAATCTAGAATCACTTGCTCCCTGGTTGCTTTCTCAATCTATTGATCTGAAAAAAAAACACCATCATTCCAGAAAATTCTCCTCCACAATACAATTTCAGGTTTGGTTTGTCTGATCAATATGCAAACTAAAAAGGTTACCCATGATTTTAGTTGCAATCTTATTGCATGCATCTTTGATGTTTGGTTATTGCCTTCTCCTATATTTGCATTACTGTATGGGGGCCGATAGACAACTGCCAACAACTTTTTACGCCCCTTGATGTTTCGCTCTCCACTCAAATAGATTGTCAGTATTTGTGAGTATTTTCTCAGATTTTCTGAGCCAATATTGTCCCTCACTATTGAATTGAATTTCTTTACAAATAATGCTAACCCACCTCCTTTCCCTTTTTTGTCTGCCCTTCCTAAAGGGGTGTAAAAGATTTCATTACATTATTTTGAAAAAAATGAAGTTATCCTCAGTATCATTACCAATATTTATTCCACAATCAACGCCATAAAAAAATTCTTTAATCATTTTTCAAGGGCTGCCCTTTTGGTTTACAGTGGGCCACTTTTCATTCTACTAACTCATTAGGTGATACAATCACCTAATCATACTTCTGCTGTTTGAGTTGACATCGGGGTATTTAGACTCACACAGAAGCAGAATTCAATGAAATAAACCAATAACTCCAAATTATAAAGCCTAAATTAAAATGTAAAGCTGTAACCACACAAGCAAAGCATTAATGTCCTAGATAGCTCCGTACTTACTTGGCACAAGACAAATGGCATAAGTTAGCACCAAAAGCTTTTCTTAAAATAACTGACACACACTTCTAAACACAGATGTGATCACCCTAAATACAACTCCTGCAAAATAGCAAGGACAAAGATAACATCATATATGCACAACACTGCAAAATTTAAAACATACCTGTTACAATCTTTTTTACTGCTTGTTAATCTCAGATTTAAATTTAATATTTGACACAATGTGCACTGAAATTCCATCTATTATATTTTAGGAGCTCCTGAACTTAGGCAGTCTTAAACTAGAGATTCCATATTCATTTTCAATAAATTATGTTAAAGCTTTCCTGGCTCCCAGTAAATGAATATTTATTTGTAGATAGGTTGGAAAACTGTTCTCCCTCATTTGTGGCCTCCCTCTTCTGTCATCCCCACAAACTTGCAGTCAAACAAGTCTTTACCCCTACTACACTTGTAGCCTCCTCTCTCATTGGTCTTGAGGATCAAGGGTTACAGCGAGAAGGGAGGAGAATGGGAATGAGAAACGTGATGGGCCGAATGGCTTAATTCTCCTCCTATATCTTATGGCTGATGTACATGTTTCAGTTACATCTGCACTCTTACAAGCATATAAGAGAAAAGAGAATGGAAAATCACAGTGAGGAGGCTGGAGTGGAAAATAAACTCCAGCATGGACAGCTAGGCTGTATGCCTGTTTAGTGCCACATATCCTATGTAATCCTTTCGTGATGAAACACACTATATAAATGGTTTTGAGCTGTTGTTGTTACGTCGCTATAGTCTTACCAGACCATAGGTGCTGCTCACTTAGCAGAGAGAAGCGACTGGTGGTGATTTGACCGGAGGGCCACCGGAACTCAGGTGAGGGAAGAGGTTGAGAAGTACTTCAAGGTAACCTCAAACTAGTGATGGAAATTGAAACCACACTGTTGGCATCACACTGCTCTGCAAACCAATGATCCAGCCAACTGAGCACGGTTCTATATTTCCTTTGATTCTGCATTTAAGCAACTAACACTATTACAGTCAGTCAAAAAAAGGGAAATAAGTTTTTCCTTGTCTTAAAGGTTTTGTTCCAAAGGACAGAAAATACAAGAAGCATTGCTTTCGACAAAGTAAGTTTGGTGATCATTTGATTGGCGGGGGAGTAAAACTTTCTTTCATCATGACAACATTATACATCCATTTTGACAGTTTTCCATTCTGCTTCTAAGCAAGAATCACCAAGCAGCATTCTGAGATGTCCTTTAAATAGAGCACAAAGGCAATTTGCTCAGCAATTAGAAGAATATATCAATTTCCAACTATATTAGACATAAACAGCAAGATTCCAATGAGCTCAAAGTATCATTCATCCTGTAAGACAGTGCAGAAATCCAAACTCAGGAATCTGAACACATCAACAAGCAGTTCAACACCGTTTCAGTCATTTAAAAGGATTATTCTCTTTTTACACAGATTTATGCCAAAGGTACAAGAGTTACTAGTCATAAAAAGGTGTTTTCTCATTGTGCCCCCTTTTGATTTGGTTGTTCTGCCTTTTCGTTCAAGTAGTGAGCAAGTATTATGCTCTGATACAACAAGTTCGAGAAAATCAGCAAGACTAGCTTCTCTCAAAAATTGGCAGCCACATTTTACCAGATCTTCAGGATGCTGATTCTTGAAGTTTGGTCGCATCTATAAGTTTGAGTGAATCTGCAGAAGCAGACTTTATCATTGTGCTCCAATATAGTGCAGTACATGCACTCTAAGGGTGTAATAACAACAACAAACTGGTTTTGGGATAAAATTCAGACATCTAAAATAACTTTGAAGTAACACTATCTTTAATGCTGTACAAAGTCAGGCACATTCCCCTAATCCATAGTGTATGCTTATTTCTAAAGTATGCCTGTACAGACTGAACCAGGGATGTGTCAGCACACATCACTGTATCAACAATAAAAGCTTCAGCGGTCTGTAGGAAACAGTGCTGACATTATGTCCTCATTACTGAAACATGGCATTTCTGGACTGTCTGCAATTTATTAACATAATTGCAAATGACCTGGTTTCTACTGCATTGGGGAGTGGAATAATACCACCCATGGAACACAGGATTTCTGATTTGATCTTTCCTGTACTCGCGCAGTATTAGCACCAAGATGTTCATGAAGCTGCAGTGTTAAAGTGCATTGTGAAAATACATTGCAGTTATTACATAGGAATATAAAGCTGATGCACACACAGAATTAAAGCACACCAATTAATTTTCTGGTCCTTTTCGTAGTGTAAAATTTCTGATCCATTCAAATGTTCGCCTGAGTGGTTTTCTCACAATTAATTGCATAGTAGTTTATTTTTTGTAAAGAACTGTCAATGCAGCAATTTCAGCATCAGATAATTAATTGTTTAAAGATCTGCTTTTAGAGATAAGTACTGAATTTACATCCGTTGCAAAAATTAAACAAACAGACAGTCAGTAATCAAAAATTAGTTTTATTTGAACAAGGTTGGAATAGAAATTTGCCTTAGCATACAAGATGGAATAGTATTGATTCAGTTGGAAGTTAGACTACCACCCATTGATATCAATGAAATTACATATCAAGCACCAAACAGAATGGATGGTCAATCCAGTACTGTTCAAGATAATTTTTTCTGTTCTCATTCATGAGAAACTGTTTAACAATAACGAAACAATGATCCATTTCAATGCTAATATTTATTAGCTTCTAACATATCAGATATTTTATCACAACTCTTAGTATGAATCATTCGTATTGCAATCGTAAAGAGATTTTTTGGAATGCGTCACTTGTGCTGTCATAGTTTGCTTAAATTTTGCTCATTCTCTCGGATTTCCTTCAAGTGCTCCGATTTCCTTCCACAGTCCAAATGCGTGCAGGTTAGGTGAACTGTCCATGCTAAATTACCCATGAAGTCTCCAGGGATGTGCAAGCTAGGACTGGCCATGGGAAATGCAGGGTTACAGGCGCACAGTTGAGGGGTGGGGGCGGGGGAAGATGCTATTTGGAGGCTTGGTGTGGACTCATTGGGCCAAATGGCCTGATTCCATACTGTAGGGATTCTATGAGGAAAACATTATTATTTTGAGGATATCTTGAGTTATTTGTTCAGTAACAGAAGCAAAGACTGCTCCTTTTTAAACACTGCACTGTGAAAAATAACGAGCAGCTACATAAAACAATCCTTGAAGTTCATCCCTCACAAACACAGAATGTTACTTTCCCCTACTTTGAGACAAAAAGCCAACTTCTGTAATTCCCTTGATAATCCCTTGCAAAAAAATGCATTAGATGTTAGAAATTTGAAAGCAAATTCCAGAAAAGGCCAGAAAAGCGTCGATATACCTAAGGGTGAGGCCACATCAACAGGGAAGCATGAGTCAGTCTATCAAAATTTCATATCTCACATCATCAAATGAAAGGTCTTAAACGGAATAAATGTGAAAGGGGAAAGATACAAAAGCGACCTAAGGTGTAACTTTTTTCACGCAGAGGGTGATGCGTGTATGGAATGAGCTGCCAGAGGAAATGGTGGAGGCTGGTATAATTGCAACAGTTAAGAGGCATCTGGATGGGTATATGAATAGGATGGGTTTGGAGGGATATGGGCTGGGTGCTGGCAAGTGGGATTGGATTGGGTTGGGATATTTGGTCGGCATAGATGAGTTGGACTGAAGGGTCTGTTTCCATGTTGTACATCTGTAAGATTTTATGACTTCCCTTCCTCTATAGATGCTGCCTGATCTGTTAGAGAAAAAGAACTGGAAATACTTTTGTGTTTCTAGTTTTGCACTGTTCTGTTAAATTGTTTTACTTAATCTACAACAACTAGAAGCTGGCCCTGTGGACTATCTTGCTGTTAATTAAGGTGCAAATGAGTTTATTCAAGTGATGATAAGTAGGATAAGTTGGACATTGGGTCTTTAAGAGACACATTTTCCAAAAAAGACAGACAAGTTATAAGTAGTTTGTTAGAGTTGGCAACAAAATTCTCTTTGCTTCAAACAGATGGTGTTGGGTCAAACAGCAGGGAGGCCCGTCACTCCAATTTGCTCCTTATCTTCAGGACAAGCATTGGCAACTGTTGGCCACAACAGCAGGTGCAGGACACACAGACTGACTTGTCCCATCAAAAAGTGATTGTTATCAATAGGATGATAAAACAGAACTGGTAACAGTTGGAGGGGAATGATGCAGGTCGAAGAGGAAAAGTTCTTTGCCTAGGTGAAGTCACCATTCTCTCAAAACACCCTGCATAGAAAACGAAGCTTTAAATATAAAAATAAAACAAAATAAAAAGCAATGCTGAAGATGTCCTAACATATCAAGTGTTTTAATTGCAGAAACTAATATTTGACCAACTTGATATTTGAGACCAGTTTTCAAATAAGAAATTAACTTGGCCACTTCTAGTCATTTTCTTTAATTAAAATCTTTGGATGCAAGTCTTCAACTTTTTCACAAAGCAAGTTAGGATCTGGAATTCCCCACCTGGTATTGTGGTGGAGGTATTCAAGTTGTCATTAGATGATTATCCGACTAGAAATAATGCAAAGGGTCGGGAAAGTGCCACTAAGTCATAATGCTCATTAGGAGACCCAGTACAGATATTATTAAAGATAAGGATAGAAATCATGAATCCGTACAGTGTGGAAGCAGACCATTTGGTTCATCAAGTCCATACCAGCCCTCTGAAGAGCACCCCACTCAGACCCACCTCCATACCCTATCCCTGTAACCCTGCATTTCCTATGGCCAATCCACCTGACCTGTACATCTTTGTACTGTGGAGGAAACCAGAGCATCCTGAGAAAGCCCTCACAGACACAGGGAGAAACTTGCAAATACACACAATCACTCGAGGCTGGAACTGAACCTGGTCCCTGGCCATGTGAGGCAGTAGTTACTACTGAGCCATCATATTGCCCCATATGATGGACTGAATGGTCTCTTTGTGCCTCATTACAATTCGGCAAATCTGTTATTCCTAAAACATGATACTGAAAAACAAATAGATGCGTACAAGTGAATGCATCAGCTTTAAATGTCTATGTTACACATAGAATAATTCTAAGTTAAAAATCACACAACACCAGGTTATAGTCCAACAGGTTTAATTGGAAGCACACTAGCTTTCGGAGTGATGCTCCTTCATCAGGTGATGAAGGAGCGTCGCTCCAAAAGCTAGTGTGCTTCCAATTAAACCTGTTGGACTATAACCTGGTGTTGTGTGATTTTTAACTTTGTACACCCCAGTCCAACACCGGCATCTCCAAATCATAGAATTATTTGTGAGTCTCTATGTGTACAATATCGACTGAGGTATATCATTACATTGCAGTGTCTATTCACATAAACTGTGACATTAAATGGGAATATCAGAGGGAGATAATCCAGGCTGAAACTGACAAGCCAGATGGTGCCATCAAATAAGCCAAGGGTGCTCAGCATGATTCAGCTGTTTCTCTATGACCTGCTCCACATCAGACTGCAAGAACACATAAAATTCAGTCCACCATAACAAGCCACTAACATTAGTGAGAATATATTTGAGCAAATGCCAGCTGTTAAAATAAATTAACACAGTGAATCCAGCAAATAGCATTTCAAAATTAACCAATAGTTCTCGACCATGAATGCGGTCAACTAAACTTACAGGAAAATATCAATCTGGTCTTACTCTGGCCATCCAAAGTAACTAATTGGAAAGAGGAACTTATTGCCTGGCTTCCCTCTTGTTACTGAACTCAGGTACCTACTTGTTAATAGCAATGCCACAACAATTGTTCAATGCAAGGTAGTATAAACCGAAAGCAGTCCATTATACAGTTCTCTGGTTAGAAATTTGTCCCTCAAGCCAGTCTTAGATTGACAGACTGGCTTCCAATAGCACAGTTACAAAATATCAGCGGTTGTTAATAGCTTTGGCCAGTCTACGAGCCTACGAATCTATCATGGCTGTAAATTCTCTTAGATTTCCAGTCCTGAAGGCACAAATATCCCTGGCTTCAGAGCATGAAAACCAGTGACTCAAATGATGATATTATTCAACTTCATGGACTGCACCCAAAATTCATCATGATTTCATTGAAGACAGTAAACTGTGTGTGCCAATATACTGTTTCTATTACTATAATGATAATTAAAAAAAAACTTTTCCTCTCGCTGGCACAAGGCAAGCAGTGTAACTGGTCCGGTATTCAGCTACAATACTACAAGTAATAAAACAGCTATCAAAGTCAACATGCTCAAAAGCAATTGCAGGAAAGTTTTGTGAATGCTTATTGTCTGTTTACTAATTCATATTGCACTGTACCTAAAAGCTGGTCCAACTCACAGTACTAAGGTATCTACCAAAAGTAGGGCAAGAAGGTAGGTCCAGAATCCACCAAAGCTGGAAGAAGCATCTAACTGTGCAGGGACACTGTTCTGATCAACAATGGCTGACCAGATAACTGAGTCGACCAACTTTATGTGCAAGGTCCCAGCAATTGAACTAGTAACAGACATGTACTTTTACATGCATGTTGGGTTCCAATTTCTATGACATGACTGACCAGGAATCTCTCCTAATCTTACCCCTACCACATGCTACGATTTACAGGATTATATTCAGACTGTTTAGCCACCTTTGCCATCAAGTTCTAGAGTGGGACTCAAATCCAGAGCTTCTGGTTTGGAGGCAGGGACATGACCAGTGGTGCCACAAGACCTCCCTGAGAGGCCACATGAAACAACATTTAGAGCCTTCAATATCGAAAGCAAAGACAAATGATAAGCAATTGTCATAGTTTGCTTGGATACACAAGCACTTTTTCTACATCCTGTCAGCCAAATTCCACAGAGTTTATAAAATAGTTTTCCAAAATCAATACTGCTCACTTCAAGATCAATGTGACAAAATGAACAGAAGTAACTTGGCAAGTTTGGGTTTAAAGGGGTTTTGCACAAGTCATGAAAAGAGCTATGCACAAGATGTGACTGCATGCATCCTTACCACTACCCCAGTAAAGATCCCACTGCTGGACTTTTAAATTTGAGCCATAGGGGAAATTCCACTTTAATACACTCAACTATTCCTTCACGATTTGGATCACTGGGCTGTGGTTTCAGGTGCCACTCCAACATTTGAGCATAGAATCCAGGCTGGCCCCACTAGTAAGATGAATGAGAGTGCTGAGCTATTAAAAGGGCATTACCCAGCAAACAAAATGTTAAATTCCAGACTTGGCCAGCTGTTCAGGTGTTTTAAATAATTCCAAGCTCTTCAGGAAAAGCAGGTTGTCCAGTACAGTAATTTACTGGGCCCCTGCTCTCTCGCTCAACCATCACATTTTTTAAAAAGAAACTCATTACTTGCCTCAGTCACCACTTGCAATCTCTCATTGCTGCATTTTTCTACATTCAGAGACTGTATTTCAATAAGTAATTGCTGCCTGGGAAGTACTTTTGAGAGTTCTGGGGGTAATAAATAGTGCTTTATCAGATCACATGCTTGCAAGAATGGTGAAAAAGGGCAACCTCTAACATGATGCTAACTCTTTAACCAATGTTTTGAACAGGAGGTGCAGTAATTCTAATTTCAATTCCGATCTAATCTCATCACTGCAGACAGAAATCAAAATGAAAGAAATTAACATTTAATGTGAATTGTTTTCTTCAAAGAGAAGCAGTCCTTATGTATACTGCATTTGTCGCTGCCTAGTAACTATTCTTAAGTAAAGAGCTATAAATAAATCCAGGTACAACTTACACATGAATGAATATCTAGGTCATGAATACCTAACAATTCAGAATGGAAGTCTCCACGTTAAACAGTCGGGCATTTCATTGATGGTGGTGGTGGGGGGAGGGTTTACAGTAAATACTTTCATAAATAATTATCAACAATATTGCTTTATCCTTACTGTCCTTTTCTTCCACATCATGTGACAAACTTGCAAAATGCACTTAGCTGCCAGACTGAAGTACTAATTATTCATGACAGAGTCAGGTGGAGCTCTGCAAAAGATGTATAAGGAGTTACTAGGCTTGACAGGACTAAAGCCTTGCAGATGTTTTAGTACTGTTCCTGTCATAAATCGACCGAGACAGCTGTATCTAGGTTAGTTGATTCAGCCAGTTACAATTGAGTGATTGGGACTCAAAGAAAAATCAAGAACTTATTTTTTTAAAAGCTCTCCCTCAATCCCTTTTGGAGGATTGCTTTGTTGTTGTTCTAACTGACAAAAAGCTCATTAACCAGATTCTCTTTCCAATACTGGAACCTCGAATGTATAGAGATAGGAGGTATTGCTGTAACGCAATTCATTCTGGTGTGTGTTGTCTTTAATGATTTAGCAGGAATTCCAATTAGTTATAAAAGGTGATTGATACTTTCAAAAGATGTTCTATCAACTGAAAGCACAGAAACATCAAAATCTACCATTGTCACAAATAACTCAGACCATTATGCAGCTTTATCAATATTAAGTTTTGTGTTAGCAAAACGTCAGTGGTGATTGATCCAGAAAAAAAATAGAATCCAGTTATAGGCTGCATCCTCCAAGAGAAGATGAGTTTAGTTTATGTTAGAGGTTTATATTTTCCGCCATTTCAATGTACTTAACAGCAAATATGAAACTACAGATAATATGCAAAGTGGTAGAATGATTAAAACTTCAGGGAGATTGAACAGTTGTTAAAAACTTGTACCTATGGATATTGATTGTCACCGCGCCCTCAAAGTCACTGATCAGAACATATGCTCCACAAAATTATTGTAAATGTCCTAATTTAGGGTTCACAGCAACAGTTTTGGTGAGACTTCAGATGGATTGATCACAGAACTGTCCTTGTCTGCCTCCAATCCTAACACTTGCCCAAATCAATTGTACAAATTCCAGTCGTGCTCCAGTGAGTTTTCAGAATTGGAAACGTATTCACAATCAATTAGGAAACATATAAGCAGAAACTTCTCGGCTGATTGAAAAAACGGCATATCTGCATACTCGGATAGGTTGTTTAAAAAAATGCACAGAAAACATCAGCAGTTTTCCTCCCAACACCCTTACTGGTGCAGCTTTACCAGATGAAACCAATTCAAACTAATATGAATAGTATTTGCAAAAACAGACCCAGTCAAGGTCACCCAGTCGACTTAACTGTTGACACCATCCCAGGCGCTGATTTTTAATGAGGCGATTCTGCAAAGGGTTTGTTTTTGCGAACAGTGAATAGGGATGGAATCAAGCGGGCTCAGTGAATCTGCAGCTTGCAAAAGAGTAGAGCTCATTGTTTTACTATCTGCACCGCACTGCTGAAAAAGTGGAAGCAAGATTTTTAAGAAACACGAATATTTAATTTCCGCAAAAAAACCCTGTGTATACAGGATTGAGGAGGAGCCCTCTTATCCTTCATACTGATAACAAGCAGACCCTAAAAACAGGACTATTACTCAATCCCCTCCCATCTCAATAAAGAATGAGTGAACCAGGCACAGCAATTTTTTTTGTTCTTGATGCCGAACTGCGACCTTCCCGCGCTGTTTCTTTTTCCAATCTTGGCAGCTTTGGGACTTTGGTGCTATTCACGTTCAAAGAAAGCCTCCCGTCAAACAAAGAGAAGCGGCAGCGCCCAGTGCTGCAAACCAAGCACGTTTTTAACCATCCCGAACAAGTGCTGTCTTCCCAGGGAGACCTTCCTATTGCAAACACTGTCACCCTGCATCCAGAGTGACAACTTGGACCAGATGAAACAGACTGGGGGTTTTTAGAAACCAGCAGCATCTTCCCCTCAGAAATTATCATATGAAAAGGCCCCTGAGAAACATTTCCTACTTAAATTCTGCTCAGTACTCAGGCGCCTCGAGAAAACAACGACTGGACTTCTTCTCGCCCTGGAAGGCGGGATTGGATATTCTATGATCGTCCGTTTCCATCTGCAGACGCGCTGTGAGCAGCTCAGTAACCCCCTCGCCTCGCGGGAGGCTCATGGAGTTGAAGTGGAGAGAGTGACAGTGGGTTAAGCAGCTCATATAGGACCTGGCAATGTCATCACAGCAATCCTTTTCAAAGCCCCCATGGTCCACAATACCCCAAAATCTTACAGCATTTGATGGAGTGCTGTTCGTTTTTCACGGCCCGGGGGTGGGGTACAAGAGCGTACCATGTGCAATAGAGATTCAAAGTCGATCACCCAGTCTGGCTCAGTATCAGGGATTGAGGAAGAGGGGAAAGGGTTTTGGGGAGGGGAAAGGGTATGGGTGGGGAAAGGGTTTTGGGGGAAAAGAGGGGAAAGGGTTGGGGGGGGGGAAGCAATGGAGGTGATGTTTGCCAAAAAACACCCCGACAGAATATTAGCAGAACGTGAAGTAATTCTTTGGGAGGAGAAGTAAAAAGCAGAGCGTTTGTTGAGTAAAAAAGGAAGTGATTCCCAGGGATCTCTTTGGACTATACATGAATCGGAGAAAGGTTAGCCTTCAAGCAAGTCAGTAGGCAATTAAGAAGGTAAAAAGTATCTTAGCTTTTGTTAAAAAAGGATTACTCCGCAAGGGTGAGGAGAATTTGTAATAATTATGCCGGACATTAATGAGAGTCAAATGTTTCCTCATTTAAAAAAGGAAACAATTGTGGCCTATGTGGATTACAATCCGTTTACCAGACGTGTGGAATAGGAGTTTCAAAGAATATGGGATGATCAAATTGGAACATATATTTCTTCAGGGACTTGCCAGTGCATAAACATAGAAGTTAGGAGTAGTCCATTGACTCTTGGAGCCTGCTCATACATTCAATAAGATAGCAGCTGATCTGTGCCCTCCACAATCAAGTTGCCTCCTACTCTTCTAAACTGCTGTGAATACAGGTCTAGCCTGGCCAACCTCAAAGTAACCTGCCCCCTCTAGGTATTAGTCTAGTAAATTTTCCCTGAACTGCTTTCAATCCTTTTACATTCTTCCTTAAATAAGGAGACCAATCACAAGTGGGGAATGATTTAAACAGAGATGTGATGGGTAACTTTTTCACACAGAGGGTGATGCGTGTATGTAATGAGCTGCCAGACACAGTGGTGGAAGCTGGTACAATTACAACATTTAAAAGGCAATTTGTGGGTATATGAATAGGAAGGGTTTAGAGGGATATAGGCTAAATGCTGGCAAATGGAACTAGGCCAGATTGGGAAGGCTAGTTGGCGTGGACAAGTTGGACTGAAAGGTCTGTTTCCATGCTGTCTGACTCTATGATTCTGTAGAGGATCAAATCAAAACTCTGTAGCCCTGTCACATCCTGCCTTTGTTGGTCATAAGACAGATAATTAATGGAAGATGTTTTCACAAACTTCACACCCTCAGCCATGGTAGAACCCAGCAGGACTGTAAAAACGTCCTGATGAAGGGCTCCGGCCCGAAACGTCGATTTTCCAGCTCCTCGGATTCTGCCTGAACTGCGTGCTCTTCCACCAACATACTCTCAACTCAGTACTGTAAAAAAGACAAGGCTAGAAAATTTGAAACCATTTTCAGCCAAGTATATGATCCAATTCAGCTCACTCCCAGGATGATCACAGAAGCCCATTCAAGTCAACCCCATGATAATCAAGAAATAGTTGAGTACATGGTGCAGAAAACTCATCATAAATGAAGCTGCACTTTCTTATATAATGCAAGCTTGAATATTTTCCAGATCCTGCTTAAGTAGCAAGTTACTTTTGTACCACATAAGTGCAGTTAATGATCAAATCAAAAGCAATCTAATTACTTCCCTTGACATTCAATAGCACTATCACTGAAACGCTCACTAACAAATTTCTGGGGTCACCACTGCCTAAAAACTAAATTAGAACAATCACAAATTCTGTGTCTACAGTAGCAGGTCGGGGGCTTGGAATTCAGTCATGAGTAACTTAGCTCCTCACTGCTCAAAGCCTGTCCACCATCAACAAACAAGGCAGAAGTCTGGAGTTTGATGAAATACTTTGCACTTATTTTGATGAGTGCCCCTACAACAGCACTCACTGATTGAAAAAATCCAGGACAAAGCAGCCCAATGGATTCACACCCCATCCACCACTTCGAGCATTTAATCCTTCCATCACCGTTCAAGTTGCAACCAGAGTTCACAATCTATGAACAATAAATACTGGCCCTGCAATGATACCCACATCTCACCATTGAATAGGTTTTAAAACAAAATCAAAGTTTACATACAAGGAATAGATACCTCCACAAGATATCAGATTAATTAATGCTTTTTAAAATGTCTGCTAGAAATCAACATCCACACGAAAGGGACAAAATTTAATATACTGGATCAACTTTGTGCAGAGCTATAGCACTTCCAGTGTAGGTTGTGAGCACAGGCCAAGTGTACAAGCATTTCCCCATTACAGATGGGGAGGTTTGCTCTGCTTGTCAATTGTAGCAAAATCAAAAACATTTACAAGGAACAAATTTTCACTACAGCTAGTGTACAAACATAAATCTCTGTGCATATCCACAAATGGTGACAAAATGAAATATTGCACAAGACATAAATAAAGTTTTTACACCCCGTATAGGCCTTAAGAACTGTCAGAATGCTGTGGATGCTGAAAATCTGAATTGAAAAAAAATTGGAAAACAGACCATCATGTTGCATCTCTTTCCACAGATGCTCACTGCTTTGCGATATATTTCCAGCAGACCTTATCAACTTGAGTACAAGGTAAGGCAGACTCACAGTCATTTCATGTTTCATACCTCCTTATATAACTGATCTTTGAACCATCTCCATATTTTTCTAACTCATTAAACCTTTTGTCCAGCCTGGGCAATTGTATATGTTTTTTTTTGAAATAGTTCTCAACAAACCTTCAGATCCCAAATGCTTATGTTAGCTTCATTTAAAATTCAAGTCATAATCAGGCTGCTTACGCAGATTTTTAGATTCCTTGCTGTATACATCTTGATATCCACCAATAAAAGCAAGCAGTCAGTGCACATGGTTAGTGAGAAAAACTTTTCTGGAGAAAGATTACAAAAGCAAAACTCAGCTTCAACAAACTAGTAGATAAAGATCTCTCTTCCACCTCCCCACAGACAACCATTGATCATTAAATCATCATTTGCAAGACAAATTTCCTTGGGAAAAAAGTCTGGCTAGCATTCAACATAGGAATCCCTAACATAGGAAAATATCCAATAAGCATTTGGTGCTTGAGTGTTATTTATGTGATCAATTAATAAAAAAGGTGTATGCTTGACAGAATGCTTTCAAAGGATTAAGAGGCAAAATTATCTTAATGTAAATTTTCTAATGTTTGAATTCTGAGCAAGTCCATTTCAGGTTGGTTCCAAATCAAAATTCAGATCAGCTTTTAATGTCCAGACCCAGCATGAACTACTGCACTGAAAGGGTGAAGCATCATCACCTCAGAAACCACAGATAAATATGCAGATGGAATTAAATTACAAACTTTGCATTCCTTTTCACTAACTCCTATGACTCAGTAATTGATAGATTTATAGCAGGATAGCAATTCCAGCCATAAAACCTCTTAACTCTCTAAATGCCACACCTCAGAGACTGTGCCAATTGTCTGGATGAATTTACTTTTAACCTGTCAGTATGGAATGGACATAATTCTCTCTGTCTGACCTCTGAAGCCAAGTCTTTGCCAATGATGCAATCAGAATGATTTGACTGCACAACAAGGATGCTTGCCTACAATATTACAAGCTAATGTGGAGAGCTAGATTTTCTAATTGCTGTTAACTATTCTATTGTAGAAAGGTTAGTGCTATGGGTGGAAGATCAAAAAATCTAGGGTCCAGTGCCTGAGTGAAGTAATCAAACTGTTTATTAAATAGTGTTGTGCATGTTGTAAGTTGGCAGCAAGCTGGAGCTTTGTTGAATTTGTTGGACTTTATGTGAACTTTGAAAAAAAAACACATGCTTCTGTATCAATGGAAATATGCCCTGAAAGAATCACTACAAATCCTATATATTTCCAATACTGAACCTTCTCAATCTGTCAAAGGTAACTTTTTTTTTCAGTTCCCTGCAAGCTTTGGCCTTACTTAAAACAATATGGGGTCAATTTCAATTTGCATTTACTAGTGCTAACATGGTTGAGCTGCCAAAGCATCTGTTTCTTTCAGATGACAAATCCTTTCTGACATGCGCAATGACTTCCATTTTAGATTGGAACTGAAGTGTGTAACACATGATGATTCTAAAGGACAACAGCTATTGAGGTTTGGAAGAATTGGCTTTCATTTTTTTTTGTGGAAGCCAGAGGAGGAGAGTGTGGTTCTTTCAGCCCCTTAAGATTAACCTGGATTGTTGTCACTCTGCAATACCACTCTGTGGTTGCAACCCACACCATATTTATTTGCTAGCTCTTATCACTGCAGTATTAGAGCACCAATGGGGCTGTAGTTAGTCTCTACTGATAGCACAAATCTAGGGATAAATTTTCCCATGTGTCTTCATTCATAGATTTTCCGCTGTTATTCCACTGAGTCAGAGAGATCAGAACTTGCTATGCACTTCACTATCTGATCTCATCAGTATGGTGACTGGCATGTTCGAATTGACAGTCTGCTGGCTGTAGTGAAGGTGTGGGTGTGGGTGCGGGTGGCAGCAACCAAGGTTCCACACGTGATCGTCATCCAATGATGTCTGCTGCAAAGATCATGTGTGGCCATTGGGAGAGGGTCTGCTTGATCTCAGCTGTGATGGGGTTGCCCTTACTGCCATAACACTTGCTGCTTGTAATTCTCAGCCAAACTGAGAAAAGTATTGTAACCATAAAAAGGTGAGCCAAAATCACCCAAATAGCCCCCACCAGCATGATATGGAAAAGTAGGTTCGAGCAAGAATAAAAACATTAAAAATCAAACTGAGCCCAATACGGTAAACATTTTCGGGGAACGTCCATTTTGGTAATTGTTAATATTTAAAAGAAATTGTGGAGTAATTTTTATGATTGGAATCAGAAGTTCATGTCAATCTGTTAACATAGCAAATGTTCATTCACAACACTGGAATGACTTTTATATAGCACATTTCAAAATGAAACATCCCAATGCACCATTAAATTACTTTTCTGCATTGAGTGATTTATGTAAGGTAACAGGACAGCCATTCTATAGCTCATGCGCAATGAATCCTCATTATTCTTGTAATGTAATTGATTTTATTGATTTAAGGAGTTTAGATAGAATCAACATCTACAACCTTTTATCACACACCCCATGCTGCCAAGAGTTCCTACAAGATGCAATGCATACATTCAAACATTAGAGGGTAGTGTGTCCACTAGCAGAATTTAAGCAGTGTTAACTACCCTTTCCCCTCTTTTCCTTTACTGTTACAATTCTCAAGGTCTATACTTTTGATTAACAGCTACAAGTGTAATTGACATCTTTATTGTGAATGACACCAATTGGGAAATTTCCTGTTTTACTAGTAACCTGAAACACATCTTTGACGAGTATTTTTCATAGCAAGCTGTGGGCCTTTTTTTGCTGAAAGCTACAACATATTGCCTTTATAATTAACAAAGGATTTTTCCCAGTTTTTACACTACAGAATTTTGTAAAGTTTGTAATTTTCATTCAGAGCTGCAATGATTAAGCAAGCTTATCATACAGAAAAAAAACTATTTTTAAAAATTCATTGCTATCCTTACAGATTCTCTTTTTGAACAACCTGCTCAGGTTATGACACACGTTTGGAGCAGGTAGGACTTGAACCCAGGCCTTTTGCCTCATTATCAATGCAATACAACAGCTCGGTTGCTACCCACATATTCCTTCTCTTTCCCACATTCCAAAAGGGCATTGTGGATACTTGCTCTATTACAAATCAAGTTTCTCTGTAATCTTTATTCAAATTCAACCCTGACATCAAGAATTGGTTATGGTATTCGACCATGGAAGATTTTACAACTGAACCCTTATCCAGTCCCACTCCATGATCATATACAATGAACTCTTTCACAATTATTTTCTTCCCTGCTCAGAAATTGAAACCAATTGCAGCCACTATGCTAAATCTCCTCAGCCGAGGGCCATTAATTCCGTTTCAATTAGGCAATTGACTTTTACATCTTCAAAGGCTGTACACCTGAATTTATTCAGAAAGCTATATGTGCTTTGCACTGTTTGAAGTGAAATATCATCTCAGCTGTTGCATGTTTTATCTGGTCATGAAAGCTATAACTTGTTAAAAATTAAAGTTTATGCCCCTTTTCTTGAATACTTGATTATTACTTCCATTTCATATGGCTGGGACAATGTATGTTGCAGCACGCTTCAAGAAAATCCAAAGCAAGCCTTTGTAATCTAATGTTAATGGATTGATTTATTTGGCTGGTAAATTTAAAAATGGACAGCACAATAAAAATCCTGCAAAAACTGATCTCAATAACATTGATTATTTGCTGTTTCCTTTGTTAGTGTTGTTGATGACTGCATTTAACTATCCTACTTCTTCGAGTCTACAAGTCTGATTTTATTATTTGTTGGAAAATGGTGATTTTTTTTCCTGTAATCATATGTGTGATCTGCATTTTTTGCCTACTGTGCTGGATGGGTACATTAGTTAAAGCATTTGCAATAGCAGTTCAAGTGCATAGCATATTCAAAAAATGTGTTTTAAGATTTCTAGCATTGTGACTTTGCAGCATCTCGCACACAGATGGGGTGAATTCTTTCATCTTGCCAGTGAATTGGTTCTAGTTCATTATGTGATTAAAATTCTCACTCAGTGGGGATGTTAAAAAGCTTTGCTCTGCTGCTAAGGATTCTGCCTGTTGATGTTTGGTAAATCTGATTTAGCATGCTTGCATTTGATTAAAAGTTATCTGGAGCCAAAAATCCGCATTTAACAAATGAACAAAGTACAGAGTCACAGAAGCTTTGACTAAATCTCACCTTCCTAGTGTTGCTTGGAAGAGAAGCCAAAAGTTGATTTATTCAAAACAAGATACACAACAAAAAAGGTAAATTAACCACACAGTTGCTCAGTGGTTAGTATTGCTCCCTCGGTGCCAGGGACCTGGGGGTTCAATTCCAGTCTCAGGTGACTGTGTGGAGTTTACATTCTCCTCCTGTCCACATGAGTTTTCTCTTGGTGCTTCAGTTTCCTCCCACAGCCCATACTGTCCATAGCTGTGCAGGCTAAGTGATTTAGCCATGGGAAATGCAGGATTGCAGCGGGGGAGGGGGCGGTTGGTCTGGGTGGGATACTGGTCAGATGGTTGCTGTGGATTTGATGGGCTGAATGGCTTGCTTCCACACTTTAATGATCCGACAATGCTGCTTGTCAAATAAACAGGGCTAATAGACCATATGCTCCAAAGTAAATAAAGCATCAAAAAAAATAAAAACTCTCAAACAAAACATACATTGACATCAGCCATTCATGTTCACACATAGTCGCACGACTTTCCTTCACTTCTCTCGGCTGAAAGAGTTTTTGCAGCCTTATGTTTACAGATGGCACTTTACCCAGTCCTGACTCTTGGGGTGCGTATAGGCAATCATCTTCAACAAACAAACAAAATTAACAAGGTTTGCAATAAAGAAATACACAATCCATTGAAGATGCTAACGTGGAGTGTGCAGAGACCAAAGCAAGGGACCATGAAAGTATGCTGCTACTCAGACTTAAATTTCTTAAGAACTTTGACATACCCAGGAAACATTTGCATTTTAAAATTCTATTGTTCTGTATTTTTATAAAACGTATGAAATCACAAACAAGCTGGCATTTGCAGACACATTCACGGCCGAACAATGTTGCTGCAAGGATCACAACAGTACCGAATTACAGGCATGTGCAGAGCAAAATAAAGATACGTCCAGCAATTACCAAGCCTACGAACCAGCTCTATGATTCCGAGTGAAGAAAGCGTTCGATAAAAGTAACATCAGCTACGGAGAAGCTCAACTTACTTTTTGATGAGACAACAGCAACATTTTGCCTGCCCCGCTACATTCCAACAGCAGTCCGAGTACTTTCGGTGCAGAATTCAGGAGCACTCGTCAGTCTGGTTTATGTACGTAACCCCGTGTGCATGGCCAGCCTTTGATCTAGTAACGTTTCACTCACATCAGATCACAACATTACAGTTTCTTTCCCCCTCCAAGCGCATCACACTGAAAGGATTGCAAGGACACATTTTATGACACCACTGCAACCTAATATATTACAACAATACTGGGGCTTCGTTAACTCATTCCTCTCCGAAGTGACGTGATAGCTCAGAACGGCACAATGCACGAGTCACAGTATCAAAGAGTCCCACCTTGAATCGTCGTCTCGACTGAGATTTGAACTCAGCTGGCCCCAGTGGTGTGCGCCAATTCTTGGTCAGGCCACTAGATGGAGCACTGAACAAAAAGAGGGCAAAGGAGGGAAAACTGGGAAGACCAGCAAGCCCCATCCCTTTGGCATAACATGGGGAGGAGGTAGAACGTTGATTGCACCTCACATGATGATACAATCCTTTCTGAAAGGGCAGTCACAATTTCTTTGACAAGAACGTAAGAGTGTGGAACTTAGATATAAACACACCCTCGTGTGTACAAACACCAACGTCCTCAGACACGTACGGGGCTCTGCTTCACAAAATGAGCCAGCCTGTCACTCAGTCGTGGCCTATGGGAAAGCCACTGAGCAGTTTGATCAAAAAGCTGGGTTAACACTTCTAAGTGCCAGACACATCCATATGGAATATCTGTTTCCGGCATAAGGTTGTAATGAGAAAACATAGCATCTGCTGATGAATAATCATGAAATCATGACTGGCTTTCTGCAAATACTCAATGCTGATTGGAGAGCCCATCATTTTACTCTACATGTGTCACTCGATAACTAAAAATGCTTCTGCTGCCCAAACGAACCAGCAGCAACGAGAATCAAGTCTCTGTACCCAAAGTTTGCACAGGAGCAAGGGTAGAAGGAAGGAGGCCGCCTGAAACACGGAAGCTTCTTTAATTTAAAAACAATGAAAAAGGTCCAGATTGCTGCCAAAAAGGCTGTGAACATGTGGCCCAACTGTATTTCGAGCCATTCCCAAGACACTAAAACACTATCAGAGGCTTTGAAACTATGGAAACTGAATAAATAACTAGCTTCCATGATTAATAGATGAAGATCCCTAGCCGAGCCATAACTCAAGACTAGAATCCACACGCATACAAAGCCAATTTTAACAGGGCAGATTTTTCCATTCAGTGGTTGAATTTTATTTTTTGTGGTTGGACATTGCTGACCACGAGATGCACTTAACCTTCCCCTCCACAAAATGATACCCAAACATCAGGATATGCACCAATTTATGTCAGCTTAATTCTGACACCGGCTCTGTGAATTCAGGCTGTCTCTAGAGACAAGTTCCACTGCAGTCAAGGTCTCCCACCCGCCGCACACTTTAGATTATTTCACCAAAGTGCAGATCAAGTGTTTCTCGAAACAGGTTTCCTTCCCCCACAAAAGACAGACAATAGAAGCCAAAAGGAACAGCCCCTCCGCCTATTAAATTTGCTCGATACCTGTGATGTTATTCCACACAGTGTTTTGGATGCGAAAGCAGCTGTTGGGCACTAACCCCTGGCCTGACCCCATGCTCCAGGCTGCAGATCCACCCCCTGCTCAGAGAAAGACATTGCCGGATTCTTGCCGTGCACAGCAAGTCCCACGCATTGCAATAGCAACTGCACAACCAAACTTTCTTTCCCCGTCCCCTCACACAAGGGACCTTCCTCTGTCTCATACTCCAGCTGGGCTACTGTCAGTCCGGACCTAAAAAAAACCAGCACGTGGAGAATTTGCAGACTTAAGCTCTCGTTTGGTTTTAATGCTGATCGGAGGAGCCCCTCTCCCCACTTCATGCATATAATGTAGCGATGCTACAGCCCCGCGTCCACTCCCAGAGCACAGGGCAAGCCAGCAAGCCACACACTGCACAAATCTGGACTCTCGGCAATTCTCAGAGTCCAAAGCCCCTTTGTAAATACACTCGGGCCGCTAACTAGTGTTACCAAATCTTGGCAAATAGGAAAATATATTCGTACGCCCCGGCGTTTAAAAATACTGTGTATTAATCGCTGTTTAAAAGAAACAAAGCGAGGTCGCGAGAATTTTGAAGCCAAGTTTAGCAAATGACAAATAACCAACCATTGGATTTTGTTCTTAAAAATGTGTAGATGAAATGATTTGTGCACCACTGTTAAGTACCAGATAGAAAATTGATTTATTCTGGGAGGAAACAATATTAAGACTGGACTCAGCATTTAACAGGGACCAACATAAATCCAAAAGCGATATTTAACACCAGCAGACAGTTAGCAACAATTCTCAGGAGCCGACTGTCAGGGGCTGAGGATCAGAATCTGAACAGAGCTACCAGTCCCTGATACACATACACGCGGCTCCCTGTGGCTATGATCACTGGTGAGATGGGAACAATTAGCTGAACAAATCTCATGGTAAGGCACACATAAAATAACAAAGAACCGGTGCTCGCAACACACAGAAATAAAAAGAGGCTTGTTTCTCTAGAAGGAACAGAACAGCACTCTACCTTCTGGGTTTGGGGAGTCGAACCAGCGGCACTGCTGTCTCATTAGTAATCCATTTAAGGCTAGCTCTGACCAATGTGATCCACACACACCGTGTCTGTCAGCCTCTGGGAAGGTGCAGATGCCTGGTCTTGACAAGGGGGAAAGAGTAACACGGTTGTTCGCCCCAACCAGCCCGGCAGCATGGGGAACTTTTGCTGTTCCAAAACAAAAATAACGAAATCCACCACTCCCCCTCCCTCCCCAACCCACCCACTCCCCCGGCACAATGCCCCAGAAATCCACTCGGGAAAGCTTCGTCAATTTCGACCCGATTACCAAAGCGGGCGGACTTGGGTCAAGGAGCAGTCTCTCTCTTCTCCGGGCTGTTGGGGAAGGTTATAAGTGTCCAGTTCCTTGTCCAGTGTCCTGTCACAGCAGGCGAACACGGGCTTGGACACACACGCTCCGAATCATCTTAGTTGGAGCTGTGGAGGGCAGGCGGGCTGTCTGCTGAGCGGCTGCCCCACTCCTACCCCCCATCCTTGCCTTCCAACTCCAGCTGTCACTGGCTATCCGATTTGGAAGGAGACGGCACAGAAATCCCGGACTGGATCGCTTCCTGCGGACGGGACCGGGACGTTCGCACTCGCTATTCGCCAGTCGCAACCCAAATCAGGTTCTAGATCATCTCAAACATTTATGGAGGCGTTTTAAGAATTAAGTGTTCACTTCCTACCAAGCGAATAAACAGATTCATTGAAAGTCAATCGACACATTGGAAAACGACTCCCTGCCTGGGCTTACTTTAAGAGACAATCCGTTTTGAAACAGGTTGGCGGAGATATCACCTTTTACTGTGTATAAACACTACGAGGTACCAGCCATTATGTCTCTTCTTAAATAACAAAACAAAACGTTACATTTTGGTCTACTCAAAACAAAGTCTTTTCACTCTCAGGAACAGAAGAAACACTCATTTCTACTTTAAGTTCCACTCTTGCCCTTTTCTCAATTTGATTTGCATATTCTGCGTTATCTGAGCTTTTTTCTTAAATTACATTAAGATGTGGAGGTGCCGGTGTTGGACTGATGAAGGAGCAGCGCTCCGAAAGCTTGTAAACCTGTTGGACCATGACCTGGTATTGTGTGAATTAAATTAAAACATTTTACTTGTATCCAGACACTCTTCTGTTTAAAATAAAAACTTCTTTAAGAACTTTAAAAATCTATTTACGTGCTGGCAATCCGAAACTAAAACAAAACACCGAGGGGAGAAAAACAGCAACTGTAAATAGAAATCATGTCACTAACTTGTTTCTGCCTGTTTTTGTCTTAATTGGCAGTTTGGATGCAGACACTTCACCAGGGCATCAACAAGCATTTCAATAAAGGTTTGAAACTGGAGAAGGGGGTGGGGCAAATTAACAGACAATAAATGAGTGAACGGCCTCCGATAAGAAAGAACCTGTGAATTGCTTCATGAAAGAATGTGCAAATAGAGGAAGGTGGAAAGACAATGAAGTTTGGGGGGGAAAAAAAAAGCGAAAAAAAACTTGAATTTAAGACCCGAAGTTGTATTGTTTTGTTCAATAAAGCACATTTACAGCGGAAAGAATTATTTCATTTTAACTACACAGCAGTTTTCGACTTCTTCCGCTCTGTGCAAACCGATGATTCTTTAACATTACTGCAGATAGCTCACCCGGTTATCCCATTGTAGCAAACCGCAGGGTTACTGGGCCAGGTCACTGGCTGCAGAACTATTATTGGTCATAGAGACCATCTCAAAGAATAAGATGACACAGTGGTAGTATCCCTACCTGTAAACCAGGAGGCCTGGGTTCCAGTCTCACCAATTCTAGAAGTACGTGATTGCAAATTGATTAGAAAAATAACAGAAAACTGAAATTAAAACAGAAAATATTCAGCAAGTCCAGGAACATCTATGGTGCTTCCTGGACTTTGATGGGTCTAACTGGAGTTAGATTCTTGTTGTCAAGCGATATTTAATTTGGGGACTGTTTAAAATTTTAAATAAATCTTCTACATTCCAAACAACGCAATGCCGGCTTTCTTGCACTAAAAAAATCCATAAATTTCTATTACTTTCAGTGTCTCAGCCACGACCTTTTTATGCTTTGAGCATGAATGAATCATTCATTCCACGTGTACAATAAATAATACATATTTACATGGAAGATATCATTCAATTATGCACACGTGTGGGTAGCTATATAACCCAGAATGCATACCATGTACATCAGTGTTGCTGCCAAAACAAAGCCCCTCCACAAATCAGATCCTCGGGAGCCCTCAGTGTTACTGCTCATGATTTTGTCCATTATAAGGGTGGAATGGTGACTGTGGTGAGCACTGCTGCTTCACGGTGCCAGGGATCGAGACTTGCTCAGACATCAGCCTTGAGTGACCGTCTGTGTGGAGTTTGCATGTTCTCCTTGTGTCTGCCTGGATTTCTATCCACTGTCCAAAGATGTGCAGGTTAGGTGGACTTACCATGGTGAAATATCCCGTAGTGGCCAGGGATGTGCAGTTAGGTGGATTCGCCATAGTAAATGCTGGGTTATTGGGATAGAGTGAGGGTCTGGGTCTGGGTGGCATACTCTTTTCTCGGATCAGAGCACACTCGATAGTTGAATGTCCTCTTTCTGCACTGAGAGGATTCTATGATTCTAAACTGTAGGCCAATTCTCATTCAGCATGAATCAAGGAGGAAAGTGGTTAGTAGTTCTAAATTTCAAGCAGGATTGATACACAAGGGAATGGTAATGTGACACAGACAAAAAAGGGGGGAAATGGATGTCTGTTAATGAGTGGATATATCATAGAACATAGAACAATGCAGTGCAGTACAGGCCCTTCAGCCCTCAATGTTGTGCCAACCTGTGAAAACAATCTGAAGCCTATCTATTCTATTTTCATCTATATGTTTATCCAATGACCATTTAAATACTCTTCAAGTCGGCAAGTCTACTACTGTTGCAGGCAGGGCATTCCGTGCCCCTACTGCTCTTTGAGTAAAGAAAATACTTCTGGCATCTGTCCTACATCTATCACCCCTCAATTTAAAGCTATGACCCCTCATACTAGCCATCACCATCCGACAAAATAGGCCCTCACTGTCCAGGAGAAAGTGAGGACTGCAGATGCTGGAGGTTGGAGTCAAGAATGGGGTGCTGGAAAAACACAGCAGCTCAGGCAACATCCGAGGAGCAGGAGAATCAATGTTTCAGGCATTTCCTGATGAAGGGCTCATGCCCGAAACATTGATTCTCCTGCTCCTCCAATGCTGCCTCACATGCAGTGCTTTTTCAGCACCACACACTTGGCTTTCACTGTCCACCCGATCTAACCCTCTGATTATATTGTACGTCCCAAGTAAATCATCTTGCAACCTTTTTCTCTCTAATGAAAATAGCCTCAAGTCCCTCAGCCTTTCCTCATAAGACCTTACCTCCATACCAGACAACATCCCAGTAAATCTCCTCTGAACCCTTTCCAAAGCTTCCACATCCTTCCTATAATGCGGTGACCAGAACTGTATGCAATACTCCAAATGTGGCTGCACCAATGTTTTGTACAGCTGCAGCATGACCTCATGGCTTCAAATCTCAATCCCTCTACCAATAAAAGCTAACACACTGTATGCCTTCTTAACAACCCTATCAACCTAGGTGGCAACTTTGAGGGATCGATGTACATGGACACCAAGTTCTCTTTGTTCATCTACACTACCAAGAATCTTACCATTATTCTTTATTTCTGCTGCTTCTTCGAAAGTGGCTCACCTCGCACTTCTCCACATAAAACTCCATTTTCCACCTCTCAGCCCAGCTCTGCAGCTTATCTATGTCTCTCTGTAACCTAGAACATCCTTTGGCATTATCAACAACTCCACTGACCATAGTGACATCCGCAAATTTACTTACCCATCCTTCTAGGCCCTCATCCAGGCCATTTATGAAAATGACAAAGAGGAGTGGCCCCAAAACAGATCCTTGCGGTATACTGCCAGTAATTGAATTCCAGGATGAACATTTCCCATAAACCATCACCCTCTGATTTCTTTGAGCTAGCCAACTTCTGATCCAAACTGCTAAATCACTCTCAATCCCATGCCCCTGTAATTTGTGTAATAGCCTACTGTGGGGAACCTAATCAAATGCCTTACTGAAATCCATATACACCACATCAACTGCTTTACCCTCATCTACCTGTTTGGTCACCTTCTCAAAGAACTCAATAAGGTTTGTGAGGCATGATCTATCCTTTACAAACCATGTTGACTATCCCTAATCAACTTGTTCCTTTCTAGATGATTATAAATCCAATCTCTTATCACCTTTTTCAACACTTTACCCATAACCGAAGTAAGGCTCACAGGTCTATAATTACCAGGGTTGTCTCTATTCCCTTTATTGAACAAGGGACCAACATTTGCTATCCTCCAGTCTTCTAGCACTATTCTTGTAGACAATGGCGACATAAAGATCAAAGCCAAAGGCTCTGCAATCTCCTCTCTGGCTTCCCAGAGAATCCTAAAATAAATCCCATCCAGCCCAAAGGACTTATCTATTTTCACATTTTCCAGAATCCTCCTTGTGAACCTCAATCCCATCTAGTCTAGTAGCCTTTTCCTCAGTATGCTCTTCAATAACATTGTCTTTTTCCAGTGTGAATACTGACAAAAAATATTCATTTAGTGTTTCTACTATCTCCTCTGACTCCACGCACAACTTCCCACTACTGTCCTTGATTGACCCTAATCCTACTCTAGTCATTCTTTTATTCCTGATATACCTTTAGAAAGCTTCAGGGTTTTCCTTCAACCTATCTGCCAACAATTTCTCATGTCCCCTCCTGGCTCTTGTTAGGTCTTTCCTGGCTAACTTGTAACTCTCAAGTGACCTAACTGAGCCTTCACACCTCATCCTAGCATAAGCCACCTTCTTCCTCTTGACAAGAAATTCAACTTCTTTAGTAAACCATGGCTCCTTTGCTCAACCACTTCCTCCCTGCCTGACAGGTGCATTCTTATCAAGGACACGCAGTAGCTATTCCATGAATAAGCTCCACATTTTAATTGTGCCTATCTCCTGCGGTTCCCAACCCCATCCTATGCATCCTAAATCTTGCCTCATCGCAACAGAATTGCCATTCCCCCAGCTATAAGTCTTGCCCTATGATATATATAAATATCCCTTTCCATTGCTAAAGTAAGTGTAACCGAATTATGGTCACTATCACCAAAGTGCTCACCTACCTCCAAATCTAACACCTGGCCGAGTTCATTACCTAGTACCAAATCTAATGTGGCCTCACCCCTTGTTGGCCTGTCTACATACTTGTCAAGAAACCCTCCTGTACACATTGGACAAAAACTGACCCATCTAAAGTACTCGAACGATAGTATTTCCAGTCAATATTTGGAAAGTTAAAGTCTCCATAACAAGTACACTGTTATCTCAGTCCTGTCGAGAACCATCTTTGCTGTCCTTTCCTCTACATCTCTGGAACCATTTGCAGGCCTATAGAAAACTCCCAATAGGGTGACCTCTCCTTTCCTGTTTCTAACCTCAGCCCATACTACTTCAGTAGACGAGTCCTCAAACACCCTTACTGCCACCGTAAGACTGGTCATTGAGTCATAGAGATGTACAGCATGGAAACAGACCCTTCAGTCCAACCCATCCATGCCGACCCGATATCCCAACCCAATCTAGTCCAACCTGCCAGCGCCCGGCCCATATCCCTCCAAACCCTTCCTATTCATATACCCATCCAAATGCCTCTTAAATGTTGCAATTGTACCTCTGGCAGCTCATTCCATATACATACTACCCTGTGCATGAAGAAGTTGCCCCTTAGGTCTCTTTTATATCTTTCCCCTCACACCCTAAACCTATGCCCGCTAGTTCTGGACTCTCCGACCCCAGGGAAAAGACTTTGTCTATTTATCCTATCCATGTCCCTCATAATTTTGTAAACCTCTATAAGGTCACCCTTCAGCCTCCGACGCTCCAGGGAAAACAGCCCCAGCCTGTTCAGCCTCTCCCTGTAGCTCTGATCCTCCAACCCTGGCAACATCCTTGTAAATCTTTTCTGAACCCTTTCAAGTTTTACAACATCTTTCTGATAGGAAGGAGACCAGAATTGCACGTAATATTCCAACAGTGGCCTAACCAATGACCTGAACAGCCACAACATGACCTCCCAACTCCTGTACTCAATACTCTGATCAATAAAGGAAAGCATACCAAACGCCTTCTTCACTATCCTATCTACCTGCAACTCCACTTTCAAGGAGCTATGAACCTGCACTCCAAGTCTCTTTGTTCAGCAACACTCCCTAGGACCTTACCATTAAGTGTATAAGTCATGCTAAGATTTGCTTTCCCAAAACGCAGCACCTCGCATTTATCTGAATTAAACTCCATCTGCCACTTCTCAGCCCATTGGCCCCTCTGGTCCAGATCCTCTTGTAATCTGAGGTAACCCTCTTCGCTGTCCACTACACCTCCAATTTTGGTGTCATCTGCAAACCTACTAACTGTACCTCTTATGCTCACATCCAAATCATTTATGTAAATGACAAAAATTAGAGGGCCCAGCACCGATCCTTGTGGCATTCCACTGGTCACAGGTCTCCAGTCTGAAAAACAATCCTCCACCACCAACCTCTATTTTCTACCTTTGAGCCAGCTCTGTATCCAAATGGCTAGTTCCACCTGTATTCCATGAGATCTAACCTTGCTAATCAGTTTCCCATGGGGAACCTTGTTGAACACCTTACTGAAATCCATATAGATCACATCTACTGCTCTGCCCTCATCAATCTTCTTTGTTGCTTCTTCAAAAAACTCAATCAAGTTTGTGAGTCATGATTTCCCACGCACAAAGCCATGTTGACTATCCCAAATCAGTCCTTGCCTTTCCAAATACATGTACAGCCTGTCCCTCAAGATTCCCTCCAACAACTTGCCCACCACCGAGGTCAGGCTCACCGGTTTATAGTTCCCTGGCTTGTCTTTACCGCCCTTCTTAAACGGTGGCACCACGTTTGCCAACCTCCAGTCTTCCGGCACCTCACCTGTGACTATCAATGATACAAATATCTCAGCAAGAGGCCCAGCAATCACTTCTCTCACTTCCCACAGAGTTCTCGGGTACACCTGATCAGATCCTGGGGATTTATCTACCTTTAATCATTTCAAGACATCCAGTACTTCCTCCTCTGTAATCTGGACATTTTGCAAGATGTCACCATCTACTTCCCTACAGTTTACATCTTCCATATCCTTTTCCACAATAAATACTGATGCAAAATATTCATTTAGTATCTTCCCCATTTTCTGTGGCTCCACACAAAGGCCGTGTTGCTGATCGTTGAGGGGCCCTATTCTCTCCCTAGTTACTCTTTTGTCCTTAATATATTTGTAAAACCCCTTAGGATTCTCCTTAATTCTATTTGCCAAAGCCCTTGACCAACAGTGCCAGACCCCCCACTCTTTCACCATCTTCTCTGTTCTTACTGAAACATCGAAATTTTGGAACCTGCAACAACCATTCCTGTCCCTGCTCTATCCATGTCTCTGAAATGGCCACAACATCAAAGTCCCTGGTACTAACACATGCTGCACGTTCACCCACCTTTTTCCAGATGCTTCTGGCATTGAAGTAGACACACTTCAAACCACCTTCCTGCTTGCCTGTACAATCTTGCAACCTTGAAACCTTATTTCTCACCTCACTACTTCTCAATCTCCTGGAAACTGTAACTACAATTTAGGTTCCCACTCCCTTGCTGAATTACTTTAATATTGATGGTAAAAAGTTCAGAGAAGAAGTAGAACTTTCAGTACTGCAGTGAAATGCTAGTGTAGATTACTTAACCAAGTCAAAATGGAGTGTGGCTTGAACATTAACCTCTGATCCAGGCAACACAATGTTATAAGAGGAGATAGAACAAGTTGGTAATCTGGACAAGATGGTTAGGCAAAAGTGAGGACTGCAGATGTTGGAAACCAGAGTTTAGATCAGAGTGGTGCTGGAAAAGCACAGCAGGTCAGGCAGCATCCGAGGAGCAGGAAAATCGATGTTTCGGGCAAAAACCCTTCATCAGGAATCAGCTCTGATGAAGGACTTTTGCCTGCTGTACTTTTAGCACCACTCTGATCTAAACTCTGGACGAGATGGTTGGCTACTTTGAGTTTTGTCCACGGGTCACTGGACTCAAAAAATAAACTCTGTTTGCTCTCTCCAAGATGCTGTTTGAGTTTCTGGGACCTGGTAAATTTCTCCAGCAATTTCCGGTTTTGATTCAAATCTCCAGCATCTGTCCTTTGTTTTATTTTGGATATTTATCATTGACAATCTCAGGTGATTAGAGGAGGATGTCTCAGGCTTACAGTTCCTGCTGTGCAACTTCGCCTTACTGAACAGGTTCATTTTAGAGCCACATGTCTTTGGACACACAGGGCAAATTGGGCTAATTAGATTTATTTTGCTTCATCATTAAGATGCTGGGGCAGAAAGCATGATGCAGCTTGATAATACAGTTGTTGCTTTTCAGAGACACCTTTCTCCCAACTCAGACAATAACCTTTATGCAGAATGGCTGTGTGCAGAATTTTGACATGGGACTTCCTGGTTGACAACCATAGTCACAGAGTCAAAGAGATGAGCAGCACAGAAACAGATCCTTCGGTCCAACTCGTCCATGCTGATCAGATATCCCAACCCAATTTAGTCCCACCTGCCAGCACCTGGCCCATATCCCTCCAAATCCTTCCTATTCATATACCCATCCAGATGCCTTTTAAATGTTGCAATTGTACTACTCTCAATCACTTCCTATGGCAGCTCATTCCATACACGTACCATCCTCTGAGTGAAAACTTTGCCCCTTAGGTCATTTTATATATCTTTCTCCTCTAGTCCTATGCCCTCGAGTCCTGGACTCCCCCACACCAGGGAAAAATATCTCTCTCTATTTGTCTTATCCATGCTCCTCACGATTTTATAAACCTCCATAAGGTCACCCCTCAGCTCCAGGGAAAACAGCCCCAGCCTGTTCAATCTCTCCCTATAGCTCAAATCTTCCGACCCTGGCCACATTCTTGTAAATCTTTTCTGAACTCTTTCAAGTTTAACAACATCCTTATAATTGGAAGTAGACCAGAATTGCATGCAATATTCCAAAAGTAGCCTAATCAATGTCCTGTACATCTGCAGCATGACCTCCTAACTCCTGTACCCATAAAGGAAAGCATACCAAATGCCTTCTTCATTATTTTATCTTCCTGCAACACCACAGAAGCTATGAACCTGCACTCCAAGGTCTCTTTGTTCAGCAACACTCCCTAGGATCTTACCATTAAGTGTATAAGTCTTGCTAAGATTTGCTTTTTCTAAATGCAGCACCTCACCTTTATCTAAATTAAACTCCATCTGCCTCTCCTCAACCCACTGGCCCATCTGATCAAGATCAAGTTGTATTCTGAGGTAACCTTTTTCATTGTCCATTACACCTCCAATTTTGTCATCATCTGCAAACTTACTTACTATATCTCTTAGGCTCACATCCAAATCCTTTATATAAATGATGAAAAGTAGTGGACCCAGCACTGATCCTTGTCACACACCAGTGGTCACAGGCCTCCAGTCTGAAAGGCAACCCTCCACCATCACCTTCTACTTTCTATCCAGTTCTGTATCCAAATGGCTAGTTCTTCCTGCAGTCCATGACATCTAACAATGGGGCAGCTTGTTGAATGCTTTACTGAATTCCATATAGATCACGTCTACCACTCTGCCCTCATCAATCCTCTTTGTTACTACTTCAAAAAACTCAATCAAGTTTGTGAGACATGATTCCCCACACACAAAGCCATGTTGACTATCCCTAATCAGTCCTTGCCTTTCCAAAAACAATACATGTACATCCTGTCCCTCAGGATTCCCTCCAACAACTTGCCCACCACTGACGTCAGGCTCACTGGTCTATAGTTTCCTGGCTTGTCTTTACCACCTTTCTTAAACAGTGGCACCACATTAGACAACCTCCAGTCTTCTAGCACCTCACCTGTGACTATTGATGATACAAATATCTCAGCAAGAGGCCCAGCAATCACTTCTCTAGCTTCCCACAGAGTTCTCGGGTACACCTGATCAGGTCCTGGGGATTTATCCACTTTTATGAGTTTCAAGACATCCAGCACTTCCTCCTCTGTAATCTGGACATTTTTCAAGACGTCACTGTCTATTTCCCTGCATTCTATATCTTCCATATTCTTTTCCTTAGTTAAACACTGATGCAAAATACTCATTTAGTATCGACCCCAGCTCCCGTGGCTCCACATAAAGGCCACCTTGCTGATCTTTGAGGGGACCTATTCTCTCTCTAGTTACCCTTTTGTCCTTAAAGTATTTGTAAAAACCCTTTGGATTCTCCTTATCTCTATTTGCCAAATATCTCATGTCCCCTTTTTGTCCTCTTGATTTCCCTCTTAAGGAAACTCCTACTACCTTGCTACTCTTCTAAGGATTCACTTAATATATCCTGTCTATCCCTGACATATGCTTCCTTCTTTCTCTTTCTCAAACCCTCAATTTCTTTACTGAAAATGTGTTGCTGGAAAAGCGCAGCAGGTCAGGCAGCATCCAAGGAACAGGAGGATTGACGTTTCGGGCATGAGCCCTTCTTCTTGATTCCTGAAGAAGGGCTCATGCCTGAAACATCGATTCTCCTGCTCCTTGGATGCTGCCTGACCTGCTGCGCTTTTCCAGCAACACATTTTTCAGCTCTGATCTCCACCATCTTCAGTCCTCACTTTCTCCTCCTCAATTTCTTTAGTCATCCAGCATTCCCAACACCTGCCAGCCTTTCCTTTCACCCTAACAGGTATATACTTTCTCTGGATTCTCGTTATCTCATTTCTGAAGGCTTCCCACTTTCTAGCCATCCCTTTACCTGCGAACATCTGCCCCAATCACGTTTTGAAAGTTCTTGCCTCATACCATCAAAATTAGCCTTTCACTAATTTAGAACTTCAACTTTTAGAACTGGCCGATCCTTTTCCATCACTATGTTAAAACTAATAGAATTATGGTCACTGGTCCCAAAGTGCTCCCCCACTGACATCTCAGTCACCTGCTCTGTGTTATTTCCCAAGAGTAGGTCAAGTTTTGCACCTTCTCTGGTGGGTACATCCACATACTGAATCAGAAAATTTTCTTGTACACATTTAACAAATTCCTCTCCGTCTAAACCCTTAACACTGTGGCAGTCCCAGTCTATGTTTGCAAAGTTAAAATCCCTGACCATAATCACCCTGTTATTCTTACAGATAGCTGAGATCGCCTTACAAATTTGTTTCTCAATTTCCTTTTGACTATTAGAGAATTTATAATATAATCTCAATAAGGTGATCATCCCTTTCTTATTTCTCAGATCCACCCAAATAACTTGTTTGGATGTATTTCTGGGAATATCCTCCCTCAGTACAGCTGTAATACTATCCCTCATCAAAAGGTCCACTTCCCCTCCCCTCATGCCCCCCCTTTCTACCTTTCCTTTAGCATTTGTATCCTGGAACCAAACAGTTTGCAGTTAGTGGAATCCTCAAGGGTCTATCATCATTATCAGTTCAAACGTTGACCAGCAGGTAATGGGTGAGCATATTTACCTTGTTAATTTACATTGTTCCAAAACAGTAATTGCTGCTCCTGGAATTCGAGGAAATCACCTCCAACATCTAAAATACCTCAAAAAAGGAACAGCCTGTTACAGCCAGAATTTTTTCCTGTCCTCCATCTTGCATTACCCAGAAGCCATTGCCAATTCTCCAACACCATAGGGCTTGGCACATGGGACCTGTTAGTAGCCTGTGCATTGCTTTTTAACAGGAGGGCTCTGTCAACTGCTGATCAGATTTCAGTGACGTGTTGAACCACAACAAACAGGTCCACATTGGCCCCTCCATTTACAGGTTGGTGTAACACTGTCTTCCTTTGCTTGTTTTGCCATTGAGGACTTTTTGGGGATTACAATATGTCTGCCTTCCCAGCCCACCACCACCAACCCCTTCCCTGAACCTACAGTTGTGGGTGTTCCTACTACGACTAAGAAGGACCAGTGAAATCAGTTGAAAGACGATCACAATGTACTGTCTCTCTACCACGTTAAGATGGCAATCCCCACAAAAATGTTTATATAATTAGTGACTGTTGTAATCATTTTATATTTTCTTCAGTTGATTGAAAATTTGGATGTCATACTTTGATTTTCCTTTACATAATTCTATAGATGGTGTAAAACATGATGGCTTAAAAATGAGCTAGAAAGTTAAAATCTTTCATTTCTATTTGAACACGCCTATAGAATTACTAAAAAAAACTTTGCTGATTTTTTTATCTTCAGCATTTGTGTTTCTATTTCAAATTTTCATGTCCTTCTGTTTGTTTGCCTTCAGTATATAAATGATGTTGAATAAATCTATACTTTAACTTTTAAAACCAATAGAAAGTATTATTTCCATATTGTTAGCTGTAGCTTTATGGCAACACCCTCATTACTGAATCATGAGATTCTGGTTTCATGGTCTATTCAAAGGTTTATTTCAACAATTAAGGCTGACACTTCAGTGTACTACCTTTCAAGGTGTTACCTTTTGGATGACCTTCTGTCCCTAACCCCTACTGATGGGCATAAGATACCGTATGATGCTACCTGAGAAGTCAGAAGTCCTAGTTCCACTTTTTCCTTCACTCAGCATCACATAAACAGATTATCTGTTCATTAACGCATTGCTGTTTGTGGGGAGTCTGGTTTGTGTAAATTGGCTGCCACGTTGGCTCCTGTCATGCAACAGGTCAACAATGGCTGTCAAGAACTTTTAAACATCAGATGGTCGTAGAAATGGCTATAATTACAAGTATTCCTTTCATGACTCATTGTCAGACTCATTGTTGAATTGTTAGCTCTTTTTGGAAAGCGGGTTAGTACTTTGAAAAAATTGACTAGTTTTCTGGTTGACGAATCTGGGAGTTATGGTGAAAAAATATTGGTTTAAAACTGGTGATGGATTACGATTCTGTGGACTCAGCCTTTATTTTCTTTTGCTTTCATTGCACTAAATCTGTGATTTTATAACAGATGGAGCTAATATTTAGATATGTTCCCTCTGATATTCTTTCATTTCTGAGGACTTATACACCTCATGGTAAGGTCCTAGGGAATGTTGCTGAATAAAGAGACCTTGGAGTGTAGGTTCATAGCTCCTTGAAAGTGGAGTTGCAGTAGATAGGATGGTGAAGAAGGTGTTTGATATGCTTTCCTTTATTGGCCAGAGTATTGAGTACAGGAGTTGGGAGGTCATATTGTGGCTGTACAGGACATTGGTTAAGCCACTGTTGGAATATTGTGTGCTATTCTGGTCTCCTTCATATCGGAAAGATGCTGTGAAACCTGAAAGGATTCAGAAAAGATTTACAAGGATGTTGCCAGGGTTGGAGGATTTGAGCTTTAGGGAGAGGCTGAACATGGTGGGGCAGTTTTCCCTGGAGTGTCGGAGGCTGAGGGGTGACCTTATAGAGGTTTACAAAATTGTGAGGTGCATGGATAGGGTAAATAGACAAAGTCTTTTCCCTAGGGTGGGGGGAGTCCAGAACTAAAGGGCATAGGTTTAGGGTGAGATGGGAAAGATATAAAAGAGACCTAAGGGGCAACTTATTCACACAGAGGGTGGTACGTATATGGAATGAGTTGCCAGAGGAAGTAGTTGAGTACGATTGCAATATTTAAAAAGCATCTGGATGGGTATATGAATATGAAGGGTTTGGAGGGATATGGCCCAGGTGCTGGCAGGTGAGTCTAGATTGGGTTGGGATATCGGGTCGGCATGGATGGGTTGGACAGAAGGATCTGTTTTCATCCTGTACATCTCTATGACTCTATGACAGAGATGATATAGTCAACAAGAACAGGCTTTGCTGGAGAAACTCAGCAAATCTGGCAGCATCTGTGGAGAGAAAGCAGAGTTAATGTTCAGTGGTCACTGGACTCGAAGCTTTAACTTTGTTTATGCCCCACAGAGGCTGCCAGAACTGCTGAGTTTCTCCAGTAATTTCTGTTTTGTTTCAGATTTCCAGCATCTGCAAGTGTTTTGTTTTGTTTTAGTGGTATCATCAGTCTGGAGTGGGAGTCTGTGGTGTCCACAACTCAGTGTACAAACATAGCTGAGTTTTCACTGAAATCTGAGTAACTGGGTTATGGAAAATAGTGCCCATCATTTTTACCCTGTTAGATTGGTTCCCTGAATTCAGCTGTAGGATCACAAATTCATAAGAAGCTGAACTTATGATTATGCCTAATTAGTTGTTAATAAACTGGATTTAATATCACAATGATGAGAATCGTTCTGGCACAATGGCCATTGAGAAATTGAATTATAACAGTGACTGTGGAAGAGTGGCTTTAATGTGTGATCATGGAAGATGAGGAATATCTTGCATGTCCAATCGTATATAGAAAACCTGGCTGATTTACTCTCCCAGCCTAAGAATTTTGCAGTTGTTGCAGTATTCCTATTACTAGGTGGGCTAACTCAATAAAAAGCAGGATTTGGTTTGAACTAAATAACATTAATTGCACCCGCTTAATGCCTTCAGAATAACCAGAAATTTGGAATGTCCCAGTTAGGCTAAAGGGATCAATTTGCTGACTAGTGAGTGCCAAGATAAAATTGAAACAGGGATGGGAAGCCTACTGTCAGATGAGGTAATAAAGGAGAAAAAGAGGGGATTTGATTAGTGCTGTCATCCCTGCTTTCACAATATGATTGCATTTGTTCAAACTAGATCTGGCATTAATTCACTGGTGAGGTAGGTATAGTTTGCACTGCCATCTACATTTGAGTGCATAAATGAGATTAAATATACTGCATTTTGAAGGTCAGATTACAAGCAATGTTAGATCAGATTGGTCAGGAAATCACAGTTTAACAATAAAATTTTATTTAGTGTTAACATTAATATTGTTTAGCAATGACAATGGTAGGAGACTTTGAAAATATACTACACTTGGAAAATTGGACAGTCTTTAGTGTGGCTTGTATTATCATTGTGTCACTGATGGTTCAGTAAATAGAATTCAAATAATGAAATCTGACTAAATAATTTATAGCTTAATATGGAAGCCATAAAACCCTGTGAACAATTACCTTTTGTTTAAAATAATAAGCAAATAGTAGAGTATAGGTTTTACGATGTACAAAATAAAGAAAGATCTTAGAAAGCTTTTCATGCTGAAAGTGTTGTGGTAGTGCTAAAAAGACATGATCAATTTTCAACTTCTGTCATCTGATTTTTAATGCTTTTAATGCTAATGGATTAAAATGCTTTCGAAAAGCTAAATATGATTGAAGATGACTGCAGTGATCACCTGGCTGCCGTTGGAGCCAGTTCATGAAACCTGTAATAAACTTTATCTATCAGAACTGAAATTAATGTATTATCAAAAGGTCAGAAACCAGTGACTCAGATTTGCAACTCCAGTTTGATCTTTCTGGAAATATCATGTTGGAATGAAAGATTCACCTGCAGATTATCAGCTTGTAAAAACAATGAAGCCACACCATGGAACATTTTATTCCCCTTATGTCATAATTGCTTCTTTTGCCAATCATCTTTAAGTTATTGCCCTGTGGTTTTCAATCCTTCAATGAGCAGATGTGGAGAAGCTCGTGCCTTTGGTCAAGAATCCAGGATTAGGATTAAAACAATTAAAAATAGCATTAGGCAAGTAAGAAGTAGTATCAATAAATATGATGTAGGAGCAAAGTACTGCAGATGCTAGAATCTGGACTGAAAACAACAAACGCTGGAGATCACAGTGAGTCAGCCAGCATCCATGGAGACAGAGTAAGGTACTGCAGTTTCACACAAAGTTGAGTAATAATGTGGAGCACTCTGTCCAACAAGAATGTGGTCACAGTTGAGAGTGTGGTGCTGGAAAAGCACAGCAGGTCAGGCAGCATTCGAGAAGTAGGAGAATCGACATTTCGGTCATAAGCTCTTCGTCCGGAAATGTGGTCACATGCCAATTGAAATATTTAAGATTTATCATTTATTAATTTGTGGGTAATGGTACATGGGTTGAGGCACATATTTAGTTCATAATTATCTATATTCAACTGATCCAGTTGAGTGGCAAGCATATTCAAGGGGTTGAATGAACTGATCTTGTTCCAATGTTTCTATCAATATCCAATGCTATTTATGTTTGCCAATAGGAGTGCCCTGATTTTGGCAGCTTGAGGAAAATGCTACCCTTGAAGCGGTCTTTTGCTGCCAGGTACTGGTTTTATCTCTTAAATTGCACCATGTACTGGTAAATTCACTAATTGTGTTACAAATGCTTAGGACAGATTTTCAAACATGGTACTAAATGTGAGTGTGCAGCAGATTCCTTGAGAAATGTTCTGAAACATTAAATCTAATGTGGCTCTTTCATTCTAAAATGCACATTACTCTTACACTTGAGTGATAATCTCCATGACAAATACAAATCATAACATTTTACAATAGCTGCTTTTAACACTGCTTAATTTAGGAAAAAGCCATTGAATTTGAAAACTCTGTAATATATATATGCAAATAATATATGTGCACGTATAAGAGAAAGCTTTGTATTTTCATAGCGCTTCAGTCCTTTGAGGAACGTAGCCAAAATTCACTCTTTAACAATGTGACATTTTCTTGGGACTCCACAACTGAAGGTTCATTTGGTTAGTTCTGACATTCCAATTTTCATGATCTACTGCCAGAAGAACTGTGGAGAAAGGACTTAATGGGAGCTAAATGGTTTTGCCGCTGACCCTGGAAATGGCCAACCATGTAGTCAGCTTGTTAGTGACTGGGTCAAAAGCAGGAGTCTACGCAGTGAGCATTCTGCCTGAGATGCTTGGAAAATATGTGAATTAGGAAGCCTTTGGGGTATGCAGCTACAGCATTTTAAGTTGCTTTGTAACCTCAAATTAGTACACTGTAACATAAAGGCCTTGTTCCAACATGAGCAAAACAAGAATATCAGGGAAATTCTCTTAATTGAAAATTAACACAGACTGAAAGTGGAATGCAATGTTGGATCTGAGTGCTGAGATTTACCAGCTCCATGTGAAAGAAGTGGCAAAATGAGTAGCAACCTCTTGACTACTAGAATGAAGTTTAATGACCCTGCAAGGTCAGTAAAGATAAGTGTAATGGCTACAAGCTGTGATGAATGTATGGGTGTTTCAGACAGTACATTTATATTTATCCTGAAAGCACAGACGCTAATCTAAGTTTATGCCCCTGAGCATTAAACAATCTGTGTATATCATATCTTACAATGCACACAAGTCTTTTGAAACCTGTGGGAATGTTTTTGAGAAAAGTGGTCAGAATTCTCAGATTATTGTCAAACTCAGTTGTCTGTAACTGACAGAAACGTGATGTTTTGATGCACGGATGATTCACACAATTTTCAAGAATGAAAAACCACAGGAAGAAGATGGTGCAATGGCTGGAGGTATACTGTGATTTGTGCTGACTAACTGATAATAATTAAAAATTAGAAAAGGTTTCTCTTTTTTGAAACTCATACTTTAAGGACACCCTTGCATCTATCAGGAACAAATAAGTGGAAGATAACTACTGGAGATAACTACTGGTAATAAGCAGAACCAAATCTAAATGTTACAAGTGCCCTCTGAGGATATGTGGCAAGTTGCAAAGTAGAGTCCAACGTCAGTATGAGGCAGTATCCGAGATAGATAAACTTCAGTCGGAAAGGAAATTAAGGCAGCGTTTTAAGGATTGCTAAGCACTACCAAGAAATATTTAAATTACATCCTCGTGTTGAGGCTAATACATGCGTAGAGTTACAGAGTCATAGATTGGTAGAGATTTACAACATGGAAACAGATCCTTCGGTTCAACTTGTCCATGCCGACCAGATATCCTAAGTTAATGTTGTCCCATTTGCCAGTTTTTGGTCCGTATCCCTCCAAACCCTTCCTATTCATATACCCATCCATATGCCTTTTAAATGTAATTGTACCAGCCTCCACCACTTCCTTTGGCAGCTCATTCCATACACGTACCACCCTCTGCATGGAATGTTGGCCCCTTAGGTCCCTTTAAATCTTTCCCCTCTCACCCTAAACCTATGCCCTCTAGTTTTGGACTCACCCACCCCTGGGAAAAGACCTTGTCTGTTTACCCTACCCATGCTTCTCAAGATTTTATAAACCTCTATCAGGTCACCCCTTAGCCTCGGACGCTTCATAGCCCCAGCCTACTCAGCCTCACCTTATAGCTCAAACCCTCCAAACCTGGCAACACCCTTGTCAATCTTTTCTGAAGCCTTTCAAGTTTAACAACATGTTTCCTATAGAAAGATGGGCAACAAATGGTGACCTTGCCAGCAATGCCCACATCCATAAAAGAATTAAAAAAAGTAAGAGGCTATTCAGGTGGGAATTCTCATCGGCTAAAGGATTTGTTCACAGGCATGATGATTTTGTCTCAAAGGTTTTAAATCTTCACCCGCAAAGTAAAACAAGAATAGTGTTACAGGATTACAGGAATACAGGTTAGATTACAGGAATCAAATGCAAATTTACACCTCTTGGCTCAGTACCTCTTATGGTTCAGTTGATTAAGGTATTGCTCATCATGGAATTAAATCAGAACAGGAAGGTTCCAGGTCCCATGCCTGGTCTCAGTTAGTTGACTTCAGTGGGCATAGCAACTAAAGTACTGCATATTTGAATAGAGAAATGTTGACCAGGATTCCTCTCTGATTGCTACTCAGTGATCCTGACTGAAAGTCTGCAAGTATATCGATCTTGAGTGACAAGATTAGGCACAGCTCTGACATTCCAGTCCTTTCCAAGGTAAACATTTACTATTTGGGCTGATATGCAGAATCATATCCAAGCAAGAGGGACTCTTAAAGATAGGATGAGAGACAATTTGCAGTATGTTTTTTGAAAAATTCTAAAACCATTTTAGAGTACACTCTTTTGCAGATTAAATTGAAATGATATCACAAATTATCAAATTGTATAAAATGTTTGAATTAATCACTCTATTAACATTTCTAAAGCTCTTCTTTCTCCTTTATTTAACAAAAACATCCAGTTGTGCTTTTAAACACCTTTTTAAATCAGATTAAAAGTGGTAGCAAGTAATTGTGGACTGAAATAGAGTAGGCATCTTTGGTGAAATAATGGTCCTTTGTTCATTATGCAAAAGGTTGCAGAGCACCATGTCCCTGTGAAAATGGTAAAACCTTTGGTTAATGATTAACAGTTTTCAACTAAATCTGCAAATGACACCTCATCAGTTCCAGCACTGACAGAGATAAAGTTAAAAATGACTAGTCAAACTGGACGATATCCTCACTAGAGCTTTACTGATACAGCATTCCTGTAAAAGTGGAAAAACACTGCTCACTTGAATTTGTTGTGATTCCCACGATTGAGTTGGATATTACAGACAAAGCCTGAGATGGGAGCAATCTCTACATCTGAACCAATGATCTTCAAAGACCACTGAGTCAACCATTAAAAGCTTTAAAATGATGACATCACCAGCCTATACTGCACAATCTCCAATTTCCCATTTCTGGTGGTAATGATGATAATGATTTATCGTTTGAAGTTTCAGGCCACCAAAGGATCCACCCACAAACCTCTGTAAATTAAAGCAGGAGATTGCATGTGTTTGAGCCATCAAACATATGGCATTTCTTTATTTCGTACTTTTGGTTTTGGTGTGCCCTTCAGCTTGGGAACATGCTTAACAGATTCTGCTTAAAGTATGAAGTCAAACCGGCCTGTATCATTGTAATGTGGAAATCCAGAAGCATAGAAACCAGCTTGATTTGATCATCATTCTACAGTTCTGTTTGTTTGGGTTTTGATTCACAGCGTGAGACCTCATATGGTGAAATAATGTGGCATATTCTGAATAACAAAAAACAATAGCTACAGAACAAATAGTGTTGACTTTCGGTCCTGAACTGAACATCAGAAGCATCTAAGAAAAAGAAGAGATTTTATTCTCTACAAAAATGCTCAACCTGCTTTGTCCGCCATAACTGCATGAGTTACACACTGTGAAACTAATCGGATAAGGCAGATCCAGTATTTGGTCCTTACTCAGTCAACTGGTCTTAAGTTAGGGCAGCAATGAAGGAGATTCAAATTGGAAAGAAATAACTTTGTTATGATAGTGGTTGCTATCCTTTCTAGAGACACTTGTGTATAAATAAAACCATGACTTGGTTGATGTGCCTATAATCTCATAGTCATAATTAAATATCAATATCTGGACATCTATGTTGAAGGTTGATTCTTTCGCTAAATGACCAACAATTGCCAGTGCTTTTTGAAACTATCCTGAGATGAAGAGATAAAATGTGTTTACTACAATTGATTGGTGATTGTTATTTGTCATTGAATTCCTGCCTGTTCTTTCTTTGAAAAATGTACTTTATTCATAAATTATCTATTAATATGTTACTGAACAGTTCAAGTCAGATATTGCAGAAAATGTAACAAAAATATTACATTTCTCATTTTAACATTGCACTCTTAGGGGCTTCCATTTAAATACAAAATTAGAATATTAGAAATATGAGTAGAAACTATTTACATTCCAACACAAGCGACGAGTCTCCTAAAAGTTAACAGGTCCTCGGACACTGTGGAAAATGGTGGCTTTTCCCATAGTGCCTAGACAGTGATTGCTCCAAGCTTGGTCTCTCGGTACATAATCCTGGACCTTGCAATGCATCAGCTTGTAACACTTGGTCAAAGTCAAATTTTCAATGTTGAAAAACCAACAAGTTTTGGGCAAAGAATATCTTTCATCAGTTTGATAGTCCTCCTGGCATAGATGATGTTTGTCCCAGTATGTGTCCCAGGAACAGGCCATTGAGCACAGAGTCCTAGATCACAAAGCTTTTCAGGAAAAACCTAAACAAAAAACACTGCATTCTCTCTTCAGATCTTCTTTGCAGAAGGAGATCTGCAATGGTGTCTTCACCACCACAGCCACCTTGACGGCAATATGTGTTGGTGGGCACTTTAAAGATTTGACAGATAGTGCTTTTCTCAAGACCAGCCAAGCTACATTTTGGTGCTTGTTGAAAAGTTCCAGCAGCAAGGCATTCTGCCAAATGATTTTGAGTGTTGGCTCAGGGAACCATCCAACAGGATTTCTCTTCTCCCTTCTCCACAGAGCCTCGAGGAATTGACATGCTGACCATTGTCTGATAAACTTGTAGTCAAAGGTGTTTCTCTATACACACCTTTCCATGAGGAATAAATGGTGAGGTATAGCTCCGTGACAACATGGCCAAACCCATTCTTTGCAACATTGGAAAGATAGCACCTCTGCATGTGGTGATACTTACAGTTTGTGTATCAAGGGTCTACACACAGCTTGATGTAGCTGCACATGAAGGTGGCCACCAGGCTGAGGATGACATTAGCTAGGTTCTTTGAATGTGGATTTTCTACATGTTGTCCTTGAGGACATAATCCAACTTTTATCTCCGGATGAAATAGAAGATGGTTCAGGTGACTGTTGCAGTCCAGACCTGGGAATGGGCTGAACCTGCACCATGTTCAGTCACACACCTCATAGCTGATGACCAGGTTTCTCTCTGAAATGGAGAAGGACCAGAGCTCCCAGATACTCAGATTCTGCCTCATCTTGGTGATACATTCCTTCCATGTTTGAGCACATCACTCGGCCCCTCTTACCCATATGCCCCAGCAGTTTCAGGTAATTTGACCAGACAATGAAGGGGCTGAAGGATTGGGGGTTAGCCAGTTCCCATGTTGTCATTTATTTTAGCTCCTGAGCCAGTTTGAATGGCCACAGATGCTTAGAGTCTGTGCACCGACAGTGAATTCAAGCAGAAAACAGTGACATTATCCATATAAAGGGAGATTTTGACTTGCAGGCCTCTTCTGACCTGGATAGTCACTCTCGCAAGCCCACATCCTTCATGAAGAACTGGACAAAATACTCTATCCAACATACAATCAAGACAGGAGAAAGAAGGAAACTGTACCTGACTTCAGATTTGATTAAACTTTCTGATTCCCACCTAATGACTGAGATTGTGCTCCTGGTGCTTGTGTAGAGCAGTTGGATCAGATTGCACTTTTCCTCCCTGAAGCCCAATTTGGAATGGACATGTAAATGTTAAATATTATGTCAAAGGCCTTCTCCTGGTCCAGAATAATGAAGCAAGTGTCCACTCCTCGGTAGATGATCATATCCCGATCATCCTGCATAGTACAGTGCAGGTCTGGTCAGGATGAATCACTGACCCCACAGTAGACCTGATCCAGTTGATGATGACCTTGAACAGAATTTTCTAGTCTACATTCAGTAAGGAGATTGATCACAAATTCCTTATTCCCTCCCTCTCTCCCCCTTTCTTGTAGATGCCCTTCCTCATGGATTCACCAGAAGCATACTCTCTTGGCTGTTCAAACCCCATGGATCTGATTACAATGCAGCAGAAGAGCTGTGGATTCTGGAGCTTTCCTCTTCTCAGAGAATCAAGGGCCTTAGTTAGCTTGCTCCAAGATAGTCACATATCCAGACTCTCACATGTACTGTTGTCTATGATCTCTGTAATAAATGACAGAAACAACTGGGAGCCTGTGCTGTCTGTGGTCTTCATGTCATACAATCTGACATAAAAAGATTTACCGATCCTCAAAACGTCAGACTCCAATGACTCTGCAGAGCCATCGTCTTCCTTTGGGCTGCTGATCACAGAGTTCTTCCTGTGCATCTCCTAGAAGAAAAAACATGAGCACATCTCATTGTGATCCATGGAGTGAACCCTGGTCCTGAAGATTACTTCCAAGTCTCCCAAGGTAAACAGCAAGGCTTGCTGGCTCTTTAATTCTTGGAGCTCCTCCTTGACATCAACCTCCATCTCCTGCAGCAGGAACGGGTTCTACGGGTTTTCTGGCAATTTCTCTCATTTCTCCTTGTCCTTCTGAAGAAACTCTTGATGCATTGCTAGACAGAGTCCGCTGTGTTACTGAGCAGACTAAAGTGAACCTTGTGTGTAATCCTGTCATGGTTGATCTAAAAGTGCTTGATGGTGACACTGTGAGACAGCACTGACATTCCTCGCCTAGAAACACATTTATATAACTGATATTCAACAACTGCTGATACAACATACATCCAGATAGGTTGATGATTTAGTATTCCCAGTGCAGAGCTTAATGAAAAGGGTGTATAAATCAAGATTTGAGCATTGAGGCCAATGCACTCAATTCGTAGTTGCTTGATTTTCAGTCAATTAATGAAGAAAAAGTCAAACAGATACCCTTTGGATGCACAGAAACATGACTGCTGAGTGTCTTGCAGGAATATATTTTGTCCATCAGTAAGAGCTCTGTTCAGCACAGAAAAAAAACTACAGAATTTCTTCATAAGATATGTAAATTTCTCCTTCCTTGCTGCGAATTATGAAATTTTAAGCTCTATTAACAGGCATTGTGGTACAAATATACCAAATATGTACTAGTACATGTGTCTGGTCTTAACTGTACAAGACATCAATAAATTATAAGCTTGAAAGTAGAATGCAGAACTTTCCATGTGTTGGAAAATTTAAAAAGGAGTCCTTGAAAGTTCTACAGTGAAAGGAGAACAACTTAACAAACTATTCTCCCATAATTCCTGAAAATGTTAACAAAAAGACAAATTGGGCAAACAAATAATGATCAAGCCTCACTCTTCAAGTCATTCAGGGCAGTTGAGGACCTCAAATATCTTACTTAGGTTTCTGTGACACAAATACTGATGGCATTGTTTACAAAAATTGCACAACTATTTATTTTCTCATGTCAAGTAGGAAGCAGTTCAGATATTTAACAGGTATAGCCCACTTAAAACATAATCTATCAATACTGGCTAATATACCCACATTTTTGTTGACAGCAATTTCTTCACTGTTTCCATTAAATAACATAACTTAATAACAGGAGGAGTTAGGTGGAGAAAGGTTCTGTGTAGATCTTTTAAGTTGAGGAATTGTAATCATGAGAGCACCAGGGAAGAGGAGACTGAGCAGATTCTGAAACAACCCTCATCTGCACTTGCTTACAGTACAGTTTGCATGGAAAGGAAATTACTGTAGTGAAGTAGACTTCTTGATTTTCCTTTAATTGTAACCATTACTGTAATTCTGAGTCACAAATGTCTTTTGTAAACTCTTTGAATAAGCTCTTATATTCTCAAATGCTCCCACCTCCAATTCTCACCACCCCTGCTGCACTATATCTGCCATACACACACACGTGCCCACACACAAACACACACCTACTATACACACATACAGAAAAATACACCTGTTGTATACACACATATACAGAGGGTTCTGATATAACGCAATAGTTCCATTCCCAATGACCCTGTATTATAAGAAAATTGCATAATAGCAGCACCATTTAAATTAATTGGGTTGCAATTGCATTATAGCCAATACAAGTTAGGAAAGTTTGTGCTCTACAAATAATGGTTTGAGTCCTTCAACTGCATTGAAGAACAGAGTGGTATGGTTGCTCACAGAGCCAAGGACATGGGTTTGATTCCAGCCTTGGCTGACTGTCTGTGTGGCGTTTGCACATTCTCTCTGCATTTGTGTGGGTTTCCTCCCATAATCCAAAGATGTACAGGTTAGGTGAGTTGATCATGCTAAATTGCTCATAGTGTTCAGGGATGTGCAGGATAGGTACATTTGTCAGGGGGAATGGGTCTGGATGGGCTATTTTGTAGAAGGTCGGTGTGGCTGAAGGGCATGTTTCCACATTAGGGACTCCATGATTCAATGAAATGCGAGTCATCGCAGAACTGACTATACACAAACGTATACCTGTCATGTACACACAAGCGCACTATTTTCCTTGTTTTTAAGTACCTTTATATCAGGAAAAAGTGCAATATTTACAGTACTAATCATAAATAAACTGAATTGATAGGAGAATGAAGTCTCTCAGGAATCCAAATAGAGTGTGACTAGATCTGTGCAATCAGATTCAAAAACACACCAGACTGAAATAAAGGGGAGATAGTGCCGTAGTGGTAATGTCACTGGGCCAGTCACCCTGAATCACAGGTTAATGTTCTGGAGTCATGGATTTAAATCCCATTAGGCAGATGGTGAAATTTGAATTCAATAAAAATCTGGAATAAAAAAAGCCAGCACAGGGGTGACCATGTAAATACTGTCAATTTTTGTTAAAGTGCCAGTTGGTTCACCAATGTCCTTTCAGGGAAGGAAATCTGTCATCCTTACCTGGACTACCCTGGCCCACATGTGACTTCAGATCCACAGCAATGTGGTTGAATCTTAACTGCTGTCTGTAGTCAGTCATGGGCAAGAAATGCTAACCTAGCCAGTAATAACCATAACCTGTGAACAAATAATATAAACTAATGGTGGAGGTTAGAAAATAGTTTGTCATTATGTGATAATAGTAGGGCTCTGGGGAGAAGGCAGCTGCTGTGTTTCTTTTTATATTTACCCCGACCTCTCCATTTCTCTCCTAAGGTTGGTAATTCATGCACTGGATTTTTGCAGAGGGTGTGCAAAGATTGGAATTTCTTGGCTTGCTGCACCTACCTAGAGGGAAACATTTTTAATACTCGGATTTTCATTTATTGGGAGGGGGACATGAGGGGTTATGCAATGGGTGCTTGAGTTGGGCCCTCTGCCTTTCGAAACAATGTGGAGGCAGCCACAGAGGCTATTATTTGTCGAGTTGGACAGTTTAAAATACCCAGCTCAGTCCCCTAGGATTTCATCTCAGTTGTAATAAGAGCAGATGGGTTCTCTAGGCCTCAACTCCTAGTCACATCCATGCCATCTCATACACACCCCCTTCAGCTCTTATACTCCCCATGACAATCTATGCCCCTTTACTCAGTCATATAATCCCATGAAAATTTAGTGTAACTCATGTGACTCATAAATGCTACTTATTTCAAGGTTAGACACAAGTGCTGGTCATCCCATGAAAGAATATTTTAAAAATGCCAGATAATTGATAAGGTTATGCCTTCATGTTCTTTCAGTAAATCAAATGGTCACCAATGTTGGAGATCGAAAGTGGTCAACAAATGCAATTATTAAACTGGAATAACTGCATGTTACAGCTTTGTCAGGAGAACTGCAAAAATATTAGGTAAACATTGTGTTTCTACTATTATCATATTTCACAAAAATCAATAATCTTTGACTTAAATGTGACGTATTTGTGCATAAGTAATTGAACTTGGCTGGACAATTTGAGATGGCAGTTAATCAAGTGTACAGTATTTTGGGCATAATAGGGGTATAGAGTAAAACAAAAGAAAGGAAACTATATTAAACATCCACAGATCTGGCCTCACCTGGAACATTACATTCAGTCTGAACATGAGAATTTGGGAAAGTGCAGAAAAGATGCACAAAACTAGTTCTAGAGATGAGAAACTCTAGATATGTGGAAAGATTGGAGAAGTTCTTTCGAGTGAAGAATAGGCTGAGAAGAAATGTGATAAAGGTATTTAAAATCATTTGGGACAGAGTAGATATGGAGAAACTGTCCCACTGGTGGATGGATTGAAAATCAAAGGGCACTGATTCAAAGGTAATTGACAAAAGAAGCAATTGTGATATGAAGAAAAACTTTCTCATACTTTAAGTGGATTGGATCTGGAATGCAGTATGAAGGAGACAAGGTCAATTGACGCTTTCAAAAGGGAATTACCTGGACAGAAAATATTACCAGGGCTGCAGAGAAAAGGTGAATTGCTCCTTTGGAGAGTTAGCACAGATAGAGTCGGCTTTCTGTGTCATAACTAAGTGTGGTGCACGGTGGCTCAGTGGTTAGCACTGTTGCCTCACAACACCAGAGACCCGGTTTGATTCCAGCCTTGGGTGACTGTCTGTGTGAAGTTTGCACGTTCTCCCTGTGTTTGGGTGGGTTTCCTCTGGGTTCTCTAGTTTCCTCCCACAATCACAAAAGATGTGCAGGTCAGGTGAATTGGCCATGCTAAATTGCCCATTGTGTTAGGTGGCAGGCAACATCCGAGGAGCAGGAGAGTAGACCGTTCAGATCTGATGAAGGCACTTGCCCAAAACGTTGACTCTCCTGCTCCTCGGATGCTGCCTGACCTGCTGTGTGTTTCCAGCACCACACATTCAACTCTAATCACAAGAATCTGCGGTTCTTACTTTTGGCTGGTCCAGGCTGCATGATTAGATTAGATTAGATTACTTACAGTGTGTAAACAGGCCCTTTGGCCCAACAAGTCCACACCGACCCTCCGAAGAGTAACCCACCCAGACCCATTCCTCTACATTTACCCCTTCACCTAACACTATGGGCAATTTAACATGGCCAATTCACCCAACCTGCACATCTTTGGACTGTGGGAGGAAACTGGAGCACCTGGAAGAAACCCACACAGACACAGGGAGAATATGCAAACTCCACACAGTCAGTTGTGCGAGGTGGGAATTGAACCTCGGTCTCTGGTGCTGTGAGGCAACAGTGCTAACCATTGTGTCACCATGCTGCCCACAACAATTTTGAACTTAAAAAACAAAAAAAGGTGATGGAATTTTATTTTTCATGCAATGATCATGTTAATGTCATTCCAAATTCTCGAGTTGATTGGTAAGCCATTTCAGAGGACATTTAACAGTCAATCCACATTCCTGTGGTTCTGAAGTCACATGTAGATTTAAACAACTCTACGTTTTATGACAATCATAGCACAATTATCATTAGTCAGCATCTAATTCCAAAATTTTATAGAATTCAAATTTCACCATCGACTGTGATGGGATTCCAACCCACATCCCAAAGTGTTTTTCCAAAGCAATGTCCAGTCGAGATTACCATGACATCAAGATCACTCCCTGCATATGTAGAAAGGTTGGATGGATTTGGTGTTTTTCCACAGAAACTGGAAGATTGAAAGGGGATTTCACCAAATAATGTAGAATTCTTGAGATCTGATAGGGTGGATGATATGAGAATGTTGCACACAATTTTCAAATTAAACATATGTATTTTTTATCCCATAGGATTGTGACTGCTTTGTGGTTCATTATATTTAAACAAAAGAGCTGATTAGATTTCAGACAAATATAGATAAAGAACATGGAGTGAGTGGAAAAAGACTGATTTGAGGTAATAAATCAGTCATGATCATAATGAATGGGAGAGCATGCTAGAAGCGTTGAATGGCCTTTATAAAAAAATGAACACGAGTAGAGCACACAGTGGACTGAAAACCAGCATTGGAAGGAAACAGTAGCAAATGCCTTCAAGACCAAAACAAAATTAAAGCAAGTGAATGCATAGAGCCCACCATAAACTGGCGAGATTCTAGATTAACAATAATGTAATGGACTTTTCATTTCCTTCTGTAATGGCGTTGCAAGCCACTCAGTACAAGGGCAATTAGGGATGGGCAACCACAGGCATCCACTCCCTCCACTACCAACATTCAGTATTTTCAGTGTGTACTATCCACAAAAAATTCACTAAAGATCCATTGATGGCACCTTCCAAATCCACAACGACTTCCACCCAGAAGGTCAAGTGCTGCAGATGCCTGGGAACACCATTACCTGCAAGATCCCCCTCAAGCCACTCACCCTCCTGACTATTATATCACCATTCTTTCACTGTCACTGCATCAAAATCCTGGAATTGTGGCACTTTGGGTCAACCTAAAGCATGTGGGCTACAATGGTTCAAGAAAACAGCTCACCACCATCTTCTCAAGGGCAGGTAGGGATGGGCAATAAATGCTGGCCAGTCAGTGATGCCCAAGTCCCATGACAGAATAAAAAATCCCAGCCTTGAAGTCTTCTGCAATAAAGAGCTCCACAGATTCACTACCCTCTGAGAAAAGAAATCCTACATCTCTGTTTAAATGAGTGATCCCTTCTTCTGAGAAGGGTCCTGAACTCCTTGATAAGGGGAAACAACATTTCTGCATCTCCCTGCCATATCCCCAAAGAATCTTATAAATTTCAAAATGGTCACTTCTCACTCTTCTGAATTCCAAATAAGTAAAGGCCAAACCTATTCAATTTCTTCTTGTAAGACAGTCCCTCAATACCTTGCATTAGCGTAGTGACTGCCTCCAATGCCAACCTATCTTTCTTTATATACGGACCCAAAACTATTCATTCTATTCCAACTCTGGTCTTGAGATCAGCACTTCTGCAGCTTCTGTACTTCACTTGATATGTTAAACTGAGATTCTAGTACCCTCTTGAGCAAGTGTGTAAAAGATCCATAACTATTCAAGGAAGAGCACAGGAATTCTCCAAAGATCCTCACCAATATTAGATTTCAACCAGAACTTAATAAAAAAACAAATGATCTGGTCATTTATTTCATTGCTGTTTATGGGAGTTTGTTCTGTGCAAATTGTTTGCTGGATTTTCCACATCACAAGAGTGATTTCACATCAAAAATAATAGTTGGCTATAAAAATAATTTGGAATGTTCTAAGGTTGCAAAAGGCATTAAATAGGTGCAATATTTTTTCTTTCTGTCATGTATTGTAAACAGACGCAGAAAGAGTTGCCATAATCTGTTTCAAGTTAACATGTGCTGAACAAACAACATTGTAAAAAATGCTTCAATTCCGGCTCTAGGTTTCCATCGATCAACCAAAGAGTTCTGACATCAATTTAATTATTGTTGCAGGTAAGGAATAATGAATTGGCTAACATTCAGTATGTAGGTTCAGCAAAAAATTCCATTGTATTCAGCTCCACAAATGGATTTCTAAATGTTCATTCCCCACTGCTACTATTAAAATATCTATATTAGCTTTCCCATTTAAGAAATTTAATGTACATCCCAGACTTCAACTGTATATTCATCCTCTCCCTCACACCAATTTAAATGGAAACATTATATCCATATTTAGATTCAGAAAATACATGGTACCCGACATTAAAACAAATCTGGTGGGTTCTTAATTTTGAGGTGAGAGAAGGAAAAGCTAGACAGAATTTTCTAATAATTGTATAAACGGCTTGTCAATGTTAGGGGAGATCTTTAGTAAGAAATGCAAAACTAAAATAAAGAACTGTAGTTGCTAGAAATCTGAAACCAAACAGAAGGTGCGGGAGAAAGCCAGCAAGTCTGGTGGCATCTATGGGAAGAGAAACAGAGTTAATTCTTCGAGTCCAGTGACGCTTCACCAGAACTGTCAATATCAGTGCAATTATGGGCTTCCCAAAGCTGGAAAAAATGATGATATGTTTAAAAATTATTGTTTGCTTAATTCTGAGATAAGATATTAAAGCTTAGTAACATACATTCTATTCAGCTTTTTATTCAGCTCCTTAAACATATTCTCCCATTCAGTTCTATCATACCCAGTCAGTAACTCATCTTCATTTATTAGTTCCTTTTCTATATTCTTTGAAGGCCTCATTTGACAAGTTGCTACTGACCAACAATGGATAATTTCAGAAAGTTCCAGATTTGCGTGATCTGATATTTCCAAAAAAATGCTTCCTGATTTCAATTCTAGATGGTCAAACCCTTTTATCCAAAATATATCCCCTTGTTTTGGGCAGCACAGTGGCTCAATGGTTAGCACTGCTGTCTCACAGTGCTAGGGACCCAGGTTTGATTCCACCCTCAGGCAAATGTCTATGGATTTTGCACATTTTTCTTGTGCCTGCATAGGTTTCCTCTGAGTGTTCTGATTTCCTCCCACAGTCCTAGGATGTTCAGATTAGATAGAATGATTTTGCTAAATCACCCATAGTGTCCAGGGGTTTGCAAGCTAGGTGTAATAGCCATGAGAAATACAGCGTTACAGGGATTGTGAGAGTCTGGTTGGGATGCTATTTGGAGGGTTGGTATTGAATTGATGGGCTGAATGGCCTGCTTCCACACTCTTGGGATTCTATGGTTGCTAGAGTGAATTGAGTTAGACAGAAGGGTTTATTTCTGTGCTTTACATCTCTGTGACTCTATGACTGTGAAGCAAGTGGGACTTGAACCTTCAACCAGGGACTCTTGGTAATATGACATTGACTACAGAAATTTGTGAAGGAAGCTCATCATCACTTTCCCAAGACAAATTAGGGATGGTCAATCCTAGTCAGTGACATGCACATCTTGTAAATGATTTATTAAAAGTACTGTTTGTAGGACACAATGAAGAGGACTACTTTTGGATTGTTTTTGTGCCTACCTACTAATGATTTTAATATTTTGTGTCCATTGATGTGCAAATCCTCTTGGTCTCACACAGCTCTTAATGGTGAATGACTAAGAAAATATTCAAATATTCAAATGTGGCTTTCTAGACCCACATGTTTCACCTTATTAAACTTTATTATTCACAGCTTCATCCACTGAATCTATGTCCTTTTGCAACTCTTTGTTGTCATCTACATAACATACACCTCTTTATCCAAAAACAAATAAAGCCTCCTTCACCCAATCACATATATTGAAAGGTTAAGACTGCAGTGGATATCTGTGAAACACAACAACCAATCAGGTTACAGTCTCATTAACCTTACTCCTATGCCTAAATATTTTTCAGCCAATTACAACAAAGTATTCTCCAATTCTGTGTCACTTCAACGTTGTTAGCAACCTTTAACATGGAAATATGAAAAATGCCTCCTGGAAGTCAAATTAAACAATATCCAGAGAACCATGAGAAAGTGAAGACTGCAGATGCTGGAGATCAGAGCCAAAAAGTGTGGCACTGGAAGAGCACAGCCAGTCAGGCAGCATCCGAGGAGAAGGAGAGTCGACATTTCAAGCATAAGCCCTTCATCAGGAATCCATAGAACGTCCACTATCATCACATGCTGTTCTTCAGATGCAAAGTGGACCTGATAAATGTCTGTGCAAAAGATAATATCAATATGGCAGCATCAGATAGCCTTTTAGAACAACCATGATAATGCTCTTGTAGTGCAGTGGTAGTGTCTCTACCTCTGAGCCAGGAGGCTTGGATTCAAGTCTCACTTGCTCCTGATGTGTGCCATAACATCTCTGAAAGGTTGATTTAAAATATCTATCGGGTGATGGTCATGTACTGGCAATAGCATGAGACTAGTAACACAGAACCCGAGGCAAATGTTCTGGGGCATGAGCTTGAATCCCGCCATGGTTGATTGTGAAATTTGTATTCCTTAAAGTCAGGGATTAAAAATAAGCTAAAACATCCACTATCCATTATGTTGGAGTACTCCGTACTTCAACTAGATTGTTTAGACGTGACTTAATCTATCACAAGTCAGGTTTGACTCTGATCAGCTCATATGTGTCTAAGTGCTCAACTACTTGGCCTTTGAGATTGATTCATGCAATTTCCCCACATCGGATATTAAACTGACAAGTCTGAAGTTACCTGGGTTCTCTTTTCCTCCGTTTAGTGAGATATCATCACTTAGTAATTTAAAACAGTGCTTTATGTTGCCTGCTACTGGTACAAATGAGTCCAGCAAAGAATCGATGAATTCGGGACAGGAGAAGTGAAGAAACATGAAGGAGAAAGAAGATATATGAGGAATCTTTTGGAATTTGAAAGATGACTGCACTACATTTAACTTCACTCTTGTGGCTGATAGATAATGAGAACTCTTGCTGATGTTTTCTTTGAATTCTGAATTTTTCCATTTGAATCCTAATTTTCAGCATTTCACCAGATTCCTCTCCACCCATCTATATTGCAAATCACACCTAATTTTTGACAAATATGAAGAAATTATTTCAGCTTAATAGTTACATAAACTATTTTGCTTTTGATCATTGACAGTATTATGTTTAAGATAATCAGATCTCAGAAATGTCAGCTGAGGATTATACAGAGTTAACAATATGTGCCAGCATTACATATAATGCTTGGGCAGTTTAGGATAATCAGCAGCTTTCTTTAAGAGAAACCTTAAATTAATTGTTCAGTACTTAGTGACCTGACTGGTACTGCAGAGTTCTCTTTCTCTGTTCCAACCGTTTAATAAATGCTCAGAAATGAGCCATCGCTGGCTGATTTGTAACAGGAAACAAGTACAATAAAGGCACTGAAGATAAATGTGAGAAGTATGTGTCTCTGTATGGGTCTGGGAGCATCAACAACATGACTTGAAAAACAATATTGTCTCCAATCACTTGCTACTGCCACGATATTTTCAATACGGAATGTCTGGGAGATTTTTCATACACCCTGACAAAGGCAAAGTGAATCTATTTGGATTTCTCATTAACAATCAGTTACTGTTTAACAACAGTGGCTGACGACTGGTGACAATTCGGCCTCATTTTGCTGCATTTGCAAGAGAAGAGTGTGGAATGTTAGGGAGGTTATATTTCTAAGGAAGTATTTCATCAGCCCTGTAAAAGATATGAAGCACAAAGCATAGACACAAGAGGAACACAAAGAAGCCCTTCCAAGTGATTAAAGTCAGTCATTTGAGGGCCTCTAGATTTAGAAATGTGAGAACCATGTTTACACTGTTGAGTTGAATTGCATGTAACAGTGACATTGTGTCGCCAGACTATTGCTGAAGCTATTTCACCATGATGCAATGCTCTAGCTGAGATTAGTAATGCAAGAGTATTAGAAAAGAATTGTAGTTAAACAATGACATAAAAGTACTGCATGTTTATCTGATACAGGTAAAACAATTCCATTTGAGCTATTGCTATATATAAACAAATTCAAAAAATAGCATTGTTTAATTATTGCACATCGTCCTCTTTCCGAACCACTTACTCTTTCTTCAAACGGTTTTCCAGCAGCCAACTCTGATAAACTTTGGTGAAAGATGATACTGTAGTGAGAAGTATGCCAGTTGGTTTAGAACTGTGCTGCAATGACTACATTGCCTTTGATATCTGCAGCCTACTCCAATATTTTCCTGCCCAATCCTCCTACTTTCCATCTTCTATGTCCTAATTCCTATTAACTAAATCCTGACTTTAACCAGTTTTGTTCATGACCCCCTAAGATTCCTGGTTTGTATTAGATGCTGGTCTGACAACTATTGGGTTTTTAAATTCTCATCCACGTTTCCAAATCCTTCTGTGATTTCAGTTTTCACTATCACTGTAACCAGTCCAGGCCTTACTACCCTCTGGTGTACTTAGTATTCTCCAGTTCTTACAGTCCCTGATTTTAATTGCTCCACCACTTGCCGTCTTGTCTTAGTTGTCTAGATCCTAAGTTCTGGACTTCCTTCTTGAAATATGTTCATTTTCTTCATACCACTCTTCCCTATAAAAACTCTTTTTAGACAGAGCAGATATTCTCTTCACTCTGAGACCCTGTCCTTGGGTGCTAGTCTCTCCTGCTATTGGAAACATCTTCTCCACATTCACGACTGAAAGTTGGTCTTTGTCTCCACGAGGATTATGAGGGGGTCATTCTTATTGATAACATCATGGAGGGATGCATCTGCAGCCAGCACATTGGTAAGGATGAGGTCAAGTGTGTTTTTCCCTCTTGTTAGTTCCCTCACCACCTGCTTCAGACCCAGTCCAGCATCTCTGTCGATTAGGACCCGACCAGCTATATCAGTGGTGCTGCTGTTGAGTTACTATTGATGTTGGCAGTGAAATCTACATTATGCACCCTTGCCATTTTTAGTACCTCTTCCAAGTGGTGTTCAACATGGGGGTGCACTAATTCATCAGCTGAGGCGAAGTAGTATGTGGTAATCAGCAGGATGTTTCCTTGTCCCAGCTTTGAGTGGATAGATACCATGAAGTCCAGAGTCAATGCTGAGGACTCCCAGGACAACTCTCTCTGACTATATAGCACAGTGTTGTCACTCTTTTTGGGTGAGCCCTACTGGATGGGACAGGATGTACCTGGGGTTGGACATTGATCTGTAAGATAAGATTCCGTGAGTATAATTCTATGAATCATCCTTTGTCTATCTGTCTTAGTGACATTAGGCAATGATGTGTTTTGGTCTTACCTGTGTTTTTAAATATATGCAAACAAATAAAAAGTGCCAGTGTCCTTCTTGCCTTTTCCTCACTCTTACTTCCCCCTTTGTCTCAAAGTTAACTCCAGGTTGGAATATGCCTGCAAGGATACTTGCTGCTCCAGTCCATTCTTCCTTTATATCACTGTGAAGCATCACATTCAACTCTGATCCCATTCTTTCTGACATCTGCAGAATTTCCTCTTCCAAACAGACAGTGCTCTACAACAATTAGAAGCAAGAAGCTAAGTTGATTGCTTCTGACCTAAGCCAGGAGCACTGAGGTTAATTGTAGTGTGCAGCACTGTGGGTGAGCTCAACACACTCTAACACAGCTATCCTTTGAGTTTTGTCAAACAATTTTCATGTAAATAAAATGTTATAAGTATTATTTTTCTAGATTTAAAATAATGGCAATTTTGACTGAATTTCATTTATTTTTACAGTCAAGCTTTTGTCTATGACTTCAAATGATTCATGTCAAGTTTATTGCATCATTAGCTCTTAGTAGAAGCATCATAATTTAAGGCACATTATAAAACAATACTGCAAATTCACAAACTGAATATACAAAGTAATTACAAAATGTACTTTTCTCATGCTAATGACATTTCACTGCATCTGTGATAGCTGGTTATAAACAATAAGGCTGTTGGTTATTTAAAACTTTTAATAGTTACATAGATGCTTTGTTTTCAAGTTTGATAGAAAGTAGCTGTATATAAATAAATCATTTGATACCTCCCACAATGCAGGATTCTCATAGGATTACATTGTATTTAGCACTTAACAACCAAATAATAATATTTAAAATTACACTTAACTCACCACATAAACATTAACAGCTGCAGACAAGCAACATGCGAGTATTAAATGATCTTGGAAATCCCAGCTATAGTTAACAGTTTCACACTATTAAGCACTTCACCTGAATACAACAAAAGGAACATGTCTACTGAATGTATATGGATTTCCCCTCATCTGGCAGCCATTATTAACAACTTGCATTTATGCTGTACCTTTAAAATAATAAAACATCGCAAGATTCTTCACAGGAGTGTCATCAGTCAAAATTTGACAGAGATGCACATCAGAAAATATTATGCAAGGTGGCCAAAGAGCTTAAACAAAGAGGCAGATTACAAAGAACATTTTAAAGAGACATAGAGATGGGGCAGGTATAGGGAGAGAATTCCAAAGTTGATGGCCTAGGCAGCTGAGATACACATGCGCTTCAAGGCTGAGTGTAAGGGCATGCTAGTTCCCAGCATTGCAGTCTGGGAATGCGAAAGTTGCACCTGAACAAGAATGGCAGAAATGACCCTGTATGTTGTGCCAACAGATGTTTCAAGCAGAAACCACGTAACTAGACTATAAAAATTTCCTCTGTTATATTTTAAATTAGTTGGAAGATCCAAGAAAGCACAGCAACACATATAATCTTTCTGTGAAAAAGATGTCTTTGCAAATTGGTGTTTCTGATGACTGTTAAGTAGCCCGGTCTCCATACAGGTGCAGTGGGATGTTGTCTGACAATTAATAAGCCTTTTTCTTTCTTTGAAACAGGGACCGGCTTACAAAAGAAATTTACAAACTGGTTAAATTTGTTACTGTGTTTTCCCAGACTTTACAATTAGTTCAAAAATGAAGCTCATGCTGAAGCGATGTCATGGGTGTAACTGTGCATGCACAGATGGATAATGGCAGCTATTTTGCTTTGTAAACATACCATCTAGGCCATCACTTGTAAATCAATTAAAATCAGTGAGGCCAGAATTGGAGGACCAGAGATAATAATGACTGTTCTGATTCACCTTGTCAAAACCCAATCAAGTGCAGGTTTCACACTCAGTTATTGTAAGCACAACTGAAGATGACTACAAAAAATGCTAAAATTATATTGTTAAAACAATTGTAATGCTTAATCTCTATTACTTTTTGTTACAGTAACCATTACAAGGTCATAGCAATTGATCCTATTTATCCTGTCATTGCATGGGCCACATTACAGATAATTTAAATTGAATTTTTAATAATTGCAATTTTTATAATTGGTCAGTCTTATGATGGTGCAAATCTATTTATAACGAGTGGGATTATAAATATGCATTTACTGTCCACTTAATCCCATGAATATTAAAATTCTCAACACAATAGAAGGCCAATGCCTGATCTTTCAGTTTCCTGATAGGGCATCAACAATAATTCTATTGACTAAATCAGTGAGGACTGTGAAACTCAGTACAACACTCCGTACAGAACAATGAAATAACTCCTGCTTTCTTCACTGCTGGCACCTCCATTGCTCTTCACTGGCATTAACAGTTGATTTCCCTATACTTATAACATAAAATATATACTTTTGATATAATTATACATTAAGGTAATTATGCTCCAGCTCTCTCACGAGAACCATAGTCTTGCTGGCTGTATTCCATTATGTTTTGAGTTGGATGGAGCCAGATTGGTGATTGATACCAGGAAATATTTAGAGATAAGGATGTGAATGAACAAATACCAAATAATGATAGCTTAATGATCAAATGCTGCTTTCAGTAGAAATGCACTTTGCATCATTTTTAATTGGTAATCACTATTTTGCCTTTCCATATTTCAATTTACTGTCCTATTATTTATGGATTTATCGTCTTGTCAATCACTGGTGGTTGCTATCCTGTCATTTTCTACATCTAGGCTGTCAACCCTTGAAACCATCCGACCATTGCTAAACTTTCTATCCTATCATTACCTTTATCACTATCCTGTCAGTTCTTATATTGCTGTACTGTTATTACTTATATTCCTATTCTTTCATTCCTTCTTATCCTTATCCTGCCATTTATTAGTAGGACCTGTCCTGCAATTTATTACATCACTATTTTGTCAATAATCAGTGATTGTGGTCATGTTAATCACTTATTAGTGCTTAGCAGCGTTGCGTAAAGTCAAAAATCTCTCCATCAATGTCAGCATAATGAAGGAGCTGGTCATTGACTTCAGGAAGCAGAGTGGAGGGCATGCCCCTGTCTGTATCAATGATGTGGGGTGAAGACAGTTGAAAGCATCAAGTTCCAGGCAGCGATGATCTCCAGCAACGTGTCCTGATCCACCCACATCAATGTGATGGTGAAGAAAGCATAATAATGTCTCTACTTCCGTGGAGGTTAAAGAAATTTGGCATGTCCACAAGGGGTCTTACCAATTTTTATAGATGCACCATAGAAAGCATCCTATCCCGATGAATCACAGCATGGTAAGACAACAGCTATTCCCAAGACCAAAAGAAACTACAGAGTGTTGTGAAAATAGCTCAGTCCATCATGCAAACCGGCCTTCCATCCATTGACACCATCTATACTTCCCACTGCCTCAAGAAAGCAACCAACATCATCTAAGAACCCTCTCACCCTGATTATAATCTTGTCCAGCCTCTTCCATCCAGCAGAAGACATTAAAGTTGGAATACACACATGAACAGGTTCAAGAACAGTTTCTTTCCTGCTGTTATCAAACTTTTGAACAGACCTCTGAAAGATCTGACCTTTGATCTCTCTCACTGCACCTTCTCTGTGGCTTTAACACTGTATTCTGCACTCTGGTCTGCTAATCTGATGCACTTTGTATGATACAATATTGTAGAGCACGCAAAACAACACTTATCACTGCATCTTGGTCTGCAAGACAACAATAAATCAAATAAATTTTATCCCTGATTTTCTCCTGGGTTAGAATCATGGCTTCATTTTCTGTATTGATAGCTCAGCAATTACTGTACTTGTAGCAATCTACTATCAATACCTGCATTATTTGGGGATTACCAAAGAACTTTGTATCTGCAATATTGGATTATAAATTGTAGCGAGATTCTAATTATAATTCTACTAACCTATAATCTACATGTGTTCCACTGGTGAGATTACTGGTATGACTGAGGATTGGGATGGTTTTAAAACTAAGAAAAGATGACCAACACATACAGAGAGCGAGAAAAAAAGTTTGAGGATAAAATTTCAAGTAATTTCAATATGGAGAGCAGGAGCTTCTCTAAGCATGTGAATAGGAAGAGAGAGGTCAAAGTGAGCACAGGTCCTTTGGAGAATGGGGCGAGGGAAATAGTAATGGGGAGTCCAAGAAATGGAAGAGAATTTGCATCAGGTTTCACAGTAGGAAACATTAATACCATTACAAGGTTACTAAGTAATCAAGGCACCAAAGGGGAAGAGGAAATAAATATATTAACTATCACTAGAAAATAAGTGCAAAGGAAACAAATGAGGTTAAGAATCGAACAATCCCCTGGAGCTGTTGGGGTGCATCCTAGGATATTAAAAGAAGTAATTACACAGATATTGAATGTACTAGTAGTAATCTTCCACGAATCTTTAAATTCCCAGAAAAGTGCTGGAAGTTTGGAAAACTGCTAAAATAACATGTCTATCTAAATAGTGAAGGTGCCAAAATGCAGGTAACTGTAGGTCTGTTATTTTGAAAATGTTAGAGCTTATTATAATTTATTTAATAGCAGAAGATCTCAAAAGACATAATATGATCAAGCAGAATCAGCGTCGCTTCATTAAGGGGAAATCATGCCTGATAAATTTAACAGAATTGCTTGAGAATATAGCAAACAAAATAGATATATTTCTGAAAGATAAGCTATTGCACATTTGGCTAGTTAATCAGATAAGAACCTGTGGTGTTTGGAGTAGAATATTAGCATGGATTGAGGATTGGCCAGCTAATAGAAGACAGAGAGTTAGGATAAAGGAGTATTTTCAGGATGGTAACATGTAACTAGATCAGTAGTGGGACAAAAAGTATTTACAATATGTATTAATGACTTGGATTAAAGGAATGGGTGTACCGCAGCCAAGTTTGCAGATAGTACAAAAATAGATAGGAAGGCAAGTGGTGAGGAGGGATTGAGACAAGGATAGAGGCAAAGAGGGATAGACGCAACTTAATATTTTTCAGATGGAATAAAACATGAGGTCATGCATTTTGGCAGGAAGAATAGAGGAGCTGAATATTATTAAAATGGGGGAAAAAATTGCAGAACAGAGGGATTTCATAGAATCAGCAAATCCCTACAGTGTGGAAGCAGGCCAATTGGCCCATTGCATCCACACCAACACTCCAAAGAGTAAACCAACCAGAACCACCCCTTACCCTATCACCCTGCATCCCCCGTGGCTAGTCCATCTAATCTACTCACCCCTGGATACTTTGGACTTTGTATCATGGTCAATTCACCAAATCTGCACAGCTTCAACTGGGGGAGAAACCAGAGCAGCCAGAGGAAACCCAAGCAGATATAGGGATAATGTGCAAACCCTACACGGACAGTCGCCCAAGGGTGGAACTGAACATGGGTCCCTGATGCTGTGAGCCAGCAGTGCTAACTATTGAGCTATCGTGCCTTGAGTCAGTGAGCATAAATCACAAGTAGCTAGCATCCAAGATCAAAAAATACTTGGGAAAGCAAATGGAACATTGATCTTTATCTCAAATGGAATGGAATGGACTATAAAAATTAAGATGTCTTCTAAAACTAAACAAGGTCACACATGGAATACTGTGAACAGCTTTGGTCCCCTTATCTATGGAATATTCAATGAATACTCGCATTGGAGGGAGTCCAGAGAATGTTCTCTAGGTTGATCCTGGATATGAAGGGATTGTCTTATGAGAAGCAGTTGAGTAGGACCTGTACTCAATCTTTAGAGGAATGATAGGTGACCTTATTGAAACATATAAGATTGTTCATGGACTTGACAGGATAGGTGCAAAGAGGCTGTTTCACCTTGTGGAAGAGTCTGGGACCAGAGTGCATAACCTTGGTGTAAGAGGTCACCAAGTTAGGACAGAAATTAAGAAAAGCATCTCTCAGAGGATAGTGAATGTGTGGAATTCTGTCGAAGCTGATTGTCAATTATATTCAAGGCTGAGGCAGAAAGATTTTTAAATCAATAAAGGAATTAAGGGTTGTGGAAGTAAGACAGGAAAGTGGAGTTGAATATTATCAGATTAGCCATAATCTCATTGAATAATCAAAGGTTGAATGACTAACTCCTGCTCCTATGTATTAAGGCCCCCATCATTAGCTTAGTCAAATTTTCAGGTCCTGCTCTTCCTCTCACCCACCCTCCTGCAAAAATGCTATCCCATACTCCCAATTCCTTCACCTCCTGCCACATCTGCTCCTAGAATGAGGTGCTCCACTCCAGGAGATCCTCCCACTTA